>NC_054869.1:8383697-9068697 GCF_018320785.1 Cheilinus undulatus
CTTGAGGAATGCCATATCTTATGACAGAACAGATGGAATACTATTTGTGATCAGTTTCTTAGTCTGTATCTACAGTGGATTCAGACGTATTTAGACCCCCTTCATGTTTTTAAATTTTGTGATGTTGCAGCCAAATGCAGCAGTCATTTAAAATCACTGTTTCTCTTACTAATCTACACTCAGTACCCCCCTCTGGCACCTCTGGCAGCAATTAGTCTTTTTGAATATTATATATGCAACAAGCTTCACACACTGGACTGGATGATTTTCTGCCACTCTTCCTGTGCACAGCAACAGGCAGCCATCCTCCTTAAATAACCCCACTCGGCTTCAAATTGTATCCGCCACACATGAGGAATCAGAGACCAAGAGCCAGATAATTGGGTTTGCTTCCCTTGCCCTCCTATTATGACAAATTAAAGAGGTCTGGAAGCCACATTTTTCCGAGCAGCTGCTTCTTAGCTTGTCATTAGCTAACAGACTGACAAATTGATTAGTATTGATCACAGCCAAAGCCTTACAGCAGCCTGTCTTGTCTGTGGTATTCTACAAGGACCTGCAAGAAAGGTCATAACATATTTGCAGCAGACTAAAGATTTCATGTGCCTTTGGGTTCAGGGAGGGGATCTGAGTAAAGCTGTCATACACTTTATGCCTAATCAGTTTGGCTGCATGATCTGGGGGAGAAATGTGGACATTGTGATGTCTTGTCCTCCAGTGATGTATATCAGGATATAAAACACAATGATAACAGGTAAATAACGTGTTTTTTTAAGGACATATTATCATTAATTATCTATATTATTAATTTTGGGATCCTGAGGTCTTTCTTCTGTTCTAAAATCAAAAACCCCCTTATACTTTGCCAACACTGGGATCAGTCCTCTAGTCCTCTGGCTCAGATGCTCTGACAAACACGTGGAAAAAACACAACAGGCGGAGAGAGCAATGCTGTTTTCAGGCATAATATACAGCACATCAGTATAACATAGTAGACCTACCAATGAAAATTTCTATGCTTTATTCTAAATAATCGCTTAGAAATAAAAAAAAATAAGTTTCAAAATTCCTGGCAGGTTTTTAAAATCTGGTGTGGCAATGCTCTTATTAATTTCAAAGACCCTAAAAAGGGTAAAAAAATCACTAAGCCCCCCCAAACTATTCACTGAAGTGAGACACCTGTGTAGGTGTGAGAAAGAAGACTTCAGTTCATAAAAATTACTTTCAGAATTTTTAGACAAGAGGCTTGTATCTCATTTTTCATCTAAGTTCAAATCAAAATGGGACAAATCATTTTATGTGTCATGAATCTTCAGTGAATCAGATTAATGCCTGGGAAGAGTCATATTAAATTGTTGTGAAAGAGTGGAAAAGAGATTCACTCTCCAATACGATATCTAAGATAACATCTTAGCCAAACGCTGATACTGATTCAAGAGTTTTTTTTTTTTTTTTTGTTTATTGTCACTGCTTACGTAACATGCATCCAAGCACTGAAATTACTGCAGATTCCCACCAGCCAGTGAGACTAGTTAAAGGGATATTTTGGTATTTTTGTCTGAGGTACTTGACAATAGTGGTTGCAATAGTCTCAAGTGATTTTAGTGAGCATTGCTCCTTTAAACAGGATGCACTAGGAGAAGATAAGCTATGCAGGTGCAGTTAATTTAGTGAGTTTTTGGTACAAATGGGCCAAAAAAACAATGCTGACTTAATTGCATGATATATCAGGCTTTAGCTACCAGCTACATGCTCTTGCACCTATCAGCATAGCAAACAGCTGTTTGGGTCTGTAGAGAGAAAACAACAACAAACCAAAGTAAAACTATTTTTTCCAGCTCAGTTTTTAACTTCAACAGCGAACACAAAGTTTCCATGAAGTAAACATATCATGCTGACTTTAGCTTGTCTTATTTTCAGCCGTTAGAAGAATGCACTGATAGCCATAAACTTACTAGGATGACATTTTTTTGTTCATCTTTTCCAGTCAGGGGTTGTTTTCTCCAGTTTCTCTTCAGAAAGTTGAGGAATGTCGGTAAAACTTTGGCATTAGTAAGGGTAAGGCAGGGAACTCTCATTGGGGAGTGATGCAGGCTGCAGGTGTCTTTGAGCCACTATCCTTGGTCAGCAATGTCCAGAGGAAGTGTTGTAACTAAGTCCCACTGATGGGAACAGTTGCTCTAGTGGACATAGGCTCACAGAAAAATGAAATGCTTCAAAAAATTTTGATATAGCGTACAATTAAGTCAAATTTGTTATTGGCCCATTTTCTCCCCTAAAACTAGTTAAATTATGTAGAGCTGCTGTCTGCTACACTGCATAGCTTAACTTCTGCAAGTGTGTCCTATTTGAACTGGCTACACTCACTGAATTCGCTTGAGGCCATTGCAACCACTATTTCCACCTACGTCACAGAATAATTCCAAAATATCCCTTTAACTAGTCTGTAGCTTCTCCAAGCTCATCATTATTAAAAGTACAATGCTCCCTGAAGGCTAGAGACACTACTATTGCAAAATATCTTATACAACCTAACTTCAAAAATACTGAAATATCCCTTTAATGCCACATTGCCAACGGGCGATGTTTATTTCGCCTCCGGCAAATCGTACTACAGAGCACATCGCTCCCTCTCTAGTTTATCAGAGCATTTCCACAGCCAGCGCTCCACCGCTTCGTTCCAGATACGCTGCAGGTCTATTTCATCGCCGGCCGCTGCCAAACTGCGCTAATACCCGTCGATCAGAAAGCTCTAGAAGAGGAAGTCACAAGCATAGAAAGCCTGTTTTTTTTTTTAACAATACAACATAATTCACGGACTCCCGATCGTAAAACATCACAATATCAACATTACGTCTCATCATTTAGTGAGAGCAAAGGGTCAGCAAGAGGTCAGTGGGTCACAGAGCTACAATGGCGCCATTGACGAGGAAAAGTTAACTTTTGAGGACATTTAGCCAAAGAATTTTGCATAAAACCACAGATCCTTAAAGCAAACATTAACCTTTTAACTTCCTAATGTACTCACCCATTGGAGGAAGCAATAATATCATGGACTTATACCGGAAAGGATGATAAATTAACCCCAAAAGGTAGAATAGTCCACTGTTGACATACTATTCCTGCGTGAACTCGCAGTTCTCCCCGTGACCTCTTCCAGCTGATCAGGGCTGTGCGCTGCTGCGTTGCGCTCATGCTTCCAGTGGGCGAGGTCGGTCGCCTTCTGTCGGACCAAACCCCTGGCACTTCGGTGAGCGGCGCAATCGTCCTATGTGGAAATTGTGGGTTAGTGTGGCCCTACTAAGATTCTTGTGAGCTAAGGTTTTGCATGAAGCAGCACAAATAGTTTCAGACATTGTGACTGACATCTGATATCCTCAGGGTGTGAATATCGGGCATGTGCATACTGAAATGGTTTTACAACATAAAACAGCCACAGACAGTGAGAGAAGAAGCACTTGTCAGTATGTAATATGGTCCTCAGCTATATATTACAGATTTCCAGCTTTAAATTGAGAGATCCTGGGGCTTAAGTCTTGCATCATTTTCTGTGAACTTTATCTGTCCTTGCTCTCTCTTATAATGAAATCATCTTTTAGCACGGATTGCTGTTGTAGAGTGGATGGTCCAGTGAATAGTTTCATTTCATGCAGAAGAGAGTCTTTGTTAACTGTTGGATTGTTTTACATGAAATACTTCATGCGAGGCAGAGGAACAAGACAGCATAATGAGAATCAGCAGTGAAGTCTGGTGTACACATCTGATTTGCACTCTGGAAAATGTGTGTTTGAGCCTTGTTACTGCACATTAGTATCAACATGGTGTGGTGCTGGTTACAGAAAATAGCTATAAAAAGCCTAAACTGCTTTTCTCTCTCTGGCTGCAAAGACTTTAGTGAATCTTTCTCAGACTATTTCTTAAACTGTGAGCAGTCCTTCATTAAGTCATGTGTTGGTGTCTTTAAAGGTTTGTATGTAGTGTAGTTTTTCTCCTACAGTCTCCACCTAACACCCTGAAGTGTGTCATTATCAACCCTATTTTGCTTGACTTGCATAGCTCCTCTTGCTACTATATGATCTATTCAGAACTGGTCTGATGCTTTGGTCACTGTGCTGCTGCCTGCAGTCGTGTCAGAGACCATGCTTGTCTTAGATGTTGGTGTTGGCCCGTTGCTTGGCTAATCAAAATGACTTCTTACTGCTTTTCAAGCACCACATTGTGACTGCCCTCAGCAACTTCAAGAACCACTCATCCAATCCTCTTCACACCAGACACTGCACTCCCAAGGGTTCTCAGCATTACACCAGCCAAGAGTGAAGTAGGTTGAATGACCAGTTCTTGAGGTATGTGAGGAAAAGACAGACAGATGGTCCTTCCTTTGTTGTTGGATTGGAGCTTTAGTTGTCACACATCACATTACCGTTGTTTTCATAAGACTGAACAGCCACACACCAAAAACAACACATTTCATTTTCAATAACACCTGCTGAAAATCAAGCACCTAGCCATGAAGTCTCCATTTTTAGGCATTTGTAATAAAAAATATGAGATCACAGAGCCAGGTCAACGACTGCTAAGGGACATGGTGCATAAAAGTCACCAATGCTCTGCTAAGTCTGTCGTAGAAGACTTTGAACTTCCAGTGGTCCAATGCAAAGCATCAGATGGAGTGGTGCAATCTTAATGCCGAAGCTTACCAAGGCATTTTAGACAATGCTGTTCTTCCAACTCTGTGGCAACAGTTTGGGTAAGGCCCTTTTAGATTCCAACATGACTGCGGCCCAGTGCACAAAACAAGCACTACAAAGACATGGTTTAGTGTGTTCAGTGTGGAAAAACTTGACTGGCCCACACAGAGCCCTGACCGCAACCCCACTGAGCTCCTTTGAGATGAACTGGAACAGAGATTGTGAGCCAGGACTTCTCATCCAACATTAACCTGACCTCATAAATGCTCTACAGAATGAATGGACACAAATTTCCACAGAAACACTCCAACATGATGTGGAAAGCCTTCCAAGAAGAGTGGAGGCTGTTACAGCTGCAAAAGAGGGACCAACTTCATGTAAAAGTTCATGTATGTGAACACAATGTCACAGCAGTCCCTGGTGTAATGGTCAAGTGGCCAGATTCTTTGTCCATATAATCAATCTATCAATCATATAATTAATCTTTATTTGTATAGCACTTTTCATACAAAACAATGTAGCACAAAGCTATTTTCACACAAACAGAATAATTAAAAGAAAACATGTTCTTACCCCACCCTACCTTACTCCGCCCAGCCCTGTTCCCCATACCCATCCCAAACCCTGTCCCTTCTTCCCCACCCTACCCCATTGTCCAAACGCCATTGACAAATATGTCATAAATAAAGGATTCTGCAAGGCCAGGGACTGTAAATGTATGTCTTCCTCCCAGACTCCACGTACTTCATACTTCTTTATTTTTTACACTTTTTACAGCAATATATGAATTTATGAATTAAATTGTCTGAGGGGGAACTGAAGAAAATATCCAGGTTCTGTGACTCTGTCAGACCTGGGACAGCCCTGATATTTGGAATCAAAACAACTCATTTTTAAAGGTTCTAGGAAAATTGTTGTGAAAAAGTATATGCCCCTGTCATGTGTTTTTATTTTTTTCTGTTTCATTTGTTTTTGCATATTTTTCATACACTCACACGTTTCAGATTATGAAACAAATTTCAATATTCAACCTGAATAAAAATGAAATGTAGTTGTAAATGATAACTTGGTATGAAAACAATGTGACATGCTGGTGTGGAAAAAAAAAAAGAAAAAAACAAAAAAGTTCTCAAGACATTTTTTGGTTCAACTGACATTGACCTAGAAATAACTCGTCAGTATTAAGGAATTAAGGAAATATTTACCTGGTAATAATTATTTGATTTTCAAACATTCCCTTCTAATACTGTGACAATTCTCGGGTAGTTAGATCATGTTTTACCTAAAGGACCGAACATACTCGAGGGTACTGTGAGTGGACTCCGTGCTGAATGTCCGCAGTCATCAGAGCCTCCATAGTCGAGCGCGCTGCCACGTAGTAGTTTCCTGTGAAATTTCTGTGAAATCCTACATTTCCCACAATCCTTGCACGTTGTTTACCTTTTGTCTGTCATGGCGTCGTACATTGATGACGGAGATGCCCCTCCTGCTGGCTTTGCAAAGCAATAAAATTCAGAGACGGTGGAATGTATGGCCATTAAATGCCACAGGAGACGAGGAAGGGGAGTATGCCATGTTGGTGAAGGACATGCGAAGTATTAACGTGGAAAAACAAGTGCGAAATACAGGTCGGTGTCACATGTAATGCGGTCAATGTGAAAAATACATGCCGAGCAGTGTTTTGTGTGAAACCAGTACGCGGAGCGGAGTCCACGCAGTCGTACAATCTGAGCTTTGCACGCACTGGCCTTGCGGACGTCTGCTTTGAGTCCATGCGGACCTCCATGGAGTCCATTCCACGTTCCGCCTGAGAATGTTTGGGCCTTAACCCTAAACCTTATACTATTGTGGCAACACTCCAGTTGTAGTAGTTATTAGCTTGTATTTTATCTAGTAATCTTACAAAAGAGGTGATAATTTCCCATAAAAGTAGCTTGACAATTCCCAGGTAATTTCTTTAATTTCACCCTCTAAATTAAAATGAGTCACTCCTGAATAATTTTTAAGTCATTCAAAGGGTTAGGGTTAAAATAATACCTAATTACGTAGTTACCAATAATTGCCACAATATTACATGGAATTATTTGAAAATCAATACATTATTACTAGGTAAATACTTCCTTAACCCACCGAAACTGATGCTGCCATATATATAACTATTAATAATAAGAAAAACTTTTGAACCATAAATCATAGCCACTTACTTGTATTACCACCTTAAAGCTCTCCTTTGTGCCATTCTAATGAAACTGTCCACACCTTTGTATCCATTACAGAAGCTTTTCTAGAGAGCCTGGAACTTGGGTTGATTTTCACGGTCTTCAAATATAAAATCCACACCAGTAACTTCAATATTGAATGCCTTTAATTGGTTTTAAACCATTTTTCTATTATTTCTTACATTAGCTTAGCATTAGTCACCATCTTGAGTTTCAAAAACAGATCTCCCTTAGGCTGTGACAACCAATGGCAGGCTGTTCTGTCGTCACATCATGTTTTACTAAACAGGGCATGTATATACACTCAGAAACTGAAGCAGAGAGCCTGAATGGCTAATAATGGAGAGAGAAAGAGACAAAGGCCTGACATGTCCCTCTGTGTCACTGCAGACAGGAAGTGCTTTGAATAATGGCTCATAATCAGCCCGTTCCAAAAAGTTCAAGGACTGTTTTTGTGAATATGTCAAGATTTTGGAGACTGTAGGGCTTAGAGGGTAAAAAAAATCATGAAATTATCAATGTCATAGTCGTGCTGGGACCAAATCATTGGATCAGTGATTTTAGTAGGAACTACACAAAAGTAAACAATGTGTCAGTTTGTAACTCACCCTCAACAGGTTTTCAGTTTGACGTCATTGAAAAGGTGACTGTCTGTCAGTAAATGTCATTCTGTCAGCCAAGAGCCAAGAAATAAACTTTCTCAGTCATCGGAAAAGTTGATACAGCAGAGTGTTACAGACAGAATTTGTCTTTGATATAATGCTAATGTGTCCTCAAAGTGATCCAGATGGAAATATCTGAAACTTTTAAACGTTTTGAACAAATACAAAAACATGGATAATAAATGCAGCTGCCGCTTTATAATTCAGAATCAAAAACTTCCATTTAGGAATAAGCCAAACCTCTCTCACGGTCTCTTCTTCTCTCTTCTCCGTCTGTCTCATTTAGCGCCTAATAGCCATCTGGCTGAATCCAGTTCTGGGGGAGTCTGAGCACTTGGCCGGGTGTGTTTACTCAAAATAAATTGAAATTAAATTGAACAAATTCACAGGAACGGATCCAACAAAGGAAAGTATTTTTTGATCATCGCTGGTAAACATATTCAAGAGGTTTTCTTGACTGCAAATAAGACATAATGACATTGGTTATCAAATCAATCGTAGATTTAATGATGTGATTTCTAGTTTCCTCCTCCAGTGTGTCCATGTCTCTGTGTTTGTGACTCTCTCTACCCCACATGAGATGATGGCCCTATCATAAAACTAACACTGTGTGCCATAAACATTATGATGGCAGAAAATGGCTCTTCATACGTAGTTTAGCCTCTCCCCACTCAGAGGTCCTCTGCTCTCTGGTGTGTTTATGTGTCTCAAAATTCTCATTCTGGACTCTTGAATTACTCCGAGCCCTGGAGATGCTTTTCTGGCCAGAGACGATGTCCTTAAATGGCCTTTTTCTGTTACCATGACAACATTGGAGGAAGGAAGCCCAACCTGGTCCAAAATGTCTCCCGTGTTTTTTTAACCTCATCATCAGCCTGATGAAAGCTACACCTGCAACAGGAAGCTGCCTTTATTTTTGGTGTGAATTGGAGAATGTGGCTCTGGATCTGTTGATCATGGGGAAGCGAGACCACAAATTATGTGGAATAATTTGTCAGACATGATGATTACCACTCTACAAATGGGTTTGGAGCATAACTGTCCAAGAATGGTAATATTAAAGTGTGTAACAGGGTGAAATTAAGGACATTAATCACCACAAAAGTAATGTGAACAGTTGGTCATCTATTCCCCTGTCCTGGCTCATCAGTGCATCTAATAATCTTTATAAAGAATCATTTGAAGAATCATGTAGGCACAACTACGGTGATAAACAGAATACATTTTACTGTACGAGTATAAGAAAGAGAAATACAAGGCATGGCTATTAAATAATGAGACTGCACTTATGAGTATGAAAGCATGTGGCTCTCAGTCACATTTAGTGTTATATTAAAGGTTGGGTATCCACGCAGAGCTGCTGTAAGTTTCCAGTAAGTGACGTCTTTAGTTCTCTGCTAGCTGCTGATTGAAGTGCACTCATGAGGGGAACACTGCATGTCATGTGCACGTGTGTTTGAACGGCACAAAAGATTCAGTGAAGGCAGAGAGGATGTCCAAGACCATAAACGTTCTGAAAATCTTCTGAAAACGTTCAATAAATTTAACAAATTGTTGGAAATGATCGCTGACCTGTAATGGTCTCCATTGATAAGGAGACAGTTCGGAAAATTTTGCATTAAAATTTAAATAGGATAAAAGTGTGTGTCAAAGTTGTACCAAAATTTCTACCTCTAGATTAAAAGGAAAAACACAAGAAAGACATTTTGGAACAAACTGAAGGAAACCCAGATTTTTAGAATGAGTGATTTTATGCAATGAAACTTGGATCTTCCAATATGATCCTGAGACAAAAAACACCATCGTCACTATATATATATATATATATATATATATATATATATATATATATATATGTGTGTGTGTGTGTGTGTGTGTGTGTGTATTCATAAGTAAATACCTTTCCCATTTGTGCAGTTAAAGCAGTAGTACCTCGTAGATAATCACTGATAGGACACACAATCCTAAATATTGATTGGACCATAGACTGAAACATTCATGGCCAGTCGTCCTCCTCCAGAGCAGAATTCACGGTTCCTTTGTGCACAGCTGCCTGAAGTAGATCCTGAATTAGCATCTCTTGGTATGAAAGGAATGAAAAATCAGTGTCTAAAGTTGTTAAACTTGCACTAAGACAGCATTTTTTGTACGTCTGTTTATATTACTTTATTAAGATGCAGTCAGTATCAGACTCCTCCATCCCCTTCAATGGGTTGTCCCCAAACAGATTTGAAATGATCAGATTCAGACGTGACTTGTGCAGTTCAAACTGTACTGAAAAAAAAACATTAACAGAGCCGATTTGATGGAAAGAATCTGAAATGTTTTGGTGTGTCACCTGCAGTTTATACTGCCTCAAATAATAGGAAAGCTTAAACATTTCTCTTTAACACAATCTGTTGGGTCAATGTCACTTTCAATTAGTTTCCTGAATTATACAATTCCATCTGGAGTAAAACCTACACTAAGTTTTTTTGTGTTTTTGTCAATGATAGTCAGCCAAATAATAAAGCTTGTGGAGAAGTTCATATCCTCTTGAGGTGTCTGGAACAGACTTGTTTCTATTATCCCAGGGATTTGCTGCCAAATTGTGTTTGGCTCCAACTCAAATATTATTAAAACTATGTCTACATTTGGTAACTGTTCTCTTTAGACCACACCACTGTGTTTTTAAGAGTCCTCCCTTTCTTTAAAAAGCACAAGAGAAAATGATTTGATAGGTCATGATTGAAGTCGAGCCTCCCAGGGGGAAAATGTATTCCTTCTTGTTTACAGCTGCACTTCTGATCTCTAAATAGCTCAAAACCACAACACCCCACTCTGTTTGCTCCTGCTCTGCACCACTGATGCTGTAAATAGTGTGGATCCCATTTTCATATAAAAATAACCACCAACAAAAGAAGGCACCCTTGTATACTGTATCTGAAAACAGTGTATCAGTAGTTCTAACAAAGAGTAAACAGATGAGATGGACAAATCATTATCAGACTTCAGATTTCAGTGTAAAGAGGATGATCTCTGATCACAAGCAATCATCCTGTTTGATGTCATATGATGAAATACAACCCCACCATCCTGAGTCTTCTTATCTGGATTTTTCATTTTCTGATGCTCTAAATGTTTTCTTTTGGTGAAAGGTCTGGACTTCAGACAGCCCAGTTCAGCACCTAGACTCTTCTGTTGAGATGGATGTGGTTTAGAATTGTCTTACATAAATATGTAAGGCCTTTCCTGAAAGAAATGTTGTCTGCATGGGGTCGTATTTTGAGCTAAAACTTCTTTTCAGCATTGGTAGTGCCTTTCAAGATGTGTAAGCTGCCCATGCCATAGGCACTAATGCACCCCCATACTATCAGAGATGCAGGCTTCTGAAGTGTGTGCTGATAACAGGCGGGATGGTCCCTCTCTTCTGTTGTCCACGGGGTACGGCATCTGTTTTTTTCCAACAGGAATTTCAAATTTTGATTCAACTGAACACAGAACAGTTTTCCATTTTGCTTCAGTCCATTTTAAATGAGTTGTGGCTCAGAGAAGATGCTGGTGTTTCTGGATTGTGTTAATATACTGTATGGCTTCTTCTTTGCATGATACAACTTGCATTTGTCAATGTCACTGTGAACTTTGCTGACAGACTGATTTCTGGAAGTATTCCTGAGCCCATGCAGTGGTTTCCAGTACAGAATCATGTCCAGTTTTAATGCAGTGCTGTCTGAGGGCCCAAAGATCATGAGCATCGAATACTGACCTCCAGCCTTTTCCCCTTTCTCCAGATTGAATCTACCCATCTTTACTTCTGAGAGACTCTCTAAAGGCCAGGTCAGACTACACAATGAGTCTCTCGCCCCATCTTGGCCGACAGCCTGGCCACACTACAAGTGTAATACTAACTACTTATTGTAGGCTGACGTCACCACTGTCTCCCTAACTGTGTGCAATTTCGCAGGTCATAGGTCAAAGTGAGTAAACCATAAAGGGCTCTTGGTGATGGCGGTCTTTGCTCAGAAGAGAAGTAAAACAAATGAAACAAGAAACAATTCCTGATGTAACAATAGGAGGACATTAGGATGGGCTCTCCTTAAGGTAGAACTTGTATGAGCACATAAATCCCCAGAGGAAGAAATAAATGAGGGCTTACTGAATGTCACTCTAGTAAATGATGATGCAATGATAAGAACAAAAAGTCTCCTGTTAGTGGGCTTCAAGATTCAAGGATGTCTGATGTCATGTCAGGGTGTAACGCCAGATGACGATGCAAGGAAAATTTTGACACGCTAGTCTTATGTAGTGCAACAAGTGAATTTGTCATTCCCAACGCACTTAATCGCGCCTGATGTTTGACAATAAGCTGCAATCAAAGCAAATATGGCTGAATTCATGTGGTCTGAGCAAATCTTTTATGTCCAGTCATGTTACTGACCTGTTGCCAATTAACCTTGTCAGTTGCAAAATGCTCCACCAGCTGTTTTTTCATTAGTACCACTTACTCTTCAAGCTTTTTGTTGCCCTGTCCCTTCTTTTTTAAGATGTGTTGCTGCCATCAAATAAGTTTATATTTTTCATGAACTGGTTAACTGTCTTCAACATCTGATCTATTGTTGACATTCTATTGTGAATAAAATATGGGTTTATGACATGTGGAAATCAACTTCTTTGGAGGTGGGGCTGTATATTAACTCTTTATGACCTACCATAGAAAAAGTCCACCGGAGCATATCTTTACATTTTTAAACACTGTAGTGCCATTTTTTTTTTTAGTATTTGAATTGGCTGCACATCAATACAACCCTTAGAACCCAAATTTTATTGATATGTATGTGATAAGTCCATAGTAACAAATAAAATTGCTCAAAAGTGGAAAAAAACACAAGAAAATGAAAAGTTTTTTTTTCACATATTCTCCTAAATACAGAGATGTCATAGCTGTATTCCCTCAAAACTGTGATTGTAAAAAAGTTGCACAAGATCATTTCAAACTACTTCATAACTTCACTAACTTCATTTCTGAAATACACTCATCTTTATGAACTGTCGGAAAAATGAAACAAATGAAATTGTGCTCAATTTGCAAAAACACTGCATCTTTATATATATATATAAAAAAAACTATTTGCAGTAGTGCAATCAAATCTCAAAGGTGCCAGATATGTTTGAGCATTCATGTGTTTGCAGAAGACCATGTTGAAACATTAATAAGTGCGACTCATGACCTGCAAGAAAACAACACAGTTACAGCCCAGATTATATTACATGATATGATATTGTTTTTGATGTTTGTGCTTTATACTACATTTCTGCAAAAGTAGGAAGGATATTTCTAGAAGGAAACAGTACTCTGGAACACAATGAATGCATATTATGTTTGTGTTAATCCTCTGGTTTTATATGCAAAAAGAATTATTGCTCTATCTCATTTGGTTACAACTCTACCCACAATTAAAAATAGATATGCAAATGAGAGCGCCGACGATTCCGTAGATTTTAAAGGTCTAAAGAGATGAATAGCTGTACAAGAGGAGATTACCCTTGTTAATCTGTCAACCAAAATGCTTTATTCTTTCTCTCAAACATAACGATAGAAAACACCAGTAATCCTAAAACAGAGAAGAAGAATCTGTTAATCCTTAAAGTCACAAGGTTTACTGAGAAATTAGCATGCTTAAATAACAGATCTTAAGTTTGTGCTTTAATGGTCCATTTTGATCTTTTTCAATGACTACCAACATGTTTGGTAGTCAGCAGAATTTCAGATTATATAAGAAACCTATTTAGTTCATGTAGAAAGGATGCATACATAATTGGTAAGGAACATGGTGAGACACTGATCCTCTAAATAAAGGGTATGTACGCGACATAACAGTCGGAGCAAGTCACTGCAATTCCAGCTTCTGAGTGATAGAGAGCTCATACTGGTGACAGTCATCAGGGAGTAAGCAGTAGATGGATTTAATCCAGCTGAAAAGTACTAGCTTTTCATTAATTATTTCTTGATGATGTTCACCACGGGCGGGATGGATCATTTTCTGATGTTATATGCTTACAGAGGCAATTGGAGCCACAAAATCATTGTGACTGACTTTTTCTTCAAGTGTCTGTATTTTTGATTTAAAATGCTGTTAAACAAATTGCTTAAAAAAAGCATAGAAAATGTGATCACTAAAGGCAGTAATTTTTACAGCACAGATTTGTCTGTACTAAGTTTGATATATTTTGTTGCAGTGATAACTACTCTTTGGTTGCTTGGCAGGAATTGTTTGTCAGTGAGAGTAAGCTCGATGTTTTACTAATTTTAGATATTTGGTAGTTGAATTAAACCGGACTGAGGCTGTTATAAACCACAATTCATATGCTGCTCTGTGGGGCTGATCAAAGACTGAAAATTTCATGGGGGGACATACGTAGACATCAACTCTATCCTGCTGTTATGAAGAAAGATGCATCAGCTAACACTGTGTGGGCTCACCAAATATTTTTCAGCATAGTATACCAAATATGCATCATAATTCATACGTTAAAACGCATTTATTTTGTACAGAGCAGTCTAACTAAACATGAAAAATTATTGAAAAAAAATTACTGTTGCATGGTATACCAAAGTTACCAAAGATTTCCCAGCATTCAGTTGGCTAAATCTGGCTCTGGTTCAAGTCAGCAGTATATATTAAACAGGCTGAGAGAATTAAAAAGTTTTACATAGATCTTCCACCAGAAGGCAGTGTGAGCAGTGTAGGCAGATACTGTCAGCTGGTCCAAGTCAGCCATTAACTTTTATACAGCGTTAGCCATTTGAGCTGCTGCCACAAGAGGATGCTTTTCCACAATTAACAGCAACAACAGTGTCGAGTCATCCACTGGCTGTGGCTCACGAGGTAGAACTGGTTGTCCCATGATCGGAAGGTTGCGGGTCCAATCTCCAGCTCCTGCAGTCACATGTTCAATTGTCCTTGGGCAAGACACTTATCCCTATTTTGCTCCCATTGTTTCTTTGGTGGCGTGTCAATGGGTATGGATGCATTTGAATGGGATTAGCTAATACTGATGGCCAATACTAAACTAGGTATTGAAGTTAAAATTTTGGAATCCTGGCAATACTATGCATGGTAAATGCTACTAATGAAAAGAAAATTGATAAAGCAAGGTCTGTTTGCAGTCGTTTCAGCTTAGCTCACATTTGTCCAGCTTGTAGATTTGTTATACTGTAGCTTAATTTAGCTAGCAGTGCTAATGTTAGCCACACTTGGCAAACCCAACATGCCTGCACCTGCTGAATCTGTTAATAGAAACCTTTTTATACCTTTAGTTGGAATAAATATCTGTTGTAGTGGCTATGATTTTACAAAAGTCAAAGAAAGCTATGGAAAGTAAAATATACAAAATACATTTAGGTTGGTGTTTTGATGGATGGGATAAAAGGCTTTTTGACAGCTGCACATTTCTTCTAAGCATACTACAGAGCCAAAGGAAATACTCCATCTTTTACTGAGTCACCATGTGCTAATGTGTGATAAGAGTTGCAAATAGTCAAGGCGCTGACAGTGAACTTGCTGGTTTGTTTCGATTCTAAAGCTCTCAACAGCCCGACCTTTTCCATCTTTAGGAAAGACGGCGTGGCCTTCATGACAGTGCGAGCTGAACACTGTGACACCTTGCTTCCTCCTCCAGGGTTACAGAGCTGTCAGTCAAGCAGACTGATGTAGTGGCATTGACTGTATGTGCCTGACAGACAAGCTGGCATTCTGCAACAGTAGGAGTCAATCACACCTGCCTTCACTTCCCTACATACACTCAAACTAAAGACTGACAGAAAAGGCAGCCGCCAGCAGAGAGGCAAGCAAATATAAACACAATGACAAACACGCTGTCAGATTTTGTATAAGAGTGCTTTTCACTGTTATGCTGGTGCTCAGTTTGTATTTGGTGAGAAAATATTATTTGGGGTGAAGCTTAAGGGTTGATTTATGCAGCTGTGTCTACGTGGCAGGTGTGCATAGCCCTGTAACCCTTTGCAGGGGCTCACATGCATAGCAAACATGCACCTCCTCAAACCAAGATTGGCATGTATCACTTTGGACATGAGCAGGGGACATGAGTCAAGCCAAAAACATGTCGACATGCATGTGTGTCACTCAGTAGGCAAGGACAAGCTCAAAACCATCTCACTCATCAGGGCCTTTTCACCTCTGGTTATACACCTACAGGGGTATTATTGACCTGGAAATTGACACCCTAATAAGGAAGACAGTCTTGTGTGCCGTGTCACATGCCTGCATGTTTTGAACTCTGATTAAATTAATTTTTTAAATATGTAAAAACAAAAAGATTTATACACGTACAAACTCTTGGGAAATATTTTTACTGGTATATAATCTGTGCATTGATTGTATGGTTGCAAGGTGTGCAAAGGATGCAAGCATGCTGACTAGACATGATCGGAATTTTAAAAATATGCCACGACAGTAAAAGAAAGTTAATTAGTGCAAATGTGCACATGAAGTGAGGCATTTTACCGCATAAACGTATACCATCTTACACCATTTAAGTGACCGTGAAAAGATTAGATACTTAGAGGATTTGAGTATGGACAATACATTTATTTATTATTTAATAGGCTAGATAGATAAATTAGTGCAAATTTGCCTGCTATGAAATCAAGGAATTTACTGCAGTGAATTGGGGAAATAAAAGTTTTATTTTTTGACACTGATGAGTGGTCATGAGAGTAATTCTGTGACTGTTGAGTGGTCATGAGAGTAACTCTGTGACTGTTGAGTGGTCATTAGAGTAACTCTGTGACTTTTGAGTGGTCATGAGAGTAACTCTGTGACTGTTGAGTGTTCATGAGAGTAACTCTGTGACTGTTGAGTGGTCATCAGAGTAACTGTGTGACTGTTGAGTGGTCATCAGTGTAACTCTGTGACTGTTGAGTGGTCATGAGAGTAACTGTGTGACTGTTGAGTGGTCATCAGTGTAACTCTGTGACTGTTGAGTGGTCATGAGAGTAACTCTGCGACTGTTGAGTGGTCATTAGGGTAACTCTGTGACTATTGAATGGTCATAAGAGTAACTCTGTGAATGTTGAGTGGTCATGAGAGTAACTGTGACTTTTGAGTGGTCATGAGAGTAACTCTGTGACTGTTGAATGGTCATTAGGGTAACTCTGTGACTATTGAGTGCTCATGAGAGTAACTCTGCGACTGTTGAATGGTCATTAGGGTAACTCTGTGACTGTCGAGTGCTCATGAGAGTAACTGTGTGACTGTTGAGTGCTCATGAGAGTAACTCTGTGACTATTGAGTGGTCATGAGAGTAACTCTGTGACTGTTGAATGGTCATTAGGGTAACTCTGTGACTATTGAGTGCTCATGAGAGTAACTCTGCGACTGTTGAATGGTCATTAGGGTAACTCTGTGACTGTTGAGTGCTCATGAGAGTAACTGTGTGACTGTTGAGTGGTCATGAGAGTAACTCTGACTTTTGAGTGCTCATGAGAGTAACTCTGCGACTGTTGAGTGGTCATTAGGGTAACTCTGTGACTATTGAGTGGTCATAAGAGTAACTCTGTGAATGTTGAGTGGTCATGAGAGTAACTCTGTGACTATTGAGTGGTCATGAGAGTAACTCTGTGACTGTTGAGTGGTCATGAGAGTAACTCTGTGACTGTTGAATGGTCATTAGGGTAACTCTGTGACTATTGAGTGTTCATGAGAGTAACTCTGTGACTGTTGAGTGGTCATTAGGGTAACTCTGTGACTGTTGAGTGCTCATGAAAGTAACTGTGTGACTGTTGAGTGGTCATTAGAGTAACTCTGTGACTTTTAAGTGGTCACCAGAGTAACTCTGTGACAAGATATCATGGCATTAGAGTAACTGTGATTGTTGAATGGTCATGAGAGTAACTGTGACTGTTGAGTGGTCATCAGAGTAACTCTGTGACTGTTGAGTGGTCATTAGAGTAACTCTGTGACTATTGAGTGGTCATCAGTGTGACTCTGTGACTGTTGAGTGGTCATCAGAGTAACTCTGTGACAGGACATCATGGCATTAGAGTAACTGTTCGACTGTTGAATTGTCATCAGAGTAGCTGTGCGACTGTTGAGTGGTCATCAGAGTGACTCCTAGAGTGACTATTTTATATATAGCTTCTGGTGCAGCAATTATATGCACATAGCTTTACCAACACTTATTTTATCAGAATTGGACAGCATTTCTATTGAAAGAGGAGCACCTCTATCATTTTGAAATACATCAATGCAATGGATATATGAAACAGTCCATCTGGCATGTCAGGCTAATTTATATATCAGATTTACTTTCCTGAATGTCCTTGACCATATCCAATCAATACTGGAGTTTCAGATTTACAATATAGAGGCAAATCAACACTAATAAATAAATGTAGGGCATCATGGCATTAGGAAGTATGAGGAGCAGGTATACTTGCCAGCCATCCAGTATGAGCACACAAGTCACACCATGAATAAATAAGTAAACGTCCCAGGAGACAACTCAAGGTCATCCAGAGAGCGGGGTTTGTGGAGCATTTTAAACTGTGACCAGCTGCTGCTTCTTGAGTCATATCTGGACCGAACACTGCTTACAGTGCAAGCTGCCAACCAAATGCTGTGTGTTATGTGTGTTTCTCTTCCACTGCTTAATAAACAAATCTGTAGAGTCAGTTCCCAGACTCATTACCTCCAGTCCTCCAGGTCTCCACGGGTCAGCAGCTATTATGTGAGCAACTCAGTGGTAACATTCTTTATAGCACATACTGTGAGTGCCCAGTTTGAGAAACCAGAACAGAAAAGCAGTCTTGGGCATACTTAGAAATTATTATTAAACACTGAGCCAGCATTCTGCAAGTCATGTTTGAATGCCTGTAAGTGTCGAGTCAGCATAGCTCTTTGTGTTTACTGTAGTTGGATGTGTGGAAGTGGAAGATATACTGACTTCATATAGCTGCATGAATACTTTCTTCACAGCACTATTAAAGTATGTTGAATGAAACTCTACAGATGAAATCACTCAGTGGTGACTGAGCAGACCTGTGGAGACACCTCCAGAGGGGCAGGTGCTCAAAGTTAAAAGGGGTACATGGAACTACAATGGTTTAATTAATAAATAAGTCTGGTAAAATTTTGTTCAAGTATTATTTGAGGTTATTTTGGGTCTTTTTTGCCTTTCTATGACAGGACAGCTGAAGAGAGAAAGGAAATGAAGACATGCACCAAGCAACACCAGGATTTAGACTAGTGTCCAGGACTGTAGCCCCGTTAATGAGGGCCAGAGCTAAATCCATACTCTGCTGAGTCATTAAGAAAAACTTCAGATGTTTGTGGGTTAAATGTAATAATTTTAAGGTTGTGCCTTTTTTCTACAATAAAAGTAGCACAAAATTTTTGCTCATGAGAATTTTAATGGCCATTTTCACATTTTTGAGCTTTTTTGCCATCATCTTGTTAACCAGTAATCAATAATTTAGATCATGCATGATGATGCGCACTTTGGAGAGGAAACTGTATAGCTCTAACACCCTGGTATGTGTTTGGTAAAAGGTTAAAAAAGGAACACAAAGCAGAGAATAGGGCTTGGTGTGCAATATGCACAATAATGACATGTCATTCCCTTAACACTAAGTTCACTCTAAAGTGCTAGCCCAGAATCTTGCTGCATTATTTAATCTTATTATTTAATTAATCTAATATCTTAATTATTACCTCCGCCAAGGAGGTTATGTGATCGGGTGGCTTTCTTAGTTTGTTAGTTTGTTAGTTTTAGTTTAGCAACATAACTTAAAAAGTCATGGACGGATTTTCATGAAATTTTCAGGAAATGTCAGAAATGGTATAAGGAAAAACTGATTAGATTTTGGGATAGATCTGAATCACCATCTTGATCCAGGAATTTTTTAAAGGATTCTGTACTGTTGGGAGAAAGGGCCAATGGCAGAGGTCTGCGTTGTTACCACTTTACAACAGGAGATGAGTAACTTCAATCCCAGCAGCATTTGTGGGTGTGTTTCTATTCAATGTTTTGGAGTTTATAGAGTTTGAAAGACACACGCCTGGTCAAGGAGATGAGTCGGAGCGTAACAGAGAGAAAGACAGAGAATTGTAGCGAGAATACTCACAATGCTGGGAGGAATAGAGGAATATCCACCCTCTGCCATGACTTCCAGGTGCCCGGTGAGACCACAGGAGCTTCCACCATGACAGTCCACACGTAGCAAAGCCAATGCTTTTCCTCACCATGTCTCCACCCCACCGGGGAGGGAGTAATCGGTGAATTCGATTTTGGGAGTGATCCGGATCATTGTCTGGATCCAGGAATGTTTTAAAATGATTCTTCACTATTGGGAGATAGGGCGAATGGCAGAGGTCTGCGCTCTCTGAGTGCTTTTCTAGTTTATTTCTAGTGCTTTATTTGTATAAAGGTAAGTGTTCAATTTTTCCACAACAGCTGAGTCTAATCATCACAGATGTGGGAATAAAGATGCAGACTGCAGTGGTGGAGCACCTCAGCTAAGATCTCTCTCCCTGTCCCTGCGTTTGGTGTGTTTTTCTTTACATACTTTCTTTCCTCTGTCTCCCAATGGGACAAAAGCAGGAAAGCAGAGTAGCTGCTGTGGTAAGTGGGTGCTCATTTGATGCTCCAGGGGTGAAAAAAGGTCAGAGTTCAAGCGTTTAGGCAGTTCTATGTGTTATAATGCTTTAAGTGTACATTTGGACTTTTTTTTTTTTTAAATTGTTGCATTTCAAACATGTCAAACTGACTTTATGCCCACACTCTGACTTTATTTTGACTTTGGAGCTTCAAATGAGGACACCTACCTGCTTTACTGCAGGTGTTTGAAAAGAGCCAGGTAGGGCCGTGAGACTTTTAAGTAAAGTTTCGTTTTCGCTTGGACAAGCTGCATGTGTGAAAAAAAAGTTATTAGCAGGTTAATGTTATTCCTCATAATGCTGGAACACAGTCACCAGCAGTCATCCCTCATCCCTCTGTGTGTCACAGCTGCAGCCAGGACACCATAGATGACCTTAGGTGAAAAGTTATCATGTGATATCAACTATCGGCTGACAGCTCATTTATTTAAAGCAGTGGTTCTCAACTGGTGGGTCTGGACCTAAAAGTGGGTCACAGAGCGCTTGTGTGCCAGGAAAATACTGGCAAAAGTCTATACTGTATCCCACAATGACAAAGAGAAAACAGAACTTTAGACATTTTTGCAAAGTAATGAAAAAAATGGCATAAGTTTTTAGATCCTTTGCAACAACACTTGAATTTTTGCTCAGGCTCCTCCCCTTTCTCTGGATCTTTGCTGAAATGTTTCTACACCATGATTGTAATCCACCTGTGCTAAATTACATTGATTGGACATGATTTGGAAAGGCTCAACCTCCCTATAGAAGGCCGCACAGCATGAGTCAAAGGAACTGCCTGCAGAGCTTAGAGACTGAATTGTTGCAAGGCACAGATCTGGGGGAAGCCTGCAAAAAAAAGAGCACAATGACCTCCATAATTATCAATGTAAGAAGTTCGGCACAACCAGGATTCTTCCAAGAGATGGTCGCTTGACCAAACTGAGCAATCCGGGGCGAAGGACCCTGGGGTCACTCTGACAGAGCTCTAGAGATCTTGAGTGGAGACAGGACTGAGTTCCAGAAAGACAACCATCACTGCAGGCCTCCACTGATCTGGGCTTTATGGCAGAGTGGCTAGACAGAATTCTCTCCAACACATAGCCCGCTTGGAGTTGCAACAAGCTATGAGAAAGCCAAGCATGCTTTCATGTGTTTTGCACTAAGGAGAGACTTCTGTCTCCATACAGGTGCGTCATACTATATTGGGACAAGGGAGCACATATAAACTCTCTGCATGCATGCCCTTCTGTAGTTATGTGCCTTTCTAACATGTTTGTATTACGCTGTTTCTTTGTTCATTTTATTTTCTTTATTTTTGTCAAAGGTTCAGAGTGTAATAATCTTTAAAAGGTTTGAGTGTTTTTTTTTTTTTTAATAATAATAATAATAATAATTTGGGTCATGATTTCTCATAGGGTGGAGGTGGTGGGTCCTGATGCCTGACCAGTGAGAACTACTGATCAATAGCATCCCTTTTTTGTTATTTAGTTTTTATTCATAAGAGCTAAAAACATGTCTTAAACATGCCCCTTCCAAATAAAATCAAATTACATTTAAAATAAGAGGCACTTTGGATGTGGACCAGTGTTCTGGCACTCTCTACATTCTGATCTGATCATGCACATGACTGAGGCACAACTGATGGGTACATTCTCAGTCTGTCATTCTTCACTCCTCCTTTTCAGCACAAACCCTGTCTCATATATGAAACGGCTAAGAAGTAAACACTGCATCATTTTTGCTCAGTTAACCTTTATTGTTCACTCTAATCAAATTAGCCTTATGGGCTTTTTTCCCCATAATTAGCCCTCATTTTCACACGGACCAGAGGCTGATCTCGCACTAAACGAAGGCTCGAACAGACACTCAGAAAGGGGAGCTATAAAAAACAGAAAGGCATCACAACCTTGGGCAATTAGCGAGGACCCTTCTGCTGCTCAGGATGGGAATGTTATGACAGCACTTGATGAGACTTTGCCACCACACAGAGCTTTTCACCAGTGAGACGCCTCCCTGTGGGCATGTACACCACCAAGACAATCAACTGGGGGCTAATTTTCCTTATTTATCATCAACGCAGCAGCGGCGGCTCTGAGCGTGCTGTCCTCCTCGGGGGATTAGCGGTTGCAGCTGAAGTAATACAAAAACATCAGCATCAATTAGTCCTCTCTGATCGTCTGTAGATGTGAAACGGAGCAGGTGATCCACTTTGTAAGCACGCATGCTTAAACGTCCACCTGCTTTGCAACAATGCTCTCTGGGCAAGGCCACTCTAAGGGCCACACTCACTATGTCTGGTTTAATCCAAAACGGCACATCGACCCAAATGGTCGTGTTTTTGTTTCCCGGCGGCCCTCTTTGATGTTAATGTCCCTGTGAATTATTTATCTGTGTGTTCTCTTTGCCTTCTCCTCGTGCTCTCTGAAGGAATAAATCAAAAGAGCGAGGCACACACACAGCAGAGACAGGAGGATTTATCACGGGGAGTATTGTTTACCGCACTGACCTCCAGGCCCTGCTATATACACATATCTGTGCTCTGCAATCAAACAACAGCCTCTTCTCACAGGGCTGAAACTGACACAAACAGCACACACCAGCTGAGCTGCTTCTGTGTGATTTAGAAAAAGAAAAGATTTCTATTGTTTGTGCCTTTGGCTCTTATTTCTTTATACACAATCATTCAAAGGACAATAGTGCATCTATTGCATGGTGATTATGGACTTTGCAGAGTGGATCTACTTTATTCTGGCTGTCATCAGTGTAATTTATTCTACAAATTATTCATGGTTGACATCCAGGGGCTTAAATAACCACTAAAAAGACTTTTATCCATTATTTAACACAGGCAGATCTGCACAAACACCTAATCATGGAAATGCACATTGTCCTCATTCAACCTTTTCTGTTCAAGATACAAATTCACCCTTTAATAAAGAGGCTAAATGATGAAGTACTGGGGCTGCATGGTTTTAATGGTTAACAGGTTTTACATTCTTTATTGTAATGCTGACTGCTCTTAGCGGGCATTTCCCTAAACCTCACGATACAATAGGTATCACAAAGTTTTCCCAAAAAAGTTGGGCCGCTGTGTAAAAATGTAATAAAAACAAATGCAATGGTTTTAAAACCTTATGGAACAATCAAAAAGTATCAGATGTTGAAAATGAAACATTTTACCATTTCATGAAAAAAATATTAGCTCTTTTGAATTTGATAGCAGCAACATAACTCAAAAAAGTCGGGACAGGTCCATGTTTATCATTGTGTAGCATCCCCTCTTCTTGGGGTGACTTTGGTATCGTAGGTTGCGGGTCGATCCCCTGCTCCTGCAGTCACATGTCGGTGTGTCTTTGTGCAAGACATTTAACCCCAATTTGCTCCCACTGCTGCATCAGTGGCGTGTAAATGGGTATGGTAGCATATGATTGAGATTAGCTAATACTGATGGCCACTTCTCCACTCTGCCATCAGTGAATGAATGTGTGAGTGAATGGGTAGGTGTGATCTGTGGTGTAAAAGTGCTTTGAGTAGTCAGATGACTGGAAAAGAATGATACAAGCTCAAGTCCAGTCCATTTACCATTTAACAAAAGCCTGGGAGGTTAAGAGGGTAGTTGCTGGATTTTTTGGGGGCGAGGAAAGTTGTCCCATTCTTTTCTGAAGTAGGATTCTAGCTGCTCGACAGTCCCGCATCTTCTTTGCCAGATTTTTCTTTTTTTTTTCATGGTTTAGCAATGTCTTGCTGAAATATGCAAGACCTTCCTTGTCTGGATGGGAGCATATGTTCCTCTAAACTCTTGACATATTTTTCAGCATTGGTAGTGCCCTTCCAGATGTGTGAGCTTCCCCCGCCATAGGCACTAATGTGACCCCATACTATAAGAGATGCAGGCTTTTGAACTGTGCTCTGATAACAAGCTGCATTGTCCCTCACCTTTTTAGTCTGCAGGACAGCCAAAAACAATTTTACATTTGATTCACCTGACCACAGAACAGTTTTCCCATAGTTCCTCAGTCCAATCTACATGAGCTTTGACAAAGAGAAGATAGCAGTGTTTCTGGATCATGTTCACATATGGCTAATTCTTTGCTGATACAGCTTTAACTGTCATTCAGGGATGGTATGGTGAACTGTGCTGACAGGTAATGATTTCTGGAAGTGTTCCTGAGCCCATGCAGTGACTTCCAGTACACATACATGCCTGTTTTTAATGCAGTGCCACTTGAGGGCCTGAGATCATAAACATCCGATATTAACCTTAAGCCTTTTTCTTTATGCACAGAGATTTGTCCAGATTCTCTGAAATGTTTGATTATATTATGCACTGTAGATGGAGGGATATTCAAAGTCTCTGCAATTTCACATTTTGAAAATGTTTCTGAAATTGTTGCACAAATCTGAAATTGTTTTAGAAAGTTTTTTGCAGATAGGTGAACCTCTGCCCATCTTTACTTCTGTGAGACTCTCCCTCTCTAAAACACTGCTTTTATACCCTGTCGTGTTACTGACTTGATGCCAGTTCACCTAACTAGCTGCAAAATGCTCCTCCAGCATTTTTTCTTACTTTTCCAGCCCTTTGTTGCCCTGTTCCTTTTTTCTTTTTTTAAGATGTGTTTTTTTTAGATGGCTGCTGCCATCAAAAATTAAAATGAGGTAATATTCTTCATGAAATGGTCCCAATTTCAACATCTGATACGTTGTTCATGTTCTATTGTGAATAGTGTGAGTTTAAAGGTTTTGCATATCATTACATTCTATTTTTATTTACATTTACATAGCACCCCAACTTTTTTGGCATTGGGGTTGCATACCTTCATATAATGAGGGAGAAAAGCTGTTAAAAAGTGCTACAATCTGTCTGCTCCCCTCTGCAAGCACACAGTGCAGTGGGAGGTGAGCGAGGAAAGGACAGCAGAGGAATTAGAAGTAAATATTTTAGTTGATCATCAGTTCTGAGCATTCAGTCCACAGTGATAGGCCCGGTCTTCATGTCTGCTCGTCATACTGCTGCTCTTTCTACCATGAACAATAACATCCGTAGTTTATAGCTTTCAGTCAGATGACTGTAGAGAGGCCAGGAGGGCAAAAGCATCATAGATCAGTGGCAGCTACAGGTGACACTGTTGCATTTTATTTTCTGTCACCTTCCAAACAACTTGTGTTATCATTGCCTAACAACAGCAGAAAAACTGAGATATTATTTTTAACTTTTAGTTTTTCTCACTTTGGACCCTTACACAGTACCCAGGACACTATTTGGATTACTAAATACAATAGTTAGATGAAGAACTTTGCTCGAGTGATAATATCATCCTGGTATATTTACAGAGGTGATCTCTTTTTACACCAGCACCAAGATGAAAATCTGCAACACTGTAGACATTTTTATGAAGCAATGACAGATTTAGCAGAAAGCAGTGAACAGCCTCATGTGGCACTTACTCAAGGCAGCAGCTGCAGACTCACAATAACTATATGGAGATAATTAGTTTTCATTGCTTGCTTTTTTGAAGGCCATATTTCATCAGCAATATCAGCAATATATATATAATATATGTGTAAGATGTAATACCACTGACCTGTGATAATGAGGAAAAGCTACTAAAGACTTTTTCAAAAACGACTCTTGTTTTTCCTGTGAAGTTTAGCAGTTTAGCATCTGCATGCATCTGCTCCCTGGATAATTACAAATAAAGAGTGTAACAATGCCTTTTTCCACTCTTCGGTTTATTTCTGTCCAAGAATGTAATGCTGCTTGTCCAAACAATGAGACATTTTGTTTTCAGTGTTTGAACATAAATCCAACCTGACACATCATGTTGTTTTCCTTTCAGTAAAGCACCAGCTAGTTGCTATTTCTCATTAAGTCCACAGCAGTCACTGACAACTCAATTGCATCAGCCATTCTTTTTCTCTCCACAGTTGGCAGATTGTAAGGTTGTAATTTCAAACTCTGGCACTTCTCGTGCATTTTGTTTCGTTCACAATGGAGATTGTTTTTGAGAGGATGAAGTATTTCTGATGAGAGGCTTCTCTCTCAGGCTGCAGGGAGAAAAGAGGCTGTAAAGGTTACGTAACCTCTGTCCCTCTTGATTGGCAGTGGAGAAATTGCAGTGACACTAATGACATTAATATCCTCTTACAGCACTGATTGTCATGCTCTGCCCAGTTTAACATCATCTTTTAACTCTTTACTAAGCTAAGTTCAGGTATTCCTGGAAGTACCTCATCCATGCCATTAATGACCATTAATTTATCCAAATAAAATGATTACTACATCTAAAGCACCACCATGTCCTGGTTAAAAATACTGTCTTGCTGAGTTTAACCATCGGACTCTTTAAAAATCTTAAAAATAGTGTTTAAAATAAAGCTGCATGTGAGACAAAATGTTAGCACTTTAACATCTGTTGATCATCTGTGCTGAAGGCTTGATAACCAGTCAGTTGTTATTTGTGTTTTTATGACCATTTTTAAAAAAAAAATAGTAGAATATTGATACCAGAGTCCTTTTCACAGAGGAACACAGTGATGTTTGCAAGGTCCAGGCATCCTAACCCTTAAATTTAACTCTTACCCTAACCCTAACCAGAAATGTAATCCTATTTCAGTTTGAAAGTGTTGGCATGTATTTCCATTCTGACATGCACTATATTGCCAAAAGTATTCACTCAGCTGCCTTGACTATGAACTTAAGTGACATCCCATTCTTAATCCATAGGGTTTCATATGACGTTGGTCCAGCCGTTGCAGCTGTAACAGCTTCAACTCTTCTGGGAAGGCTTCCACAAGGTTTAGGAGTGTGTTTATGGGAATTTTTGACCATTCTTCCACAAGGACATTTGTGAGCTCACACACTGATGTTGGACAAGAAGGCCTGGCTCTCAGTCTCCGCTCTAATTCATCTCAAAGGTGTTCTATCAGGTTGAGGTCAGGACTCTGTGCAGGCCAGTCGAGTTCATCCACACCAAACTCTCTCATCCATGTCTTTATGGACCTTGCTTTGTACACTGGTGCACAGTTATGTTGGAACAGGAAGGGGCCATCCCCAAACTGTTCCCACAAAGTTGGGAGCATGGAGTTGTCCAAAATCTCTTGGTATGCTGGAGCATTCAGAGTTCCTTTGACTGGAACTAAGGGGCCAAGCCCAGCTCCTGAAAAACAAGCCCACACCATAATCCCCCCTCCACCAAACTTTACACTTTGCACAATGCAGTCGGACAAGTACTGTTCTCCTGGCAACCACCAAGCTCAGACTCATCCATCAGATTGCCAGATGGAGAAGTGTGATTCGTCACTCCAGAGAACGCCTCTCCACTGCTCTAGAGTCCAGTGGCGGCGTGCTTTACACCACTGCATCCGACGCTTTGCATTGGACATGGTGATATATAGCTTGGATGCAGCTGCTCGGCCATGGAAACCCATTCCATGAAGCTCTCTATGCACTGTTATTGAACTAATCTGAAGACCACATGAAGTTTGGAGGTCTGTAGCGATTGGCTCTGCAGAAAGTTGGCTCCCATAGAAGAGCCGGCTCTTTCAACTCCTGAACGGCTCTTTATTTAGGATCTTTTGTAGCCCTATATTTTACCTTAACTTCACAAAAAATAATGGTTAGTGTTGAAAACCCTTTTGCATTCAGTATTTTTATGAGAAGCCTTATAATTGCCTAATTTTGTGCATTTATTCTTTTACAAAACCATTCTTAGGTTTAGCATTTAAATTCCACTGGTTAGGGTCAGAATTAATGCTGAGTGGACGTAGGTGCGTGTTTGCACATGCCCAGTACAAATCGGGTTTCCGGGACAGATCAGGTAGCGACACCCCCCTCTCTGTTTTCACATAATGGTATAATCCTTTATCCTCACATGCCACTGGCCGCATGGCCACCATGCTGGCCAGTCAAAACAAAGTTCTGAGCAGAGCTGGGGCTGAGCACTATGACAGCTAAGCAGCAAAAGGGAAAAAAAACTGGGAGCCAGCTCTCAGTCTATGCGAGCTGGCACTTCTGATTCACTAGAAAGCATCGGCTCTGAGAGCTGATGCTTTTGCTCATGACCCATCTCTAGTAGAAACAGTCTGCATGCCTAGGGGCTTGATTTTATACACCTGTGGCCATGGAAGTGAATGGAACACCTGATTTCAATTATTTGGATGGGTGAGTGAATACTTTTGGAGTATAGTGTAGGTGGCGTCTCACTGTAGTGGTCTGCAAGTAGGGCCATCTGCTGGCAGACTATCTTAAAAATTTGGCTTATAGTCCACATGCTTTTCATGTGGTGCAATTGGTGCAGAAAATGCCTGAACTGGTTCTTTAAAATAGATGATATTACATATATTTGGTGCTTAGACCATTTTGTGGGAAGATCCAGACCACTCTTGCCTGATGTCATCAACATTAAAATGGCATATAATGGGGAGCAGGTGGCCTAGTGGTTAAAGGTGCTCCCCATGTTCGCAGGCGGCCCGGGTTCGAATCCGGCCTGAGGTCCCCCACTGCATGTCTCTCCCCCACTCTTGACCCTGTTTCTGACTCTATCCACTGTCCTCCTCTATCTAATAAAGGCACAAAAATGCCCAAAAAATAAATCTTTAAAAATGGCATATAATTACACTAGGGCTGTCAGCATTAATGCATTAATTGCAGTCAATGAGGGTCAAAACTAGTGCATTAATTTTCTCAACCACATCAGTCTCATGCTTTATTGTCTTTTTCAGTACACACTGGCTGAGCCGCATTAGTATCTCCCTGCAGCCACGGCAATGTAAAATAAGTCCATCACTGCTCCTTGAATTCTCATTTTACTTTAAAAACTTCACAGACAGCTCAGTAGATGAGTCAAAAGTCATCTGCACTTTATAAAATCAGACAAGTACCTTTTGATGGTTTATTTTTTTCCTTTTCAATCCATATCAAGTTCCTTTTCCCATAGCAAAGTTAATGTCATGATCTTCAATCGACTAGAGGTTTCTCATTTTCCTTTAAAGTAAAAGCAGGTCTTTATTTAAACAGTGAGCCCATTGCCCTTAGCTTAAGACAGCACAACAAAAGGTTTCAATGCAAAACAGAGGAATGCATAACAAAATGCATCACAAAGGGCAAATTAATTGCATTTAGCTGCAGAAATCTTTTGCTTTGACCAGCAGGTGGTTGCTGAAGACAAAGATAAAATATTAAGCTTGACTTGTAAACACAAAAGTTGTGCATTTTAAAAGTTTAATGAGGAAACAGAGGTTTTTCTGGTCAGTAATTTACAAATCAGACTTAAATTAACTTCAGAATAAAACAAATTGTGACAAAAATAAGATCAGGGTTTAACAATAGTAGCTTCTTCCCTTAGAAATGTAATACAAAGATTAAGCTGATGTGTGACTGGGCTATAAAATCCATAATGGTACCACTGCTTCTGTTACTTTGTTCACTTAGGAAACAGACTTTTTCATTCCGTGCTACAGCGACATCTCTTTCTTTTCTCTTATCACACGGCAGGGATTAAAGAAATGATACTCCACATAATTGAGTTTTAAAAGCTGCAAGTGTCAGCACCAAAGAAACCCTGAAGTAAAAATCGTTGCCATTGATCTGTGGCTCGCTCCCTCTGCAGATATTTTACAGTCAGTTTGTGTCACAGAGAAAGGGGAAACAATAATTCTCCTTCGGGGGTCCTCTCAGGCTCTGAACATTATTAAATGACAGATCTGGAACAAGACTCGATGGTGAAACTTCCAGGCCCGTGGTTGTGACGGTACAGATGTGCTGTGCGAGCGCTGCCAGCAGAGTGAATAGCTGCTCATCATCTCCCATCCTGGCCTCCTTTTCCGCCGCTCGCTCTCAGACCGGCCAATCCCCACAGTCTAATTGGCCTACTTTAACACTTACCTTCCAGCCGTGGTAGCCACTGTGTTGCTGTGTGAGCATTTCAGCTCCTGAGGGGCAAAGCTCAATGATGTTAGATCTCAAAATGAGGCTCTTTGACTCCACATCAAAACAGCATGACTCACTTTATTACCTATAGTAGCACTCTTTTATTATTTATGAATGTTTTTGGCACCTTGGAAAATTAATCTTCTTTTCAGCCCAACTAAACTCACTGTTGCTTTTTGCAATCATAAATTATTTCCAGAGAGAGTCGGAGAGTTTTTCTGAAGCTTTTTGCATCCATCCAAAATCTCATAAGAGGTGAACTCTGTATTTATGAATGAACCCAAGCTGTAGGAGAGACCGGGAAGGATGATTTCTCCCCGAGGCGACGTTCAGAGTGTGCATATATGCCAGCCTGCCAGCTGCTGCTCAAGATCAGCCAGATCGCAGTAATTGGTTGGGTCCTGTTTGATTTGTGCTTGTAGTATTTTTAGTCATGTATCAGGCTTGTCTCCTGACATCACAGACTACATCTTGAAGCTCTGCTTTGAAATTCCTGCTGCTCTAAAGCATTTCCATCCACAGACACAGGAGAACATCACTGCTTCAGTCTCTTTTTATGTCAAAATGTGAAGTAAAACAATAAAAAAGTAACTCGATTTGATATCAGATAACAATACATTTAGTTTTTTGATATGCTCTTACAAGATGTTCTTAAATGTAGATGCTTTTGGGTGGAAAAGTTGGTCTACAACTTTAATACAGCTGAACTCAACACCTTAGCATTATGCACAGTGCTGTAAAGAAGTATTTGCCCCTTCCTGATTTCTGATTTTTTGCAAATTTGACACATTTTAATAGTAGGCAAAGATAACCTGAGTAAAAACAAACTGCAGTTTTTAAGTCACAATTTCATTTATTAAGGGATAAAAGCCATGGAGACCTCCCTGGCCTGATTACTGCCAGACCTGCTGAATGAAGAAATCCCTTAATGAACCTGTCTGACATAATGAAATAGACTAAAAGATCTCCAAAATAACACATCATAGTGCCATCTAAAGAAATTCAAATACAGATGGGACATAAACTCTTACATAGCCATTTTTAAGGCTTCGGGACACCAGAAAACCACAGTGAGTGCCATTGTCCACAAATGGAGAAAACTTGGAACAATGGTGAACCTTCCAGGAGTGGCGAGCCTACCAAAATTATTCCAAGGGTGCATCGACGACTCGTCCGGGGGTCACAAAAGAACCCAGAAGAACATCTAAAGCCATAGTTCTCAACAGGTTGGGCATCAGGACACACCAACAACTCCTAGTGAGAAGTTGCAACCCAAATGTCAAGAAAGTCTCAGATTTATTTAATGAAATATTTCAGTTTGGATCTATGGTTGATTAAACCATGACAGAACAAAGAGACAGGACAAAGCAAACATGTTTGATAAGTGTATCATTATGGAAGGAAATGCCATTATTTATTTCATTTTACTCTGTTTCCTCAAAATAGCTTTAAGATTTAGATCATTTCTCAAGGAATTATCTTGCTATCTTGGGGAAACCAACTTTGCTATCAAGATTAAGGGAGATAAGTAAGATGAAGTGTTGAGAAAGAGACCAAAATTACTTACAACAGGAAAGGAAAGCTTACAGGAAAGTTAAGAGACATAAATATATAGATGGATGTCTGTGGAGGGCTTCTTTTCATCATAGATTTCTTTTTTGCCACATTTTTACAGGCATCAATTTGTGACCCAGCTCTGCCACTCACTTTTAGATCCCTACTGACCAGCTGAGAACCACTGATTTACAGACCTGCAGGCCTCAATTGACTCAGTTAGGGTCGGTGCTCATGATTCAACAATAAGAAGGAGACTGGGAAAAATGGCATCATGGGAGAGTTCCAAGACCAAAATCACTGCTGACCAAAAAGAACACAAAGGCTCAACTCACGTTTGACTAAAAACATCTTAATGATCCCCAAGACTTTGGGGAAAATATTCCCTGGACTTATGAGACAAAAGTTGAACTTTCTGGAAGGTGTGTATCCTGTTACATCTGAAGTAAAACTAATACAGAATTTGCTTTTTCAGGACCTGGACCACTTACTGCAATTGATGGAACCATAAATTCTGCTCTCTACCAGAAAATCCTGAAGGAGAATATCCTGCCAGTCAAAGTCTAGTCAAAGTCTGGATTCATATCTGATTGAAATGCTGAAAAAAAAAATGTGTTGGAAAACCCCCAAATGTGGATGAATTAAAACAATTCTGCAAAGAAGAAGGGGCCAAAATTCCTCCACAGTGATGTCAAAGACCTGGAACAACCAGTTATTAGGTTGAGGTGGCAATGACTTTTCACATGGTGCCAGATAGGTATAGATAGCTTTTTCTCCTCAATAAATGAAATCATCATTCAAGAACTGCATGTTGTAATTATTTGCTCAAGTTATTTTTGCCTATTATTCAAATTGTTGATGATTTGAAACATTTAAGTGTGACAAATATGCAAACAAAGGGAAATCAGGTATGGGACAATACTCTTTTCACAGCACTGTAGATCAATCGTGTTTAAAGACAGTGGACTGTGGGCATAAATCAAGTGTCCTGTCATTTATATAGACCTGGTTTCAATCACACAAAGCAGAGCCTGAAGGCACACATCAGCCTGCTTCATTAGTGATGGATGTCAAACTGAATTAATGTTGAAGTTTTGGGTTATTATGAAGATTAAGATCATTGAATACTAATACTTCAAACAACACATGGCTGGTAAAACGATTTTAAAAAGGTAGCAGGCAGAGTCAAAGCTTCAGGTAGTTGGCCTAAGGTGATGAACAGTCTTTGTTAGTGTAGTGTGATCTAGGACCTAAGGCTCATTCAGCTGGTTACCACTGGTGCTTATTAGGAGGATTTCAGTTTAAGTGCACCATATAAGATATTTGCAGAGCACCCTCTGTGGTAGATAAGGCTATAAGCAAAAAAATGTGGAATTAATGTTTTTTTGTGCACCCACTTTTGTTTTCCCTGAATGAAAATAGTTTCTTCTACACACACGGTTAAATTATTTAATATTAATGTTGATATTTTCACCTCTCAGGGCCACTGTTATCAGTGACTTAGACTTTCGTTAACCACTAATCCTGCCATTTTGTCATGTTACATGCATTTTTTTAGAATAGAAAAGAATACATTGTACACTGTACACTGAAATTTGCTGTGCTACTCTTAAAACAATGAGAACACATAAAAAGAACAGCAATATTCTCCTCCTTACCATTTTGATTTATATTCCTTTCTGTCTCTTCCTAATATTTGAAATTCTTTTACATTTCTGGTCCTTAGGTCCCTTTTATGTAGTTGGGTCCTGTGTTGCCTGGATTGGTCTAGGTTGTTCTGGGTTTTTATTCTTGGTCTTCACTTTTATAACCATATGTTACATATCAGGGTTTTTATGATGTTCTGCTAGATGTTTATGATGTTGTTTGCTGGCTGAGTTTTTGATGGGTTCTTCTGTTGTGGAGGTTTGGTCTTTCTTGTGATGTTTTGCTGTTTGTGTTTGATATTTTGTAATTGTAATTCTGCTTATTGTCAAAGCACTTTTTTAACCTCTGTTTTTAAAGATGCTACAAATAAAGTTATTATTATTATTATCATTATTATTATTATTATTATTATTATTATTATTATTATTATTATTATAACAAAAGAATTAGAAAAAGTTATAAAGTTTAGTGCATCCAAGGAAATCTTCATGTGAGGGTAATTAAAAATGTGGTCTTATTATCATTGCACATCATAATTAGACCATATTGCACCATGAAAGAGGTGTGTATGCTGTCTGGAAGCTGATACAATGTTATTTTAAGCCCTAATTCAAACTGTTAATGGGTAAATAGGCACAAGAGAAATTGCTGTAACAAACAGGGTTTCCATCCTGTAGATCAGTGAAAAGCCTTATGGACTTAACACCTTAACTCAGGACTAATCTTTGAAAGCTTTTTACAAAATAAAAGGTTAAGAGCTAAAAACAAATATCTGTACAGTAAACTAAAATATGCGTTGTACCTGCAAACATGCGCCTTCTAAGGTCTGACATACTGAGCATGCAGGCACCCGTATGTTGCATTGATAGCTCAGAGATTGTGTGTGAAATAACTGCCGGCATGACAACAGTCTATTTGGATAATTAGGCTGATATAATTATATTTATTTTATTTTCATTAACAAATCTAATTAACAGGTAAAACAAACTGCAGTGTTGTATCTGTCTCAACTACAAGTAAACAAAGTCTATTACAAAATCAGATGAGCACATTGACTACAGGCTAAAGTGGCAGATAGTGATAATAAATTTTATTTATTGGGACCTGTAGGGGCAGATTTTTTTCCCATCCTAAACCACTTTAGAGGCCCTTGGTTTGCCCCATGACACCCCTCGTCCCTACAGAGAGGCACACCAGAGTTAGGTCAATGACCAGGCTTGGTGCCCGGGGCCAAATTGAATTACTATGATTGCTGAGTCTTTTATAATTAATTTGCGAAGGGCTTAAGGGCCTTAATAGCTGTGAGGAGCACAGGCTTGAAGGACAAACACTAATTAAAAGTTGCCAAGGATCAGGAGTACGCTGCGCTCCGGTGCAAGGCGACTTTTCTGTGAGAAAGAGCTGATTATAATTCTGCAGCGGCTCTGCTATCATGAGAGTTCACTTCTCTCCATAGGAAACAAGGTATGTGCGATATAAGTCAGGCTTTAAAGCAATGTCAAATAGAAGAGGGTTATAGTTCTGCTGCTGTGGAGGTTTGGCAGGAATGCTGGCCCCTCTCATATCCTCATGTGCTGTTTCGCAACATGTTAGCTTAAGTTTTAGATGGGATGTTCTGTAAATGCTTTTGTGCTGGTGCAATAAGCTCAGCTGAGTGTTTAACCGGGGTGGTTCTCACTGTCCTGATCGTAGAGATGGATGGGCTGTCTATTGAAGTAAATCAGATGTAAACAGAGGAAGACTGATGACTGAGAGGTGGAGCGCTAAACTGCAGAAATGAAGCCAAGCTTAAAAAGTTAAAAACAGAAGGAGAAAAAAAAGGTTGCATGTTTGTGTTCACTGCTCCTTGTGTGTTTCTGTGTTATCATGTTCCTTTAAGTTCTGTTCTTTTCTGTTTCACACTGTCATGTGTTCTCCTTTTCTCCTTTTCTGTCTCTTATGAGTATCTCTGAAGTTTTATTTTCTGTTTTTTTGTGTGTGTCCTTGTTCTTGTTTCCTGTTTTATTTTGTAATTACTGTCCCTTGTGTCTCACCTCTATTTTAACTTCCTGGTGTTTTCCCTCCACTGTGCTTGTCCTAGTCTCACCTGTGTCTAATTACCCCTGTGTCTATTTAGTCCCTCTGCTCCTGCCTTTCTTTGTCAGTTCATTGTCTCTCTGCACGATTGTACTCCTGTGATTAAATTAGTTTTCCTTGTGCCTGTGCATAGATTTGCATTTTTTTGTATTTTGATGGATTCTTGTGTCAAGTAAGATTTTTTTTTGTTTTTCTGCACTTGGGTCCTCTTTTGTTGACAGAAAACAGTTCAAACTGCTTAAAATAAAAAATGATTTTTTTAAAATATTAAAATATATTAACAGGAGAAAAACAGGGATACAGAGAATTGGGGGTATTTTAACAGTGTTTCTATTACTTTTGTAACTTTATAATGGACTGTTATCTCCTCTCCTTAATACAACAGGATTAAAGGTAGAGACCCATCATCAGCTTCTAGACCATCAGAGATCCTGCTGGAAAACCAAGGTAACTAACAACAATAAATAATGTCCATTTGAATGGACAATGAATCGCAATACATTAACATTTTTATTTTATTTTATTTTATTTTATTTCATTTTAATTTTTTTGAGGAACACACTAGACTACACTTATGACACCAACATAGCACGCCATCTCTCTTTTTCTCTTCTTTTCTCTCCTTCTGTCCTTGTCAGTTAGTTACATGTGGGCATTTTTTATTTATTTATTTATTTTATTCATTTATTTATTATTTTAGCAGGGAGAACCCACTGAGACCAAGGTGTCCTTTCCATTTGTGCCCTGCAACAACAAAATACAATACAGGATAAGGCAAACATGTACAACATGGTTAAAATAGTTACAAATACTTTCATGAACACATATTCATAACTGTAAACCCATGCCCTGGTTAATAAATCACTTTTTAAAGCAGCTGTGATCACTGTTCTTACATAGTTCAGACACAAGCTCTTTAACCCTTTGATGCTCAACACGGGTCAAAAGTGAGTTTCTATTATCTATATCTTTTGAATAAATAAAATCTCATCATTCAGTCTTCCAGGTATTCCTCGATTAACTTGTTTTTAATCATCAAACATCCTTATTTAATTTTTAACTTTCTTACTTTTTGAGTTAAACCACTTTTTTCATCATTCCCCTCTAATGCACAACATGGGTCAAAAATGACCCGTATCAATTCCCTGTTATTTCATGTACAGTTGAAACCAGAAGTTTACATACACTATATTAAAAGGCACATAAATTTTTTTTCTCACCGTCTAACATTAAATCAGATTAAACTTGGTCAATTAGGATTACCAAAATTATTTCTATTTGCTAAATGCCAGAATAATGAGAAAAGGATTTTTTTAAGACAATTTTTATTACTTTCTTCAAAGTCAGAAGTTTACATACACTAAGATTACTATGCCTTTAAACAATTTGGGAAAGCCCAGATGATGATGTCATGTCTTTGGAAGCCTCTGATAGGTTTATTGACAACATTCGAGTTAATTAGAGGCACACCTGTGGATGTATTTTAAGGCACACCTGAAACACACTGCCTCTTTGTGTAACATCATGAGAAAATCAAAAGAAATCAGCCAAGATATCAGGAAGAGAATTTTGGACTTGCACAAGTCTGGTTCATCCTTGGGTGCAATTTCCAGATGCCTGAAGGTGCCACGTTCATCTGTTCAAACAATTATACACAAGTATAAACACCATGGGAATGTCCAGCCATCATACCGCTCAGGAAGGAGACGGGTTCTGTGTCCCAGAGATGAACGTGCTTTGGTCCGAAAAGTGAATCTCAACCCAAGAACAAAAGCAAAAGACTTTGTGAAGATGCTGGCTGAAACTGGTAAGAGTGTGTCATTATCAACAGTCAAACGAGTCCTGTACCGACATGGGCTGAAAGGCCACTCTCCCAGGAAGAAGCCATTACTCCAAAAGAAACATAAAAAAGCCAGATTACAGTTTGCAAATGCACACAGGGACAAAGACCTTAATTTTTGGAGACATGTTCTGTGGTCTGACAAAACTAAAATTGAACTTTTGGCCATAATGACCATCGTTACATTTGGAGAAAAAAGGGGGAAGCTTGCAAACCTGTGAACACCATCCCAACTGTGAAACATGGGGGTGGCAGCATCATGTTGTGGGGTTGTTTTGCTGCAGGAGGGACTGGTGCACTTCACAAGATAGATGGCATCATGAGGAAAGAACATTATGTGGAAATACGGAAGCAACATCTCAAGACATCAGCCAGGAAGTTAAAGCTTGGGCACAAATGAGTTTTCCAAATGGACAATGACCCTAAGCATACTGCCAAACTGGTTACAAAGTGGCCTAAGGATAACAAAGTCAGTGTTTTGGAGTGGCCACCACAAAGCCCTGATCTCAATCCCATTGAAAATTTATGGGCAGAGCTGAAAAGGCATGTGCGAGCAAGGCGGCCTACAAACTTGGCTCAGTTACACCAGTTCTGCCAGGAGGAATGGGCCAAAATTCCTGCAAACTATTGTGAGAAGCTTGTGGAAGCATATCCAAAATGTTTGACCCAAGTCATACAGTTTAAAGGCAATGCTACCAAATACTAATGAAATGTATGTAAACTTCTCACTCTCAAGAAAATAATAAAAAAATGTCTAAAAAATGATCTCTCTCATTATTCTGGCATTTAGCAAATAGAAATAATTTTGGTAATCCTAATTGACCAAAAACAGGGAAAGTTTAATCTGATTTAATGTTAAACAGTGAGAAAAAAAAAAGTTTATGTGCCTTTTTATATAGTGTATGTAAACTTCTGGTTTCAACTGTATATGGCTGAGAGTTTCTATGATATTTCTCTAAAGATTTTTTTTATTAGTAACTATTCCAATTATACAGTAAATATCTTGTTTTTGAAATGTACAAATTATCATTTTTATTTTCCCTTCCTTACTTTATGACCAATCAGACCTTTTGTATTTCTACATCAAGTTTACACACATGGGTCAGAAATGACCCGCATACATAGAAGTACTTAGTGGGATACTGTAAGGTGTTTCAGACACGTCACAGCTCAACACAGCTGCCCTTGAATATCTGGTAGATGTAAGAATTGTTGTTGTTTGCAGTTGTTACAACCTTACATCTAAAAAATAAAATAAAATGACAGTTCTGAAAGATTACTGTAAATAATGTGATAATTTTAGGTTAGAATACATTCTTTGTCAGAGAGTGACAGTAAAAACTGTTAGCTAGCTGGTTAGCTAGCTTGCTGTTGACATAATCCATTTGTTTATGTTTTATTTTACTTTATTTTGTAGCTAACCTTTGTAGTTAGCATTGCTAGGCTGGATCTTATAAACACAATTACAAGGAGAATTTAATTACATGGACTGCATTTTTGCAGAGTGACTGGTTAGCAGATTGTAAAAATAGGAGGAGTTTTTCCTATTAAAAAAGACATAAAATGTTGACATTTTGATAAAAACTTAGGAATATCAGTCTTGTACAGCATGGTCCTCTATTTGTAAAATTTATTTTGATATCAACGTCAAATGATCATGTTTTCCTCTTCTAACTGACCTGTTGACATCAAACAAAAGACTGGAAGAGAGCTTAAAAATCACACTTTCCACACAAAGTGATTACAATGCAACACGTTGCTTTGTTTACTTGCTACCATAAAATGAAAATAGCACAAGATGCCATCACACTGACGTGATTATGGACTTCTTTGGTTTAAAGAATCCAGAAAGCTTAGCTTTCCAACTCTTTTCTCCACTGATAAACCAAGTTAGTTTAAGCTCAAGATGATTATGTCAAAAAGGTGTGAAGAATGCACGCCGCTTGTTCATCAAAGAGCTAGGCAAAGAGCTTGTAATGCCACATATGAAGAGGCAAACGGAGGGCATGCTGAAACTCCAAAAACATGTCACTGAGACAATGGGAAGACGTGGGTTAAAGAAAGACAACACAGCCATCACTCAGCCACAAGAAGACAGGAGGGCCAAAGAAAGAGGAAGTGGTGTGCGATCTGCCCAGTTTTAAAGACAGAAAAGGCAGAAGCCGGTGTTCACAGTGCACCAGGCCAGTGTGCAAGGAGCACAAACAGACTATGATCCTTTGTGAGGCCTGCAAAAATTAGGATGGCAGTTTGTGCTTTACTGAAGGGCTGTGTTTAGTTGAACACATTCAGAGCACAATTCAGCTGTTTTCTGTTACAAAACAAAAGTACAGTTCAGTTCAGTTCAGTAGCCGCTTTATCTGTTATCTGTTATCTTTGACAAAATTACAAATAAACACGTTACAAATATTGACTACAAAAGTGTTTGGACCCACTTACTGCTAAAGAAACAATACAAGATCAAATCATTTAATCATAAATCACACATGGAAGGATGGGTCATTTTTGACCCATGTGTGACTTGACGTCATAGTATAAAAACTGATTCTTTTCATAGCATAAAGAGGGAAAAATTAAAATAATGATATGTGGTTATCAAAAAAAGCATATTGAAAGAATACTTGTAGTAATTAATCATAAAATGAATTTATTTAAAAAAATGAGACAAAGATAAACTCAGCCAGCATTAAATAGTCATAGAAATGGGGGTGTACTTAAGTTGCACATCAAAGGGTTAAAAATGCCATTCAATACCAAAGAGTGCAATCTAGCTGTTGTTGGAAATTATTCCTCATAATGGGTGCAGCAACATTAAAAACAGTCCTGCCTGATTCAGTTCTAAACATTGGTGTTTTCAAAGTGATCCAGTCTGGTTGAATGGGTTGAATGTTTATAGATAGAAGTCTGGCAAGGAGGGAGTTTACCAACGAGTGCTCTCTAAGTAAACAGGATACGATGCTGCTTTCTACGCTGATTTAACGAGGGCCAGCCGACAGACCGATACGGGTCACAATGGTGAGTACAAAAACTTTCACCAGGAATAAAACAAAGAGAACAATGATGTATATGACATCCAATGGCTTCAAAACAGAGGCAGCTGTATGTGTACAGAGGATGTACAGAGGATGCCGCCTGGACAATCTTGTTTCTCATTGGCAGGCAGGATTCATTCCTATACAGAAAACTAAGTTGCAGTCTTAGTTTTCAAATTAAATTTGAGATGTGAAAACACATAAGCCCTATTTTAGTGCTTGACAAACTCAAAACCAGGTAAAAACAACTGGAATATTACCTCAGAATGATGAGAAGTAACTGATCGCAACAGCTCAGGTAACTTTACCTGACCGTTCATTTACTCACGTCAATAATACTGATAAAATAAGCTCATTATCACTAACAGATAAGATTGAACAACACTGAAGCATCACACCTGTATCTAAAAATATTCACACAAAGACAAATACCCACTTTGATGGACAGTTAAGTCACAGTGAGGAGATGTGTTGTCATGTGGTGATGTGTTATTAACCACAGAGAGGTTAGATGGTGATGCTAAACTCCTACAGCAGTTCAGCAATCCCATAATTTTCATCATTAAAAGTCCAGTTCCTTCAGCTTCTCTTCATTATACCACTGGTTTCAGAGTTTTGCAGTTGTGAGATTTAGTTTTATTTTGCAGCAGTAGCGCCAGTTTATTAAAGTGATAAAAAAATTGATTAATAAAAACCGAGGATCTTCTGCCTCCTGGCTGACGTTGTTATTGGCTGTCTGAGGGTGGTCTCCAGTTTGTCCAATCAGTCTGACTGGTGTGAGAACTGAGGGCAGCTAACCCTGACTAATCAGTGTGGCAGTGTCATGACCATGGGCTTGTCTGATTGGCTACTTTCAATACATATGCAATATTGAAAGTACAAAGAGATGCAAACTACATCTGGCTTCCCCTGAGATATGAAAAGAGCACCATAAAATTTAAAGGGGTGCCGTTTCACACATAGAGGGAAATGATAAACAGGGATGGGAGCTACTACAAGCAAAAGACACTTAAACCGTCAGAGAAAGTTATTATATTGACACTCACAGTCTGAAAAAACCTGGGGAAGCTGTGCTTTCCTTGGCTTCCTGCTGAACCGCCGCTGGCCTTATCTCTTCTGTACATTGAGCTGACTGTGTGCTCTGCCACACAGCTTAATCTAACAGCTGTGTTTATGTGAGCGGGATAAAAAAACACTTCTGTTGCCTCTCAGGATACCTCATATCAGTGTTGCCTTTATCCCATGAACATTATTTGACCATTTTTCTAAGTCATAACTGAATAAAGTTCAATAAAAGTGCAGGAAACTCCACATTTTATTGCTCTGAGCTGGATGTCAGAGTGCATAGTGGAGCTGCAAGGAATGTGATTGGCTCCTGGCATTGGAGGGCAAAGTTTAATGATAGGTCAGCTCTGTTGTTCCACCAGCTAGCTTCCTTTAAAGCATGTCTTGGCACCACGTTATGCCATCAAGATGATATATCAGAGCCTGCTGCCAGGGTATTTTGGCTTCACTTTTGTGCAGCACAGACATACAGATGGTTTGCATTAATATACAGTCAACATCCTGAAAAGTCTTGCCTGGCTGTTAGATGTTTGACTGAAAAGACTGAAGAAGTATGAACGGCCTAAACTACTCTGGTTCTATCCTCCCCAGTCTCTTCCTAGGGATGCAGCAGTATTTTTCTCCAAAGGCAGGATGCTGTAAAGGTTCAGCCGAGCTGTTGGTCCAGCAAAATGTTCCCATATTTATTCTCTGTGTGACTCAGACTCTCACAGCTCACAGTTATAAAATATAACTTAGCTTACATCTTCACCACAGGAACAGATTGCCAAACTAATGAAAAACTCCCACGGCAGTCTAGATTAACTCCTTCCAGGGTTTTGTGGAAGTCAAGTCCTCAATTGCTTTTCTGCCGCTGGCGCTCTCTCTTTCTTCTCTTCCTCTCTCCATTTCCTCCTCTCTCTTTTTCTGCTTTCACCTGTAGAGTAGCGGCTGCTGTCTCCAAGGGGGGAAAGGCAAAAAAAAAAAGCTTATTGAGTCAATTGAAGCAAAGAGGAAATTAACAACTGCTGGCTGGCTGGTTTTATTGTTTTGTTTGGAGACAAATGTGGCTATATCCCTGCTGCAGAAGGAGGTGGGGGGATGCTGCTCTCCCTGGGCTCTCTCTGAATTGCTTTGTTTTTTTATGTGATGCTCCACTGGTTCAGCCTTTTTCTCTGCACTCAAAGCAAATTCAGTAATTAGAGACAAAGAGGTGAGGCCAGCTTCCTCCACCTTAAAAGGTATCATTAGGGATAAATGTAGTTTTGGATGTAGTTCAAGTCCTTCAGGGAGTGGAGGTTAAAAATGAGTTTAAGAAGCAATTTAGCCATAAGTCATAGCACTCTTGTACCTGCCAAACATCACTTCTCACTTGTTGTATGCTTGAATTAACATTGTTGTTATAGCTGCAGAAACAGGAGATACAAGATGTGGTTCATCCAGTTATTTCTGGAGAGCAGCCAGAGTATCCAAGCACTTTGACTCCTTTGTTCTTGAGTAGAGGTGTCTCCCAATTGGAGGATTATATTTGCATTTTTTTCCATCTGTCCTTGTCTCTTTCTGCAGCTTCTTTTAACCAGTGAGGTCGTACGTTGCATGTTGTTTCAGTAATCCTTGTTTCTGTCCTGAGCAGCTTCGGCTTAAAGATTCGTTTTGCTATTAAGTGAGAAATTGGACGAGTAAGAAATAATCTCAATACTTTAGCGAGGATTTAAAGGGTCTCAGTTTGACATCAGTTTTGTTCTCTTGAGTCATTAAAAAGAAACTCCATTGATAATTCTCCAGTATTGTAAAAGCTGAACCATTTTTGATGGTTTTGGGGGACTTTTAAGGGAATCAAAGTTTTCTTAGTGAAGACTGAGATTTGAATCTTCACCAATACTAAGTCCAAGTGTGACAAATGTTACGTCCCCGGTCTAAGGGAACCTAGACACAACATGATTTTGCCCTGGACTCCATCCACTCCCAAGAAAGCCAGCAGCAGAGTTTCTCAGAAGTTAAACAGTGATTTATTTTCTGGCACAAAACAAAGAAAACCATACAACAAAAGATTCCCCTCCTTTAACCAAACTGGGGTATTTAGATATCAGTTAACACAAAGTGTGGTGTAGTGTTAACCACAGTCTGAACAGCTCACAATTTAAAGTTAACTAAGGCTGGCTGCTACACCATTTTTAAGCAACTAAACACTAAATTTAAAACTCTAAAACCCAGTAGGTAACAAAATGCTCTTCCTTTAACATTTAAAGCAGGTATCACTACGACTGGATGACTGAACCTCAAAGGTAACACAGTAAAGTTTTGGATACTACTGCTAACTTCCTAGATACTCACTGAATGGTGACAATTACACAACACAGCAAAGCTACCATTCACAAGCTGCTTTGTTGGAAGTGGCTGGAGTAGAGAGGAAGAGCAGGCTGCAGCAGCAGGTATTTGTAGCCTTGCTGGAGTCCCTCAGGTGGCAGCAATCTCTGCAGCAGCCAATCAGCCTCAGCACCAGGACCTAATCACACTCACCCACTCAAATCTGACACAGACACGCTCACTGAGGCCTTGTTTATACGATGTTGTGCTTTCCGTTTTCGTTTCCAAAAAGTTCCACGTTTACACGGCAACGTTTTGAAAACAATCTCCATCTACACGAGAAGGCAGGAAGCAGAAAAACACCGTAGTAAGGTGATTTACTGCACAATAAAACTGTCTCTACAGCAAGGACAGTGTTTTTCATGTGTTTTTGAGAATATGTAACATTTTTATCATACACATGTGCATGAGAGTAATTCATCACTAAATCCTCCTCCTCATCACCATCGTAGCACAGCAGCAAAATTTTACGGCACATATAAACACAAAAATGCATTGCAAGACCAGTCTTATTGTAACAAAATCCTGTTAAGACTGTTTTATTTTCCAGGGACAATTTTTTCTTCTAAAGCCTCTGAAATCCTTGTGGATTTTCTTCGAAAGTGCAGCGCTTCCTGCTTTTAGTGCAACAAAAGAATGATAGCCTTTTCAGAACAATTTTTCTACTTCCCCTTTTTCAATTTTATCTGATTCTAACAATCTTTTTCAACCTTAACACGGTTTTAATCCTGTCTCCTCCATCAGCTGCGCATTTATATGTAGCCAGTGGAGGGGGAGACAGAGGAGTCTATGGGCTGAAGTTAGTTATTAAAACTTAAAAAAAAAAAAGAAGTCTAAATCATTTACAGGAAGCAGATATATAGGAAAATAGAAATATCATTCTGAAAAAGGACTCCAGCTGCGCTCATGTGCAGCGCTACGCTTTATGAGAAAATCCACGAGAAGTTAAAGGCTGTAGGAGCTGAATTTGTCTGTGGGGAATTCATTATTCTCAGCGGATATCTACGTCATAACAAGACTGATCTAGCAAAGCATTTTTTGTGTTAATATGAGCTGTGAAATTTCTCTGCCGCATTACGATGATGATAATGGTGATTATCATGATGATCAATAAAAAGGTAAAAGTAATCATTTCCATAATTAATAACATGACTTTATCTAAAGAAACTGGCACTATAGCCCTCTAAATGAGAACAATGCATCCCCTTTTCTAAATCCAGCTGTCTGTGACATGACAAGCAGTAAACTAAATCAGACGGCTCGGATAGAGCTGCCGCGGCTGGGTTCAGAGTGCTGCGACACTCGTGCTTGACAGCTGATTGCAGCCGTAGTGCGCATGTGCGTTTATAGAAAGTGTCGTTTTTCCTGTTTATACGGAGACAGAGACGGGGGCGTTTTGAAAAACTTCCACCCTGGAGCCCGTTCCAAATTGTTCCATTTTCAGGCACCAAAACGGCATTCTAGTGTAAACGGACAGCCAAAACTTTTACGTTTTCACCTGAAAACATTGTCATGTAAACAGGACATGAGACAACCACACTCATTGACAGCCACACCCACTACTCACACTCAGCAGGAGAGGAGGCAAAGCTGCATTTACCAACAAGCACAACCAAATATATGACCCAGGGTCATTACACAAAGTGTAGGGACCATAACTCATAAACAGACCAAGATCATGGTAACACACGGAAGATAAAACAGTGTAAAACCTACTTGAGACAATGGTTTTAAACTAGTGATGCACCAGTGTATCGCTGGGACACTGGCATTGATCGATGGTGGCCTTGTGAGGGCTCTTTGACCCATCAGTAAAAAAAATAGGACAAGTGCCAGTTACAGTTGCTAATGTTTGTCAAGCATGGAAAATAGACAAATCTCAAGTGTGTGCTAATGTGAGAGAAAACACTATAATATGACAAAAGCAATGGCAGACTGCATTCTGACAAGTTTACATTGGTTTGACTAGTTTTTGCTTCGTAGCACACACACCATTCTTGGATGTGGCTTTAATTAGCTGATAACAGTGGAACACTTTAATCACTCTCCCCTTGCCCACTCACACCTGCAGACTGTGCACGGTTCAGTTGGGAGTGTATAGCCATATAGGCAGCAGCATGATGTCTCAACTTAGTGGAATAACATGTTGATGCAAAGCCTTGGAACAAAATCACACACTCGCCATATAGCCTTTGCCTCCCATGCAACTTTGACTGCACAGCAGTCAGTTTGAAAACTTTATCATACTTTATAATACTCTCCATTTGAACAGCTGAGAAGAGAAGTCAGTGCATTGCATTTTTCAGCTGCTGAGGTGATCCTCTCGCTAAGAGCCCTGGAACGCTTTTTAAGCATGGAAGAAAGTCACTGATCATGTTATAACAAGACAAATGCTACTCTATTTGTGGCTGCTTGCAGAAGATTTGAACACTGGAGTCTCAGATATTTTTTCTGCATTGCTACCTTATTGGATCCCAGTCCAAGGACCACTATTTTGATGAGGATGTTAAAGTGCACCCTTGACGCTCGGCTGATTAGCATGCATGCCGGGATTGGGTGGTATTCACTTTAACATACCCTCTCCAAATTTTACGGGGTATACAGTATTACCATCAGGTGTTTATAACCACGGTAGATAAGTGCTTACTGGTGTGTATGCACAATCACAGCGAGCAGAGCGCGTGAATCTACAGGCACTTCATTCTCAACAAAATGCTACAAGTCTAAAAACATTTATGAGGCAACATGCAGGATCCAAGAGTAGCAGCATCCATGGATATTAATGGGCCTTATCATTTCTCATCACTGATCGACACCCAGAAAGAAGAATTACTAACTCACGCTGCTGTGGATCATATTATAACCAGCGGTTGACCTTTATCAGTTTGACTTCAGGAGGACCAGAGCGTGGTGCCAGGCAATGCTGCATGAGTGTAACTGTGGCGGCATGTATGTGCACGTTAATTGTTCATCAAATTAGTCTGATATCATTAAAAGGAGGTCTGTCATCACTTTTGAATCATCTTTTATGCACAGTCAGTGGTGCTGCTGGTGGAAAAGAATTTATTATAAATATTCACACAGCACCGTTGTCATTAAAGCAAAACCGTGGCTAGGCTGAACAGTGTCTGCTGGCGTGCATTATTACTTTTTTACTGCCCATTCCTAATGCACACCATCAGACACTGTTCAGCCTTGCTGCTGGATAAGAGAGGAAACAGACTGAGCCTCAACAAGGCAGAGATGCTAATCTTTGTAGAGAAAAACATGCATCTAAGCAAGAAGTAGACTTTGAGGCAGGTCTTGGAGATATATCATTATGTTGTATAATATCACTGCATTTTTAAACAAGATTTTGGATTAAAGTGTAAGTGAACCCCCAGCTCAGAGCTAACTCCACCCACCTCCATAATTCAAAAAAATGCACAGAAATAGAGGAGTTTGAGAGGAGGGAGGGGAAAAGGACGGGGTTTTTCAGATGAGGTGGGAGTGACAGTGATGTCCCTTCTTCAGAGAGAGACTCAGAGTCCCACAGCCCTGCTGCCTCATAGTGATCTTTTGAGGTGGAGGATTGTTCCCATCCAGAGTCCCCTGAAGCAGACTATAGTGTGGTGGTGGTCCATGGTGGTCCTGAGCACTACCTGTTCGGTCCATTGGCTCCAGCAGTGACGTTACTAAAGCTGGAGCTCTCAGAGCCAAAGCAATGCAGGTGAAGGAGAGGATGGGAGTGCTCTCTGAATGGTAAAGTCAGCTAGAGGCGGTAATATTCTACCTTTTATAGAGAGTTTGTGACGTAGAAACCTACCATTGCCCCACCTGAAATAATCATGGAACATTACGAGACGAAAACGTTTTAAAGCTAAATGCAAAGCCGGAACTACGAAGTAACTACAGCACTGCCGCAAGCGCAGAGTATTTGCTTAATGTGTCGTAATGTTATGTAATTATACGTTATTATTTCATAGTGTGGTGAATGTCAGGTCACAACTTGTCCACGAGAGCATTTTGGAGTTGTTGGATTGTGTATTTGATGAGTTTGTTGAGGAAAAGCCGGAATACTGTAAGACTCCCTTGAGTTGGCACAGCAGCTCCGAACTCGGCAGCGGTGATCTAAAAATAGCTTGCACAGACAACTAAAGGTAACGAACCTATTACAAAGACTGTAGGGATTATGGCGATGGGCAAATTTGCCAAAATGTTGAAGTATTCCTTTAACCATCAGTATCAGCATCGGCCCTGATTTTCACAATTGGTGCATCACCAATCATCAGTTAAAACAGCGGTTTCTGCAGGGTCCTATGCAAATGTTCCTAAGCTCCCCCTCCCTCTTATCTCACAAATGGGCAAACATACACCAGTGCACAATATCTACGCCAGTGGTTTACAAATGGTGTGCCAAAGCACACTGGTGTGCCTTTGTTTTAAGACAGTTTTATTGGGCTTTTACATGTATAAGTACATCAGTAATAATGTAATGACATAAAGTTACTGTTAAGAAGGGAGAAACCCATAACAGTAACATGCCACTAACACCTCGCTGGACAGCATTGAGGGTTATGTGTCTTGCCTATGGACACACCAACATGACTGCTGGAGCTAGGGATCAAATCTCCGACCTTTTGGTTGAGGGACCACAGTCTCTATCTACTGAGCCACAACCAACCCAGACAAATCAAAGCTGAAACCAAAAGAGCTACACAGATGCACAAAAACTGCATGTGTGAACTTTGATGAAAGCAAAGGGAAATTGTCATGCAGGAAGACAAGTTAAAACTTTTTCAACTTTGAAATCTGACTATCTTAAAGCGTGCTCAGTCACTTACAGATTAAGCTCGTTATTGCTCTTAGATTCAGCCATGTCTCAGAGCTGTTTTGTAAGTAATTATAGCACTAATTGGATGTTATTCTGTGTTGTTGTTTCAGCTGTGCAGGTATAAAATCTAATTGTGCTGCCTGAATGCATTTCTCACAATAAACTGCTACCCCAGAGTACCATCGACAACACTGAGACATTTATCATTTAGCAGCCTGCTGCTGACATATTAATCAACATGTTTTTCATCAATATCCCTTATTCAGTGTCCCATGTCATCACTGTCATCTTAACAAGAAGAGGCGTCAGCCACAGGAAGGCTTATTCGTCGCCTAATTGACTGAAGCCAGCTGAGATCATTTCAGGCTAACCACACTTGCTCACAATGAGCTTTTGATGAGCTCAAATCAATGGCGGGATGGCGGAGAGTGTTGCATGTAGTGCTCATTAATTCAATCTTCATACATTCAGATGCTTGAGTAAGAATAAGAGGAACAGGAAGGCTATTGATCTCTCTCTGGCGTTTGTCCAGACAGCGCAGTCAGTCTGTTTTTTTTCTCAGCGTTAAAGAAGCACAAAAACACATAATGACCCTCAATAAATGTTCCATCTCAGCAGCATAATAGGTTTTTATTAGCTGCAGGCTGATTTGGCTCCAACTACGAGCTACAAACTAGAATCTCCACCTCGTGCAATGAAATGATTTGCATAACTCAGGGGGAAAGAAGCATTCACATCACTATACAATGGGTTTAGAAATTTGGAAAGGCCATAATTTAGATCTTGTTTGTGCTCTCAAAATAGCATGTAAATGCTTTTGCAAGCATAGAAGGCGCGGATACCTCTCTGTGTTAAGAGTGAATAGAAAGACTTAACAAGACAGTGCTGCATGTTTGCAGAGGGAGAAAATCATTACTTGAAAATGCTTGTTTTTATGCTTTAAATATAGGTCTTCCATTCTGTGAAGGTATTAGGAGTCTTACTAATTACAACAAAAGTGCATTTTTCTTTCTGTCCACAGTGAGCATATCTGTTGTACAATACCAGGCTTTCCTTCCTGGCTTTTCTCATGTCTCTACCAGGCATTGCCAGCAAGTGGAACTGTTTAATTTACGGAGGGCCTTGTGATAATATTTACATAAGCAGTGTTGAAAAGAAACCTTGCAAGCCCTCAGGTTATTAACGGTAATTATGCTTCATAAACCAATGCCCTTCCCTTGCCAAACACACTTACAGGCCCTGCGGCTCTTATTTGAAGTTTGCGAGCTTGATCACAGAGAAGGGAACCATGTAGATATCCAGATTGAGAGTCAGCAACATCCACCCACTTAACGGCTTAAAAGAGACAGTGTTACTGGGTGTATTCAGGCACATCAAAGCCTGGATGTGCTCTGAATGGAGTGATACATTGTCTGAGCGATGGGATGTGACAGCGCAGATACAGACTGTCGCTGACATGCCTTCCATCCTGGATTAGCAGTGAGTCAGGCGCTGAGGAGTTTGCGTCTTTGCTTTGCCTTTGGAAGCAGGCCAGGCTAAAATAACTTAGCTCACCACGCACACTTACCACCCCTGCAACATACTTCACTCTGTGTTTATTTACACTGGAAGCCATGGCTGGTAGAAGGCTGTTTTTCCCCTAACAGTCGAGGTTTTTGTAAATAAAAAGGTTTTCTTTGGAAGCATGACTGTGAGAGCCAGGGCTTCTTAACATGCTGGATGGTATTCTTCCCCTGAATTCTAAAATAAAACACCCTATTACTGTGATGTATATAAACCCAATCTTTCTGTGAAACAGAATAAAAGTAAAACCTTGTGCTTGAGTGAAGGAAACAGAAAATAGTCAGCTGAAATAGGAGTAAACCTTAGATTAAATGGTTTTATTAGCCTGGATCACCTAGTTCAGTTTGCTTTTATTCAAACAATATAACCATATTAACATCCTGACTTCATGCTGGCCTTGGGATCACTAAGGCTGGCCACACACTACAGCACTTAAAGCCTGATCTGAGGCCAGATTTGCCTCCTCTGATGTAACCCAAGTGGAGGTTTGTCACAAACGATTATTCATCTCAAAAATTAGACTTGCTCCGATCTGATACTGTTTGGTTAAGCTTTATATTTTGCTTTGTTTAGCCATGCTAAATGTTAGCCCTATGGACCAGGAATCAATTCTTCTTCGCTGCTTGAAAACACTGCATGCATGAGCTACCGTTTTCAGAGCAGAGAAGAAGAACCAAAGGACCCACTGCAGCAGCAAAGAATGGTGGCTGAATGTTCTCTGAATTTGATCGTTAAAATGTCTTCCATACCGACGCTGTCATACATAACAAGAGGAGACACAGTTTATCAAAAGTTGAATAACTTTTGAACCATAAATCGTTGTCTCTTACTTGCTTTAACTCCTGAAGCTAGCCCTTGTTAACCTGACACACCAGATGGATTTGTTTCACACATCCATCTGGTAAACCTTCCATAGAGGGTGTTTGGAAAAGGGCAGAGCCTTTCGAAAGAAAACCTTGGAGGGTGATTGGATGAGTGTTCTGTCTGTCACATCTTTATGGGCCAATCAGACTAACAGAACACGTGATGTAGCCGCTACCGAGGTGTGCCCCTACAGAGGTGTACACTCCATAGAGAACTGCTTAACACGAACCATGGCAACTGTAGACATGTCAGTGTCATGTCAGTGTGCCTTCCCATTGACACTGTTGATGCCTTTGAATCCCTTGCAGCAGTATTTTCAGCCAGACTGGAACTTGTGTGACTTTTCTGGACTAATGATTAAATAGACACCAGTAAACCTGATATTAAACGTCTTTTTATCCATTTTAATCAAATTACAATCATCTATTACAGCTAGCTTGAATGCTAAGCATCATATTGTTTACCCTTCCATAATCACATCATGCTGTCTGAATAGAGCATAACGGAGAGATAGAAAGAGCCTGTGAAGTAGCCCCGTTCCATTGGTATTTTAATATTTAGCAGTAAAACTCAATAATCAACAGAGAAACAACGTTAGGCTCACAGAGATGCTGTACATTATGATTCTATTCGTTGAGCCATGTTCTGAGTCAAATATGGCTCTAAAATAATTTGTCAGTCGGCACAGTCAGTCCAGAAAGTTCACACCTGTATCAGATCAGTACTCTGTAACGGCCAATACCCAACCTTGGTAACGGAATAAGTATCAGGAAGGAAAAAACTATATTGAAACATCTCTATCAATAATCCTCAATTGTGTTGTGTCAGCGTGATTATGTTACTGCTCCAAACCGAGTCATAATCTCCCAGGCCCCGAATCCTATATTAAACATGTATGATATTCATGTATCTTGGTCGTGGAGTACCCACAGCAACCAAGAGAGAGCAGACCGGCGATGTCACCAGCCGCGTCATACTTTCAGTGCTCACAAACATAAACCTTCCTTCCATCCAGGATTTCATCCTGATTCTTTTCTTTGTCCTCTGATTGTTGCTGCACTTGTAACACACCAGGACAGCTTGTTGAGGAGAGACAGCAACCCAACAGTATCTATAGACATACATGTTTGTCATTCTTTTTAAGACATGTGATCATGCAAGCTTGCTGGCAGGTTAGCATGTACACTATATTGCCAAAAGTATTTGCTCACCTGCCTTGACACGCATATGAACTAAAGTGACATCCCATTCTTAATCCATAGGTTTAATATGACAATGGTCCACTCTTTGCAGCTTTAACAGCTTCAACTCTTCTGAGAAGGCTTTCCACAAAGTTTACAAGTGTGTTTATGGGAATTTTTGACCATTCTTCCAGAAGCGCATTTGTGAGCTTACTCACTGATGTTGGACAAGAAGGCCTGGCTCTCAGTCTCCACTCTAATTCATCCCAAAGGTGTTCTATCAGGGTGAGGTCAGGACTCTGTGCAGACCAGTCAAGTTCATCCACACCAAACTCTCTCATCCATGTCTTTATGGACCTTGCTTTGTACACTGGTGCACAGTTATGTTGGAACAGGATGGGGCCACCCCCCAAACTGTTCCCACAAAGTTGGGAGCATGGAATTGTCCAAAATCTTAAACTGTTCTTGAGCTAATCTGAAGGCCACATGAAGTTTGGAAGTGAAGTTGGCGACCTCTGTGCTAGTGATGTTACATGCTGTGCCGATGCTTCGAAGCATGTGTCAAGTAATATAGAAAGTGTTTCCCTGAAGTGCGTACCGAGGCTTGTATCGTTTCACATGAGTGACGTCACTGGTGACATCTGAAGCCTTGCTGCCCGGTTGTACCATGTGACTGATTCGGCAAGTGGTTCAGATCTTTGCACTGAGGTTTGACAGCAATATAAATCCCACGGGTTCCATCCAAACAGTGTGAATATGAGAGGAGATTTTTGGGTAGTTTTGAGTTTGTATATTTTGGATAGTTTGGTGAGTTAGACAGTTAAACCAGTGCCATTTTCCAAAAGTGACACAGAACACGAATATTACCCTTACTGCCTTCAATATATATTATATGACGCCCATGTTTATTATTATAATACATGCATATAATATAGCATAATCATCATAAACTCACTTGAAAATACACTGTATTGATATAAAAGAAATTATAGTCATACATCTTTTTCATTATTCAAAGTAATTCCCAAACAGCTGATACTGACACATTATACAGTGTATAACAGAACACGTGGTAAAGATCACAGCTGCTTGTTTAAACACTTTGGCCTGCAGGTGGGTTCGTGTGCACATGAAGCCTCAAGAAATGAACACTCTTCTGAACCGATTTGCTGGAAAGCTTCAAAGCTTCATGAAGCTTCATCTCACCATCACTACTGTGCGCACTTGGTGACCTCAGCATCCTCTGACCCCGCTCCGTCATTTTACGTGGCCTACCACTTGGTGGCTGAGTTGCTGTCGTTCCCAATTCTGAGAAATACCTGTGAAAGACCCATTCTTTCACAAATGTTTGTAGAAACAGCCTGCATGCCTAGGTGCCTGATTTTAAATACCTGTGGACATGGAAGAGATTGGAGCACCTGATTCCAATTATTTGGATGGATGAGTGATTACTTTTGGCAATATATATTTGGTCTCATCGGTCTTGCAGTCTGGCTGAATCATCTAGCATCTGGGCTCAGAGGATTATAAGATGAAAAATCTTTTGAAATTGTTCTTATGTCTGTTGCACCATATTTTTACAACTGTTAATTTGAAAATCGTCTTGCTTGTGGCCAGCCTAAATCAACAATATTTATCCACAAGAGACTACAAAATGCATTTAATTCATACAGCATTCAGTTTAACATTGCAATCACCCACTTAAATAGTGAAAGTACTTTGACTATCTACAGTGTTGTAATGTTCCTTGTAATAATGGAATAACACAATCTCAGCTCGTTTAAAGTAAAAAAGAGTTAAGGCTGAATGTGTGGGTTGGTCTGTAAGTGCTTGTGCCCCTGCCTACATGTTGCTGAAATTGATGTAGACCGTGTTAAAGAACAGCACATGCAGTGGTATCCTTTTCCTTGATAGCCAGCCATGACTCACTAACACTGCTACTGTAGATCTTTTCTGTGGCTCTGGTGAGAAGCCTTGAATTGAGAGCTGATGAATAGGCAGGGAAGGCTCTTATCAGGGGCAGCAGCGAGAGTCATTTATCAGTGAAGAATAATGGAAGCGAAGGCAGGATGAGTGGAGCAGTCAGCCCATTGCTCCACAGTATAATAGGTCTACATATTCTCAGTGTCCTGGAATAACTCCGTATCTCCGTCTTTGTCACTGCTAGCATTGTACACCACTTGCAGAACAGGTATCAAGAGCCAAGAATCTGACATGAGAAAAAATGCTTCACAACTCAAGGGAGTGTGTGTGAAAAGGCTAATTATGCTCTTCACACTGCCTTTGTTGACAGAACAATGTGAACATCAGCCAAATTTTTGACAAGTCACAGGCAGTGTCAGAATAACAGTCAAGTTATTTTATTCAGAGGAATTAATCTAGATGAAAAATGTACAACATTGTAGAGAAACTATGTGAGTAATGATATAACAATTAAGAGGAGATGTAGCATTTGGCTACAGTAGACAAAGCTCCTGTGAAGAGTTCCTCTTTTTATAACAATAGGTGACACTAACATTGATGCCTCTTTACAGCCTACAAAAGGCAAACAAGACTGGTTATTTTATAAGTAAGGAGATACAACCCCAATTCCAAAAAACTTGGGACACTGTGTCAAACAAATCAATGCAGTGCTTGCAAATCTCATAACATTTCAGATGTTGAAAAAGAGATACAGTTTAATGAAAAACATAAGCTCAGTTTGAATTTGATGGCAGCAACACATCTCAAAAAAGTAGGGACGGGGCAACAAAAGGCTGGAAAAGTAAGTGGTACTAGTGTTAAACAGCTGGAGGAGCATTTTGCAACCAATGACATCAATTGGCAACACGTCAGTAACATGACTGGGTATAAAAAGAGCGTTTTAGAGAGGCATAGTCACTCAGAAGTAAAGATTGGCAGAGGTTCACCAGTCTGCAAAAACTGTGTCTGAAAATTTTGTATAAACTATCCTTAACATAAAATTGCAAGACTCTGAATATCCCACCATCTAAAGTACGTAATACCAAACATTTCAGAGAATTTGGACCGATCTCTGTGCACAAACGACGAAGGTCATCATTGGATGCTTGTGATCTTTGGGCCCTCAGGCAGCACTGCATTAAAAACAGATATGAATCTTTGCTGGAAATCACTGCATGGACTCAGGAATACTTCCAGAGATAACTGTCTGTCAACATAGTTGGCTGTGTCATTCAGAAATGCAAGTTAAAACTGTGTCACGCAAAGAAAAAGCCAGATGTGATCATAATCTAGAGATGCCATCATCCTCTCTTGGCCACAGTTCATTTTAAAATGGATGCCCCATCTTACAGACAAAAGCCAAGAGGGACCAACCAGCCTGTTATTAGCACACAGTTCAAACCCTGCATCTCTGATGGTATGGGGTTGCATTACTGCCTTTGGTGTGGACATCTAGGAAGGAACTATCAATGCCAATAAGTAGAAAGAGGTTTTAGAGCAACATATGCTCCCATCCAGATGTCTCTGTCAAGGAAGGCCTTGCATATTTCAGCAAGACAATGCTAAACCACACACTGCATCCATCACAACAGCATGGCTTCCCAGTAGAAGAGTCCAGGTGCTGAACTGGCCTGCCTGCAGTCCAGACCTTGGACCAATAAAAAAAACATTTGGAGCATTATACAATGAAAAATATGGCAAAGAAGACCTAGGGCTGTTGGGCAGCCAGAATCCTACATTAGACAAGAATGGGACAACATTCCTCTCCCAAAGCTCCAGGAGATGATCTTCTGACTTCCTAGAAGTTTACAGACTTTTGTTAAAAAAAGAAGAGATGCTACACAATAGTAAACATGGCCCTGACCCTAGTCTTTTGAGATGTGTTGCTGCCATCAAATTCAAAATGAGCTAACATTTTTCATGTTTTAATTTACATTTTACACAGACTTTTTTACACTTGGGATCATATGTTATCTAAATATTAATCAAAATAATTTTACTGATCATTTTTAGCCATAATAAGCAGCCCTACTTCTGATCATTCATCACAGAGAAATTGCACTTGAGCACAGGAGATAGTAAACACCACGGCAGAAAAATTATAAAACATTTGTCCACCGCTATTCACCTCGTCTGACTTCTACCTGTTGGAAATGAAAGCTACAGACACAAAGATTAACTTTAAGAAATTTAAATGCTATCTCTACTGGTCTTGTTTGCTTCTGTAGGTCAAATAGCGATATAAATGCTTCAATACCAGGTAATCATCAGAAAAGACACATTAAAACCGTTTGGACGGGTGTAAGAGCAGACCAGATGTCCTTTAACTTTGATGAACACCCACAAACATGATTTATACCTGAGTCAGCAATGACTCACAGCTTTCCTCGTGGTAAACCCTCAGTCTGACAAGGTCCTGCCCCTCTGCTCAGATTCAGCAGAGTGAAATCTCTGCCTTCAGAGCAGTGCAACCAAAACATGCCACATGATCAGAGATATGCTCTTAGATGCCTCTAGGTTGGCTGCAGGTCTTGATCTGTCTGTTGTTTTATCTTGCACCGTTATCTACAAGGATGTGACTGCATGAACTCACTCTGTTGTTCCAATCTCTTTTTCTATACTTCTTGGCTATTTTATTTACATGCAAGAACATTTCTGTCATTATATTCAGTCTATTGAGAAGACGTCACTATAATGTATGAATTTAGCTCAGAAGCAGAGGGGTTATTAATGAACACAGCATTTTGATGTTGCCTGAATTACTCCAAGTGTTTAATGTGTGCAAATTTGCTCACAAGTGCACATCAGTTTCAGCGAGAACTATTTATATGATCTATTCCAGTCCTAGAGAGAATTTAATTCCCATCTCGGTGTTTGTGCTGCTCAGTACATACAGTCCCTGCTGCACCACACTACAGACATGTCCTCTTTTGAACTCTTCTCTGAACTCTTTTATTCCTGCAGAGCAAATGAACACTGCAGCCCAAAGCCTCTTATCAGCGAACTCGCTGCCAGTCATGAGTTATTGCCTTGGTGGAGAATGGACACTACTGCTGCAATATAACGGACACAATCCACTTCAAATTGAATGTTTTCTTTAGCTTTAGATTTATAATGGTGCCCGTTTGTGTGGGTTGAATCTCTGGATTATAATTTCAAATTTATACACTAAGAATAACCTGAAACACCAGTCAATGGGAAAGATTCCTTTGGTTTGGTTGTGATGAGTGATGTTTGTAGGTGAATAATTGAAAATTTATTTCAACACAAATTATAACTTAGTTTAACAGACTAATCTGAAGTCCAAAAAACACTTAGTCATCAGTCTGAATTATTTATTGGAGACAGGAGTACAGAAACCTTGGGTAAATGGTGTGAAGCTCATATACAAAATGTACTTAAAGTTAGCAGTGCTAGCACGGCCAGCATTCGAGCCTTTTTGCAGGTTAACAGCCACATTCCTGTGAAAACAACTTAATTGGTTTCCTTCAGGAGAGTGGACCAGAATTGTGAGGACGGAGCAGAGTGTCGATAAAGCGAAAAAATTGACTATAACTACAGATGCATGGACTGATCTTGTCACTGAGTCAGAGGTTACTGTAAGCTATTTTGTGTCAGGCCAGTATGGTTTGGAGGACCTTATTTAGATTATTCTTTGGGCTTTTGCCTGTATGTCACAGGACAGCTGAAGAGAGACGGTAAGTATGGGGAGAGATAGTGCAGGAAAACATGCACCAAACTGCAGCAGGACCAGGATCCAATCCTGCAACAAGAGAGAGGAGGACTGTAGTCTGATGCTTTCATTATAGTCATGGTAAACAACCTTCCATTACACTATCATCTCTTTTTATTTAATTTATTTTGATTTTTTTGGGAATGCCTTGGCTGCTGCCTTAAGTCTGTGTCTGTGCATGGTAAGAGCATGGAAGTTGTGGAGCAATCCAGCTACCTTGGCAGCATAATCCATGGCTCCACTGGGGCCGGATTCTGAATTAAGGTCTGACCTGGGGGCCTAACAGGGTCCACATTTAACCAAACTGTCAACCTAATTTTCACCAGTAATAAATAATGGAGAAAAATTAGCACTGATGATAAATGATTTTGAGCATTAAAAAGTCAAAATGAAGAGTTAAAAGGCTCAAAATCTGAGATAAAAAGTCCAACTTATTAGTTCAAAAGGTGAACACATGAAATTAGATGTTAGAATAATGCTTTTAAAAGGTAAATATATAAAAAAAGAAGTCACAATCATGTTTTCAAGGCAAAAAAAATATGACTTGAAATTTACAATGGTGCACCTAAAAGGTGAAAATATGAGATAAAGGTCAAAATAATAAATTGAAAAGGTCTAAATATTATATATATATATATATATATAGTCAATATAAAAAATTTAAATGTTCAAAATATGAGATAAAATGTGAAAAAATACATCAACAAAGTCAAAATATGAGATAGAAAGTCAAAATAATAAATCTAAACGGTCAAAATCTTAACTGAAAGTCCAAATAATAGATTAAGGTCTAAATTGTGCAATGCAAAATTGAAAATATGAAATGAAAAGACAAATTAATTTCTTTTCCCATATTTATTTTTAGCTAATTATTCTAAATCCTAATTTTTTCACATTTTTATGAGTTAAGGATATTTGAATCATGAAGGTTAACATTTTTATGCTGAAGGAAATCTGCAGGCCTCATATTTTAGCGCCAGTTATAATAAGAATATGATATCATCTTGCGGGCCAGGTGTAACTCCACCACGGGACGGATTTGGCCCCCGTGCCTTTAGTTTGACACCCCTGCACTAAGGAAATAGGTCCGTTGGACAAAGCGATGTGGCGCTTCTGGTATCTGAGCATGCAGACGAAAGTCAGTCTCTCCTTGTCTTATGATATTCCTGTGAGCCCTGGACACTGACTGATGGCCAGAGGCGCCGTCTGTGACAATTTTTTTTTCAGTGTATTTTTGAGTATCATTGGCAAGACCATGCAACTAATGCTGATGTGCTCAGGAGAGCAGGGATGGCAAGGGTCAGCTGCTGGATAAGGAAGTAGTAGCTGGGTTTTATGGGCACCTGGTCAGCGCACTGCATCCAGGGTGCCCAGGACTCGATTGGCTGGACCAGGCCTCAGGGGCGGCCTGGGAGGGGTCCTCTGGGAGAATACCTTAAAAGGGGGGCATGGGCCCGGCGCAGGTCTGGGCAATGGCCATCAGGAGGCTGGAGCAGTACAGGACCAAGGTTGACATGACCAAGTGCCGTACCGCCATATGCTCAAATACACAACCTGACCTTTTGTTTCATTCAGAACTTTGATTTGAAGTAGGCTGCTGATCTGCAGAACATGACCCATGGAGATCAGCAAAATTATGATCTGTCGTAAAGCAGAGATATTATCATCATATTTTTAGTTTGAACCTGAACTCAGGCTCATATATATATATATATATATATATAATAACTTTGAATGACTTTTTAACACTTTTTATCTGTAATACTCAAAGGAAATACATTTCAACAGATTTTTAAGGTCTGCCCTGAATACCTGGGCTACACCTAGTTCCTATTATATGCTATCGGTGCCTAGCAATGCCTTTAACTGGAGCTACAGTGACCACTAGTGGCAGGAGATTATGTTTCAGTTTAGACAGAAACTTGGTTGAGATAGTGGGCCTGAAGTGGTTTAAAAATAGAATTAGGCTAACTGTAATTGTCTCGTGATTGCAAAAGGACTGGGAGTTAGATTATTTAGCTGGCTAATCATGCACATCCCTAGTTTTGACTTACTGTAATCGGTGTAAAGCTCTGAAGAATGCCAAGGAAAAGCTGTGCTGAAAGATCCTTTTAGGGCATAAATCCAGTCTCTGATTTAAAAAATTGATTGCAAACAAAAAAAAAAACTTGTGTCCATACCAACTAAATTGTTTCCACCTCAGAGGCTCTTTTTAGCCTTTATTTTCTTCCTTTAAGATAAGATATTCTGTTATTAGTCCCACAAGGGGAAATTCAAAATTCCTTCATGAAGCTAAAAACTAAATAACACATTGTTTTGTAGACTACAACTGGGACTTGTCTTGTGTTTTCCTGCCGCTTGCCTGAACCCTCCTCTGCCGTATGATTTAGTGGAGCAAACCCACCTAGGCAGTCCATCTAAACACCATTAATCAAGCTACTATGAACTAGCAAGGCAGCTGTAAGTGCTCACTGAGGCCTTTTCTATAGGAGACTAAAAGTGCTGGGGGCTTTTGTCAGGAGAGGACAGTACATTGTTAAACGAACACATGAGCACAACTATCAGAACATAAACAAGGGCTATTATGCAAATATAACTTCTTTTTTATAAGTAGTTGCTGTAGAAAAGACACGCATCATACCCTCTTATAATGCTCAGCATGTTTGCGGTCCTCCTGAGCATGCTCACACAATGTTAATGTCTGTCAGGAGGGCTGCTGCTTCATTGTTGCAGCCTCAGCAGCTCGTGCATGAGGCCCCTCGGAGGAGCAGCCCTTCTGAAGGGGGTGGCTTTCAGAAAGGCAGCAGCGACAGGCAGTGAGCCACTTGCCCTCACAGTCAGAGCAGCCATGTCTCCACTTTAGGCTCCAACAGGAGTCATTTGTACCATGCTTTTGGTTTAGCAGGTAGATGAGGGACAGCTCTGTGCACACTGAAATTCTCTCCTTATACATATGTGGAGGCCTTCATTCACCATGTCACAGATGAAGAAGGCTTAAGGCTCGTTTGTTGTTAAGATGAATATGCATATGAATACAGAGACTGCAGTCTGTACTCCACATTACCTAGAGCTCAGAACTGACTACCATGCACACCTGTGGCCCAGGTTCAAGTCCAGCATGTGGCTCCTTTCCAGCAGGTCTTTCCCTCTCTTTCCTCCCTGTTTCCAAGAATCTACTCTTCTCCTCCATAGTGAAAGGCATAAAAAAGACCCAGAAATTTATTTAACCTCCAGCACTAGTACTAAGACCCTGATACAGACACAATACCCATACAGCACTTGTTGCCTTCAAAAGTACAGAAAATCTTCAATTTAAGTTTCTCCGAGCAAGTTTTGAGACATTCATTATTCAGGTAACATTGGAGAATTGAGCTCAACAGTGCCTGCCAACTTTCCAACAGCTCTGGTTCTGGTAGTAAATTGGCCAGTCACATCCTCCAATGACATTTCACATAATCCTTATACAACATCTTTAATTGTAGTTATATCCTACAATATATTACATTTTTTTGTTCATTTTCAAACTAGTGAACAGAAATGTACCTTATTTCTAATATTTTTACTGCCATGTTTGTGGTGTTAAAAGATAATGTTTTACTATATCGTTGTTTGCATTTATATTGCTTTATACAACGGCGGCATGTGTCTTTGTCATCAACTACCAACAGTCTGAGATCGCAAATAAACCTTGGTTTTCGTAAAAAGAGGTTGATATTCTACAAACCTTGGCTGTTAATGGCTGATAACTAATCCGCTACGGAGAAAATGAATGACCTTCAAGGTTCATGTGGCCTCACTTGCTCCGTCTTGCCAATTTACCCTGTACTAGTACAGCATCAAGAGGATCAGATCCTACCTGACAGAGCATCAACAGAACTTGGGGTACAGGCTCTTGTAAGATCACGCACTGACTACTGCAACTCATTACTGGCATGCCTCCTTGCATGCACAGTTAGACTTTTGCAGCAGCATATCTGCAGCCTGTTGCACCAGCTATGTGTAAGTTCTGCCTTAAGTTATGATGTAAAATCCACACTAAACCCTACGAAACTAGTTACCACAGAAACGTAAGGTTGATCTTAACTAGTAGAGATTTACGTCCAAACTCAGCAAAATATTGTTGCAGATATGACGTGTACTCTTACTTTAACCAGTCACTGCAAAGCATTTTTTAACCCTGTATTTGCTACAGATGCTAACGGCTAAAAATAACACATGCTAACTGCCATTAATCATTAAACAGCAAACAGTGTGGATGAAAAATATGACTAGGCATTTTGCATATGTGAGTATTGTGATGCCTACAGCCTAAACCTAGAGCCAGTATAAAATAACACTGACATCGAGTTGTGAAATCGCTAATAACATGATATAATTTAACAGCGGACAGCGGGAAGTGATCTGCACAAATGGAAAACAGCATTACTGATCATGGAGAACCTTGCAAAGCAGATGGATACACCCGTTTCCTTGTTTTTCACTGGCGAATCCATCTTGCAAAGCTCCCACCTGAACCGTTTGGGCCCGGTTACAAAGTGACAGGACTAATCAACGACGAGGGGCAGTACTTTCAGGTGGCCGGTGTGACTGGCGGAAGAGCTTAGAGTGGATACTGCTAAAGCGCCAGTTTTATCAGAACTTGATGACATGTCTTCGTTAAAAGAAGAACAAAGAACAGCAGTGAGTTTTCTTCTTTTCAAAAATGACAAAAGTCGAGTACTTACATGTCTTTAGTTGGCAAGTTTCGCGTTATTCCTCAGTAGCTGTGCATGTGCAGCTCAATAACGGTTATGTCACATGTTTTGTTGCTCTGATTGGCCCGTAGAGATGTGACAGACAGAACGTGTGAAACAAATCCATCTGGTGTGTCAGGTTAAGAGAACGCAGCACTGACACCAAATGTCCGGAAAATCCTCCAATCTTCGTCATCCTCCGGGTTACCATGTCTTTTAGAGCTATCACTATGATGGACGTATTCTACAGAGGACTTTTCACCTAGTAGGGGGTAGGTGTAAGATTTAAGTCATAACTTAAGCCCATGCTGAAACTATCACAGCTGGTGCAACACCTTAAATCACTGAACATCAACTGGCGGCCCAGGGGCCAAATCAGGCCCCTCAAAGCTTCCTGTCTGGACCCCAGAAGATCATTAAATTCTTAACAGCAGGAAAAGAAAATGTTGTAGTTTTAAGAGTATCTTTTGGCTTTAAATGTCTACAGCTGTTAAATTCACCCCAAAAGCAATTAATATTCTAAGAGTTGACTTCTCATTTGATCTGTTTTTACAGAAATTCTGGCAAAAATAGTCAGATAAAGTGGTGAAAAGTGGTTAGAGAGTGGCAAAAATGGGCAATAAGCTATGGAGTAAGGTTGTGGAGTAGCACAGAGAGACAAACACTTGCAGGAAAAGATTTGAAAAGAGGTTAAAATGTGGCACATCATTTGTAAAAAAGGGAAAACGTGGCAAAAAGTGGATCAAAAATGGGTTAAAAGTGGCAAAAATTGTGAAAAAAGTAATAAAAAGGGGCAAAAATAGATTTAAAGTGGTAAAACTTGATAACGGAGTGGCACAAAAGGTTTAAAACAGGCAAGAAAAGTGGTTTAAAGGTGTTGAAGAATGGCAAAAAACTGGGTTAAAGAGGCCAAAAAGGGCAAAAAGTATCAAAAATGGGTTAAAAGTGGCACGAAATGTTGCAGAAATGGCAGAATGAAGCAGTGAAATAGTGAAAAGTGTGAAACATGAGTTCATTTTGGTGCTAAATCACAGCTGTTGAGGGCCTGTTCTCCAGGATTTTCAGGAGCCCAGCCAATTCTGTGGGCATGCCTGTCTCCTTGTGGTCTATGGCATTATAAATAGGGATAGATCTCTCTGGTAATGCCTCAAAATGTCCTGCCTTTTGAAAGAAAACACAAATACTAATAAAATAATATGTTAATCAGAACAAAATATTGCTTACATTTTTCTTTGTTTGGAAGTCCGGCCCCCAGGGACTTTGCCAAGACTAAATCTGGCCGTTGTGCAAATGTACTTGATGACCCCTGCCTTAAATGTTAGAGCGTAAACTCAGTCATAAGTAAGAACTTACACTCAAACTAGGCTACGTTTGAACTTATGCACAGATTGTGCAACCCATAGCTGGTCTTCAACCGACCCAAGACAGCACAATCCACAAACTCAATCCATTGCTTACTGAAGGTGGCCTTACACCTGACGACTTCTCCTCTGATTTCAAAGTCAAATAGGAAATTCCAAAGTCGACGTAAAATCACGGGAGTCTTGCTAAAGTTGCAGCTCGCTCCTGTTGCCTCAGTTGTTAGGTGTTAAGTGGTCATAAGACTGGATTTGTGCAGTTTTAAGGCAGTCTTTCTTCAGTCTTTGCATTACAACAATATCAAACATGTTTGATGTTGTCATAAGTCTTCAGTCTGGTTGTATGTAAATTGTGTTTTTCAGTGAGGCGGTCGTCATCCATGACCAATGAGGGCTGGTGTTGTGCATAAGCACATTAATTCACTTCATTCTTCAAAATATGAACGTGAGAACATAGATCAATCTAGAACCGCTGAATGTCAGCTCATAACTCAAGAGGTTTTTCAAAATAAAAGCCTGATCAGTTTGATTTAAAAACATCGGATTATAATAGATATTAACGCAAATGCGATCTCCATCCCCCTCTATATCTTGTTCTTTGCTCAAAAATTGCTGTTGTGACTTTCCAACAGATGCATGATGGGAAATAATCTCAAAAGGAATTGTATTCTAGTCTTATAGTTTATGACCGACAGTCTTTGCAAAAACTCAACAGCGTCTTCAGATGTGAGAGGCCTTCAGGTGTCAGTCTTTTTAGAATCTTTTAAGAGTTTTAGCAAAGTCCTCTTGTATAAGGCCAGCCTAAGCAGTAACTGAAACTGCTCCCATGTTGAATCCCTCATCCAGCTCTACACTCCTTCGTGCCCGGTACGCTCAGCCATGAGCAGAGCCTTACATCACATTAAGCCCTTAGGCCGGCCACACACTACAGGATTTTAAGATTTGCCTCCCCTGACGATTGTGGGGTGTAACCCTGCGTGGCGCCTGTCGTAAACGATGTTTTGTCTAAATAATCTGCATGTGTGTGGTGTCAACACGATTATTTTACTGCTCCAAATAGCATCGTATCCTCCCAGACCCCGAATCGTAAATATCAAACAAGTTTGATATGATTCTAGGTTGTAGTGCTCTCTGAGGGAGTACCCATAACAACCAATGACAGCGATCAGACGGGGTAGCGTTAGCAGCCAGATCATATGTAATTTCACTGTTCATAACCATCAACACAACTGTACCTTAATTCCAGCAAGGATTTTCCTCCTGAGTCTTTCCCTTGTTTTAGGATTTTTGCTGCACCTGTAATGCGTGCCATGACAGCCTGTTGAGGAGGGACAGCAAGAGGATATATCAACAGATATTTGTATTTGTTTTTTTTTTCCTGAAGTCACGTGATCACGCCAGGTTGCTGGCAGGTCAGCAGGTGTGTGGTCTCCAGTACTGTATGCTTTCAGGAAAAATCGTTTGAAATTGTCCTGATGTCTGTGGTCTCCCATGTTTTTAAGATCGTGTCAGATTTGTAAATCATCTAGTGTGTGGCCAGCCTAAGTCACTGTCTAGACTCTACTCCTCTGTTGTCCTTTGATGATGGAGTGAATTATCCAACTCCAGGGTTTTGCACCAAGCACTTGGTACATTGGTCATCAGTTGTTGGTGAAGACCGTTACAGTGATGGTGATGATGAGAGGTCTTTTCATGTTAATAATTGGTTGTTTCACTGCTGATGTTTGTCATGTTAAAATAAAATAAAGCTCCTATACACCGTGTTGCCTTGATCCCTGCATGGCAGGACCTGCATCTGATTGAACTTGAAGCACTTTATGGCTGTCTAGATCTTTGCTTGTGTTGCTCTTACTCTCAGATGTAGGTCACTTTGGACAATCTGCTAAATGACACTTCTTATTTCTGGAACCATGCTGTTGAGCTCCACATAGGGTACCCAGCATGCCTTTGGGCTGTTGATAAAAACATCTTGAGTAAAGCAAGGACATCCACTTTAAAGGCAAGTTTTCAGAACAGACAGTGCTGAACAGACTGCAAACTAACTCCGGGTCTCTTGCTGTTTGTAATTCTTGACATTAACTGTCTGCAGCTGCCAGCTGTAGGGTACAGACAGACTGAACAAAATGTAATCTGTACGCTGTTCTGTCGACCGTAATAGCCTCACCTCTTCAGCTTATTGTGCCTGGTCTCTCAGCACAGTTTACAGAGGTATGCAGGAGGTCTTTTTCAGTTTCTTATTTTCTAGATGCACCTGTCTGAGAAGATAGAAGATAGTCAGACTCTGCAAGCTACATTAAGGCACAACAGTGCTGAAACTGATGTGCACATACTACCGGAATTGTGGATTTTAAACCCTGAGAAAGCTCATTTCTTACAATCCAGCCATCTAAAAATTTCAGAACAGACATTGAACTAAGCCTAATAGAGCTCTATAAATAAGAAGAATAAAAAGGCAAGTGACAGTTGGGTCTGAGTCCACACTGTAAGCACTGTTCATGAGTCTACAGTAAACCCTTTGTCTGCACTGAGCACATTAGGAATGGGTTTCACCACACTTTACACTTATCTCAGAGATTTTATTACTCATACAGCTTGGGGCTACAGTTGCTAATCTGCTAAACCACTATGTTTACCGATACAGAGAAATGTTGAACAAAGTCTTTCTTTACAACATTTAACTCAGCTCTGATGTTCTAAGATACTTTATTATATATTTGGAAAACATGAAATCCTTGAGAAGCTGTCCTTCGATGAATGGTTTAATTAATTTGGAGATTGATTCAAAAGCAGCATCGTCACTATTTTTCTCTTCACGGAAAAAAAAAAAAGATTTTACTGATATGTTATTTTTCTCTTTTAGTTGTTTTTTCCCCTCTTGTCTCTCCAGTACATCTGATGCTGTCCTCCATCCTTAGTCCAATAACGACACTTGAGATCCTGGTCCTTGAAAACTGTTGTAATTTATCAGGCAGGTAGCAAATCCACTAAACTTTTTTGAAAACTGTGTTCTTCATCTATTTTTCTTTTTAATTTCTAAAGAGACAACTACAGTGCCGATGAAAAGTATTCACCTCTCAGGATGTTTTATCCTTTTATTGGTTTAAAAATCAATCATGGTCAATACAATTTGGGTTTCTTGGCCAAAATATACTCAGCACAAGAAGTAAGGAAATGTGTGTTTGGCAGATTATTTCTTTGTTGTAACAATGCTTCTTGGCAATAATCGGACTGTTGGAAAGCCTGTTTCAAATAGTGCCACATTTGTAAGGAACATTCATTTGTGGGATGAGCAGCAGAGCTGAGTATTTGGGTTGTGCTCATGAAAAATTTGCCAAATCTTCTCTGCCAATGCCAAACAGCTTGTATTGCTGTTGCTATTGGCTCTTGTTTTGAGCTTCTGGTACCTGCAGGTACTGCTAATCAGGTGCCTGATTGGCAGCACCTGCGTTTCCTTACCCTGTCAGAACTTAGGTACCGTAGGCTGTCTTCTACAGATTTGCTGTCAAGGTTTAAAGGACGATATGGCTAACGGCTCTCTGCCCAGACAATCTGGAACAGACTGCACGCAGCTAATCTCCGGTCTCATAGGGCTGCCGGGAGGCCTGCCATGACTGCCCTTCACCGTCAGGCCCGCTTGCGCTGGTGTCTGCAACACGTGCACTGGAACCTGAACATGTGGGGAAACGTTATGTTCAGCGATGAGTCAAGATTCTGCCTTTGGCAGCTGGATCGTAGGCTCAAAGTGTGGAGAAGACGCAGAGAACGCTATGCTGATTGCTGCACCAATCTTTTGGTGGAGGCAGAGTGATGGTGTGGGGCGGCATCTCCCTCACTGTAGAAAACGAGGCTTGTCATCATTGGAGGCAATCTCAATGCAGAGAGATATCAAGATGAGATTCTGCTACCAGTGGCAATCCCTTATCTCCACAGTCTGGACCAAACTCTATCCACCAAGATGACAATGCTCGCCCCCAAGAGCGGTGTTTATCAGAGACTACCTCTAGAATTTGGGAGTGGAGAGAATGGAATGGCCTACCAGCAATCCTGACCTTAACCCTATTGAACCCTTGTGGGATCAGCTTGGGTGTGCTGTTTGTGCCAGAGGGACCGACACAACCACGTTTGCTGACTTGACAAATGCTGGTTGAAGAATGGGACGTCATCCCACAGCAGTGTGTGACAAGGCTGGTGACCAGCATGAGACGGAGATGCCAGGCTGTTGTGGCTGTGTATGGTTCTTCCACACGCTACTGAGGCTCCTGTTTGTTAAATGAATACATTTTTGAATTGCCAATATGTCTTGTTTCTTCAAACTTTGATCATCCAATCCACCAAACACCAAACAAGAGTCAATGGCAGAATCAGCTGTTTGGCATTGGCAGAGAAATTTGGCAAATTTTTTATGGTCGAAACCCACATACTCAGCTCTGCTGCTCATTCCACAAATGCATGTTCCTTACAAATGTGGCATTAAAAGGGAAATAAAGAGGCTTTCCAGTGATCTAAGATTTATTGTCAAGAAGCATTGTTACAACAAAAAAATACTCTACCAAACACAAATTTCCTTACTTTTTGTGCTTTTATTACAAAAACCCTCCATAATGTCAAAGTGACAACAGATTTCTACAAAGGAATGTCAATCCAAAAAAAAGTTAAGTAAAAATATGTGACTGCATGAATAATTATCCCCTTCAAGTCAGGATTTAGGTGCATCTTTGGCTGCAGTCACAGCACTGAGTCTTTGTGGATAGGTCTAAATCAGGCTTGCATGTCAGGCCACAGCAATATTACCCTATTCTTCTTTGCAAAACTGCTCAAACTCTGTCAGGTTCTATAGGGACCAGATGTGGACAGCCCTTTCCAAGTCCAGCCCCAAGTTCTCTATAGGATTGATTTCTGGGCTTTGATTCAGCCACTCCAGAACACTCACCTTGTTGTCTTGAAACCATCTCTGTGTAGCTTTCGCTGTATGATTCAGGTGCGGAAAATAAATCTTCCCCCAATCCGTACTTATTTTGCAGACTGAATAAGATTGTCTTCCAAGATATTGTTATTTCCTGCCACAATCATTTCACCCTTTACCTTGACAAGCTTTCCAGGGCCGGCTGCTGAGAAGCATCCCCACAGCATGATGCTACCACCACCGTGCTTCACAGTGAGACTGGTACGTTTTTGGTGATGTGTAAAGTGTCTTGTGTGATGGCCAAGAAGCACATTTTTGGTCTCATAAGATCAAATACCTTTCTTCCACTTGACCATGGGGTCTCCCACATGTCTTTTTGTGAACTCTGGTCCAGATTTATTGAAGTTTTCCTTAAAAGTGGTGTTCTCTTTGCCACTCTCCCATCAAGCTTTGACTGGTGAAGAACCCAGTCAACAGGTGTTGTATGAAGAGTCTCTCCCATTTCAGCTGCTGAAGTTTGTAACTCCTTCAGACTAGTCATAGGTGTCTTGGTGGTCTCTCTCACATTTAGATGGTAACTCAGTTTGTGAGGATGGCCTGATCTCTGAGCTGCTTGGAGTGTTCTTTTGTCTTCATAGTGTAATGATAGCCAGGAATGCTGATTTACACAGGTGTCTTTATACTACATTTCAGTAATTGTGAGGCTAATAGCTACAGTTTGGCTGGACCTCTGCTGAATTAGCTCAGAGACTGTAAAGGGGGTGAATATTTATGCAATCACTTACTTTACATCACATTAATTCATTTCATTGACATTACTTCTTAGAAATCTATTAGTTTTTTGTACGAAAAAAGGGCAGAAAGGTCAAATTATATTGACCAGGGTTGATTCATAAAATCACTAAAAAGGTAAACCATCCAAGAGGGTGGATACTTTTTAAAGGCACTGCATTTAGTCAAACAAAACAAAGCTCTGACACCTGCTCTCAAAAACTCCCAGAAGCTAACAGACCTGCCCAGGCATGTCATGTTTTTTTAACAGTAAAAATACTGCTTTTTAACCACTTTTTTCCTCATTCATCCTAATCATGCATTTGAAGTAAATAAGAAGTATATAGTTAAAGTTGCTGTTATCATGTAGTGTTGGTTTGACTTGGAAAAACTCCTTGGAAAGGAACACAAGTGACAGGAGGGGGAGGGCAGAGCAATTCGTAGGCTGTGAGCCTGCCAGAAAGGGATCACCAGAGGCAAATCTCTTCTCCTGTACTGTAGCTAGTGGATGCAAAGACTAGGTATGGCAAAAAAGATAGTTGTATGGCAGGGTTTGAGGGTAATCAACCTACTGACTGCAGGGTGTCAGCCATCAAGTACTTATGAAACTGCTCTTATGCATACATGAACTTTTAAGCTACATCACCTCAAAACATTTTATTGTGTTGAATGTAAATTAGTTTGAATTGAGAATAGCAGCTCTGAGAATCAAACTAGTTAAAGAAAAAAGTCAAGAAATACTATAAGGACAAAGTATGGTCGCCTGAACGTCACACCAACAGGGACTGTAAAAGCACTGTATTCAAATTTATGTACTTTAATATGGAGTTGGCCCCCATTTGCAGCTATAACAGCCTCCACTCATCTTGGAAGACTTTCCACAACAGTTTGGAGTGTTTCTGTGGGATTTTCTTCCCATCCATTCTGAAGAGCATCTATGAGGTCAGGCACTGATGTTGGATGAGAAGGCCTGGCACTCAGTTTCCATCCCAGTTGATCCCGAAGGTGCTTGTTGGGGTTTAGATCAGGGCTTTGTGCAGGCAAGTGAAGATCTTCCAAACCGAACTCTTCAAACCATATCTTTATAGTCCTTTCTTTGTACACTGTGGCACAGTCATGTCAGAATAGAAAAGGGCCTTCTCTAAAATGTTGCTAGAAAGTTGGAAGCATAGCATTTCCCAAAATGTCTTGGTATGCTGAAGCATTAAGACTCATACCATTATCCCTCCTCCACCAAACTTCACAGTTGGTGCAGTGCAGTCAAGGAGGTAGTGTTCTCCTGACATCAGCCTAACCCAGACTTGCTCACTGACTGCCAAACAGAGAAGCATGATTCATCACAGAACACGTTTCCACTGCTGCACAGTTCAGCATCATTGTGCATGGGACGACTCCATCCAACACTTGGTATTGGATTTGATAATGTGAAGGCCAAGCAGTTGCGTTTGGCTTGCATGCAACTGCTTGGCCATAGGGACTCATTCCATGGAGCTTCTGCTGCAGAGTTTCTGTGTTTACATTAATGCCAGCGAAACTTCAGAAATCTTCAGTTATGAAATCAGCAGGGCGTTGGTGACTTTAACACACCATGCACCTGAACAGCCGTTGACTCCGCTGCATTTTCATGGTCTTCTGCTTTATGGCTGAGTTGCTGTTGTTCCTAAACACCTCCACTTCCTAATATCTCAGCTGATTGTGAAATAAACAGCATGGATGAAAGCCTTCTTATTGCAGAGGTCGTATCCATCACAGTACCACACTTGAAGTCACCGAGATTTTCAGAACAACCCATTTAAAATCACAAATGTTTGCAAATGGAGACTGCATGGCTAAGTGCTTGATTTTATACATCAACTGTGGCAACAGGTCTGATTGAAACACTTGAATTCAATAATTAAAAGGTGTGACTAAAAACCTCTGTCCATATAGTGCATGTTACACTCAGATCCCTCCGCAGTCAGCACCAGAAGTACTGGTATTTTTATCAGCGGAAAAGCAGAAATGGTTGCAGTGGGCCCAGAAATACATGAAGACTAACTTCAAACAGTCATAATTACCCATGTGTGCCATGCAACCCTGGATGGTCCAGATGGATGGTTGGTGGATGGCCACCATGTCTCAACAAGGCTGCGACAGCAGCAAGAGGGTGGTGGAGTCATATTTGGGCCGGAATCATGGGGAGAGAGCTGGTAGGCATGGTAAGGTGTGAAAATGACCTCAACAAAGCATATAGGGTTTCTGAGGAACTCCTTTCTTCCATAGTACAAAAAGAAGAACCATGCCAGAGGCTGTCTGACACATGAGTGAAGATACCCAGCACTAAGTATAGACTTTAAACATGCAAAAAACGCTACCACTGCTAGGTTAGCTACATTCTGCAAATAAACTTTGCAACATCCTTAAAAGGATTATAATTGTCAGTGACTGGATGTGAAATTATTCACCTTGCATCATGAGTTTGTATATTTACCTCCTACCCTGTGTTAGATTGCTTTTAAAAATAGTCAAATATCTGCAAAGAGTGCTTTGGGCATATTGAACAACATGACTCATCTATCAATTAGAGGGTGGCAGGCTGATCAGAGTTTTGAGAGGAGTTGATGTTAGATTACCTCTGTGATTAGACATTATTTATTCAGTAAGTCATGAATAATGGCTCACTGATTGACAGAAACATGTATGAAGTCAGCTGTCCAGCATGGCTGAAATGTGTTTATCACAGTGTCTGAACAACTGAAGGGAGTTAAAACCCAGCATGCAGTCTGCTTGAGCTGGAAACATAAAAGCCAGAATTTGGGTCTGTGTTTTCATGAAGAAAAAACAAAAAAGCGTTTGCCGTCTTGGGATGACAAGATAATTAATATGTGATCACGAGGAAAGAGCTTGTTATCTGAAGACAACAAGATAATTAAGTTGTGATTTTGAGATAACAAGGTTTAGAAAAGACTGTGCGAACATTACAGCTCGGTGCTTCTGAAAGCTCTCTTCTGTGTTCTTCAGAAAATAGCATAACGATACATATAAGCAAATTTAGAATGGATTTCCTCACTGATAAAGACACAGTTGAGTCTTTTCCTTGTCTAGTGTGAGCTAACATTTATTCATGATACTCTGACAGAATTTATAAGAGGTTGTTTAAAAGCCAAAACACTACAGCAGCAGGAGTGTCTGTGAATATTGCCTGCAGCTCTCAGGTTAAGTATTCTTCTGCAGTGTTTTGGTCTCAGAGGGGATCGGGCCGAGTATTTTGTGTTTATTGTTTTGTTTTTCACAGCTTTGCATTTTAAGAAGGCAGGTCAGCCATCCTGGTGTGTCAATTATTTAGCGTTGAGGGGAATATGTGTCTGGATCAAGGGCAGAGACACAATAGTTGTTGAGGAAAGAGTAACATTATCATTTTCTACAATAACTACTAGTCTCACTCTGCAAGTCTAAATGCTCCATTCATATTCATTGTTCAGATCTCTTTATTTTTCTTGGGATGGTCTCGGCACTGTTTAAACATGGCCTCTATCAGACTCCTGTGTGAACTCCACATGGTGCTCAACTGACCTGCATGCCCAAAAAACACAACAAAGACCTCACTGGCAACACAGTGCAGGATAGGGAAGACTTTTCTGACAGACAGTTTCAAAGTCAGTTTCATTGCTGTCTGCTGCACTGTAGCCACCCTTCAGAGTTTCAGGCTGCTTTCAGAAAGCTATCAGGCAGCTATGATTTAGGTTTTTTAGGTGATTATGAGCAGGTGATCAAATCTCAAATGTTACATTGGTTTGAGTCCTTATCTTTTTAGAATCTGGTTTTAAGGCCTGTAATTTTTCATGAACACTGTAGCTATAAAAACATTGTCCTGGCAAAATTTTTGACACGTTTTTAAAGGTCACATATTTTACCCTTTTAAGTCAAGTTTATATTGGTCTCAGAAGTCTCCCAAAACATGCTTGTGAAGTTTGTTGCAGAAAAAACACACCAGTATTGGATCTTTTCATGTCTAAAACCTCTCTGTTTCTCTGTGAACGAGCTGTTTCTATGTCTGTGACTATAAATGTTACTGAGCTGTCTGGCCCTTCTCAGAAAATTGATGTGGCTTCATCAATGTTGCTTTGCTGATCCTCCTCAGCTACCAGCTGAGAGGAGGATCAGGAAAGGAGGGCGAAACTTTCTTCCAAGTGGGGAGGGTCAACTGAACCTGAGGGCGGGGCTAACTCAACACCATTAGGGTAAAATCTGAGAACGGCTTGTTTCAGCACACATTTTCTGAAAGGTGGAGAAAGAGAGGGGGGAGAAAATGGGTTATTCTGATTCTTCGGGAGAAAGTGAACAGGCCAGGGGCACATATTTTTGTTAGAAAAACCTACAAAAAAAAGAGTATTTTGTATAATATGTGACCCTTCCCACAGGAATTTGCATCAAGTCAGTGGTCACAATAAACACATGCCAGCGTTCAAATGCATCATTAATATTTTTACCTGATTTCCCTCAGTGCAGGACAGATATCATGTACACTATATTGCCAAAAGTATTCACTCACCCATTTAAATAATTGTAATCGCTGTTCCAATCATTTCCATGGCCACAGGTGTACAAAATCAAGCACCTAGGCATGCAGACTGTTTCTACAAACATTTGTGAAAGAATGAGTCGCTCTCAGGAGCTCAGTGAATTCCAGCGTGGTACTGTGCCACCTGTGCAACAAGTCCAGTGGTAAAATTTCCTAGCTCCTAAATATTCCTTAGTCAACTGTCAGTGGTATTATAACAAAGTGGAAGCAATTGGGAACAACAGCAACTCAGCCACCAAGTGGTAGGCCACGTAAAATGACGGAGCGGGATCAGCGGATGCTGAGGCACATAGTGTGCAGAGGTCGCCAACTTTCTGCGAGTCAATCGCTACAGACCTCCAAACTTCATGTGGCCTTCAGATTAGCTCAAGAACTGTGTGTAGAGAGCTTCATGGAATGGGTTTCCATGGCCATGGAGCTGCATCCAAGCCATACATCACCAAGCACAATGCAAAGCGTCGGATGCAGTGGTGTAAAGCACACCGCCACTGGACTCTAGAGCAGTGGAGACGCGTTCTCTGGAGTGATGAATCGCACTTCTCCATCTGGCAATCTAATGGGCGAGTCTGGGTTTGGTAGTTGCCAGGAGAACGGTACTTGTCTGACTGCATTGTGCCAAGTGTAAGTGTAAAGTTTGGTGGAGGGGGTATTATGGTGTGGGGTTGTTTTTCAGGAGCTGGGCTTGGCCCCTTAGCTCCAGTGAAAGGAACTCTGAATGCTTCAGCATACCAAGAGATTTTGGACAATTTATTGCTCCCAACTTTGTGGGACCAGTTTGGAGGATGGCCTCTTCCTGTTCCAACATGACTGTGCACCAGTGCACAAAGGAAGGTCCATAAAAACATGGATGAGAGAGTTTGGTGTGGATGAACTTGACTGGCCTGCACAGAGCCCTGACCTCAACCCGATAGAACACTTTTGGGATGAAATAGAGCAGAGACTGAGAGCCAGGCCTTCTTGTCCAACATCAGTGTGTGAGCTCACAAATGCACTTCTGGAAGAATGGTCAAAAATTCCCATAAAAATACTCCTAAACCTTGTGGAAAGCCTTTCCAGAAGAGTTGAAGCTGTTATAGCTGCAACGGGTGGACCAATGTCAAATTAAACCCTATGGATTAAGAATGGGATGTCACTTAAGTTCATATGCGAGTCAAGGCAGGTGAGCCAATACTTTTGGCAATATTGTGAATGACTGTTATGTAGTCAGCCAGTGGATGCAGTAGCCACAGTCTGGCTGCAGCTTCTTTTTCTTCTGCCTGACATAAACCAGCACACCATTGACATCAGGGTTTATTTAGATCTGGAAAATGGAGATAGAATCCCTTCAACATAAGCAAAACAATTGGATTTAGGTCAGATTTGCCTGCAGTGCAGAGATATCCTGATCGTTGAACCCCAACCTAAAGTGAATTTGCATGGGATTAGTATTACCTGGGGATATCTGATTATTTGTGAACTGACAGAAAACATGGAGGTGTTGTGCGACAGCAATGAATAACACGCTGTGCTTTCTTGTTCTTCAATTCCAAACAAAAAAGGTTATGTAGTGTAGATTGGATTTGTGACATTTCCTTTATGTAGCCCATGCATAATGTTAACCACAGTTTCCAATAAACATCATATGCCAAAGTGAAAAAAAAAGAACTAAATAGTAGAAAGCTGTCCATTATCACCAGTGAATTATCTCACCTACTTTACCATTACATACTGAGGTTGCAATTGATATAAAAGCCCTCCTGTTAATGTCTAAGAGAAGTGGGATACACTTTATGGACAGAAGTACTTGGCCACACCTGTCAATTTTGAAATTCAGATATTTCAATCAGACCTGTTGCTACAGGTGTATAAAATTAATCACCATTCAATTATTTGCAATCATTTGTGATGCAAAATCAGTCATTCTGAAAAGCTCAGTGACTTCAAGTGTGGTACTGTGTTGGATGCCTCCTTTGCAATTAGTCAGTTTGTGAAATTTCATCCCTGCTGGATATTCCACAGTTGACTGTAAGTGATATTTTTTGGAAGTGGAAGGTTATAGGGACAACAGCAACTCAGCCGGTAAGCAGAAGTTAAATCGCAGAGCAGGATAAATGGTTGCTAAAGCACATGGTGCATAAAAGACACCAACACTCTGCTTAATCCATACCTGGAGTCCTGAACTTCCACTGGCATTGATGTATAAACAAAAACTGCAGCTTCATGGAATGGTTCCCATGTCTAAGCAGCTGCATGCAAGACTCACATTAGTCCAATGCCAAGCATTGGATGACGTTTTGTAAAGCATACTAATACTGGACTGTGGAGCAGTGGAAATGTGTTCTGTGGAGTGACAAATCACACTTCTATGTTTGAAAGTCCGATGGTCGAGTCTGGGTTTGGTGGATGCTGGGAGAATGCTGCCTCCCTGACTGCACTGTGCCAGCTGCCAAGTTTGTTGGAGGGATAATAGCATTGAGTAATTACTGAGGGTTTATCTTAAAGTACATATTTAAATGCAATACTTCTCATGTTATTTAAAATGTTGTAGCAGACAGGTGATTCTTGCTGCACAGCAGAGAAGTGAGAGAGAGGGTGTGGTGCAGCAGAGGAGAGTGTGTTAATTGTAGACACCTGTGAGCTGAGTGAGAAGAAGGGAGACAATGGCTTTCTGGAGGGACTTTGATAGAAAGCAGAAGGAGTTCAAATACCAAAAAAAACAGTATAAAGAAGTCATATATCTGCCAAAAACTGGAAAAGAGAGCATAGGAAGTCCATAGTGGCTGAACAGTTAGCTTTTTTCCTCTGGAGCCTTCTAAATATGTGAACACTGAAATCCTGGAGCAGTGTGAGATCCTCTGTATATGGTGGCACTGAATTCTTGTGGTGGCAGGACTACCCTCCAGTCTTTGGATTAATCCCCCTGATCCTGGCTCAGACTCCCCTAGCCGCAAGTTTACCTCATTACCCTTTCTCCCACACCTATCTGTCACATTTTCTTTCCCAAACACACCTACATTCTTTAAAACACAAGATTTTGGTTTTGGTTGAAGAGGCCATGACCATAGAGCTTTGGGTTTAGGTTTTGTTTAAACTTGGGGAATATTTAATTTGATTTAGCTTGAACTTTGGGGGGTATGTTTGATTTATGGGCTGGGGAACTTTTGGGAACACTGAAATTGTTTTGCTGGCACTGTGGGGCGTTTAGATTCTATGAAGATGTTGGGACATTTGTGTCATGAACTGAGTGAATTCATCTATGTTACTGAGTGATGAAATGCATGGAGGAATTTGGGGGGGCCTTAACTGAAGAGTGTTTTGTTACTATATTGTTAATCATGTCCGTAAAGGATTACTGTGTTTCTCTTGCTTTGAATTTTGGTCAAAAGAAAGACAAAAGGAACCTAACTGATTTTGGCCTTCTTTACTTTTGTAGTGGAATTGTTATTTCCTTTAAGCCTTAAATATATTTTCTCTACCCTGAGATTTTAAATGATAGACTTTGTCTGGCGCCCAGTTAAATTAAAATGATGCTATTGCTGGCCTTTAGTTAAGGTACAATGTGTAAGTTTGATGCTTTTTAATCAAAACTGAATTTTTCATTCAGAAACAGAAAAGTGCTTTGGAGTGATGCCACTTAAAAGTAAAAGGTGTTACATCGATGGTTGACACTCTGCAGTCAGTTGGTCGATTACCCTCAGACCCTACCAACTGTTTTTGCTGAACTGCATTTGTGCATCCACTGGCAACAGTGCAGTGGTTGAGTTCTTGGTGATTCAGACGGCCTCACTGCCTGAGAGAAGTAAGACCAAATATCAAACATGCCATAAATCCATCAGGCCAGGCAGAAGCAGCAGGTCCATCTGTAGTCGGGTCATGGTTGGCCGTCATTTCCCACCGTACACTGCACAACTAATGACACACTGATCCGCCAGACAGTTGGCACAACTTCCAAGTTGCTGATGTCTGAATCGGATGAAATTTGCAGTGTTCCCCCAGCTTTAGTCAACCCCCTTCCTGCATTCTTTAACTCAGAGGCTCAAAAACATACATACATGCTTTTTCTTCTTTAAGTGCATAAATTCTTAACTTGTAGCTCCAGCACAACTTGAAGGAAGAGAGAGAGTCCTGCTCACCGAAGGACTGTGCAAAGGAGCATAAAGATGTCATCAGAAGAGTCGACTGAGGGAGAACCAACAGACTTCACAAACCAAATGAAAGACCTCCTATAGCCTAAAAAATCACGACAACTTTTAGACTTGAAATCGATCCCTGTATCTGTGTTTAGTGTCATATATCGTCTTCTCGCTATCACAAAAAATCCCAGAAATAGCGACACAGGAAGAGAGGTCAGGAGAAGAGTGGAGACAGGAGAGGCAGGGGCTTTTGTCCTGGTCTTAAAATCTCTTCCAAAAATCACATAGTTGGTCTCTACTGTGTCAGTGATTTAATTGGTGATTGCTCAGCCATATATGGTCACTTATTCATAAATCTTTAGCAAACAAAATTCTCTATGCAGCTTTACAAAACAAAACCAATTATCTGCATCCATTCTCAACAGCTCAAAAACATGAAAATTACAGTCTGCAGATTAGTTTACATGCTTCAGGCTAACATTGAGCAGCTAGTTTGATTTCCAATTTTTTAAACGCTTCTGAGTTTCCCTCTAATTGGATGATTCTATTTTTTTTTGTATTTTCCTTATTGCAGCTTGTTATTGAGCTCATTAAAATTTAACAGTTGTTTTCTGCTCTGCAAACTTGCTGTCTGACCTTCTCTGACTCACAAAGATATTTTGCACGGCATGGGCTCCAGCGTCACTTCTAAACCACTTTGTCATAACGATAAGGTAGAGATACCTTTGTGCCTTTCAAAGTGCATCACAGTAAAGAGCTTTACAAATAACATTTCAAGAGAAATTCAATAAGACATCAAGTGCAGACAAAGGAGAGTAAAAATAAAGGCAGAGAGGCAGAGGAGAAGATGTAATAAAAGGAAAATGGTATGGCACAGGTATTCAAACACATCACAGAGCATTAGGGGGATAAAAACTGATGCAATCTTACAGCAGCGTGTCAGACCAAGAGGGGCTATCATCTCATTTGATGTTGTCTGGAGAAAGATGTTGAACTACTGCTTACATAAAACATCACCTGTACTAGTCCATCAGAGTGCTGCTTTGGGATCCTGGATGTATTGTTTTTGTTTATTGTCTGTGGCAGCGCCGTATTTTGTTAGTCAGAGGTGAAACATCAGGACCTCTCGTCGGCACATTCATAATACTCCACAATATCTGCTTTGTGTGGTTGCTATGGTTTCATTGCTTTAGTTTCCCCTCTTGAATTTACATGCATTATTGACTGAGAATTAATTACATGCATTTGACTCACACTGACATTTCACTTGCCTGTTGGCGGTTCTGCTGTTTGTAACATGATGCTCTACCGTATCAATAGAATTAACATTTTCTTCATATGGTTTGAAATGGTTTGTGGCAAAGATCTCTTCCCCTGCAGGTGCTGTGATTGTTCTACTCAATGAAAAAAGCATAATTTTCTACTCAACATAAATCAGGCCACATGCATAAAGACTTATTTCAGTGTGAGAGCCCTCACACATGGCAACAATAATCACAGATTTAACAGTTTTGTGTGTGGTGTCAAACTAGAGGATCAACACAACAATTACCCCAAATTTCCACATACACTGGCCGTGTCATGCTCTGTACCGCTGTGGTTTTGCTTTGATCTTACACACTTGAGGCATGTCTTGTGAGTTCACGCAGAACTAGCGTGTCAACAGTGGATTATTGTGCCTTTCTGGGGTTTGATCTGCCATTCATTTTGACATGATTCCATGATTTTATTGCTTCAGCATGGATGAGTACATCCTGAAGGTAAAAGGTAAATGTTTGCTATAAAGCATGTGTGGTTTCATGTAAAATTCTGTGGTTTTCCACCTCAAAAGTTAACTACTCTTCATCTCTGGCACCACTGTAGCTCTATGACCCACTGACCTCCCCATGACCTGTTGCTTGTGCTTCAGCATGAGACGTGATGTTTATAGCATAATGCAGAGTTTCTGTTGGACTTTTTTCTCTCTCACTAAAATGGCCAGCAGTCGTTAAGAATTTTGGCTGTTAAGTACAACTACAAGACCTTTGCTTTATATTGCCATATGTGACTGATTACCTGCATTTAACAATAAAACAGAAAAACAGAAACACTGATACAGCTTCAGCTTCAGTAGAAATTTCTGAATTTCTACTGAAGAAACTGAGAATGACCGTAAATCAGGGTAACTGTTACCTTGTATTTATAGCCTGTTAGACACATATTACTCATGAGCGGGCAATGAAAATGACTACAAAGATGTCCTTTCATGTGTCCGTATGTAAGTTATTTAAACAAACACATTGTAAATGGTGAGATTTTTTAAGGCACGTGCACAATGTACACCAATGTTGAAGATGTAAACAAAAACAATTGTTACCTTCACATTAGCACCATTAGCTCCAAGTTTGCACATTAACAGCTTTTAACAGCCAAATACCATCCTCCACTGACAATACAAACACATAAAAAAAAAAAAAAAGATAGATAAATAATAATAATAACTAACCAGTGCTCCATTAACGCTAGAACTACCAATGGGTAAAATTGGCAAGGCTGTTCTTTAATTGTATCCTACTTGATGTGTTTACAATTTTAAAGGCTGTCAGTTTTTGACTTTTCCTAAAAGTTTGTTTTCTAGCACCGGGTGTCATTAAAAAATCTTTGCCTAAACCCAAATTTTGTTAATGGACATTTATATCTAGAACCACTATGCAGGTCAAATTTACCCCATAAGAAAGCTTTGATTTTCCCACTGTTTTATTTCATACCAGCAATAAAGAGATGGCACAATGGAAATACCTTCTCTCTATTGCAGCAATGCCAAATCAGAAGTCGATAAATCAACCTTCAACATGGATACAACAGGGAAAAAAAGACATTTACCACTGTTAAATGTCAAAAAGTAATCTCAGTGATTTTAATAAATAAGAATTCCCTGATGAGGAACTTTGGTGATTGGCAATCAGTCCAAAGACGACTTTCTATGTGACAGATCATCTTCCAACAGTGACCTAGTTTCCAATCTGTGGTTAATAAGCTGTTCAGTGTCAGTGGTTATAACAGTCCTTGATCAGCGCTATTTATGAAAATCAAGGCAATTTAATGACAGGTAGATTCGACCCATTGGCTGTTTTAGGTAAATAGAGATCCACGGCAATTCTAGTGTTAACTAGACACCAAACTCTGCATTAAAAATGAAACTGAGTCTTATTTACAGTTGTCCCATATTAGTCATCATAAACTGATGATCTCAACTGTAACCTCCTCTAAAACAGTAAAATCCAACCATCATGGTTTATTTGAAGTAGAAAGACAACAGCGTCTACCTTTGATAGTTCAGTACAGTCCTCCTCTCATCAGTGCCTTTGCCCACAAATGCTGCTGGACACCTTGAGCCTGAACACCCCGCTACGGGGAAGTGAGATGACGCTCTCAGTCAATCTATGCCTTTCTGAATGACATGATTCTGTGCTGAAAACAGTTCAACTTCATCTTTTGGTCTTAAGTAGATTCACCCACTCATAGAGGTCCACTACAACTCTCCTCAGCCCACGCTTGTATTCTGGTAACACAATATGTAGTATGTAATTATTCAATATTTACTTATAAGATAATTGGCAGGTTTTTTAAGACAGACACCTTGGCCGTTGATATTTTTATCTGCTGGACAGTGGCCTAGACTGGTAAATGCAGACCAACAGAAGCTCTGTGGTGATGATTTACAATCGAGAGTCTGTGCTGGAGCCAGACCAGAGCTCAGCTCTCAAAACTCCAAATCTCACAGGACCTACCAAGACTTTAGAGTAAACAATCTAATGTGACTACCTGTTTGCTACCTACTGCATCCATTATTGCAGGCCATTCCGAATCATCTTCTCCCTTATCGTTTCAGCATCTAATGCCGTAATACTACACTAGGTGTCAGTACTGAAAATTAAATATTTATGTTGTGGAAAAGGAAGTATTAATTTCTTGTGTAAAGCTCCCATGAGGAACTTTTGGGTAAAGTCACTTGTGGCATCATATGTGAACAAAGCGTACATCTGATCTTTTTGTCTTTAATGTTTTTATGCCATTTATAATGAATCTTTCAGGTTGGAATTTTTAAAAAGGCTGTTTTGGTAGTATTTTGGTGCTCCATCTGTCATGTACCCCCTGGCAGTGATTTCGGGTATCAAAAAAACATATAAAAATGATCCATCTTCTCCCTTATGGTCTGGTTTACTTTAAACTTCAACTTCAACTTTATTGTCCCCTGAGGGAAATTTGCTTTGCAGGGAGGTAAAAACATAAAACATAGGAAACACAAACACACAAGTTTAGAAACAACACTGGAATGGATAAGTACACAAATACCCTGAATTACAACTGAAGGCAGAACCATCATTACATGAGAAATAGAATGCATCATAACTGTTCATTTTTAGAATTTAAATTTAGTTGTGTAATGGCTTGTGTGTATGAATGAATTTTTCATCCTGTTGGATTTAGCCTTCGGCAATCTAGGTCTCCTGCCAGAGGGTGGGAGCTCAAACTTGGCATGGAGAGGATGATCAGGACACTGTATGATGTCCTGAGCCTTAAGGCCTTTACACACTGGGTCCTATTATTTCGTCCAAATTTTTTGCACTTTACAAAAGAAAATTGAGCTCAGGTTGTTCTAATCAAGGTTCCACACTGACGCCGAAATTTTCATCTGTCACTTTTTTTTTTTTTTTTCTCGGAACAGGTTCGATTTTATGCGAAACTTCGCATCAGTCCAAGTCATTCAAATGGGTGAGTGATGATTCAAAACAGTGGCCGCTGCTCCTTCCTTGCTTGCTCACCTCCACCGGACACCTCCTCCCTCTCTCTCTCCCTCTCCCTCGCCCTGAAACCTCACTTTAAACACCAAAGTTTGCTCATTTATTATGTGGATATAAACCATGGAAATATAACAGATGGGTGATTGATGATTCAGATCAGCGGCCGTTACTTTATACTCTCTCACTCACTCACCCCTGCCCAACTCCTCCCTCTCTCCCACTCCCAAAACCTCACTTAAAATACTGTAGTTTGCAGGTGTGTAATGTGGATATATGCTATGGAAATATAACAGATAAGACAGACGTCTGTAGCCTACTCAGCTCATAGCAGAGACAGAATTAAAAAGTTGGTCTCCATCTCTCCAACGCTATGACACATGAATGGGTGCTGAATGAAGCTCTCTGTCAGGATGGATCAAGCAGGATTTTAAAGGGGTGACGGAGATACAGACTCACAGTACGAAACTATATGCCACCTTCCACGATTTTTCGCAGTGAAGGCAAATAAAAACGCATCGGACCCAGTGTGCAAGGTCGGAGTGCGAGACGTTTTTCGGATTACAGATCCGCAACAAACGCATCGGAAAATAACAGACCTAGTGTGTAAAGACCTTTAGAGTTTACCCTCCTACAAAAGATTGTAGACAGATCAGGTAATGTAACACCAACAATTTTACTGGCAACTTACTAATGTGTTCTAACCTCTTTTTATCTCCTAATGAGAGGCTGCCAAACCAGGAGATGATGGCAAAGGTCAGGACAGATTCAACCATGGAGTGATAAAACATTGACATTAATTTGCTGCACACCCCAAACCGGTTGAGCACCCAGAGGAAGTGCAATCACTGCTGGGATTTTTTGTAAACAATGTCCGCTCCACAGTCTCCCCCTTAATTACAGTTAAAAGTTACGGGTTTGAGTTCCTTCTAAAATCTATGCACATGTCCTTAGTTTTTCTCACATTTAGGCTTAAAAAGGAACCATCACACTAATGAATAAAATCATCCACCACTGGCCCAGGAGCTGTGTCTTCCCCCTGTAACAGACTCACTATAACTGTGTCATCAGCAAACTTCAGTAAATGTCTTTCTGGATGTGAAGAGAACCAGTGAAGGAGAGGAGGACATCAGACAGAGCACTGTTCACTCTGACACTGGAGGACTTTTATAATTCCTTTGGAGACATCAGCAACATGTTCAGTCTACTTCATGATCAGTGAGATATTCCTCACAGTAGCTTTAAATTAAATGGCTGATTGCATGTGTGATTGATTTATTTACTGCTTTTCTGCTCGGCAGTATTCACATCCAACAAAATCCAAACACTTTTCTCATCTTTAGCTCTCTAATACTGCTTCCATCTATGGATAAAATATGTGAGTTGTTGCGTGAAAGTAAAGCATAAACTAACTTCACTTGTTCCACTTGTCTGTTTCCATGTACCAGTCCAGGTTTCCAGTTTTAGAAATTCACATAAAAGAGCTGCATTGAAGATAGAAGGAGAAAGAATCTCACCACGTTGTCAAGAGCTGCTATTCTGTCCTCCAGGAATAATAGACGTCTCTGTCACTTTGGCTCTTGAAGTGCTCTGATTCATCATCTCAATCATCATAATTATCTCTATCATCGCTGTCTGCTCTGCTCTGACTGAGCTGAGGAACATTCCTCATGGTTTTCTTTCTCTTTGGTGGTCTCAGACTGCCACGACTTTGCAGGCTCGGTTTCTCCAGCTGGAGATGAGGCTGAGGAGAACTCTGCATGAGCGACTGGTTCATTTACAGCTACAGAGATTCAGAGTCATTTATTTTTAATTGGGCAGTTCTTTGTGGTTTCCTCAAAGGAGAGGCCTCTGATAACCTTAAGTTTCCCAGCTTTTATAGAACACTGGTGAAAATAACTGAAGAGGGGCAGAGTCATAGTGTGGTCTGCATGGTGGTGCAGTGGTTAGTACTGTTGCCTTTCAGAAAAAAGGTTCCTGGTTTGAGTCCGGGTCAAACATGAGCTCTCTGTGTGGAGTTCTCATCTTCTCCCTGACCTCCATTAAGGATGCACTGGCACCACTAATCTTCAGACCAAGTACAAGAACTCACACTCACTGATACCAGGAACAAATATCAATAGAATAACACCTTTACAGATCATAGCAGGCTCGTGCAGAGACCTTCAGATGAGCAGGTGCTCAAAGTGAAAAGGTGGAACCAAAACTACAGCAAGAAGCTGATTGATTGAAAAGTCAATTAATGCAAACTATTTTGACTTTTGCTGCTTCAGGCTACTTAATGTAAGGGTTTGCTGCTTTTTTTGTCATTTATCAAAGTATATGGAGAATGTTGGGAATTTAGACTGTTAATTCTACAATTAAATTGGGCATTTACACATCATTAGCCTAATAGCATAAGTGCTTAAGTCATATTTTAACATTTTCAGAAAACAAGAAAAAACAAAATTTTTTCCAAGCGCATTGGTATTTTTTAATGATATTGCAACAGAAAGTTCAACAAGATGTGTGAACAAGTATGCCAAAGAAGAAAGACACAACATAAAGCAAATAAAAGTGACTTAGGCAGAATATGCTGCTGACTTAGGCAATTTTTCTCTTACATATAAACACAAACATAACATAACCAAAGTTGTTTTATTTCCCTAAACATAACCAGGGTGTTTTAAATGTCTAACCTTAACCAAAGTCCCACTCAGGTGCTTTGTGAACTTGTTTTCACACTGTCTATTGATGAGGGAGGTTGTCATTGTACTGGTGGGCCACTCTTGGTAGTACTGGTTTCATTGCTTGCAAGTCATTGAATTTCCTGAGAGTAACTGGCAACTGGGCAGGAAAGAGTTGGACCCAGTGGAATGGTTCTGTGGGGATGTTGATTCGCTGAGGCAGTTCCTCCCAGTCAGACTCAAAATCCAGCTTGTACCGGATTCGACCATCTGCCAAGTACTGGAGAGCCCGAAGGTCATGGACTGTGGGGTTGCCAACTTTTCTCCCTGGTCGAATGTTGGTGACATAGGCCCCAGATAACTTCATGAAGTCACTGTGTTATAGCTGGATGACCTTGTATGGGGATGGACGCAAACGTGCAGTCAAAGATGACAATGTAATCATGTGGAGTGTGAATATCTTTGATGGTACGCCATTCAGTGAGGCTATGCATGGAGTCACACTTCGATGTTTTGGTTGGCCCCTAGGAATGATTCAAAGTGTTTGCACTGCAGATGGGCAAAAACCTCACTGCTGAGGGAGCCCTCATGTTCCTCCCAGACATAACAATACCCATCTTTGTTACCCAAGTTGAAGCAAGTAAAGTTGTGCATCTGTAATTTAGTTTTATAATACATTACCTTAGCTTTTTCAGTTTGAGCTTGAGCCTTTAATTTCATGTGAGTGGTAAGGGTATCTTGATCTATATTTCCTTCCTTGGCGGCAATACATACATCACTCTGGTCTTTTTTTGGTACAAACACAGAGTATTTCTGCTCACCGAACGCTTTTCGGAAATATGCCTCACTCACAACACGTGCTCCACTTTCACAAGCAGCTTTCTGGTAGTCCTTGTAAAGGTTACTTAGAACTGCTCCCGGCTCCTGAAACTTCTTATCCTGATAGGGGGGAACCTGACGGCAGTAATGGGATGGAACGGTAGGCAGCCCAGAGAGCCATTCTTTCAGGAGGATCTGGTCCCTTCAGTCATGCCATTCCTGGACATCATACCCCATTTACCAGTCTTTTTGATCTTGGGTTTGGGCCAATCAGTTTTCATTTTCATGTCCATAGCTAACCATAATCGATGGTTCTGGGGGAGATACCAAGGGTTGAACAGGAAAGACTCTTTACACACAGGTAGTTTACATCCATCTGCCAGCTGAAAGTAGTATGATAGAGATTTTTGTCTTCTTGATGCAACACCACCTTTCTTCTGCTTTTTAGGCACCTGCAGTTGAAGGAATGATTTTAGAAACTTTCACGGTGGCAGGATGGACTTTTTACCAGGTTGAATCAAAAACAATCTTCGCTCAGGTCATGACCTGAGTGGATGCCATGGTAGCTGCTTCTTCTTTTTTCCTCCTTGGCAGATTTGTAAACCGGCTACATGTGTACTGCCACCTGCCATATCAGACTGAGTACATAATCAAGTGGGCCCAGATTAGTAGTGTGAAAACAAGCCAGCAGAATCATGCTGCTGCACAGTTCGAAACAGTCAGGCCTGGTGTGAAAGCTACCTAAATGATGCCTACGTTGAAGAGGACCCTGCATAGCCATAACAATCCATTATGGGTTTGAAATGAGATTTAAAAAAGAAATAAAGTCTTAAATCCCAGGTTTTCTCACATCACACCAGCTCACAACAGTCCAACATTGTTTCCGCATCCATCTGACCCTGATCACAAGTTCCACCATGACGTTTTGTCATTCCTCATACATTCACATCCCTTGACTCTTGCAACCATCTCTTGGTTCAAAGCTATTCTGTCATCAACGAGAACCTGTTTTTAAATCCATCCCTTTATTTGTGTGGTCTTTGTATAATATTTAACAGTACCAATAAACTGTTCTTATGCTGACTATAGTGAGGGTGTAACTGTCTAGTTTGCTGACCACGCACATCCCAAGCTGAAATAGCTCCCAACCTCCTCACTTTCTCTCCTCTCTGTCTGACAAGTGGCGTTTCAAAGTCACACATTTCCCTCTGCAGTCTCAGTTTGTCGGTGCTTCAGATGTACAGCAGTGTATGAATAAAAGAGTGGAAGATAAGGAAGAGGTCTTTCTTACACTCTGAGGGCTTATCTGGAAACTACAAAAACTCCAGGCAGCTAACTCAGTTTTCTGACACTTAAATTCTCCATCCAGCTAATATTAATAGTCTCTGCAAGTTTTGGTATGGGGTGAAGCTCCTTTGTGCATAATATATTCCATATGTACCCTGACACACCAGATGGAATGTTTCACATTGCATGGGAGATTTTTCACATCCATCTGGGAAACCGCCCATTAATAGTGTTTTAGAAGGGCAGGACTTTTTAAAAAAATTCTTGGAGAGTGATTGGACTAACATTCTGTAGGTCACATTCGTAATGGGCCAGACATAGAAACATATTGTGCATACATAGCTATACATATCCCACATAATGTAAGCTCAGCAGGCAGGTGCCATCTTTGTTTTCCAACTGTGGAACCAGCTGGTGAGTAAAACTCATGCCAAAGTCGATTAGGAGAAGAACAAAACCATCTTGTCCACCAAGAAAGGCTTTCAGTGCAGTTCCCTGCTCTTCTTTTAATGATATTTATTTCTGATGAAGAATGCCACCATAGCTGCAGCCAAGCAAATCATTTCATTTATGGCAGTCATTGTTAACCAGCTTGCAGTACAACTAAACCACACCCATAATTACTGCAAGATCATGCCAAGGCCTAGAAATGATTTCAGAGCAGTTCTTATCACTTGTTAATAAAGAAATATTATCCATTTCTGGTAAAACACAAGCTATAGCTTCATTGCAGCTAATCGCTTCACAGGTGGCAGCCATTTTTTTACCAGCTTGGACAAGATAACCACACCTTTAACTAACGCCTCCTTCTTTTCAAACAAAGCTGATTGGTTTAATTATGCCCGGTAACACGTTATCTAAGTGGGCCCGAATTGCCTAGTAATTTTTTAGTAATACATATAATTATCTAGCAATTTCTAAAGAACAAGGTGCTAATTACTTGTAATAAGTTGGCATTTTACCAAGTAATAACTCAGGAATACAATATTAGGGAAATATTTACCTAGTAATAATTCTGGTATTAATTATCAAGGAATTCATAGTCATATTGTGGCCATTCTCTGGTAATTGAGTGGTATTTTACCTTAACCCCCTGACCCCAGTGTTTAATTTGGAAATATTCAGGTCCTGGAATGCAGACCGGGTGTTGTTCCAGCGGTAAGGGGGAAGCAAAAAAGCCATGTAATAAATCAAAAAATGAAAAAAAACAGTACCTTGTGCAAAAATGGGCCAAGAAGATCATGTGACTGCAAACAACCTATTAACCGAAATGATTTAAAAAAAGAATAAAAGAATCAGCTGCAGAGAAGCACGTATAATCGCCCATCGACAGAGAGCGTCTTTCTTCCTCACGCTTTCTCTGAGTGGCAGCTGTCAGTCAAATCTGCCGTGTTGCAGCACCAAGGACAGTGCAAATCACCACCAGCTCATCTAGCCACTCAGCATAAACTTTCACGACACAAAAACCCACTTATTAAGTTGAAATAATAATTTATGAAATTGTACCTGTCACTTCATTTAGTATTCAGTAGATATTAGTCTGTTATCCAATCAGAGCTTGTCTGCTAAAACTAAACTTTTCCATCAGCCAATCATGGATGACCCTCTGTCTCTCATCTTAGTGCCTTTTCATTCAAAGATTTGTGGACTGCTTCCACAGTTCACAGCACACATGCCCACGTTAGCAGCTGTGGGACTAACGTTAATGCCAAAACAGACAGCAGAAAGTCTGAACCCAGAGCTGAACTGCTCACATGTCAGAATTCACACACTTCAGGCGTCACTGAATGATCTGCTGACAGCTTGTTTTTATCTTGTAATAAAGCTATAAATGTATCCAAAAATAATGATAGTCGGCGAAAAGGTGCCGGATCTTGTTCCGGCAGGATCCGGCCCAAATTAAGCCCTGCCTAACCCTAACCATACCCCAACCCTGACCACCTAGCCCCCATCCTAAAAACTGCTTGAAAAATATTCAGGAAGGCCTGGATTTAATTTAGTGAGCCAAAACAGACATTACCTGGGAATTTTCAAGTAACTTGTAAAGAAAATTATCTTTTTTCTAAGGAATTGTCTTGGTAAGATATTACCTTATTACCAGAGAAATACCAGAATATTATGAGGGCTAGGGTTGGGGTTTGGTTAAAATTCAAACAACTTACAAGAGGATTACCACAATATTATGAGGGTTAGGGCTAGAGTAAAATGCTACATAACTACTGGAGCATTGCATATTATTATTAGAATTAGCATTAGGGTAAAATACAGCCTAATTACCAAAGAATAGACACAAAATTATTTGAGTTAGGGTTAGGGTAAAATGCCAACTTATTGCCACATAAGGGGGTAAAATACCACTTATTACTAGAGAATCGCCACATGTCCCATGAGTTAGGGTAGGGGAAAAAACTACCTTTTTACCAGAGAATTGCCACAATATTATGAGGGTTAGTGTTAGGATGAATTACCATCTAATTACCAGAGGATTGCCACAATATTATCTGAGTTAGGTTAAATGTCACCTTATTACCACAGAACGGGGGTAAAATGACACCTAATTACCAGAGACTTGCCACAGTTTCCATGAGTTAGAATAGGGGTAAAACCACATAATTACCAGGGAATTGCTACAATATTATGAGGGTTAGGGTGAGCATATATTGCCAACATACCACCAAGATTTGCCACAATATTACAGGGGTTGGGAAAAGACTTCTTAATTACCAGAGGATTGCCAAAATGTAATGAGGGGTAGGGTAAATGACGAACATACTAGCAGAGAATTGCCACAATATCACAAGGGTTAGGGTCAGGGTAAAATACTATATACTAGGGGCGTGTTTTGCTGCCTGCATGTGCTGCGCGTGTCTGCTCCTGCATCTGCCGGTGCCGCTTTCACACAGGGTTGCATGTCAGCCGCATCTCCCTGCTCTCAAAGCCTTATCCTTCTTCATAAGTTTTACCTGAATTTACCCCCTACAAGCAATGTGATTCAGTGTATAGTGGAAGTGTGTCGGGAACTATTCAAAACAAAAGCAATCAGTGAAAGGAGTTTTTCTACAGAAATGCTTAGCTGGGCTTTTAATGTGAAAAGCACAAACCAGAAAAGCATTCATATGGTGTTTATCTTTCCTGTGACATATTCCACCAATGTGGAGACAGAATGCTTCACTAATAGTAGATCTTTAGAGAACAACTTTATCAAACAGGCACATTTACACTTGTGGCCTTCCTCAGGGTTATCAAGAAACACACTGTAAATATATTCTATGTGCATGTGCTACAGCAACGTAAATATGGCTCTCCATTTATCATTTTCCTGTCTAGTGTGGTCCATAGCCACACACGGTGAGGTGAAAAGATAGGCAAGACTTTGAACTTCTAAACTCTCCACCTGAGCTGAGCGCATCAGGTACATGAGACGCGGCGCACATGCAGGCAGTCTGAAAGCCCTGACTTGTTAGCATGCAATCAAACTGAAATTCCAGGCGTGTGGCGGTTGAGACGCACATGTCACTCTCCTAGTCTGAAACGGGCTTCAGGGTGAGGGTAAATTGCCACCTAATAGAGTATTGCTACAGTATTATGAGGGTTTGGGTTAGTGGGTTAGGGTTAGGATAAAATACCAACACATTCCCAGAGAACTGACACAATATCCCAAGGGTCAGGATAAAATAGCACCTTATAACCAGAGAATTCTCAAAATATTACTAGGGTTTGGTTAAGGTTAAGATTATTATCATTACCAGACTACTGACACAGTATTTTGAATAACTACTTGATAATTGATACATTTTTGCTAGGTCAATTCGTCTTAAATGTTACTGAGTTATTATTAAGTAATATGCCAATTTTTTTACCAGGTAATACCACCTATTCTTGAGAACTGACCAGATAATTACACTGATTTCTGTGCAAAGTACTAGGTTATCAGTCATCAGCTTTGCTAGGTTGTTCCATACCAGTTACACTGTGAAGTGAAACCTTACATCACAGCCTCCTTGGATGTATTTGCTGCAACTTGAATACACAAGTTAAAGATAAGATAAACCACACAGAAGACACATTGTGTGCAGAGTGTTCTGAGACATTCTTGTGTGTGTGGCTGTGGGAGGAAGTCTTCCCCTCATTATAATTTAGCACTACAATAGATAAACGCCTACACGCTCCATCCTGTCAGACATTTAAAAGGGAACACGCTTTGCTGCTCAGACATGCACACAGAGAAATGAAAGCATGCATGCACACACTTTCACTTGTGTGCAAAAAATGCATGTACAGACATATACACTGAGGTGATTACAGATGTTGCACAAGGAAAATCAAACCGTCTGCATTTCCATTATGATAAATACTGCTCATCAAGAAGGAAGCAGGTGGATTTTAAGTTCCCTTATGCATTACTGCTAAGGCATGATGTATCACTCCTTACATGAGCACGCAGCCCTCTGAAGTGATCCCATTTGATTGCAATGGAGATGCATTAAATTTTCAGTCATGCAACTAATAATTCATATGGCTATAACAGATATACTGCATTCCCTTGCTTGAACCATCCACCTTTCAACAACTGGTCTTCTCAACCACTTGTAGGGTAAGCCCTGTGTGTGTTGCTAAAGTCATCATTTACTCTGATGAGCTCAGCTCTCTGCAGAAGCACCACATCGTGATTTGCACTTAATAATTCTCCCTTCAGTGGTTGCACACCCTGAGAGCAGGGGTGACAGGACTGGGTGCTTCTGTGGGTTTTAATGGAGACTGCTTCACCATGGAACTATTTACATGACCCAGTATGCAAGGGTTGCCATGCAAAAGTTTGAATGATGAGGTGTTTTGTGTAGAAAGAGTTTCTTAATATTTCCTAACTAAAATTCAACAGATTTAGATTGAGAAATTATGAAAGAGTAGAAAGAGGGAGACATATGCATAAGCACTGAACAATGCTCACTTTTCACAGTAAATTGAGTGCCGGCAGGTCATCAGGCCGAGCAGCGTTTTAATGGTTCTCGAGCGGACGTTTTATAAAGCTCATACACAACGGGCCCAGTGTGGCTGTAATACGCCCACAGTGTGCTATTTTTCAGCACCAGCGGTGTTCAGCACTGTGTACATTGGGGCACTGAGAGATTGAAATGAGGAGTATTTTGGTCTGCGGTCATTCCTGCAGCATTTGTATATATTATGCTCTGTTCCCATTGTGGCATGAAAAAAAAAAGCCCACGTTGGGATGTTACTCAACCGCAGCAGCAAACTGCAGGATGTGAAGTAGTTGGACTACATTCAAGAAAAACTCCTTCAGGATCATTTCACAGAGTATTTTATTTAATGTTTTACTGGAGTAACTATAATGTGTATTTAAAACTGCAAATGAAGTTAAAGTTCAGCAGGGAGCACTGACTCTTTATGTCTGCCGAGAGAAATCGTCTTTTGCTTTTGTAGCTACTTTGTTCAGTTGAAGAAGATGAGCATCAACATAACATATGCATGAAACTGATGAAGCTAAGAGAATCAAAATTTTAGTCACAGCTGCAACTTGGCTCTTTGGATGAGATGTTTGTCAGATGCCAAACTGTAAAACACTTGTAGAGATATTAAAGCCCCTCAACTTTATGCACCGATTCACAAGTCTGTTAACCAACTATTATTCTATCAGTATCTCACAGTGCAATTTGACTCTGAGTCTGAGTTCATGATTAAATTTAGAGCTAACTTTTGATTCAAGTTGTTTCCTGATTCTCAAAACATTCCCTATCTTTTAAAATGAGGTGCTTATTTAAGGGTTTAATCAATCAAGTTAATCAATCTAGAGATGCAGGAAGAGAGAATACTGGGAAGCAAGAAGATGCAAAGTAAAAAGAGTGGAGAGAGAAGCAGAAAAATAGAAGAGAGATCATGAAAGAAGGAGATGATTGATGCATAAAGAGACAAGAGGGAGACACTGAAAGAGAGAGGAGAGAGATGCAGAAAGGTGGAAGATGGAGATGCAGAAGATGCAAAATAAAAAGTCAAGAGAAATGCAGAAAGATGGGAGTAGGAAGTGCAGGCAAAAAGAGGAGAGAAATGCAGAAAGAGAGAGGAAGATGTGCAGAAATTGCAAAGTAAAAGAGTAGAAAGATAGAGGAAGGAGATGCATAAAGTGAACAGAGAGATGAACAAATAGAGATGCATAAAGAGAGGAGGGAGACGCAGCAATAGAGAAGAGACCAATGCAGTGAGGTAGATGAGGAAGACGCAGAAGACAAAGTATAAAGAGCAGAGAGAGATGCTGAAAAAGAGAGGAGGGCAATGCGGTAAGGTAGAAGAGAGAGATGCAGTATGGATTAAGGAGAGAGATGCAGAAGAAAAAAGGAAAAAGTGTAGACAGAAAGAGAGAGAAGGGAGGTGCAGAAGCTGGGATGCAAACGACGATGCAAAACAAAGGGAAGAGAGAGATGCAGAATATGTAAAGTGAAAAGAGTAGAGGCAGATGCAGACAATGCAACATTTAATACTTTTAATTCATATCTGTCCTGGCCATAAAGCCCTCTGCAGCATATTCTCTTGGATATGTGCATAATGACAGTAATAATGGTAACATAATGTGAAGGTTATCAGTAACAGCCATGTTTGATAAAAGACTTCACATTCTCAAACTAAGACGACACAAACAGAGGACTGATACCGTTAATTAAAGAAGTTGAAGCTGAACAGCTCCTAGATTCCCTTTAACATTTCTAATTCTGATATCAGTGAAAATGATAATCAGAACTCAAAGGCATCTTGGACTACTACCCACAAATCAAAGTGCGACTTGCAATTATTGCCTTTGTTTGCCTACACCAATGATCATCAACTGGCGGCCCGGGGGCCATATCAGGCCCCCCAAAGCTTCCTGTCTGGCCCCCGAAAGATCATTAAATTCAGAAAAGGAGGAAAAGAAGATGTTATGGTTTAAAGAGTGTCCTTTGGCTTTAAATGTCTGCAGCTGTTAAATCCATCCCCAAACAATTTATATGAAATAGTTTTAGAATGACTTAACATTCCATCTTTTTTTACAGAAATTTAGTTTTCAGTCACACTTAAAAGGGGTAAGGTTGCCAAGTGTTACAAAAATAATAGGTGATAAATGGTAAAAAGGGTTGTGGAGTGGCACAAAGGTCCAAAAAACTGGTGAAAAAGTGGTGAAAAAAGGAAAAAAGGGTTAAAAGTATCAAAAATGGGTTAAAAGTGTCAAAAACAGTGCAAAAAAAGTGACGAAAAGTGTCAAAACAGAAGAAAAGTGGAACCATGAGGATAAAACATGCTGGGAAAGTGGTTTAAAAGGGGTTAAGAATGGACAAAATGGTTAAAAGTATCAAAAGTTATCAAAGATGGGTTAAAAGTGGTAAAAACAGCAAAAAATAGCCTGGTAGAGTTGGAAAAAGGGATTAAAGAGTGGAAAAACTGGTGAAAAATGGCAAACATTGATTTAAAAGTTGAAAAAAATGTGATAAAAGGGGCTAAAAAGAGGCAAAAATGGATAAAAGTGGATAAACATGCAGGAAAAGGGGTTAAGAGAGGTTGAAATCTTGCAAAAATTGGTAAATGAGGAAAAAAGTGGCAAAAGTATCCAAAATGGGTTAAAAGTGGCAAAAATAGTACAAAGAATTAATGACAAGGGGTTAAAAAGTGGAAAAGAGAAGAAAAGTGGCAAAATGGATAAAAGAGTGGCTCAAAGAGAATAAAACATGCAGAAAAAGTGGTTTATAATGGGCTCAAGAATGGAAAAGAAGAGTTTAAGAGGCAAAAAATATCAAAAATTGGTTAAAATTTGCAAAAACAGCAAAAATAGCCTGGCAAAGTTGCAAAAAGGGGGTAAAAAGGGGCAAACATTGATTTAAATGTTGCAACAATTATTAAAAAAAATGTAATGAAAATGGGTGAAAAAGGGGCAAAAATGGATAAAAGAGTGAAGGGGGTAAAACGTGCAGGAAAAGGGGTTTAAGAGGGGTTAATATCTTGCAAAAATTGGTAAAAAAGGAAAAAAGGGGCTAGAAGTATGAAAAAAGGGTTAAAAGTGTCAAAAATGGGGGCTAGACAGGGACAGATCTCACTGGTAATGACTAAAAATGTCTTGTGTTTTGAAAGCAAATACAAATACTACAATAATATTTCAATCACACCAAAATATTTCTTTAATTTTGTGGATTTGAAAGTCCGGCCCCCAAGTGCAAATGTACTTGATGACCACTGGCCCACACAATGTGCAAAGGGGTAAATGTTGTAATGACATAAGAACAGCCTTTTATTGGTAACTGCTTTAGCCGTTTTTGAAATATTACAATGTGAACACAGGATGATCCAAGAGAAGATGCAACGATATATCATTTTATCATCAGAGTCAAAACAAAGCAAATGAGTTAAATGTGTAAAAACACCCTACATCTGCAGAGGGGACCACCTTCAGTCTCAGGCAGGTCCATTTCCCTCCTCTTTAAACAAAACTCCACAGTGTGAATCCAACATTAGCTGCAGCAATAAAACAGGACTGCTTTTTGAATGCAGCTGCAGCCATTTTTGCCAGCTTGGAGAGGTGGGTGCTCCATTTAATGACTTTACAGACGCTGATAATATACCGTAGCGCCTCATAAAAGAGTTATTAGATTTGTCGATGTGTTGATTCCAAAAGCATTTACTGACAAATCTCTGCAGCCATCCACTTCACATTTTGTGTGTGCTGTAGAGCTGCCCAGATGTCTCTACAGCGCGTGCATATCTCATCATTAGGCAGCACATTATATCAATATGCAGAGAGAGAGGGTGGTGATAAAAAATGAATGATGTGTAGAGAGGACCAGTGTTTTCTTTGGCTTCTCTCGGTTTATTTTCTGGAGGAAAGAACACTATTTTTTCTTTTTGACATGCTGTATATGTTTACCCTTTTCTTTCTGAGATTAAATTCTAATGAGGTAGTCACACAGAAACACCACCTGCTAGCTCTTGCTTCTCCTGCCGCTACTTCTTCCCACAGCTGAGCTTTGTACCCAAGCAGCTAAAACACAAAGTAACTGATCTGGTCACAGTCAAACCATGCAGAGTAGTATCTGTGTTAGAGCTAGGCCTGGTGCAGGCCGGGTTATGATCCATGCCCTGAGAATAGCCCAGGGGTTTCATACTCCTTCCTGGCACTGGGAATCACGGAGCAGCTGCCAAGAGCTCTGTTTCGGCCTCATTGTAAATATTAAGAGTTAATTCCCCGGGTGAAAGGCAGCTGTAAACCATCTGCACTGCTGTTAATCACAGAGAAGTCGCCCCGCCAACAATCTCCACTCGCCTTGTTCAAATTGCAGCACACAAGCTGCAAGTATTCACAGGTTGCGAGCGCATATGGACGCACATGTAAAGTTTAGATTCCCTGCTTAATATCTTTGGCAGGCAACAGTGAGAATCTCTCCAACTCTGCAGATAAACATACACAAACACACAGAAGCACAGAAGTCAGGAGTGTTGTGTTTATGATGTGTGATTAAATTAGCTGGCTGTTAAAGTGAGTAGATTATACACAGGGTTGGACTTTAGAGACACAGAGATAGAGAAGCAGTGAGAGAGATACTCGGGGGGGTGGAAGTCCATTGTGTCAGCATTTTATCACAGCTGAGTAGCTGCAGGTTCAAAGGTCTATCCCATTGTGCTCTCAGCCACAGTCACCTTGCCACACTGACAGAGCTATCTAAAGCTACATTGACTGAATCAGACATCAGCCAACACTGCAGAAGCTCTTAAATGGCTAATGGAGCTGCCAGAGCAGCTGGGAATACAAACCCATGGATTTATTGAACATTCAGCATACAGCGCTGCCAGCAGTACCAACTTTAAACTTACAGTTTTTTTATTCAAATCCAGTATTTGAATAGATTTACATATGCTCTGCTGGGGGAAAGGGATGATTTGAACCTACTGTAACTTCACATTCGCACAATTAACCACATTTAACAGCAAAATAACATGTTAAATGTGGTTTTAACATGTAGTGGACATAGTTATCTCTGAGTCAAATGCTCTCCATTGAAATAAATACCATCAACACGTGTCATCACATCAACTCTTAATTTTGCACCAGTGTTTCTCAACTGGTGGGTTAGGACCCAAGAGTGGGTCATTGAGCTGCTTCCAGTGGGCTGGGAATGTGTGTCTGGAAGAAAAAAAACAATCTCGACTGCCTCTTTAGTTTTGTGTGTCATACATAGACATTAGTGTTGATTTAAAGTCAGTTTCATAACCACCTTAAAAATCTGCAACATGGCAGCATGAACTCAAAGGTGTGATGGGAGGAGATACAGGTGCATCTCAAAAATGTGAATTTCATTTAAAAAGTTATTTATTTCATAAGCGAACATTTATTTAATCTACATTCATCACACACAAAGTGTAATATTTCACAAAAGTTTTTTTCTTTATTTCAATCTTGATGATTACAGCTCACAGGCCATGAAAATCACAAAGAAAGTATCTAAAAATAATTAAATTTTCTGGAAAACGTCCCATTTCTAGAGCTCTAATAAGCAGATTAACTTAACTTACCACCTGCAGAGCTCTTCCAAGCCTTGATTCTCTTATTCTGGTTCAGTAAGCACAAGCACAATCATTGGGAAGACTGTTGACTTGGCAAATGTCCCGAGGATAATCACTGTCACCCTCCACATGAAGGGTCAGCCACAGAGGGTCTTTGCCAGAAGGTCAGGCTGTTCTGAGAGGCTGTATCAAAGCAACAGCTCAGCCTTCAGAGGACTGTCAAACAAAGAAGAATCTTAGAGGAGCTTCACAAGGACTGGACTGAGGCTGGAGTGAGTGGATCAAGAGCCACCATACAGGGAGGTTCAGGAAATGGGCTACAAGTGTCTTGTAGCCACAGTCTCTTCTGGGCTAAGGAGAAAAAAAGAAAGAGGACCATTGCTCAGTGGTCCAAAGTCCTGTTTTCAGATGAAAGTAACATTTGAATTTCTTCGGGAATCAAGGTCCCAGGGTCTGGAGGAAAATCAGAAAAGCACAGAATCCAAGGTGCTTGAAGTCCAGTGTTTTCAGTTTCCACAGGCAGTGATGGTTTAATGTGCCATCTCTTCTGCTGCTGTTGGTCCACTGAGCTTTATCAAGTCCAGAGTCAAAGCTGTCAACCATACTACTCCCATTTGCTTCCAAGCTTTATGAAGATACTGATTTTCTTTCCCAGCAGGACTTGGCACCTGCCCACAGTGAAGCCAAAACTACCAGAAACTGGTTTGCTGATCGTGTTTGAGTGTCCAGCCAACTGGTCTGACCTGAACCCCAAAGAGAATCTCTGGAGTACTGTCAAGAGTAAGGCGAGAGACACCAGACTCAACGTTACAGACAAGCTGAAGGCTGCTGTCAGAGCAACCTGGGCTTTTTTTTAATGAAGCTATATGAGGGAGGGGTAACTTTTCATGATATCTTATTTTTTTTAAGATGCATGTGTATACCAGCTACCAACACTGAGAATTCAAGAAGCACCTCCACTGAGCATTGTCATGTTGCCTCATATTTTGCCTTTATCCAGGACTAGTGAGTAAAGTAGCAACCCGGCATTAGAGTGGATTTAGTAACCTTTGGGAGAAGCTTTTATTTGATATATTAGGAAGTGATTACATTTGACAGTAAATGTTTGGCTCTTTGTTACACTCTGATCAACACTGAGGAAGAAAAGACTTCCATTAGGTTGACTGATTAACATTTACCAAAGATCAATGTTCCCTTCAGGTGTAAAAGAGTACATCAATGCAGGTAAACCTTTGTGCAAAAAGGCAGTTAGGATAACAGCAGACAGAACAAGTGATGCATATGTTCATATATAACAGTACCAATGATTTCTGGCCCATTTATTATGATGACTTTGCAGAAAAGACTGAACCCTCCACTGTTGGAGTTTCATGGAGTCAACATGACACACTGTACATTAAAGTCTCACTGCACTTCTTCTATGATGGCCTGATATGATATGTCAACGGTCAAAGGTCTGATATGTCAACGGTCTTTTTTTCCCCTCGTTCGAGGTGTTCCTGCTGTCTTTTACAAAGCAGGAAATATTCTGCAGAGCACCTCCAGTTGCACAATCCTGCACGGCGAGGAAACCCAGAAGTTGTCAAGGCAGCTTAACAGAGACAAGAATGCACGCTATCGCACTGCAGGGAGACAGAGAGGGAGCAAAATGATTTCCTTAGCTCTTACTACGGTAGCTGCTTTAAGTTTTATCGGTATGACGTGAAATCACATTAAGGAGCAAATGGAAAATACCTGAATAAATGCCTGTTGATTTATTGAGTTTTTGTTAAACCATCTGTTTTTGATGTCACTTCATCTGATATGTTGCTGTGGTAGCATAGGTTTCTGTTCAAATATGCAGCTGTGGAAGCATCCTTAAATAGAACATATATTAAATGAACTGAAGTGAACTGAGTGGAAAAAAGAGAGAGAGAGAGAGAGCGAGGCAGAGAGACGTGAGAGCACACTGAGGAGTCTGTTATGCTGAGGGCTGGTGCAGGGGAGGGCCGAGCTGTGAATGCAGAGGAATGACAGGCAGGGATTAGAGGGGAGGTGGTGCCATTGAAAAGAGAGCTGATCCGGGGAGCCGAGCTGACACTTGAACACAGCCAGCTGACAAGACCAGCCAGCCCTGCTGCAGCTCTGCAGAGGCTTCTCCACCTCACCCCCCTCCCCTCAACTCCCTCTCAGGGGAACAAGGGGGTTTGCATTGGTTCATTAGTCGTTAGCGTAATGACAGATGATGCAATAAAACGCAGTCATGGATATTAAAATGTAACTGTATAATTCTAAAGTGTGTGTAGAATCATGTTGAATATAAAAAGATAAATATAAATTGAAGGCTGTGTAGTGTGAAAGGAGAATAAAGAACAGTGCTAGGTCGCCTCTGTCATGTGGTTTAGGTGCTTCTTGCTGAAACAGGATGCTCAAGTGTCACTTGCATAAAAAATTCCTTTGATGTGTTCATGTTGATGCTGTCAAAATCAAGACACAACTATACATTAGTCTGGCTCTCTTTTCATTTACATGAATGATTATGGAAGTAATAAGTCATTACTGATATGTCTTTTTTGTTTCAAGAAATTTATAACTGTTTTTCTATTTAATTATACATTATTAAGTCACTTTTTCAGGATAGAAATCTGTTTCTAGAGAGGAATTGCTAGATTTGACTTTGTACCACATGAAATGAAAGCCCCGGAAAACATGCACTGTTTCTGTTTCTCTCCAACTTCCAGTATTGTGCAAGTTACCTATTAAAATGAGCTGCCTCAACGATCAGTTCACAAAGCTTTAAAGTATGAAGTATGAATGAGTTTATTGTTACAGTTCTGAATTTAAAATAAATGTTATTGATCAGAAAATGAACAAGTTCACATGCATCATCATATAGCTATGGGATGCACCATTCTCACTTGTTATTGATCATGCAAGCATCACACACAAAGTTAAATATTTTGTTTTGTGTTTTTGTCTCAACCATGATTAAAGCAGATTAAATCAAAAATCCACTCTCTCTAAAAATCTGAATGTTACAAAACAACAAAAAATTAAGGATTTATAATGTAGACCATCTGGGCGTGAAATGCTCATTTATGTTCTCAGAAAATGGTTGGAGCTCCTTTCTCATGACTTACAGCATCATCTCAGGGGTGTCAAACTCAAGGCCCGGGGGCCAAATCTGGCCAGTTATACCCAGCCCACAAGACCATAACATATGTTTATTTTAACTGGCCCACTGGCATAAGGATGATTTAAAATATCCTCATAAAGTCATGAAAAGGGAAAATTAAAGACTAAAAATAATTAAATAAAAACACAGGAATGTGGAAAAAATTATTTTTTCATTTCATATTTTCAATTTTGCATGTCACAATTATAACTTAAACTTGGGATTTTAATATTTTATTTCATATTTTGACCTTTGAGGAATATTATTTAAATTTGAAGTCATATTATGACCGTTTTAACTCGTTATTTCCAACTTTATCTCACGTTTTTACCTTTTCAACTCCTAACATGAACTTTCAATGGCAAATTTTGACCACTTAGTCTCACAATTTAAAATTGTGACTTATATTTTGACCTTCTAAACTTGTAATTCCAATTTTTATCTCATATTTGACCTTTAAAATGTGATTGCAACTTTCTTTTTTATATACCTGCCTTTTAAAAACATTATTTTGATGTATAATTTAGTGTTTTGACCCTTTGAAGTAATAAGTTTGACTTCTCATCTCAGACTTTGAGCTTTTAATTTCGACTTTTGTAATCATCAATATCACTTATCATTAGTTTTTACCAATAATTTATCACTGTTAACAATAATTTTAGCAGTTTATGGTTAAAAGTTGACCCTTCTAGGCTCTCAGGTTAGACCTAAATTCAGAATCCAGCTCCTGCAGTGATTGAGTTTGGCACCCCTGATCCCCTCAAGAGACAGGAGGCAATCAGTCCATGGCACTGCTGGCGTGTTATGAGGCCCACATTGCTCTGATAGCAGCCTTCAGCTCGCCTGTATCGTTGAGTCTGATGTCTCATCTTCTTGAAATTTTCCCAGAGAATCTCTATGGGGTTCAGACCAGCCCAGTTCCATTGAACACTGTGATACCATGGTCCGCGAACCATTTTCTGTGGTTTTGGCCTCACTGTTGACAGGTTCCAGGTCATGCTGGGAAAATAAATAAATAAATAAATCAGTATCTCCATAAAGTTTGGAAGCATGAAGGCATCTAAAATCTCCTGACAGTGTTGACTCTGAACTTGATTAAGACCAGTGGACTAACAGCCGCAGATGGCACGGTACCTCAAACCATCACTGACTGTTGAAACTGAAACACTGGACTTCAAGCACCTTGGATTCTGTGCCTCTCTGATCTTCTTCAAGACTCTGGCGCCTTGATTTCCACATGAAATGCTATATTTATTTTCATCTGCAAACAGGATATTGGACCACTGGGCGACATTCCAGTTCTTTTCCTCCTTAGCCCAGGTGAGACGCTGATGACGTCTGGTCCAGGAGTGGCTCCACACCAGGAACATGACACCTGTAGTCCATTTCCTGGACCCATCTGTGTGGTGGCTCTTGATCAACTGACTCCAGCCTCCAGTCCACTCCTTGTGAAGCTCCTCTAAGTTCTTGAATCTGCTTTGTTTGACAATCCCCTGAAGGCTGAGCTCATCCCTGTTGTTTGTGCGCCTATTCGTGGGTGTCAATGATAATCTTCTGGACAAAAGTCAAGACAGCAGTCTTTCCCATGATTGTGGTTGTATGCACTGAATCAGAGCGAGAGAATGAAGGCTCAGGAAACCTTTGCATGTTGGGTTGTTCTACAATATTCATATATTTCAAGATTTTTCTTTTTCTGAGCCGTAAACTCAAGATTGAAACAAAATTTATTTTCAAAACATTTCACTTTGCATGAGATAATTCTCGAGTATCTTGAAGTTAACTTTGGTTCATTGAGGTGCACTACCAAGTTCAGATGAAAGCTGTACATATCTGTGAAATTCTACACTTTTAGTAGATCCTCTTCTCTTCTCAGTTTATGTGTTTGCAAAGGGAAGCTGCAGTGGGCGTCATGATATGATGTTAAATAACTGGTGAGCAAGCTGCTTCAGCTGTTTGAGGTCAGTGGCTTACTCTGCTAATGCCTGTTATACTTCAAAGACAGAACAGCTGGAGCATGCACCAGTCTGGCCATCACTTCTGAGTGTTCAAACAGTCATAATTGCTTTAACTATCTTATCTCAGGGACCGTCTTTAGATGCTGTCAGTGTTTTAATCAGATGTGCGTCTCTTGAATGTGTGGCTCCCCACTGGGCTCACAGACGTCTCTGCTTTCCGGGTGTTCCTTTGATTAATAATCCTGACAAGTCGGTCTATTATTATGAAATAAACCAGCACAACTCTATGTGTCATATTATCTGCAGAAGCAGAGGGGACATGAGACAAAGCTGGTGGCTTTTTGTGCAGGAGGCTGATTAGGAAGCATAAACACCTCTCACCTCCTGCTGTGCCGCTTTGGGGTCTGACACTTTGATCCGAGAGCTTTTCTCAGGCACAGACACATAAACATACACTGTACACAAAGGCGTAAACACATGTCGACACCAGCACCTTTGTAGTTGCTGAGGTTTCATGAGAACCAGCATGCTGGATTTAAAACACAAATAGCAGCCAAACATAGCTCTTATAACTGTTTACATTTCTAAGTATCGGAGTACATGAATCTAATCTAAGTGAGCACCTGCAGTTATAATGCAATTCAATGGATCCTCGTCATGTCCACATCTATATTAAGAGCCCACACACCCACACCACATGCTAACCACAGCTTCACATCAAATAAAACAAGTGCAACATACGAGGAAAAAAGAGCACCTCCAATGATCCATCAATTCCCATCGGTTTGGTGAGAGGGGGATTTATTGACTGGCAGAGTAAATTCAAGGCTTACTCACTGTCAACACAACCCAAGAGGCAGTCTGCTGGAAAATCTAGTGCTGCGGTGCCAGGTCGCTCCACATAATTCCCCTGTAGGGCTGCTGTCTGTGATGAGCCATGCTCAGTGTGGCTGTGTGGCTGCTGAAAGGCCTGTCATTACAGCTGCACCCTGTGGCCAGGCAGCCAGATCCAATCCAAATACCATCCACTCTGACAACCAGCCATCCCACCTAAAGCCACTGATCAGCAGCAGGATGGGTTTATAGCTCTTACTGGATCTGGTTAATGCTGTTTATATGTACATGAAACTCAAAGTAGAGGACACACGTCTTCAACAACATCAACTGTGTTAGCCTGCACAATACAACACGATGACCCTGGACCTTTTCATTAGAAAGTTCACATCATCCATAAGTGCTCCCAGTATGGTTTCCTATGGGCTGCAGCCAATCACATTTCAGCAGGATTTGGTGTCCACAGATAAAATGATCCATGTTGACAACAACAAACAAGTTTCTTTACTCTGATTTGTTTGTTTCTACATACAAATACGTGCATAAAACTGCAGCTGATTGTCTGTTAAGAATTAAATATCTAATCTTGTGCCACAAATCTGCTTGGCACCATATGGTGAGTGCCAATCATGCACTGGGCTGGGATCAGTTGGGCATGTTAGCGTGGCATGATGCCATCTTGGTATATTTGTCCTTTAGCTTGCACATTGCAATTTAAAAAGCATGTGTTTGCATATTGAAGAGTAGACATTTTCACACGATATCTAAATTATTTATTAAATAATCGTTGAGCATTCTCAGTTGAGGAGTTTAAGTATCTTAAGGTCTTGTTCACGAGTGAGGGTAGAAGGGAGCGTGAGATTGACAGGCGGATCAGTGCAGCACCAGCACTTTTGTGCCAGATCATTGTCGTGAAAAGGGAGCTGAGCCTCTAAACCCTCACCTATGGTCATGAACTCTGGGTAATGACCGAAAGAATGAGATCACAGACACAAGCGGCTGAAATGAGTTACCTCTGCAGGGTGGCTGGGCTCAGCCTTAGCGATAGGGTGAGGAATTCAGACATCCGGAGGGAACTAGGAGTAGAGCCGCTGCTCCTTCACATTGAAAGGAGCAAGTTGATCTGGTTCAGGCATCTGATCAGGATGCCTCCTGGACGCCTCCCTTTGGCGGTTTTCTGGGCAGGTCCAGCTGGAAGGAGGCCTCGGGGAAGACCCAGAATGCACTGGAGGGATTATATATCCTGTCTGGTCTGGGAAGGCCTCAGGATCCACCAGGAGGAGTTGGAAAGTGTCGCTGGGGAGAGGGATGTCTGGGTTGATTCGTTAAACCTGCTACCACTGTGACCTGGCCCCGGATAGCAGGAAGAAGATGGATGGATGGATGATTATTTTAGTGTTTTGCATTTCCTCCAGGTGCTGCAGCAGCTGCCTGCAAACCAGAGAAATAATGATACTCGTTTACTCCTTTAAAGACCCTGTAAAGTGAAATCTAAAGTTTTTGTCTAACACACTAGATATGTTTGAATATGGTTGTTGTAAACATGTGAAAACACTGAGATCTACATGTGACTGAATTTTGGATTTAAACCGTTAGAAAGTTTTTCACCTCTTTCTTGGCTTGGTTTAATTTGGGCGGGGCCAATATGTGGACCCTTGATGTCACAAGCTCACAGTAGGGAATGACCCCGCCCCTAACATGACAATATAAAATCACAGAGCAGTTCAGCTCAGTACAGTCTGTTGTTTGCTGATGTTACTGCCTTTAGTAAAAGTTAACAGTCAGTTGAATGTTGTTTTTTTTTTGTTCATTGTGAGGTAAATTTGCCAAGTCTATCAACCACAGTGGTCTATGGATCATTTAAAGCAGTGATTCTTAACCATGGGGCCACGGCCAAACCATGGGCCTCGAGCACCTGCAAGTGGGCCACCAAAAAAAACCTTTTTTCCACCTGTGGACCGTGAGGGCCATGAGGGGTAAGTATTGGCTGCGAGACGCTCAGTTGTAATACAACTCCCCGGCACTTGGTGGCAGTAATGCGTCAGTCAGTTGACTAACAAGCACAGACAAGCAAAAGAAGACAGCCGCGAGTCTGGAGCAGAAGTTATGAATAAATTTGTTAAGCGAAAAAATGAAGATGAAAGTACGGGAGCAGATTAGGGCCATTTTTGATGGATTAAATAATTTCAGGCAAGTCAAGGTTAAAGTTGAAATGATGGGAATAGAGTCGAAATTTTTGAGAATAAAGTTGAAACACAACTTTGACATTAAAGTCGAAATGGCGAGAAAAAAGTCGAAACTTGTTATTATTAACAGCGGATCATAGACGCTGTGTGTTTATGTAGCAAAGAATAAATCTCTGTTGGTAAATCCAATAATGAGGAATAATTTCACATATTCACTGATATGAGGCATAAGGCTGTAGAGACAGGCACGGTTCTCTCTTACTGTCTCAAAAACTCATACATTAACAGGAGCACAGCAGCACTCATGTCTCTTTTCCTCTTCCTCTTCTGTCTGATCACCTGTAGGTACATTAGATGTAGTTATTGAATACAAATCAAATCAAGAGTATGATTACCAATTCAGTGTTAAAATTTTAATTTTTTAAATTTGAGAGGATTGTATTTCTCCTGAGTGGGCGTGGCTTCAGCTCATTCAACAGACACGCCCACAACATCCTGGAGCAGATTTTACTGCCTCATTTTTCATGATTTTGAAGCTTAATTTCAGAAACTTAGAGATGTTTTAATGTTTTATTTGACTGAAATTTGATCTAGGGGTTCAAGACAAGGTGACCTGTCATACAACAAACCTACATACAGATTAACTTTCACTTTACAGGGTCTTTAAGAAGGACTAGCTGTAAGCTAGGCTGTACAGCGTAACAGATGGGTGCAGTTTCTCCCTAGAATTTGGAGAGTTTTTGGTAAAAAAAAAAAAAAAAAAGAAAAAAACAAACAAAAAAAAAAGGGCCCCAAAACATTACTGGCTCAAACATATGCACTATCAACAATTTTTTAAAGCATTTTATTTTTAACCCAGACAGCCTCTGGGTTTTTGTCACTATTTTGCAATGCAAGAGCATGTGCACAGTCTTTTTTGGCTGTGTATAAATAATATTGATCATTAAATATGTGTTGTTGGTCTGGTTCTGGATAGTACACTTCTGGTTATTTTTTGTGACTTAAATCTGAAAGTGGAGAACAGTTACACTTGCATCTGGATTGTTTTTAAACTGTAATGATGTCTTATGCCCACATGTAGATTATGCTGGTCTGACAGGATTTATATGAGCAGAATATGATGGCTGTGGTTACATATGTACTTTTCTGATGTATTTCTACCATACATAATATATTAGTCACATGGTTTTCTATCTAAATAATCAGTTTCATGATTTCATTTCATAACACATGTGGATCTGCATGTTCTGTAATTATATCATCAGCCTTCCTCTCATGTCTTTGCTAGGTCAACAGGTTTACTGTAAGCATGTGACTGCTGTAGGATGGAAATATGTCTAATGACTGGAGCCGCATCCCATCTGTTAGCATATGGTAGACTCTGACATGGTATGTTTGCATGCAGTATTACATAACCTGGTTGGTCATGCAGCATTTCACGGGCCTTTGCTCACTATTCATTTCATTTTGCAGCTTTTATGTTCGTCTCTGTTGCTATTCTCTAAATTTTCAGCGTACCAGAGGCTGAATTTGTGAACAGTCATGGTAATGGATGATAGCAGTGCTGGTAAATATCTTGTTCAGAGCCAGAGTGGGCTTTTAGAACAGCTGACTCAGACTATGATAAGATGTGACTCGTGTAAATAAACCTAGTCTTCTCTGTTCCTCCTGCTTCATCTATTTCCCTCCGCCTCTCTTTCTCTCTCTCTGAAATCAATCAGCGATGGTCCCTCCACCCCCCACTGGTGGATCTATTATTAATGAGGGCCCTTAGCACTAAACTAAATTTAGTGCATAAACTCCACTTGCAGAGCTAGAGAGGGGGATCAATAGGATGGCAGAGGCCACAGCGAGACTCTCATTTAGCTCTTTGGAAAAGCAGGATGTGGGGAGGCTGACCCTGAGTGCAAATGTGCCTCCTACTAAAAGAGAGTGAGCGGTAAAAAACCCCAGAAAGGTCTTGATAAGACAAGGCAAATGGTGGTGGGTCATTACTCTCCAGTTGTTACCTTGTAGCTAATCTATATATGAGATGGGGAGTCATTGATGGGGTGATGTTTGCTGTAATTAGGTTTATACAAGCTCTGCGTTATTGCCTATTCAGCAAGCCTCTTGTGCTGCATGAATCACATCTGATTCGTCCGTCTCTGTGACATTGATACCACTTGTCTCCTGTCAGGGTTGCAATTACTCTCTTTCAATATCACTGCATGGTTCAATATTTAATCATAGGCCCATTTGTATGGAAACAATCAATTACTCATGCATAATTTTTTCCCTCTAAGATGCGGGCTGAGGAATCGTGATTTGATGTCTTTACATCCTCTAACAACAGGTCAGTATGCTTCTCTTTAAATAGATGCCTATTAGAGAAATCAATTAATATTAAGAGTTAAACAATATTTCCTTCATTAAATGTCAAAGAGTAAATTAATCATCAGAAATGCCTGGCTTAACTAGCTGATGCATGTCTTACACCAACATCAGTGTGTAAAAACTAAAGTATTCTCCTTGTTCCAATAAAATAATCTATACTTTATATAATATTCTGAAATGTGTGGTTGCAAACCAAATGTGGAAGTGGCAGGGCTGTTTTGCTAAGTTTAGGTTGAAGCTAGCTTCACAACAATCAAAAGCAGATCTGAGGTGACTGAGCATCCCTAAACTCTGAATGTGTGTTGCTTAAGTTTTTATTTCCTTAAATTGAGTCTCAAAAATACTTCAGTAGGTCTGCACAGATAGAAAAATATGTAATGTGCACGAACACTTCAAAATCCTGATGGCGATACATTTGCAATGAATAAACAGTCCGTGTGATTGTGCATATTAGCTCTGCAGACTTTCAGTTCAATATCTTTAGCTCTATTTGCACAGGATTAATATTGCCTGCAAACCTCTCATAATTCATGAATTACCCCCAGTGTTGGTGTTTGGTGCGGTGCATTTGCACGGGATAAGCAAAGTCTGTAACACTCTCACATTTACATACATTTCTGAAGAAAAAGACATAGGTGCTGCTTAGCTGCAGCAGTGAGAACGCACTGTGAATTTTTATTTCTAAAGTCCACACGAAAATGCAATGTCATGCACATCATGTCCTGCAGGTGGCATTGTCTTTATTGATCCATACTGGGGACCAGAGTTTCCAGTAGACATGTGCCTAATCTATGTTTTTCTTTACATTTGTTTAACCTGTAGCAAGCTGTCCATGACCAATAAACAGGTAAACAATCTCCCCTCACTCTCCCATGATGCACTGAGGTCATGTCTGTCACACGTGTATTTCTGCAGCTGAGAAACTGTAACGTCCCTCCCTTCAGATGAGGACCACATACAGAATTATATAAGGATGTTGGGGCCACTTTAAAATCCACAAGGTGAGGTACATGAAAGTTTCTCAAACCAATATAATGTAGGTTAAGATGTGCTTAGTGAGTGAGTATGCCTATATGGCTAGTTCAGTCAGGACCACTTTGCTAAGAAACACACATGATTTGCGACTATAATTGTTTCTTTATCAGCAGTTATTAATTATTAAATAATTATTTATGTTTTGAGGTGTGGCTGTTCTGGGATCTCCCAGCCCTTCCATGAGCATACACGGAAAGTATCAAGGAGGGACCGCACACATTCCTGCTCTTCCTATGCTGATAGGAAAAGCCTCAGACAGGGAGAGAAGCAGTAAAAGCCCTCAGAGCAGAGCAGGCATCAGTTACAACAGGATGACACTGATTAAGCCAGCAGCAGAATGAAGGAGGAGCTGGGGTGGAGGAGGGTTGCAAGAGCAGCTTGCAAAGAGAGTGGCAGAGTGTGGCCAGGAAAGAGCTGCTAATAAGGCAGCATGAGAGCAATTAGCCAATAGCATCCTTAGAGCAAATCAGCTGCCCATCTGCTGATGAGGGCTTGTGTGTAATCAGCTGAACTAGTGCAGCATCTGAACTAACACTATATGCTGACTTGATGGCTGACAAGGCAATAATAATTTCCAGGTATTTGGGGATGCCAATCAGATTTCAGGAGGCCATGTTTGGCCTTAGCTACCAGTGGCTCCACCTATTTGCTGCAGTAATCATCAAGGAGTTAGAAAATAAGATATTAGTCTTATTTTGGTTGCCATTAACCATGTACAATGTTGTCTCAATTTAGTCCCAAAAAAAAAAATCAATAAATTATTCTTGTCAAGATGTTTGTTTACAGAATTAGCATGGTAGCACCACCTTATAACGAAACTATGAAGTACGATGTTCATGTTCAAATGTGGGCCATATATAATTTTATTTCTAGAATTTTCTGCGAGCCAATCAAAATTAGACTGTTGGCCGCATTTGGGCCATGGGCTATGGTTTGGACACCCCTGTCCTATGTTAAATATGAACCTCTCCTGTTATTTTTGACAGGTTTGTTTATGCTGTCAGTGTTATTACCGCACTCTATTTATTTGGATCGCTATGCACCAACAACAACCCTCCTTGTGCAGAACAGCTGTTGCAGCCTTATCACTGAATTCTGAGCGACACATTTCACAACTTAAACTGTGTTATGCATGAAGTGTATGGCTAAATGTTACTGGTGTAAAGTCAGGCAAATGTAATGAGAAGCTGTAGAAGGCAGTGCAAAGTGCTGTATGTATTACGGGGAAAGGTGCACGCATGTGCATTTGAATACTAGAGTTTTTAGGAATAGAATCAAGCAAAATAGTCATTTATCAATACAAGCTGAATGACCTGAAAATAAAGCACATAATTAACCCATATTTGTCAAAACTTTGTTGACAATTTCCTATGCAACCTCTATAATTTTTGTGTTCAGGATAAGGAGCAGAAAGCGATGCACAGATTAAAAACAAACACTCTAGCCAGCTTAGCATTGCACCTGCAGCCTCCTGTTTCACAATGCTCTTGCCAACATGTAAAAGCCTGTGCAATATTTACTCTAGTCAGACTCCTTGTTCGGTCAAATTCTCTTTTTTCCTTTCTTAGCTTCATCCATCACAGTCTTCTTCCATCTCTTCGTCAGCCATTCAATCAAACAGCACTGTTAGGCTAACTGGCTTCTTTTTAGCTGGTATATAAACTAGTAGAGTAAATCCACACACTCTACTCTAAAGATAATGGTGGCCAAAGTTATTCTGTGCTGAAAGCAGGCGGTTGGTGCACTCTGTGGAAATGAGACTAGCACCAGTCTCCCTCTTTTTATTGTAAATTTAGGTTGACTGTTTCAAGGTTGAAAAGTTGTGAGTAGTTTATTCACCAAAAGCAAATTCTTAAAGCTAATCTTCTGTCTTTTGAACAGGAACCCATCATCCCGTAATGGAAAATTCTCCTTCCGACCAAGGTACAAGTACAGCAAAATCCCAATCAAAGCTCGATTATTGCTGGCACGCTGGCCTGGCTCTGGTTGAGACTGTCGGGACAGCAGGGAGTTAAAAGCTCATTGATGTAATCCAGCACCTGGCCATGTAAAGCCGTGTATGAAGTCAGTAAGAGGATAAAATAGACTCTACAATCTTGGCAGCTAGTCTAGAGAATCTGGGTGTTAAATGGATGCACAGTTTGAATCTGCAGCTCTCTAGCATATGGAAACTTGTTTTATTTCTTAGAAACATTAGTAGTGCTGCTTTGTTCATACTGCTTCTGCCTTGAGTTGATCTTTCAACTGTCTAGAGTTTTAACAATACTCACTTGTGTATTTTAGATGTATTCTAGTGTTAGGGTAAAGGCTTCAGAAATGCAGATCATCTCCAGAGACTGAATAGATTCAACATTTAAAACTGGAAGGATTTATTAAAATAGAAGCTTCACACTGAAATCCACACAAATGATCTAGATTTCAGCACTCTGCCACCCCCAAATCCAATAAAAATATGAGCTCCCAACCAAAACAAGCATGAAATTTGGACAAATGCCCACAGTGGTTTTTCCTTTTCTGTGCTCCAGCTGGCTCCTGCCAATCAGATTTCTGTTCTGTTCATCTTTCTACAAGAGAAAATCAAGACTTCAATTCAGATCCTAAAAAAGCCAACAGATGCATTTAAAAACTCAAAATGCCAGGAGATGGAAGCCTTAACACTCATAATGAAAATCAAAGTCTTATTCATTGGCAGTTCTTTGGAAGAAATTTGTTCTTAAAGTCCTCTTATGCAGTTCGATGAAGACTCGGATGTACATCCAAGTTTTCCTCTTGGATTTGGTTTTAGCCAGGAAGAAAATCTCTAGAGTACTGGTACTCAAATTTGAGGGCTGATATGTCAGTGATAAATCATTGCTCCTTGTGTTTTTCTTAACTCAGCATTGTTATAGAAGAGTATCTCAACCTCAGAAAAGTTTTTGTCAGGTGAAAACCTTTGTAAACTGGGATTCGGTTAGAGTCCAAATCTTGGCATACAAGCACAACGTATTAAATTAGGACATTTTTGTGTTAGGAATGTGCAAACCATCTTCCGTCTACAGGTTGGTGCAGTCTGCCTTAACCGATTCAGTCATTTATGTTTCACTGGCTGATCTGGTGCTAAGTGACTTATGTGGTGACATCAGTTACCACCCACTATGCCAGCGACTGTTAACTTTACTTGTAGCAGCCAAAATTCACAGGTCAAGGGGGGCTCAACCAGTCAGAATAATTTTTTTAATTTAAGCAACATTACGGGGGACCTGAGTGGGTAGGGCTTGGGGGCATTCTAGTTGATGTTTACTGGAGGGGAACCAACATACTTTTCTTTATCCTCCAAGCACCTTGGAAGTTGGTGAGGTTGTGCCAGAATCAGGGCCAATCCCATTTCTACACCTTAACCCTTCCCCTTGGCCCTCCCCCTTCCCTTTTCCCCTTGAAACAGAGTGGAGAGGAGTTGGGCTGTTCATCATCACACATCGCTGATAAACAGTGCTTCATCAGACAATAAAGCTTTGACCATCTTGTTCATACTATGGATGTCTGTGTTGGTTGAATATATAAGAAAAGACAACTGTATTTTCTATAATCATTTATAAATGCTGAAACTACAGTCATGGACGAAAGTATTGGCACCCCTGGAATTTTTCCAGAAAATACACAATTTCTCACAGAAATTGCTGCAATTATAAATGTTTTTGCTGTACACGTGTTTATTTCATTCATGTGCATTGGAACAACACAAAAAAGCAGAAGAAAAAAAGACAACATTGACATAATCTTACACAAAACTCAAAAAATGGGCCAGACAATATTGTTTGCACCCTCAAGTTAATATTTGGTTGCACACCCTTGGGAAAAAATACCTGAAATCAATCACTTCCTAAAACCATCAACAAGCTTCTTACACCTCTCAACTGGATTTTTGGACCACTCTCCTTTTGCAAACTGCTCCAGGTCTCTCAGATTTGAGGGGTGCCTCTTGCAACAGCAGTTTTGAGATCTCTTCATAGGTGTTCAATGGGATTTAGATACGGACTCATTGCTTGCCACTTCAGAACTCTCCAGTGCTTCGTCTCCAAACATTTCTTGGTTTTTTTTGAGGTTTGTTTCAGGTCATTGTCCTGCTGGAACACCCATGACCTCTGACACAGACCCACACTAGGTCCTACATTGCAGACCTAAATCTTTTGATAGTCAAGGCACCCGGTTCCAGAGGCAGCAAAACAACCCCCAAACATCCTTGAACCTCCACCATGTTTGACTGGAGGTACTGTGTTCTTTTCTTTGTAGGCCTTATTCCATTTTCTGTAAACAGTAGAATGACGCGCTTTACCAAAAAGCTCTACCTTAGTCTCATCTGTCCTCAAAATGTTCTCCCAGAAGGATTGAGGCTTACTCAGGTACATTTTTTGCAAACTCCAGTCTGGCTTTTTTATGTCTCTTTGTCAGCAGTGGGGTTCTCCTCGGCCCCCTGCCATAGCGCTTCATCTCATTCAAATGACGACGTATGGTCCCAGCTGACACTTTTGCACCCTGAGTCTGCAGGACAGCCTGAATTTGTGTGGAGGTTGACTGAGGATGTTTATCCACCATTCCAACTATCCTGCGTTGCATTCTTTTGTCAATTTTTCTCTTCTGTCCACATCCAGGGAGATTACCCACAATTCCATGGGTTATAAACTTTTTGATTATATCATGCACAGTGGAAAAAGGAATTATAAGATCTCTAGAGATGGTCTTGTAACCTTGAGGTTGTTCATATTTTTCTGCAACTTTGCTTCTTAAGTCCTTAAACAATTCTGGGCTCTTCTTTCTCTTCTCCATGCTTGGTGTGACACACACAGATACACAACACAAAGGCTGAGTCAACTTTTAGACATTCAAACTGGCTTCAGGTGTGATTTCTAGATTGCCAGCACCTGTTACTGCCACAGGTGAATTTAAATGAGCATCACATGCTTGAAATTAAATGATTTACCCACAGTTTTAAAAGGGTGCCAATAGTTTTAGCTGGCCCATTTTTTGAGTTTTGTGTAAAGTTATGTCAATTTTGCCTTTTTTCTTCTGTTTTTGTGTTGCTCCAATGCACATAAATGAAATAAACACATGTATACCAAAAACATTTGTAATTGCAACAATTTCTGGGAGAAACAATGTATTTTCTGGAAAAATTCCAGGGGTGCCTATACTTTCGTCCATGATATTTATGTGCCTCCTTCATAGTCCGTTGTGCCATTTCCAAAGTGAACACAGTGCATGTTGGAAAATTCATCATACCCCTTGGTTTCAAATGTGGTCCTGAAAGATCTTCATTGAAAGGGCTATGTTGGCCTTGGCCCTTAGCCCTCGATTCAAAAGAGAATTGGAATGCCCCTTCACCTGATGTGAAGGGGTATGTGTATTTCCAATCTGGAAGGGTAAGGGTGCTGTCCTAAAGTGTGACAATTACAGGAGCATTACACTTCTCCCAGTGTCGGGCAATGTCCTTTCACTGTTTCTTTCAGGAATTCAAGAGAGGGTTGCTTGCAGCCTATGTTGACCTCTGGAGGGACTCGGTGAGCAGAAACGCTCTCTGGAGGATTCTGGAGCTCCTCAGGATCTTACTTGCCAGATGATTCTGCGGTGAAGCAGGGGTGCGTCTTAGCTCTTTCCCTCTTCGGTACTTGTGTGGACTGGATAATGGGGTGGGTAGCAGGGGCGGTGAACCGTGGTGTGTCTTTTGGTGATGTCCAGATTACTGATCTGGACTTTGATGATGATGCTGTGATCCTTGTGGGAACTGTAGATGTCCTTGTGGGGGCTCTGAACCAATTCAACGAGGGGGCTGAAACTTGGGAATGCATGTCTCCTGGGCCAGACATTCTGGGATGCCTTGGATGCTGCCATTTAATCGGTCTGTGAATGTTGAGAGCTTCATAGTTGTAGCACAGTTCGTCTTGGCAGCGTAATCCATCAGTCCGCTGACCTCAAGGCTGAGATTAATGGCAGAGTTGGACTGGGGCGATGGGTTTGCTGGGCAAGATGGTGTGGCATTCCCAGTGTCTGAGTCTTTCATTCCCTTGTCCTCCACTATGCTCTTGGGATGGCTGGACATTGACTGATGTGGCTAGCTGTGCTGACTGGGCTCTCTTCGACACCTTTTGGGTATCGTTGGCAAGACTGTTCCCTAATGCTGACGTGCTCAGGAGAGCAGTGGTGGGAAGGGGCAGCTGCTGGGTGTTGAGCAACAACTGCCCTTTTAGGGCACCTGGCGCACTTTCCTGGGCCCGATCCAGTTCATTGAATACTAGTTGTTGAGGACCTGGTGGGTTCGACTGGAGGATATCTGAAGAGATGGGAGATGGGCCTGGCGCAGGCGTGGATGATGGCCATCAGGAGGCTAGAGTAGAACAGGGCCAAGGTTGACACGGCGAGGTGCCAAACAAGCTCCCATACCTGACCTGACTTGGGCAGACAACCCAAAAACATGATGCCTCCAGCCTCAGCTATAGCTGAAGTGAATGCTCAACCAGCCTGTTCTGGTTGCATTAAATTATTCGTTTGTTTGGATTTTTCAAAAAACATGTCATAGGAAATTCTTGGGAAGATGTGGGTGAATGAGGCCAATTTCAGTATGTCTCCAGCTTTATTAGAAAAAACAAATGTTTGTCACAGCAAGTAAGCCCTGGAGGGAATCGTGTAGAAAGAAGTGAGTGGGTTCATTGACTTGTCTCGTCCTCTGGTGTTGTCTTGTATAAGTATCCACAGGCCAGTCTTGTCATCTTCCCACAGAAGCAGCTGTAATTATAAAGGCAAATGCAACATTCACCTTCGGTCAAGGCTAGTAAGTGGAACAAAGCAAATTTTACCGTGTTGTTCTCCAAAGAGAAAAGCCTAGAACATGCCGCGTACAAGGGAGGTAGATGAGGGTGTGAGGAGGGAGGGACAAGCGTGACGGAGAGGGAATGAGAAGAGGAAAGAGGACCAAAGGAAAGATTCATTTACCCGGCAGTGTATAAAACAGAAAGAACGCGGGGACTGATAGTGACTGAAATATCAAAGCTGCTAGTCTGCTGGGTAGGCTGGGAAGTGGCTGCCGCTTCTGTTTGATCCATCACACAGCCGCTTGTTTTTTTACTAAAAGCTTTGGAGAAGCCTCTGGGTGCCAGAGAGAAGCGAAGTAAGGTGGAGAATACATCCAATCTCTCTCTTGCTCTCCCTTTCTGTCAGTATGTCTCTCCATTTTCCCTCCTCTGCTTCTCATCTTGTAAAAATTGTGAGAACTCCTTCAGGCACAGCGGGATGAGAAAGTATGCATAGCTGGGACAGCATGCGTGAAAGCATTTGCTCTCTCCATGAATGTGTCTCTACTTGTTTTCTCGCTCGGATAAAAGTTTGATCTACATCTTGCTCGCTGTATCACAGACAAACAGGTGCTTCTTTGAGGGGGAGAAAAGGCAGAAGAAAGTGGAAAAAACGATTTCTGCGTCTTCTCTGCGGCACAACTCTTGTGCTCGGAGGTGAACCGCTTCTCAGGAGGGAGGAGATCAGTGAGCGGAGCCTGCAGCAGAACAGCCCGGCACTGTCAGCCTGCACGCCACCTGGAAGCTCACCAAATGGAGGCATCAGCAGAAACAAAGCCTTGTCCTCAATCTGTTGGACTCTACTTGTTGACTTTCTTTGAGCATTTCTGTCTTTGACAGCCTCAGCACCATAGGAACTGTGTTTTATCCAAATCTGAAATTTCTTTCTATGAAACATGCTCTCTAAAAGCTGACCTATTATTGATTTTTCTCTCTCAGTCAACTCTAATCATGAAGACAAAATGGACAAAAACGCCTCTTGTAGGAGGCTTTAAACTCTAAGCCTTGAGGAAACCAGAACAAGCTGAAATTCCTCAAATATAGTAGATTTCTTAGCTAGTGCTTTAAATCAGTCTGATTTAAAGAAGCCTTGGAGCTCTGTGGGGAGTTGCTAGATGCTAGATATCAGGCCCGACATAAAGCTTAATGTCTAATATTTAAGTCTGTAAGTAAACATTGAACATGAGCCTGCGTGTGTAAACACACACTTTTACCATTATCACTTGAGTCTGAAGTTTTTCTAAGGGTTTGGACATTGAGCACTCTCCAGGGAGACGTAGCTTAGGGAGGCTCATTGGGCTGCAGCAGAGAGTGACTCTATTTCTCTGTCTTTTCCTTCCTCCTCTCATCATTTCCTCCCACCGGAGACCTCTTAGAGATTAACTACAGATCAGCTGGGACACAGCACTGCAGAGACAGTGACTCACTAAACAGCAACAGAGAGAGAGGCACACTGGATGGTGTGCACTGTTTGTGTATTTAAAGGGCTGCATTCCCAAGAATTGCTGAGGAAGAATGCTTTGTTGAACTTAGGGAACACATTAGACTGGTCTCACGACTTGTTTCGATTTAGTACCATGGTACATTAAAGCAGTATGTAGTCTAGCATTGTTAGGGATGTTGTCTGGATGGGAGTATATGTTGTTCCAAAACCTCTTTATGCTTTTCAGTATTGATAGTGCCTTTAGAAAAGTGTAAGCTGCTCATGCAAAGGGAAATGATGTAACCCCATACCATCAGAGATGCAGCCTTGTGAACTGTGCTCTGATAATAAGCAAGATGATCCTTGTCCTATTTAGTCCCCAGGAAAGGCATCTATGGTTTCCAAAAAGCATTTCAAATTTTGATTCATCTGACCACAGAACAGTTTTCCATTTTGCCTCAATCCATTGGAATGAGCCAAGAGAAGACAGCTGCGTTTCTGGATCCTGCTCTCATATGGCTTCTTCTTCTTCTTTATGGTTTTAACTTGAATTCATGCAGGACACGGTGAGCTTAGTTGACAGCCGCTGATTTCTGGAAGTGATTTCCAGTACAGAATCATGCCCGTTTTTTGAGGCAGTGCTGGCAGAGGATCCAAAAATCTTAAGCGTTCAGTATTTCTCTAAATCTTTATTGATGATGTTATAGACTGTAGATGGTTGGATGTTCAGTCTTGTCAGTTTTACGCTGAGGATCATTTTTCTAAAATTGTTCCACAATTTTTAGTTGTAGTTTCTTGCAGATTAATGCAGATTACGTCTGAGAGACTCTGCCTTTCTAAAATGCTCCTTTTATACCCAGTCATGTTACTGACCTTTTACATATTAACCTCATTAGTTGCAAAACTTTCCTCCAGTTGTTTATTTTTTTCAAATTATGTTTTTTCAATATATCAATCAATTACCAGTACCAGTAGAGGTTTTTAAATCCAGTGACAGTACAACAATAACAACAAACACCAAAAAAAAAAGAGAGATAAAGACAGAAAATACAAAAGCTGGGTTGCAAAACAGCAACAGAGAAATGATGGTAAGTGAGGGAGCGATACCTAACATACACACGGCATTTCAGGGGCGGTACTTTCGGGCGCAGCGGAGTCGTGACGTAAGCAACCAGCAACAAGAGACCGGTGGCGGAAGACATTAGTGTGGATGCTGCCAAAGCGCCAGTTCTATCAGAACTTGACATTTCTTTTTTAAAAGAAGAACAAAGAACAGCACTGAGTTGTTTTCTTTTAAATATGACAAAAGTCATGTACTGACATGTCTCCAGTCGCCATGGTTCACGTTAGGCAGTTCTCTGTGGAGTTTACTCCTTTGGTAGGCACACAGCTCGGCTACGTCACGTAATTCGTTGCTCTGATTGGCCCGTAAAGATGCGACAGACAGAACGTTCATCCAGGGCTCTGCCCTTTCCCAAACACTGTCTATGAGAGGTTTACCAGTGCCAGATTACAAATCAACATTTTTAATCCAGGAACCAAGCGAAATAGCTACTCTGAAACTCACAAAACATTTGATTCTGTGCAACATTGGCATTAAAAATGGAGAACAAGGCAAAGGTACAAGACTGTGTACATATTTATGTTTTTTTAATGTTTACTTTGACAAATTGACTTCCTTATGTTGTTATTTCTGCTATATTATTCCCAAAGTATGTAAAATCCAACACCAGGGGGCTCTTGATCAAACCAAAAACACAACATGCTGAGTAGAGGCTCGTCCTGCTCAGCTCTCCCCCTCTCCACTGGTTATTTTCTGTTTTAAACAGAGGACTCTGTTAATTAGAAATGGCTCTCCATAGGGTGTATTTACTAAACAGTAAACGTTTTGGTTTCACTGATGAATTTCTCATCATAAGGGAGAAAAGCTGTTCAAGTGCACTCTATATTCTTGGATCACTTGCAGCGCAAACCAGGAAGACCATTTTTAAGGTATCATACGTGTATGTATTTTATTTATTCATTATACACCGTCGTGGCCATTGTGGAAACATGGTCTATTTGCATGAAAATGTTCTGTGTGCACTTTTTCCTGCTTTGATATCTTGAACTCATCTGTTCCTCCCCAAATTATCAGTGAAATTGATAACACATGATGTTTATGTATTCAGGCCCATGAAGACTCTATCAGCTTTTACTAATCTCTTTCTAAAGTAACTCAGAAGTTAGATGTAGTCTGATCCTAAAACTCTACCCAGCCTGGCAGCCATGCTTTGATCACATCAGTGTGATATTGTGAGATTTCTATTATGCATCCTGAATACCCATTCCTCCACAATCCATTACAGCCTTCTTCACCATCCTTTTCTGAAAAGCTGCAGTAGCTGAGCTTCTGATTCACTGCAGGATGTATCATTCATTCACTCACTTTGTTCAACCGGAGATGAGGTAAATTGCCACTTCAGCAGGTTGCCCACCGCTCAGCTGATGCATATTTAACAAGCTGTCTGCACCGATCCTGAACTAAGGCACCTCAAAATATGTGTGGGAAATGGATTTAGTGTGGTGTGTAGGAGAAGTTAAACAAGCATGAAGAATGGATGAAAGGCTCTGACCATATCCTTTCCTGTATTAGATGTTATTAGAGGGGGACTTTACCATGCTCCGAGGCTATAAATGTAGTTTAACTCCAAAAATGAGAATCAATCATTGGAGGAGAAGTGACTTTTACTGTTAAATATAGGGTTCAACAAAATCAGCTTAGCCGCCTCTGACTGGATCCTCTGTAATTTAAAAGGATTAAACGATGACCTTAAAGTGGTGATTTTTTAATGGATGCATGCTACTTCAGAGGAAAATCCTTCAGTGTTATACAACCAAGGCAAGGATAAACACTTTTCACATTTGCTCACATACTTATGTATCAATTTACAGAAGAAAGCTGCTTAGCATAAAGCTGCTGTTTAAACCCCCCTTTATCAGAAAAGATGAAAATCCAACTGTCACACATAATCAGAGATATTACATTTCCAGCCTACATTATTAATCAGCTAGTCAGTGAATAACTTATGATCCAAGTCATAAATTATATTTAGCTAAGTCATTACAAGAGCTGAAATCAAGAAGCTTTTCTCCCATGGAAGTAATACGCCGGATTGTCGCAGCATGTCTTCATTTATGAACTAAATTATCCATATATTCACTCACATTGTCACAGTTTATGCAAATCTTCTTGAGGTACTTCATAATTATCTCATCTGTTATGTTATAAGCATCTTGTCTGGATGCACAAAGCAGCTTTGGAGTGAAGTAAACATGCAGCTGCAGCATCTTTTTTGTTTGCCTTGCGCACGATGTCCTGTCGTTCCAGTTTGCCTGACACCTGTGCTTGTGTCCAGCCGGACGTGTTAACCACACGTGTGAATGCACACCCAGCTTGTGCAAATAATCCACAAGCCTGCTAGCTATTTATTCAAGATTCACTGGAACATCTTGGACAGATGACTTGCATGTAAAGATTCGGTGAAATGAAATGAGATACAAATAAGCCATTAGTGTAATTAATGCAATGTGTCTGTAGCAGGCAGGCTCGTGGCACCGCTTCTTCTAAATTGAGTGCAAAAACAACTCACAGTGTGATTATAAAAAAAAGAGCAGGAAGAGGAAATCTTGACCCATAAGGACATTAAATAAAAGCTGGAATCGGAGGCCTTCTGCAAGAAGACGCTGAATCTAAAGCATCATGTTCTTTCATTTGCCTCGAGTAGATGCATGCATGAAAAGCTCCAAGTCTCTTTACATGCAAATCCAGTCCGTGTCTATGAGTGTGTTTTATCTCGGGGGCTGCTGTTTGCTAATCAAGAGCCTTGTGAAAGCCAGGGGAGCGTTATAAGAAGCAGAGTATAATACGCCCGCTCACAGCCTCTCTCTCTCTATTTGAATACACGCTCATTTTACAGCCTTTTAACTTTCAATCTGCTCTTCATTTATTTTCTATTCTTCCCACTCGTTTGATATTCAGCAAGTCTCTGTGGCTGCTGAATGTATGGATTGTATTAACACTTGAGATAATGTATATCAGCTTTGCTCACAGACATTTTTGGGTGGTTATTGTGTGTTTAGTAAAGAAGCAGAACATTTGCTTTCTCCTAGGCTCAATATAGGAGATGTGGTTGGCATACGAGGAGAATGACGTACAGTTTGTAGTAAGATTTATAACTCGTTTAAGCCAAGGGTTTTTAAAACATCAATGAGAAATTATAGACAAAAATAATTAATGAGCTGTGTTTGCCTGCCCTCAGCAAGATCTGCTGACACACCATTGGTTAATGTTATGTTTGACTTAATGCCCACTTAAATCTCTGTGGGTATAAAGCACTTTGCCCTTAGTATACAGTGCAAAATGTCAGATTACTTATATACCATATGAAAATATAGATGGTAAACTGACTTGTTAAAAATACCCACTGGCAGCCAAGAAAGGCTTCCTACTGCTCCACAATATAGAGAAGTCTTGGTTGCCATCTACATGTCTTAGCAAATTTTATTCATCTATTTTTTATTATTAATAAAATAAAGTTGTTGTTCAACTGGATGAAGAAATAAGAAAGAAAGCACAGGGACTACCAGAAAGCAGACTGATGCAGTTAGGTTCTCCGCTGTTTCTGTTATAATAGACAGTAGATCCTGATCCAATTTCTTGCCCTTCACTTCCAAAACAGCAGCATTATTGACCCAAACACAACAAAAATTATATAAAAATGGTCCATAGTTTGGAGGCTAGAGTAAAATTGGGAAAAAATTCCTCAACCATTATCCCATCCCTTCTCCCATGACCCTTACCCCATCCCTCCATCCCTTCATCCCTTGACTCTTATCACATTCCCCATCCCCACCTCTCCTGAGCCTTTCCCCCTTCCCCAGCCCTCCATCCGATGACACTTCCCCCATTCCCCATCCCTCTCGCCATTGACACTTTCCCCGTCTCTTCTTTCCTTGACCCTTACCCCATTCCCAATTCCCCATCCCTCTTTCCCTTACCCCATTCCCCATCCCTTCCTCTCCTGATCCTTTTCCCATTCCCAATCTCTCTCTTCCTTGACCCCTAGCCCATTCCTCATCCCTTCCACCCTTTACCCCTGACCCAAACCCTCTCTCACCTGACCCTTGACCCATTCCCCATCTTTTTTCCCTTGACCCCTACCCCATTCTCCATTCCCTATCCTCTCTCTCTCTCGACCCTTACCCAATTCCCCATCCCTCCATCTCTTGATCCATAACCCTATCCCTCTCTCTCGACCCTTATCCCATCCCTTCATCCATCCATCCATCCATCCTTAGACCCTTGCCTCCCTCCATCCCTTCATCCCAGGACTTCTCTAAACCCTAATCCCATCACCTCATCCATATACCCCAAAACCTTACCCCAAATCTTTCGTCCTTCTGTCCCTTGACCCTTACTTCCATCTCTTTATTCTTGCCCCATCCGGAGCCTTACCCAAGTTTACTCATCCTTAGAACCCTTGACCCTTACTACATCCTTTTATCCTTTCCCCTTTAGACCTTACCCCCTTCTGTTCATCTCTTAATGCAAAGAGCCTTACCCCATTCGTTCATCGATTTATCCTTTGACCATCACCAATATACTTTAATCCCTACATCCACAGACCTTTACCACATCCCTATATCTGTACATCTCATAACCAGTCCCCTCATCCTTTATTTTCTCAAATCTTACTTCCATCCCTTCATCCCACATCTCTCCTACCCCTAACTCTTCTGTTCATCACTCCCTTTCTCATCCCTTGACCCATCTCTTGGACCCTTAATCCCCATTGGCTGCTTCCCTTCATTGCTCCATCCCTTGACTCTTACCCTGTCCTTTCATCCTCCCACCCTTATCCACTAGAACCCTTTCCCTTCATCAGTCCCCCTTCCTTACCCCTCCTTCAACTCTCCATCCCCTGATCCTAGCCCCATCTTTTCATCCCTCCATCCTTAGACCCTTACTCCCATCACTTTATTATTCATCCCTAGATCCTTACCCCCATACCATCATCCCTACCTCCTTGGATCCTTACTCCCATCCCTTCATCCCTCCATCCCTTGACCCTCATTCCATTCTTTTCATCCCTCTATCCCTGGACCCTTACACCCATCCATTCTTTTCATCCCTCCATCCTGCAACCTTTATCCCTATACCTTAGCCCCTCCATCTCGTGACCCTTACCTTATCCCTTCATCCCTTCTTCTCTCAACCCTTACCCCATCCTTTTAATTCTAGACCCTTAAAGCCCATACCTTCACCCCGCCGCCCTTGGACCCTCTGTTCATCCCTCAATCCCTAGAGCTTGACCTTTGCCATCTTTCTAAATGTAAATCTTGTAATCTTGCAAACTATGAAATCCTCTTTTGGTAAATGGAATGAAATACACTAAATACCAGACAAACTCTAACTGTTCTTCATAATGGCCTTCATTATGTGACCACAGTCCTATTCACACATAGTCCAAGATCATCAGGATGGATGTGGGCTCGTCTGCTCAGCCGTCTCAATACACAGACCCAGTGTTCCCTTCTGCCTGCCGTCAGCCTGTTTATGCTGCTTTCTATGTTTACTTTCTCTGTTAACATTGTGCTCATTATGCTGTGTAGCTACGTGGAATACAAGCTGAGAAGTCTCTCTCTCTCTCCCCCTCTGTTTTTGTTATTATCTTAAAGTGTCACTCGCTCACTTTTCACACATTCTAACAAGCGAGGTCCTGGGAGGGGGAGCCCTCCCCTGTGACAGTTTGTCACATTGTGTCAGCCCGTCGAGTGCTGCTGAGAAAACATTACCTCTGCTAATGTGGCATTGTGTGACACGGCCCCGGAGGTGAAAAAATCTGCCACTTGTGAACAGTAGCAGGGTGCAGTACCACACCGCTGCATGTAGGAAAAAAAAAAATCTGAGTGAGAAGTGAAAGGAGGCAGGATGCAGCTTTATGCACTGGAGACGTTTTTTTGGTTCGCTGGCTGTTTGGAGACTCATCAGTGCATATACTTGGATTAAGTGGCCCAGCCTGGGTGCTAATTCCAGCGTGACAAGCGGGAAAACTTCCCTGTTTCTCACAAAACAGCAGAGGAATGAAACATGTAAAAGAACCCACTCACATCCTGTTGATCTTTGCCTATCACCAAGTTATTTACCAAGCTACATGCATGGAAACTGAGGCCAGACGCTAAAAGAAAAGCTGTGACAGCTACACAGTCTCTCCTTCACTGCCTCTGCTTTTTCCGACATTGATACTAATCCCTAAGCAAGTAATTTGACCTTTTTTTAAGGCTTCTCTTCTCCATTCAGCCACAGGTCACACTGCAGTCGAATCACAGTCACACCCTGTCATGCAAATCATGCAAAATATATCACACAGTATTTTAAAAATGAATATTTAACATAATCCACTCCATTTTGCTTTTAGGAATGCATTGACCTTTGAGCAAATAAGCTTTTTAATTAACTAGACCATAATTTTGATGAAAAAGGTGCAGTTTCTCATCAGCGTGTTCACTGTTTAGTGCACTGGTGCTTTCAGGATAGAAAGAAGAGAAACTGCAGTTAAAGAAACAGTTTTGCAAAATTTAACAAACCCTTAACACACAGGTCCACCTGTCGGTAGCTACAGAAGCCCAAAGGGGACATGCAGTACATCCATACATTCAATTTTATTGATTTTTCCATGCTAATGAGCACATATTGGTTGTGTTCTTGAGATCTTGACTTAAATAGATTTGTTAATCTTTCAGTATCTCATGATTTGATTTATTTAATTGAATTTACTGTTCAATTCAGAATTGATCTTTGCTTCAAACTACTTCAGGATCCTCCTGGGCATCAATTTCACTGTACATAAGTATGTCATGTAAAATAAGTGACTGAAAAAATATTCACCCCCTTCAAGTCAGTATTAACCCCTTAAAGCCTGTCATATCATATTTGATACATACTTTTATGATACCTCTATCTAATCAAAATGATAAATAAATTACTAAAAAAAAAAAATCTGAATACAATCTGATAAATGATAAAAATACCCTCAAGTAGATTATCAGTTACCAAAAACACCTAATATATCAGATGAGACACAAAAAATATATATGTCAGATTTTATGGAAATTTTGATTTTCTTGGATTTCATTAGAAAGAGAAATAAACATTTCAGCATGAACACACTCCTATAATACACCACTGTTATTTTGGTTTGACCCGAGCATGCGGCTTAAGTGGGCCATGGTATGTATGACATAATCGTATCAAGAAATCAGATGCGGTTGGCTGTCCACCCAGAGATGAAACGGTAAGCGTTTAAAGATTTGTTCACCCTGGGACCCGGTTTCAAAAAGTAGCACCTATGGGTTCCCAAAATGCTGTTTCTGTGTGGATGAAATGCCAATATGACAAAAAAAATTGCGTATACTCCTGAATTCGTCTACGTGTGGACAGGGCCTGAGCCTGTGTGGATAGATCTCAATCAGGCTTGCACATCAGGACGCTGCAATTTTACTCCATTTGTCTTTGGAAAACTGCTCAATCTCTGTCAGATTGCACAGAGATCAGGTGTGAACAGCCCTTTTTGAGTCCAGCCACAAAATCTATTGGATTAAGGTCTGGGCTTTGATTTGGCCACTCCAGAACATTCACCTTGTTGTCTTTAAACTATTTCTGTGCAGCTTTCTCTGCATGCTTCAGGTCATTTTATTGCTGGAAAATAAATCTTCTCCCAAGCCCAAGTTCTCTCACAGACTGAATAAGATTGTCCTCCAGGACTTTCCTATATTATGCTGCATTCATTTTACCCTCTACCTTTACAAACCTTCCAGGGCTGGTTGCTGAGAAGCATCCCCACAGCATGATGCTGCCACCTCACCAGTGGGGAAGGTGTGTTTGTGGTGATGTACAGTTTTTGCTGTCTGCCAAACATTGCGTCATGTCTGATGGCCAAAAGGCATTTTAGTCTCATCAGACCAAAATACTTAATTCCACTTGACCATGGAGTCTCCAACATGTCTTCTGCAACTCTAGACCGTAACTCTTCATCATGTGTCTTGATGACCCCTTACACAGTCACTCAGTTTTTGAGGATGGCCTGACCTGTATAGATTTACTCATATGCCATATTCCTTCCATTTCTTAATGATGGATTTCACTGAACTCTGGGGGATGTTCAGTGCATTGGGAAAAAAACCTTTCATCAGAGTTGGTTGGAGTGTTCTTTTGCAGTCATGACGTAATGGCAGGCAGGAATACTGATAAATTGTGAGACAACTTGCCCAGTTTGGCCGGTAGTGTACCAAAAAAGCCAAAAAAATATTAACAAAAATCAATAAAAGGGTAAAACATCCAAGGGGGTGAACACTATTTATTGGCCCCGTATAAACAATGTCTTCACTTTATTTCTCTTCAAACTGATGACATCGGAGCATGTTTTCAGGGAAAACACTGACCCCCTTTGTGGTCTTTTATGAAAAGCTTTGCTGACATGACATCTGTTGATGCGATTCAGAGAAGCAGAGCTTTGTTACTTCAGCATCAGAGAGGGCATCAAACATAGAAGATCAATAAAAACCATTATGGCATTTCTCTCAAAATGTTGAGCAATGCCTGGAACCAAAACAAGAAAAGGGGAAATCTTGACTGAAGAATCCTCAGAGGAGGAAAAAAGGACAGCGAAAGAAGAATGGGAACAGAAACATTCCCCCTCGTGGCTTACAATAACTCAGAGAAACATCGTTTTTTATGATGACATTTAGCGTGACATTTATCCACATCAATCTCTTAACTCAATTTATTTCGCTAAAATAGCAGGTCACATTGCTAATTTGGCCCTGAATGATGCCTGTAATAAAAACCCTACTGCGTGTTCAAGGGCTGCCAATAAATTCAGCTCTCACCCACACAGCTCTGGGGCCAATCTTTCTGTTTGATTAAACTTTGCTCTCCAGTGGTATGAAATATCCAAAGGCACTTAGATTTACAGCCTACTCGGTTAAATTATTGACACCTCACAGGCTTTTCTATCAGTTTCTTCACTAATCTTCTGTTGTTACCTCACTCATTTCAGTTGGTGACTTCCATTTGACTTTCAGTGATTGACTACCATGATTCATTACCACTCATTGGCAGCAGTTATATATGTACATGTTTATATTACAAATGCAGTATCTGATAGGCTCATTCTGAGTCTGCCAGCCTATAAATAATTGTCTGTGTTCTACATGAAACAAACAGCTGTTGTCTTTGAAGCGAAGATATGGAGCGCCGACTCTGCGACAGATCTGAACAACACAGGCAGTGCAGATAACACGTAGGGAGAGAACACAAGAGAGATGAAGAGGGGAAGAAAGGGAGAGTGGGTGAGAAAAGGGGTGCAGGAGATAAAGGCGCTGTGTGAGGAGGCAGAGAGGATGTGTAAGCTCTATCTGTGGAGCTAGCAGGTTAATTTTTCATGTGGCTGTTTGCAGGGCCAGGCCCGGGCATTCCTATAGCCGGACGAGGTTTCCCGAGAGAGGGCTTGTTGCTCGAGGCCCCCAGGCGGGTTTCTTGTTGAGTCTGCCTGTAAATTGCACCAAACTAGTGAATTACTCCATGATGTGTCACAGAGGCAGCAGAGAGCCCCGTAGGCATAAAGCAGCGGACTGCTGTTTTCCCTCGCAGTAATTCCTCAGTGACAGCTGGGGCAGCAAATTGAGATGTCTCAGATAGAATCCAACAACTTTACTCAAAACAGCTGGTTGCCATTTCTGCTCGAGTTTGTGAAGGATTAAATGCACAAATGTTCCACTTCAGTAAGACAAATCATCAACAGACAAATCATTTTTGGGAAATATTAGGATAATTAGTCAGGAAAAGGTAAATTAGAGGCTGACCGCTGTGGAGGAAAGTGAGTCCACAGCCGTGGTAGGGCTCCTTTTTCACAGTGCTTCACTGAGATGTTTGCTCAAGTTTGCATTTTAACCACCACAGGTTAGGTTTAAAAGATACAGTATATGGACAAAAGTATATGGCCACACCTCTTTCCCTCACTTTGCAAGGAGAATGTTGGTGAAATTTCATCCCTGCTGGATATTCCACAATCAAGTGTCAAGGATATTGTAAGAAGCATTTAGGAACAACGGTGATCCAGCCACAAAGCAGAAGACCACGTAAAATCACAGAGTGGGGTCAACTGCTGAGGCGCATGGTGTGTCCAAAAGATCAATTAGAAGATGCTTGTTTTATCCTCTCGCTTTGAATTGTCGCATTTTACACTCTCTAAAGCTAAAACTATACTATTTCTCATTTTAAAAATCTAACTTTGCTAGTTCTTACTGAAGAGTTGATGGTGAGTCCTGAGGCTCAACCACTTCAACGGTCACTCTAACCAAACCAAATGGACTAAACTAAACTAAACTAAACTGACTAAACTAAATGGATCTGTCAACAGACTGCAATTTGCAATGTCCAGATGGTATTTTCCAGCACTGCAAAATAATGCAAGTACATTTAATTTAACCATAGTAAAAATATTGCTCATAAATGGGGAAATTATGGTTAAAAAATACATTAAAATAGTAAGTAAAGTTTATTTGTATAACACTTTTTTATAGTAAAAACAGTCACAAAGTGCTTTCCACAGACTAATACAATTAAAGTGATGATTATGAAATCATCACATGGTCGCAACAGTCATAATAACATCGGTATAGTTTGAAAATAGGAGCCAAACCATCAGAAACACATTACACACACTATAAAAATGCTTGATATTACATGAAAAGTGTGGTCAATTCACCAAAGGCCTGTCTAAACAGGTCAGTCTTTAACTGACTTTTAAAGTCATTCACAGAGTTTGCAAGGCGCAAAGACAGCGGCAGCTCATTCCACATTTTTGGGGCAATGGCCTGGAAAGCTCTATCACCCCGAGTCTTTAGGAGAGTGTGTGGGAAAGAGAGGTATTCTAGTGTGTTTGGTCTGAGGGATGTCTGGTAAGGGTGGAGGACTTCTGACAAATAATCTGGAGCTTGACCATGCAGGGATCTGTAAGTGAGTGTGAGGATCTTGAATTTGATTCTGAATGTAATGAGGAAAAAGCATAGAAATATTTTAAAATGATGCAATATATGCTGCTTGGCCAGCTGGTTAAGGAGGGCCCTGTGTTATATGCTTTCTGGGGGGTCCAAAACCCCTAGCTACACCCCTGGCAGGTATTCTTGTTATGTTCTCTGTAAGCTACGGCTCTGAAGCCTTCCAACTACTTTACCTGATGATTCACCAGCTCATAATACTGTGACCAAATAGACGCAGTTACACTGACATGTAGTCTGGTTTTCCTGAAGACCCACAGTAATTTATTGATTTTGTGTGTGTGTGTCAGTAAGTGCAACCCTAATCTCTGTATGACCAGTATGTTTTAGCTGCCAGATATAACTTTACCTACACAAAATCCTATTTCTTTACCTAATCTTAAAAATACAATGTGTAACAAAGCATGCCTAGAAGCTATAATGAATGTATAATGACAGCCAGCTCAGACATAAGAAATAAAGGGCAACCTACAGACAATGTCTGGTTCAAGGACAAAAATAATCGAACAATAATGAACTAACAAAACAACACAGGTTTTTTTGTATAAAATGGAGGATTTACCAGGAACTCCAGGCATTAAAAAATGCAGGTGAAACAAGTTTAAAAGCAATCCACAACAAAAGAAGACTCAAACAATAACAAAAGGGATAAATATGTCAAAAAATACAATAGACAAAAATATACAGCATATAGGTCTGTGAGAAAAATGAAGTCACTTATGGAAGGCACCAGGATATTTTATAATATAAAGATATATTTTCATGTTTTCTTATGTACTTTCCATGCCTGCCATTGGCTGGAGTTGTTTGGCCACACCACAAATGTTTGTGTTTTTAACCACTGATGAAGACTTACATGCATGAGACATGTTGGCCTCTATAATGAATAAGTATTGCTACTTTTACATATTTCATGCTTGGGGTGCCTGGTTTCTCCTTTTATAGTTCATGAAAATCACTACTGATTCCACACTGCAGTCCCTCGCTACATTCTGACCTCCAATTTCCACATACAATTACTGCGCTGCGATCCGGTATCCAGCACTTTGTTCTGACCAAAGGTGAGCGATCTTGCCAATGGAATGCTCTCATTGGTTGCTGGAGGTATTCCTTCAGACGCAGTCCAGCCTAGAACCTAGCAATCAAACATGTTTGATATTTACAATTCAAGGTCTGGGAGGCTCTGCCGCAGTAAAAGTATCGTTTGCAACGAACCTTGACTTTGGACACGCCATCTGAACATCATAGGGAGCAAATCCTGTCTAAAGTCTGGCTTAAATTCAGCTATGGTGTGTGTCCAGCCTAATGTAGAGTCCAATCTGATGCAACCTGTAAAACAACTAAACAAAACTCTGTAAGCTTGGAGTGTCAATAGGCAGATCTTATAAAAGGAGATCCCCGAACTAATGGATTTCCATTGATAACTGATTTTAATAGTACATATGTTTTTCTAATTTATAAGATCCAAATTTAGATTTATTTTCTTGGTAAAAGCCTTATTTATCTCTTCAACCCCACATAAACAGTTAACAACTGTAACAACCTACAGCCACATGACTGGTATCTATCTGCAGCATTGGGGGTTTATCAAGTTGGGGTGCTGCCAAACCAGCAACAGAACATAGAGAGGCTTAAGCAAGTTCAAAAGCAGACTGGGCTTTGTTTAACCAAACAATCTTGACTTTGGATTTAAGAATGTTGGGAGCTTCTGTAAAAACCCACCAGGCTGAGAAAATAAAAACTATCCCCTTCAGTGACAGAAGGCAGAAACACCATCTTTTGGCTTCAACAAGGCCCTTCCTCTAGTCCATCATCTCATTAATAACTGTAGCTTCTGGCAGATTAATTCCTGGACAGATTCCCTATTAACATCTCCCCAACAGCTTTGTGGAACAATGCACCCCTTCACTACAGATGGCCCTGCCAAGTGTCAATAAAGATGACGGCATCCTCTAGATAAACAGCATTGTTAGACGGACCTGCCAATAGAAAGGTTCATGGGCCACTGGAAGGTGGCCTGGCTTAATGTTAGATCAAAGACTATTGCTTCATAAAAGTCTGTAGAAGTTAGGAGAATAGTAATCTCTTTAACCTCTGGAATCAATGGCTCTGCACTTTTCTTTTAGTTTATCTGACTTATCAACACATGCGATACATACCATACTGCTCAGTACGATACATACAACAGGACACAAGATGATACAATACAATACGATGAACAACACGGCAGGCCTGTCCACAGAAATGGCTGGGCCCCTGACAAACCCAGAGAATGGGCCCTCCCCAGTTGTGGTTAATTGATGATATCAGTGCATGGATCAGTAACACTGGTGCTAGCTTTTGGAACTGCAAGTGTGTCAAGCTATAGTCAGGTTCTGAAGTTCAAAATATTCATTCATACCACATTTTAACCCCTTTTCATTGCCGTCTCCACTCATTTAGCCACATTTGTTTCCACTTTTTTTTTAACAAAGTTTATTAATCCCTGAAGGGAAGTTCACAGTTGACACTCCATTGTTGAACATATTGCACACACATAGGCTGAGTTACATGCAAACATGCAGATGGTGTGTAAAAGTCGCCATGTCAGGGTGATGGCCTTGCTGCTCTTGTTGAAATGCTGCCGTGAGCTGTTGGTAGTTCAGTGCCTTGCTCAAGGGCACTTCGACAGTACTCAGGAAGTGAACTGGCACCTCTCCAGCTACCAGGCCAAAGTCCAGATATGGTCCGACCAGGCCTTGAAGCTGTGATGCTCCCATTTCCAGCCCAAGTCCTTACAGACTGAGCAACTGCCAACCAATTGTTGCTACCTATAACAATTTTCACTACCCAAGCTGCTCATTTCACCTCTTCTTGATGCTTTAACCCATTTTCCCACTTTATTTCACAATTTTTACCACCAATTTTCGCCATTTATATCACATTTTTGCAACTTCTAATATATTTTTGCCACTTTAAATCAGATTTCGCAACATTTGAACAGCTTTTTACCATTTTTACTTTCTAGTTTTTGCCACTCTGTTCCTTTCTTAATCATCATTAATATTGCTGACCTTCATGACCCCCGCCCCCCCAATTTGGCTAGCCACAGGAAGCTTTCCCCTTTATCCTGCTGTATGGGCGGCCTTGTGACACAGCATGGTACGTACTGTACTGTACTGTACTGTACTGTACGATACGATACGACATGACACGACATGATACGTTACCACACACTTCAATACCATACAACCCAATATAATACAGTACCATACCGTGGGATACAATACAATACAATAAGATGGGCTAGATCCAGTATGATTCCATACAACAAGACATGGTCCAACACCTGACACTTGGAGTTATATGCTGGTTGTCAGGAATAAAAATTTGTAGGTTAACTTAGATATGATACAATATGATACAGTATGGTTTGATATAAATGTTAAATTGGACCATGCTTGTTTGCCTTACCACATACAGCCTGAGCCTAAAAGGATGAAGAAGTCAATCAAGTTGACTCAGACAGTTGGCAACCAGTGCCAGCCCTTCACACATCAACACTAATCTAATATTGATGTACTGGTCTGACAAAGTGCTGCAGGCCAGTACAGTACAACAAAACCTGCCAGTGAAACCATTATCAGAAGCTATGGGATGATGAATTCTTTCCTTCTATACTGACTGTGCACAAATGATGTTGTAAACTAGCAGAGTTTATTTTCTTTACAGCAGTGTAGGGATTTGTGTCTTACAGCTGTGTGGTGTTCTAGTGTGAAATCTCAGCTTATTGATTTCTGTGGGGCTATATTCCTTACAAAGGATACGGTCTGAGAGAGATTTCTTTTTTTTATTGCTTGCCTCAGATCGTTCACCTCTAAATCCCATGTCTACGGCATACAGCACACTCTTAGAACTATCTCAATGGAAAATAGCCCTTTAAGCAAGAAGCACCTTGACCCCAGCGACATCAAATGAATCCTTATCGTGGTGGCGGAGGCAAAGAAAAACAATTCTGCCGCTTAAACATCATAAAAGCGTGACAGGCTCCCTCCCTTAGCTTCCAGCGCAGTCAGGGCTAAGCGTTTCAAAGGGACTAGTGTTTGAATGACTGCGATGTGGGAGCTCAGAGTCTGTAGCTATGGATTAAGCTCACAGCAAATAGTAGCATGGAAGAAACAGAGGTAATCTCTTCCCTCTCCTCCGCGGCCCTCTCACCATACCTGTCCCCCCCCCCTTTTTTAATCTCCTTACTGAATTAGTTCTTGAAAAGCTCCTCAAACAGAGAGGGGTTTATTCACAGTGGTTACAGAGGTTAAAGTTACAAGAAAATGATAGCGTCTCAAGCTCCTAAAAGGTCAATTTTCTTAAAGATTTATACCCTGTTCACCTGGTTGTTGTTCTCCAAAGTTGTTTAATCTTGTTTTATCCTTAAAATGCTGTTCTGATGAAAGTGCATTTTAGCCGTAGACCTTGGACTGCAGCCAGTTGCAAACACAAGCAAAGTACAACATTGTGATATTTGCGTATAGATTATTACACAGTGTAACCAGGCGCAGCAGTGTACCATAAAAACTTCATCACTCTCACTCGCTGCAGTCTGTGGTTTAATCACCAACACCGCTCTGGATAATTTACCCTGCAGCCTACTGTATTTGCATAAAAGTACTTTCGTCTTGCATTTCCCTGCATTTACTCGCAGTTTCTGCGAAGATTGTCGCCATAAAAGAAGATTCCCACACCTGAACCGCCACACTAACTGCCTAAATATTTCAGTCCTGCTCGCAGCTCGGCTCTCACTGCTTCCTGTACTGTGAAGATCAAATAATGAGCCGGAGGAGTCTTATGTGCAATACTTCACACCAGCTGGAGACGGTAATTTTTCTTCAGCATGCACACCTCTGCATGAGATCATTACCAGTAAACCTCAGCTATTAACAGTTCATCATCAGTGTTCCTCCCGTTACTCCCCATCTGACTGTTACTAATGAGAACTGCAAATAGTCATGATGTACATTATGGCCGTCTTTTTTTATCTGATAGCCAATAGGATGAGCTGATGATCCAATAGGCTCAGCTGCTTATGGTAAGTTTTTACTTGCAGAGTATGAAATCATTTTGCCTTCTGTGTCGCACTTTATCATTCGAACAGTTTTGATTGTAAACTTACAACTCGCTTTGTACCAAAGTTGTCCAAACTATGACCAAAGACATTTTCTTCTCATATATTCTTCAGCTTGGCAGTTTGATTGATGTTTCTTTTTATAATAAAAGGTTTTTCTGGTTCAGCAAGCTTCCAGCTTGGACACAGAGGGCATCTTTAAGCAAAGCATCATGCAAATATAAGCATGCAACACTCCTCTCTTTCTTGCAACTTGATATGATGCTGTGAGTTCCCCTTTGGAAAGTTAACTTTACTTTCAGTCTGTGTTGCAAAGTTTCTCAGAACCTTTTGTTTCATTTCTTGAGTTTCCTGATTAATCATATCCTGACACGCCGCATAGACTGCTTCATTTATCAATTGCATGGATATATTTCACATTCATCTGGGAAACCTCCCGTACAGAGCACTTTGGAAGGTGATGGAAGACCGTTCTGTCTTCATCTTTGACGGGCCAATCAAAAAACCTGACATGCCAGATGGATTTGTTTCACAAATCCAATTGTTTGGTGATATATTTTGAGATAGTGTATTTTTAATTTTTGTCAGACGTAAGCCGTAATCATCAAGATCAAAATGAAAAAGAGTTTTTTAGATGCACCTGTAAACAAAGTTTTACATGAGCATGTAAACATGTCAAGTCAGATTCATATCATTACCTGATTATTCCCAGTTATCAGTTTATAGGTGTCTACGTAAATAGGCTTGATGAATAATCATGAACTCATGATAAAAAAAACAAAAAATAATAGTGCACATGTTTTATCAGTAACTCTTCACTAACCTTAGGAATGCTTTCATGAATGTGTTTGAATCATCATAACTGGGCAGTTTTTAATAATTCCTTCAGAGGTACATCTGCACTTTCAGGGTCAGCACTGCTGAATTCCAAGTGCACTCATCATGTTTACTTCATAATTTCTCCATCATGTTTGTGGACCCTCAAATAAAGTGAAGCAATGATCTTCCTTCAGCAGTCACATAACACATAATACTGGTGGTGTAATTGTGAAATCACATGCCATCCATCAAGTCAGACTGTATGAGCCATCCTTCAGCACACCCATCATTCACTCCAGTAAACTTACTGTTCATTCTGTACAAAGTTTTTAACTGTTTGTTAACTATCATCACCAAAAGTCATCAATTTCCTGTTTGTGTTTCTTCTTCTCTGTAATTATGTTTTAATATCTGCAATAAAATGCCATGAACAATAATCTGTTTTAATTTTTTTTTTTTTTTATTTCTGTAATAATTTGTTTGTTGGCTGTTTGTATGTGCACCTCAGAGTGGGAGATCTTTGCGGTCAGAGGAGTGGAGAGGTGGAAGGATGTGACATAGAAAGGATGATGCAGAAATGGTGGTTAAGCGACAAAGAATGATGCAAGATGACATTTTCTGTCATTACATCAGTGTTATGGGTGTTTCAGGATATTCAGGGATAAAGGATGAACAGTGACTGTTTTTGCAAATGCAGAACTTCTGCAGCTTGTCCTCAGGTATTAGGGATCAATATGAAATTATGATCACAGAAGCAACCTATAGAAAGTAGTGCTCCATCGCATCACCAAATATCCAGGAGAACCACAAAGTATGACCCAACCTACTCTGCCCCTGATTGGCTGACTCTTGATATACTTATCAAACCAACCAATAAAGGCAATAATGAGTACTAGTCAATTACAAGCAAAGTCAGGCAAGTCACACCTCTACCATCCTCGGAAAAATAATGCAGCAGACTGCTGACTGATGTGCATCAAAGGGACTTAAAAGTGTGTATACTCATATATCTGTGTTTACCCTGCACTACACCACTCCACCACAAACATTTCTACAAGGTTAGCTGATACCTGTCTTGAATTTCGTCTCACTGCATAAAGTGTGAGAAATTTTCATATGCTGAGAGCAGGGGCGTAGCTAGGGATTTTGGGCCCCCCAGAAAGAATTTACACAGGGCCCCCCTTAACCAGTGAGACAAGCAACAAATTGGTCTTTTTACAAACATCTTTGCATTTTAATGTATTTTGAAACATAATTTCCCCATTTGTGAGCAATATTTTTACTACGGTTAAATTAAATTTACTTGCAATATTTCACAGCGCTGTACTATACCATTCAGACATTTTTAAGGGAGGAGCAGTATTGTATTTTACTCTATTTTATGCAGATTCCAGCCTGTTGGCTGATTCATTTAGTCTAGTCTTACTCAACCCTGCTCAACCAAAGAGCCAAAATGCATTTGCAAGAGCCACAATCTAAGTGGTGAAAATTGGCAATTAAGATAGGGTAAAGGTAGCAAAAATGGGCCACAAGCAGCAAACACTGAGAGAAAAATGGCGAAAATGGGAAAAAAGTGGTATTAAAGGGCAGAAAGTGGCAAAAATGGTGGGAAGTGACAAATAGAAGTGGCAAAAATGGGCTAAAAATAGCAAACACTTTGAGAAAAATGGCAAAAATGGGTGGGAAATGACCAAAAACTGAGTTAACGGTGGCAAAAACGGTCCCAAAGTGGCAAAAATGCTTAAATAGGCATCGAGGATTACTGCTTTATTCACTTTTGATTTAATCATGTCACTAATTACTAAGAAAAAATAAATCAAAGCACACTTTTCATTTCTAGCTATGCCCCTGGCTGACAGTAAAAGTAGTTTGCATAAAATAAAATATGTTCATTGCAAAAGTTCATATTTTGATAACGACATAACTGTGATTTGTTGTGCAGCCTTATTTAAAAATGTCAAGACATGAATTGTATTTTCCTGAATATTTTCAGCCACATCCTCGCGTTGGCATACTCTGAGTTGATATGCAACATTTACAACCGTGCATACGGGAAATAGTTCTGGAGAAGTCGGGGTTTAAAGTTGTCTGTCAGAATCTATGCGTCACACCTTGAAATTAAAAAAAAAAAAAAAAAAAAAAAAAAAATATATATATATATATATATATATATATATATATATATATATATATTAGGAAAGAGCCATTATCTCATGAGTGTATCTGCCATTGATGTACCCTACTTTGGATCCAGTACATGGTTATATTAGATCTGCAGTGTGGACTTAATCTAAAGTAGGGCTGTGATGATCAATTTTTGTGATTATATCCTGTTCAACCCTCTTCAAAACGCATCGTTCTGACTGTGAATATTTCCACCAAATTCCCACCCTACCTTTGTAATGTAACTTAAAAAATAAACTTCTGACATTTTAAGGAGGAGAAGTGAAAATTATTAAACCTCAAAAAGGTGCATGATGATTTTAGAATGATACTGACACTTCTAGTGTAGCTAGATTCTGTAAAAATTAATGTAAGCACTGAAGGATTTTTTTGGTTCAACTGCATCATTTTTGTCAGAATGATGTATAGATTTGTCGGCATTAAAATCTGAATTTGTGTTTGAAATTGCGTAAAAATAGTCCATATAGGGCACAGATAGCCTAGAGCAGTGGTTCCCAACCTTTTTTCCTTTGAGCCCCCCTCTACTTGCATCTAAGAAACCTTGAGCCCCCACCAGGACTGACATGAAAAAAAGATAGTGACACTTACACTCACACTAGGCCATCCGTACTGTGCCTGGGCCCGTTTCAGCCTAAAGTCCGGTACGTTTGACCAGTGTCAGTGCAATCATTCCATGCTTCGGCGCTTCGCGGCCCTGGCACGGAAGGACGAGGTAGGCCTAGGCATGGCACGGATGCAAATGAAGAAGCACAAGCGCGGGAATGTGACGTGGCGTGAAGTAAAAACAAAAGGACCCGCCCCAGAGCAGAGGTAGCAGCTGCACACTAGAGGCAGCAGGATTTTTCAAAAGAGAGAGAGAGAAATATATATTTTGTCTCATTGTATTTCAACAAGTTACAAAGATTTTATAACAGCAGGAGAATTTAACTTCACACAGCTTTACGATCTCGTTCTAATGGATCACAGTCCTGTCCACATTTCTGACCAGTTTCTAGCAAGGTCAGGCTTTAATGACTGTGAGAGCTTTTTTTGGTTTGTGAAATAAAACTTCTTCCCTTGTTTGAGTCACAAACAGCAGCTCACAGGATAACAAACACCTTTCATCCTCTGTGCGTAAAGGAGAGTGACAATTATGCAGACAAGTGTGTGTCGGGGTTAATCACACGGCTGATTTAACCTCTCTTATTAAAAAATTATAATACCACACTGTCATCCACTGAAATAACTTACCTCTAATTCTATTTCATGTTATCAAGAAGTGAAATTGTGATCTTAATCGCTGAAGTTTGGACAGAGCATCGTTTACTAAACCTGAGGCACATTCACTTCCAGCTCTCATCAGATGGTTAAAACTGCTCGTGTCACCGTTAAAAAAGTCTTTTAACTGAACATTTAATCCTGCTCTGGACACAGGCTGTCCTGTGACATGAGAGCTTGTTTGGTGAAGCACTGACCGGCATCCAAACGCAGAGAGATGCAAAGTTCATGACGCATAAGATAATTCCAACCTCAGCGCAGACAAAGCCTTGCACCCCCCACAAGATCTCTGGTGCCCCCCTAAGTAGGTCCTGGACCCCAGGTTGGGAACCAAGGGCCTAGAGGTTAGGTCATACCCCATTCACACAGGCTACCAGGGTTTAAGTCCGGCCTATGGCTCCTTTCTTACATGTCTCTCTGCACGCTCTCATCCCTGATTCTGATTCTATCCACTGTCATCCTCTATCAACAGAGGCAAAATAAGGTGCATAAGCCTGCCTGATAAGTTAAAAATTCCCAGGAAAGCGGACCCCTGGACTGTCCTTTGTTCAGGGGTAGCCCTGGGTATTTCCCAGGATCCCAGGTTTTGCAGGGTGCATAGAAAGAACACGCAAAAAGGGACTTGCTGAAGATTCAGGAAAAATTTTGAAAAAAATTAATGGACATTAAAAGGCTAAAACTAAAATGTTTTATCAGTTTTTTTTTTCAATGTAAATTAAATCAATGCGATGTTACAAATCTTATAGAACCTGTACTTTATTACAATAGAACTGAGATGAGATGTTGAAACTGAGACAGTTTACCTTTTTATGAAAAATATAAGCTCATTTAGAATTCGATGGCAGCAACACTCCTCAAAAAAGTTGGGGCAGTGAAACAAAAGGCTGGAAAAGTAAGTGGTACTAATGAAAAACAGCTGAAGGAGCATTTTGACACTAATTAGGTGAATTGGAGTAACATGACTGGGTATAAGAGGAGCATTTTAGAGAAACAGAGATGTGCAGAGGTTCATCCATCTGCTAATATATAAAACTACTAAAACTATAAAGAGTAGAACTAACTAAATGTGACTGAAAGCTTTCAATCTGAAGACTCAGTGAGTAAAATAGCTCTCATAATTAACACTCATTGATAAAGGCACAAAGAATTGTGTGTTTATAAGGCAGCAGGGGCAGCGAGTCCCATAATGGAAATGTTTGTTACACAATGCAGCTATTATGTAATGTCATTGCCCTGATTTCTGCTGATCGAAAGTGGATAAATTAAAGTGGGCTTTCTCACTCCCTACGGACCCCTGGGTGTCTCCACCTGGAAACACTCCAGCCTTCTCCAGGGCAGTGGTGTGCACCAGGGTACAGGGCAGGGGGGGTCGCTCCCTTCATGGCCCAGCTGTTGAAAAACACGCACTAAAGTGCCCTCTAGGGAGCCAAAATGTGTGTTAAAGTGCTCTCTCAAGAGCCAAAACGCGTGCTAAAGTGCCCTCATGAGCCAAAACACATTATAAAGTGCCCTCTTGGGAGCGAAAACACGTGTTAAAGTGAACTCTTTGGAGCCAAAACACGTGCTAATGTGCCCTCGAGGGCCAAAACCGTGCTAAAGTGCCCCCAAAAGCCAAAACGCGTGCTAAAGTTCCCTCTTTGGAGCCAAAACACACACTAAATTGCCCTCCTGGGAGCCAAAACACATGCTAAAGTGTCCTCGAAAGCCAAAACGCATGCTAAAGTGTCCTCGAAAGCCAAAACGCATGCTAAAGTGCCCTCTTGGGTGGAAAAAACACACTAAAGTCCAGAAGACCATTAGGACCGAGAAACACTATGAAACATTACTGTTGTAATGAATTTTATACTGGGCTCTTTTTTTGATCTATATTGAGCCAGAACTAAATCTCACAGAACCAGTTTGGATTATCTGGTGCTAATATGGCGTTAAAATGCAGACTACAGGAAACTGGCTGAAAATGTTCCAGGGGAAGACCCCCAGACCCCCTAGGGATTTATTTATTTATTTCTGTGTTCTTCACAGTCCAAGGTTGAATCTACACAGTTCTTGTGGATGCTGATCCTAACTACAGACTAACTTGAGTAGTCTGTCTAGTTAGTCTGTTTTAAGGCTATATAATGTGCCATTTGTATAAAATTTAAACATGTCTGCCCTCGAAAACATGTGAAACTTAGTGCCCTGGCGAGTGGCGAGAACCCGCTGTATGTGCCCTTTTTTTTTTCTTTTTGCCGCTGCCCTTGAAAAAGTCTGTGCACGCCACTGCTCCAGGGTGTAAAAACCAGAGGCAAGGTGTAAGGTAAGAGTGACAACCAAAACATGACAAACATTTGCAGTCCACTTGTAGAATGGCACCAACCTGCTGATGAAATGCAGCTCTTGACTTTGACTTGCCTACTTGGGAATTCAGAGTGTGTGGTTGACGGCCACAGCCAGCAGGGTCAGAATGGAGAAGTTGTCAAAGCCCTGATAGATGAGTGTGTGTTTATGTGTGCTGCATTTTCTACAAGTGACAGCACAGTCAGTGGGACACGCATGATGTGGCATCAGCTCTGGCAGACAGACGGACTAAAATAGAGCCTAGTGTGACAAACTGTGCCCAACAGAGAGCGAATGATTTTCCTTTTTTTTTTTTTTTTTTTTTTTTTTAAACACCAGCCTCCCTCCTATGCTAAATTGTAAGCCAGGGGTGGCGGAAATACGTCAGTTCTGTGGGTTCTCTGAAGCTTGACTGTGTCTCTTAATTTCGGATGAAGGGAATGAGAGAGGGGGGGAGAGGAGATTTTAATCACTCCTGTCGCTTTAAGGACACTTATCAAAGCCTTCTTATGCGAATAGAAAATACCATGAGCCACTGGGCAGCTGAGCAGCTACAGGGACGGACTGGAGTGGATTTATAGGAAACTCTACATGATCTAAACTGGAATAGACCGCCTCATTGCCTTGTGGAGTTTGATTTCACACTGGATGGTTGTCTTATTCGGACGCTTCGGGATCATTTAGGGGGGAATATTGCGCAGAAGTCGCTCTCAGACTTGGGATCCTTTTCGCCCCTGAAGCGCAGAGAAGGAATATGGCTTAAAAAACTCGGGATTATTCAGCTACAGTCGATGCGTGCTTGTTCGCCAGGCGTTTCGTCTCGGACGGGTAGTATCCCGAGCTCTTTATTTGACAGCCTTGGATCATGGATTGGGGAGGTGGAAAACAACAACGGCCAGCGACATGATTTCTCTGCGCTGTCTGCGGTATGCAGCGAGCTCCGGCTGGAACACTGCGCGTTATTATTCCGATGCAACAAAAGTTACAAAGCGAGCGTAATGCGTGGATTGTAACTATTTTACCGTTTTGCACCTGCTTTAACGGACGCCGCGTCGACATAGTGCAGATTCGTGACAAAATAACGTGTGGATCCGCGTCGCTTTGCTCCCTCTCTATCGGCTGAGTGGGATACTTGAACATTTGCTTATCGTAATGGAGATAGAGGAGGTTTGTACTCAAGGTCATTGAGTGTTTTAAGGCGATATTTGTTATTTACGCACACATCCGCGCACGCACATTAACACATCGCGCTATCTTCACGTTCTAGCGCAGCCACAGTCCACTGTGGGTGATTTGTTATTACGCGGTGCAGCGAGCCTTTACCCGAGCACCTTCTCTGGAGTTATATTTATCCGCTTTTTGACACTGCGAGCTCTCTCTGACAACATGGATGGCAAAGTGAAGCAGGGCAGGAGATGCCGGTCCAAGCGGGAGAGGGTGCGTAGGTTACGGGAGGCAGGAAGCAGAGACGCCCGCAGCCCCGACCCCAACTCCTCCTGCTCCGACAGGGAGGGACACAGTCCGGGGAGGGACGCCGCCTCCCTGCCCGGTAAAAAGGCGCCGCACCCCGCAGCCGCCGCCAGAGCCCCGCGTCCCCCCCGCCGGAAGAGACGCGAGTCCAGCTCGCAGGAGGAGGATATCATTGATGGATTTGCTATCACCAGTTTCATCAGCCTGGACCGTCTGGAGGTAAGGAGGAGCTGGATCATTACCTGTTTGTTTGTGTGGGTGCTGCATTCTCCATCAGTGGACTGGGGGTCCTTGAGACTCACCAGCAACATAAGGACTGCTCTAATTTGTCTCTAATTGACTTGAGAGGATGCCAGTTATGGAATAGATAAGGATGACTTTTCTAATCATCTGGATGAGAGATTGTTGGATGTTCTGGAGGTTTCTCTGAGCAGTCATTGGTTTGATTCCCATCAAGCAGGCTGGTTGGCAGCTGTGGACTTCAATGCAAAGCCCTTAATGGTGGTTTCAGGAGCTAAATATGTCTGCTTGGTGTTCTGAAACAGTGGCTCTCAACTTGTCTAGCCTCAGGATCCAACACCAGAGGTGGAAGAAGTGTCAAACTCAAGTAAAATTACACTTACTTTGATTTAAACTTCTTTAAAGTTAAAGTGCTGGTCAATCAACCTACCCAATTAGAAGTAAAAAGTAGATACTACTGAGTAGCTGCCTTTGATACTTAAAGGGCTAGTACAGGGAAATCTGATCATGCATTAATGTGAAGTAACAACCAGGTTTATTATAAGGTGTTCCTTAACCTGAAGTAAAATGCAACAGGATGCAATGTGGAGTTATTCCCTTGCAAAGTGCTGACAAAGCCAAACTACTAGTGACTTTCATGGTGTTGGCAGAAATCTTGGACCTCCTTTTTTTGGCTTTTAGAGCTTAATTTTTGTCGGCGCTTGATGCTTTTAAAAATGTAATGGAGTACAGTACTTCCCCCAAAATATCCTGAAGTGGAAGTAAAATAACGGATTTAATAATGCACTCTTAAAGTAGCTACACGTACACAGAGAAAGCAGCTCAATTACAGTCACATGAATGAATAGAATGGCTTACTTCCCACCCTGCTACAACACAATCAATAATTCCTAAGTTTCAATCACTCAAATTTATCTTGTTAAAAAAGTGAAAGCTGGCAGAGGAAGTTCAGAAGGGGCGAAAAGCCGCTAAAAAGTACACAAGCTGAAAGTATGTTTTATGAAGAAATGAGGGGCCAAACAACGATGCTTACAGGTGCAAGAAGATGCATGAAATAGCAGCAGTTGTTTCAGTCCATCAGTGACATCAGTTTCATTGTGGATTGAGATGTCTGCTGCTGCTTTTAGTCACCTTTTTGCACCCTTGAGCACCCATGGTGTGGTCACCCATCTGAAATAAAGAAACTACTTTGCATTCATGTGGACTTTTTAGTGGTTGTTCATCCAAGTTCAGTTGTTACAATGTGGTTTATCAGATGCTTTTGTCCAAAGCAACAAACATCTGGGACTGGTGGCCCTGGCGTCCAGGTCCTTGCCCAAGGACCCTCACTGGATGCTCACTATGCCTTGACTTGGATTCAACCCCCCAGTCTCCTGTGATGAATAGGTTGTTTCCACTTGTCTTGATCAGTTCAGTATGGCATGGCATGCATTTCCATATAGTAAAAGTTGGAAAGGGTCCCAAATAACAACCCGAACCGTCCCACTTTCTTGGCACCCTTCCGTATGGGTAACAGTCTTACCTATCTGTCCCAAAAAGGTGGAGCTACACACACAGCAATATAGATTTCTCCAACTCCACAGCTGGACCGGCAGACTTGTGACTTCACATGCAAAGCCTTTACAGCCGCCTACCAAGTGAGAGTACAGGTGTCTGTGGAAACACAAAGTATTTTGGAACAATACCAAACTGTACTCAAACAGGACCTCCTGGTGGAAACACAGCTAAAGGCAGCAATGTAAACCTCTGAGCTATCCGCCTCTGATGTACAGGATCTCCTTAGCTGTCCTTTTAATGATTTTTCTCCTGTAACAAAGCAACCAAGAGGATTTTTTTAATGCGATAAGTAGGCACACTTTCATTTTGCCTTGGAATATTTAATGGAAAATGTAACATGTCAGGCTTTCAGTAGAGAAAATTAGGATTGAACAAAGACACAGGACCAGACAGACGTTACAGAAGCCCCGAAAATGCATTTTATTTGACTCCATCCCAAGGCACCATGTCATTTCGGTTGTTTTCTGGAGATCAATATCTAGAGAAAAGGAGGCAAAAATGAGTTAAGATTTTGCAGAAACAACCAGAATTAGATAAGAAGTATAGATGTGTTCTCCTTAGGGCTTCTGCACATTATTGCTCTTGCCTCAGTATTTTCCCAAGTGTACTTAAGACACTTTTGGGTCCTGACCAGCCAGTTGAGAGCCACTGATGCAGATCAGATATTCATAGAGGTTTTTGTGGTTTCCCTGGCCAGTCATTGGTTTGATTTCTATTATAGAGGCTTGTAGACTGCAGTAGAGTTTAATCCTAATCCAGAAATCAACAGTAATGCTCCTTTTTTGGAGGTTCCTGGAGCTAAATTTGTGTCCCTTTGGTGTTTAAACCTCTGCAGCACTGAGCTCATGTTTGCAGAAGTTCAAGGCTTCATGATTCAGATGTTAATCATTGGCAGCTTCTGGTTTTAGGAGGCGAATAAACAGGTGCTTGTGTTTTTCTAGCTGGGATTGTTTTCGTCATGATCCACCATGAGTTGTCAGTGCTCTCTTGACATTTTGCTCTTTGATAAACTGCCTATTGCACCATCCATCTGTCACAGGCCTGATATACCATGAGCTGATAACCCTGTCTGTTTCTGTCATTACTGCGTCTGATGTCAGAGGGATGATTTCAGAAAGAAAGCGGCTCCTCTCGTGACATCCTCTTATCTCTTTTTATCTCATTAGATGACAAATAAAACATCGCTCCCTGTGGGACGGCGGGCTGACTGACAGAGCAGATTTTTTCTTGTGGCTCATTCGAGGAATGTTAGCACTTCTGGAGTGGGAAGATAAATCACAAGCTTTCATAAACATAGCTGACATATTACCATTCCTCTTAGGGCTGTGTATTTTAAGATGATGACCTCATTTGAAAGCCCATGGATCATAGCGAAGGCCACCTCATTCCAATGACAACCTCCCATGTAGGCTTAGCTTTGGTATTAATCAGCCGTGATTGACTCTTGCCTCCTACGTCCTGCTTAGTAAGTGGAATGCTACAGCATAACTGTATGAAATATAAACCAGTTGTCCATCCACATAATGTGAGATCACTTTTCTACATCCTCCCATCTGTTAACAACTCCAACCTGCGTGGGTCATTTGTGGTTATATTGCTATTCCATTTAGCTGAGCGCTTCATTGCCTTTAAAGTGGGTGTGAAAGCCGATAGGGGACGAATAATCAGAGGGGTGTTAGTGTGAAGTATGTGTGCATGAACCCTAACCACAAATACTATTGTTATTCTGTAATTAATAGAGGGAGAACCACTGGAGAATCATTGTAGCTTCTATTGATTAAAGATATTATACCTCATAAAATCCTATAATGATGCAATACAGTGGAAGATCCAAGAATAAACTCCCACAGGGAGGCTGCAGCAGCTCTCCCCTATAAGATAAAACTGTTACTTGTTCTTAAATGTGCATAAAATCCGTGTGTCGGCGCCCATTCTTGTTGATTTGTATGAGTGCAGCACGCTCTGATGTTGCATGTGTGAGTATTCTTGCCCTTTGTGCTGCCTGGCTGCCATTCCTGACAGCTGCTGACTGTGAAAGACTTTGAGGATGTCACAGCCACAAACTGTTTCTCACTGGCGTCTTCTGGCAGCATGCTGGTGTCTCCGCTTCTGTCATCGCAGCCCCTTGCACTATTGACTCCTGCGACTATTGTCATATGCTTTTTTGTTGCAGTTAGAGGTACTTTAAGTTCACGCGTTGCACATTCATCCCTGTTAGCAGCGTGTTTGTTGTAACAGAGGAGGCTGTGCTTTCAAAAGGGTTCTCCACGGGTGCTTTATCTTAATAAAAATGCTGCCACTTTGTGTTTAAAAGGGAAATTAGGTTAAATAATTATCCAATTTTGGTTTTACACATTCCAGCGCCGTAATAGTTTTCTCACTGAAGTGCTAAATCCATGTTGAATAAACACAATGTGCTCCACATAGGAGCTTATGTTCAAGGCTAAGCAAATGAGGCATGATAGGGTTCTATGTGAAATGATACTCATATGCCAGCTACTTCTTGGTAATTGGTCTGATTTGCATGCAAATGGATTGCACTTATTAAATGATGCTGGTGAATCTGGTGCAATTACAAGAGAGGATATGCATTTTTTTTTTCTTTTCACTCGTGCGTGTGGGGAAAGAAATAGGCATGTTGAATTTCTACACGTCTGAACAGTAAAAATATTTTCTGTTAGTGGGTTTGCTGCATCACTGTGAAAGGAAAATGCACCCACTAGAAAAGTCTCATGCTGCCCTGACATGACTCATGCTTTCACCTACTTATTGTATGCTCGAGTGGAGCTCCTGACCTGTGCTACCTGTGCTAATTGCTCATCAATTATGAGGAGGACACAGCAGCATTTGGCCGGGAATAACTCTGACCTATTGCGTCATGCTCTGATAAGCCCACACACCCTCAGCGGGGGGGAGTGTGTGGTCCTTCTGACCCCTTCAAAGTGACTGATGGCCTGCACTGTTGTGTTTAGGTCTGGGCTTACAGAAGGGCTGACAAATTTTGAAAACAATGCTTTTTAGAATTCTTCATGTCATGTGTAGCATAAGTAGATGAGAAATTGTTGTATGTTCTGGAGGTTTCCTTGATCAGTCATTGGCTTGATTCCCATCTCACAGGCTGGCAGGCAGAGTTGAAATTTAATACAAAGCCCTCAAATCAACATCAGTGATCAATAAATGGTGGTTTGAGGATCTAAATATGAATGCTCGGTGTTCTGAAACAGTGGTTCCCAACTGGTCTAGTGGAGTCATCCTCTCGCAGTGGTTATGCGAAACTACTGGCCAGTTCCAGCTTGGACCAGTGTTAGTTTGTTGACTCGAACTATGGCTAGAAATGTTGGTCAGCAATGTAATTTCCATGAGAGAAATGAGACCAAGACTAGCTAAAAAATTAGGGGTTGAATGTTATTGGTTTTCTGTGACGACTGAGTAGTTTGTGAGACAAATAAACAATATTTGGAACTGATAAGCATTTATCATGATGCACAAAATGTATGTAATGTGGCAAAAGTGAAATTGCATGTTCAAAAAATGAAGGAAAATAAACAGTTCAGCCCAAGCTCTATCAGCTTAAGAAATGCCACACAGCAGCACGATAGCAGCAGGAAAACAGGAATAGATGCCGTACGCTTACTGTCAGTGGCATCCAGGCTGAAGTTCTGATTGCTCATACTCATCCAGCTGTGTTGTATGCAGGACATTTGTTGAGACCGTGGAGAATGAAAATAATGCCAGAGAGAAAGACGCACCTTGGAGCCAGAGTAGTGCACTTTTTGATCAATGAATTTGATCAAAACGGACAAAATCTAAGTTTAGTTTTCATCAAAGAAACTAAAACAAGACTAAAATGTAGTTATGTTTTTGTTAGGCATTTGAATCCATGATATGAGAGAACACAAGCTGTTAGCTTGGTTGAATGTGTAGCTCTTCTGCCATGTAGCTGTAGAAAACAAGGATTATTATAAAACCAACACAATGTTAGATAGAAACACAGATTGTTCTTTCCTGTAGGCCAGGCCTGTATGTTAGGATGAAATTAAATCGTGCATAAATCAACATGAATTAAAGGGATGCGTGCCATGGGATTTTGCTGATACCCAATATGCAGCTATTTCCAATTTATTTTAGCAGATACTGGTACCAATATATTTATACCTATATATTTTTACTGAAAAACACCAAGTTTCTGCTGTGCAAAGAGCAGCTGAGTCAAGTGGAGCTGAGAGAGGAGTGGGGAGTAGACAGTCCTGTGGTTGTTAATGTGTGAGACTTCATTCACATGTGCAGGGCTCCCTTGAGTGTGTGGCGCCATAGGAAACCACCTATACTTGATGGTACATTTGTGTAATTTGCCATTTTCTAAGGCTGTAATGGGATTTATGCTAGTGCTGCACAATTACTCCAATTGCAATCCATATGTTAGGCTGTGCAGTTGCAAAGTTGCAGTTATTTTTGTATTAAGTAGTTCTTGAAAGGTTAATAAAGAAGCCTGCTGGAATGCCTTTAAGTTCAAAACAGTGCCACTATTGCACTTTATAGAAGCACTTTTAATTTAAACAAAAGGAAAATATCTTCCAATACTAATATCATGCCAATTATATCATACATCTCTGTGAGTGATTTATTATTATTGGTCTATTTCAATCACTGTAGTAAAACGACTGATTTGTTTAACTCACAGTCCTGTAAGCAATCACCATGACAACATAACAAAGCTCTGCCAAACAGGTGTGGTGACAACATGAATAACTAAAGAGAAGATTGCAGGAACAATAAAAAACAAATGTGTGGCTTCACCGAGCTATATTTAGTAATTCAGACTGTCATTGAGAGAAAAATATGGATTTCACTTTATAAACACTGTCCATAAACTTTACTTGACAAGTATAGAAATAAATACTATTTTTTTTAAAAGCATATCAACCTTCACTCAAAGGAAAGCATCAGCCTTAACCACTGCAGATATATTTCTGTAAATCAATGTCCCAATAAGGGCTAAAAAAAAAAAAATTATGACACATATTGCATATAAGATATGAGCATTTGCATTGAAGGGGATGCTCATTTTTATGTTATTCTCATTTTGTTTAAGATAAACATAAAAAATGAGGAAAGAAGACTTGTTTGGAAACTTTTCTGAAAAATGTGGCTCTTGAATGCTTGCATGCTGTGCAGAGCAAAACATCTCTGCAGCAAAAACTGTGTTAAACTGGTATTATGACACATTTAAGGTTAAACGAAATATTGCACTTGTGATCTGAAAACTGCAGTAGACCATATTACGATGTAATCTAAATCTTGATGAATTGCTCAGCCTTGGTTTACAGTCAGGCTTCTGTCTCATTAACATCCTGTACCCCATCCTCCCAGGTTCAACCATCCCCACATGGCCCACATAGCAATATTTACTCTATCTTGTTTCTTTTAATCTCTCAAAGCTCTTTGCGTCTCTCCAAAGCACCTCAGCATAAGCATGTTTTATAAAATCCCTGTCACCTTTGGGTTACTGGTGGCGTCACTTGATTGTCCTATTTTAGTCACTAACTAGTTCACAGCTGCTGCTGTCTGTTCCTCACAGCCCGAGGTTACGGCTTTCTCTCCTTCAGCGCTGCGACATTAAACACAATCAGCTGCTTGGTGTTGTTGATATTCCAGCTCTGCTCTGATAGGATCAGACTCCTCCTGATGAAGGCTTAGACTGTGCGGCGGTCTCCCCCTGCTCCTGCTCCTGTAACCTGTTCCACAACAGCCCAAAGCAATTTGTGGACACGGCCGTGTTTGATTACAGCGTGTTTATTTGCATTGAATAGCCCTTTTCTCAAAGGAAAGCTGCTTACTTACCTGTGAAAATCGACAGTACAAACATACACGTTCCTCTTTGTCACAGGCACCCTATTGTGATTAGAGCAGCATAAAGGATGATTCAATAATGATTCAAGGAGTGTAAGCACAGTCAATCTGCTATCATGGGCTTTTCAAGGAGACGGGGAAGACCTTGTCAGTCCATTCAAGAAGGTTTTCATCTCTTTTCTTGGAAAAGAAATCAGGTGATTTTTTTCAAAAGTTCCTCTTGAAACATAAATGCCAAGTTGGTAAAGAATCTACGCTGAGAACGAAGGTTTCCACCTGACATCAGCGCTATTAAACAATTACCCGCTGCAGCTTAAACCCTGCAGAAGTCTCCCTGTGGGTATCGAACAAGTGAGCAGATAATAAAATGACACAATTATCCATCTGTCACAGCATTAATAAGATGTTTGATTTGCTCCATTTGCTCTGTGAGTGACGTCGCAGTGGCAAATCCCCTCTCGTTAATCCACAATCCTTCTGTTCATCTGCTTTAACATGAATTTACAGATTTGTTTGGCTTTTTCGTTCCACAGCATGACTTTCTAAATTCACTCTAATGGGGATTTAGTTGATTTAGTGATATTACAAGAGTGTTAAGGGCAGAAGGCAGAAAGGCTATTTGGCGCTCAGACAGAAATTGGTTTCTGAACATTTAGAGTTTGACCTTTTATTTATCCAAGGAAGATTTCCTGAACATGCTTTCTCGTATTCTCACTAATCACCCTCTGTGCTGTCGGCCAATGAGGACCAAAGCAATACGTAGAAATTAAGCCGCCTCGCCCAGAGGGACAGTAGCTGCTAGGGAGTTGCAGCTTCACTTTCCCCACCCAGTGTTTCCCAGCTGCTGTGTGGAGCAAAGCCAGCAACATTCCAGTTACAAGAAGGAGTCTTTCTGTTTCATGATGTGCTCTGATGAAGGATTCCTTTTATTTCCAAGGCTTTGACTAAAATAACATTTCACACTTGCATCTCTACAGCTACGCTCCCATCACATTCATTTGGTTATCACTGAGATAGCACTGTGTGCTTCTTATTAGCAGTCATTAGTGGAGCTGACACTCAGGAGAACTCCTCTGTTCAGAGGTGACACTTCAAGTAAGTGCCTCACATATAAAGGGCGATTAATAAACACCCTTGCAGCACCTATGCAGAGAGGTATTATCACCCTCAAGGCTGGAGTTCACATCAGTTTGTGTAGATATTGTGAAGCTCTAACACCTGTTTCATATCGTTTTCAAAGCACATTTATAGCAATGGAAAAACAAAGAATATCGAGCAAGAACTACAATGCAAAGTCCTACTGATTTGTACGCATAAACTAAAGTATGTCTATGTCCTGGGGTGCCAGGGAGGGTTACAGCCTATTACTGAAGTCTGGGTTGGTCATTTTGCCATGGAAATATCCAGTTATAAGACATAGAAATGTATTTTTAAACAAGATGCAGGGTATAACATCCTTTATACCAACGTAGTTTATCTTAATGTCGATCCAATGAAATGAAAAACATTAACTGTCAGTTTGATGCTCAGTAAAAGATGAATGGTAAGAGTAAATAACAGTAATACGCTTATTGACAGCACCATAACTCATGAAATTTTAAGTCTAAATGGGGAATGATTTTACTTTGGAGTTGTATAATATTAGAATAAAGACAATTAATATTTAAAACAGTGTGATACCATGGCAATTAAATAAAGTTGTAGAGACCCAGTATTAAGGGTGCATTGTTCTCGGTATCTCCTGCTATCAACCCTGTGAACAAACATGGATCATCAGCCGTTTTTCGGCGGCATGAACAGATATCAGATACTGATGTGTATCTGCTGTGTCCAAATAATTTTATGCTGGTGGTTTCTGAATCAAGTAAGAGATTTTTCACAGAGCAGGAGAGGCAAGCTGTCCAACAAACACAGATTTTTTTCACGGTCAAACATAGAGAAAATGTTGGCACACAAGGGGTCTCACACCAAAAGAAGTAATGAAAAGCATCTGTATTGGTAGAGGCATCTAATCTTGCAAAGCAGATAGATTGGCCAGATTCTGTATTCGTTATCAGGCAGATCCATCTTGCACAGCTCCAATCTGAAGTTACTGTGCATGCTCTGAGACGAGGCTAGTGCGGGGTTTAGTTGTACTGGAAGCCGATAGCAAAGGCTGCTGCTAGTGTAGCAGATAGCCCCGATGTAGCTATGGTATAGAGGCAGAAATTGACCAAATTTCTTTATTAATTAAAAGCAAAGTTGCACCTTTATCAAAAAAAGGGCAAAGAGCCTCACTGAAAGCTTCTCTTGGTGGAGAAGATGTTTTTGCATTTCTGCTGACCGGCCTCAGCATGAGTTTTACCCCCCTGACAAGCTCCACTGTTCATAAACTAGGGCAGCATTTGCCTGTCAAGCTCAGGTTACTGCTGGAGCTGCACATGCGTACAACCTCATTTTGTCTTGATGCTCTGATTGGCCCGTAATGAATGTGACAGATGGAAGAGTTGTCCAATCAGATTCTGAGAATTTTCTGAAAAGTCCTGCCCTTCCAAAATGCTTTCTATGGGAAGTTTCCCAGATTTATGTGAAATACTGTATATTTCATGCAGCAGATTTATGAAACAGTTTACCTGATGTGTCAGGTTAATCAGCATCGGCTATACTGTCATGTTAAACATCAGTATTGGCGCATCTCTACCCAGTACTGAGTGACTTACAATTTCTGATTAAAAAAATTGCCGGCAAACTCGAGTACACTACCATTTGAGATGCGCCAATGTAAGAATCAGTGCCTTTACACACTTGAAATAGCAATTTAAGCAAATTCCAGTGTTTTGCAAGACTCCTTTGTAATTCTTGGTGTCTGAAATTCTCATGAAAGGTCACTGGAACATTTCTTACAAACTGCAGGTTACCGATCTTCCCCAAAGACTGAGAAAGACTCCCGGCCTGCAGACATTCTCTTTCATGTTTGACCATGGAAACAAATCAGTGTTTGACCTACAGGTGAATACTCTACCGATAAAAACAGCCTCTTCTCTGAGTCAGCAGATAGGGTTAGTAGCTTTCCAGCTTTGTACTGATGGGACACAACAGATATGTGTGATCCTAACATTTTTGCATGCCACATTATTTTCTAATTGGCTGCTGTGTATCAACAGGGCAGGTATCGAATACCAACAGATGCATTAGTGCATCCCTATAATTAACAGAAAGAAAGTCAGTTCCCAGGCTATTTGCCACGTTAAGCCCATGCTTTTACATTAACCTTACACTCAGCTGTGCACCTCTCTGCTGATTACCGGTTAGGTAACACAGTGTAAACCGACACTGACACTGGAGCCACAGCACACAGTCGCTGCTGTGGTGAGATGTCTTTCCTCCATGGTGAGGTAGCAGATTTGTTGCAGCGGTTGCAGCAATCTTGCTTCCATGTTTTCTCTTTCCCCCGACAGTGATAGTGCTGTGCATCATATGGCAGTGCTGACAAACAACTCCAGCTTTAATTAACAAGGCAGCCCCCTCTCCTCAGGGCTTTGCTACTCATTGGCTGACGCATCCCATGGAGAGAGCTTTCTTAATGCCAGTGGGACATTCTCCGGTCCGGCTCTCTCTCTCGCTGTCACACACAGTAGGCGACAGCATGGCTGATAAATGCATGGTCACATTTGCAAGCCTTTGCGCTCGCTCTCACTCACACAAGCACACGCTTGAAGCTTCACTGTGTATCTGTCCAGGCTGTCAACCAGTGACCTAAATATATCCACCCAAGGAAGGTTCCAGGTTGTTGTGGAAGTGTGTTCATGTGGATCTGGAAGCATGGCAATCATTTTCTCTGCCTCCTGAGTTACTTTTGAGCCCCACTGCTGTTCAGGTAGTGCGGGTGTATGGTGCACAAAGAGAAAGCGTCTGCAATAGTTCAGAGACCTCCTCCTTAGGTAGTCAGATATGTTGATACCACATGATTTTAAAGAGTGCAATCTCCATTATTTATACTAACAATGATATTTAAACTGTGGAAGCCTTAAAAATGAATCTTTTTCATGAGACAGATGCTAAGTTGCAAGCAGAATCAATGAATCCTTGCAATTGAGACGATTTTATAAGTTTGCTTGCAATTTTTGATATATAAATAAAGACCGTTCCAAGTATTGGGTGGCTAGGTCATTTTTTGGTGCTTTGGTGTCAAAACAAGCTTTCATAGAGGGTGCACATGATTGGCTGGCTAAACGGTAAAAGTTGGCACCAGAATGACATATTGGAAAAATTAATTTCCAATGACATTTTATTAAAAACCAGCTGCACAACATTAACATGACATAAAAATGAAATATTTATAAAAATATTCCTAAAAATACTTAAAAATGAAATTAAAAAATGCTCCTTAAATGAATTAAATTATAGTTCCTATTTAGACTAAAAATTCTGAATGAATTATCTTGAGGCCAGCATTACATTTACATATCAGCCAATACAAATACATTTGAAAATGAACTGATATACACTATATTGCCAAAAATATTGACTTATCCATCCAAATAATTGAAATCAGGTGTTCCAAATCACTTCCATGGCCACAGGTGTAAAAAATCAAGCACCTAGGCATGCAGACTGTTTCTACAAACATTTCTGAAAGAATGGGTCGTTCTCAGGAGCTCAGTGAATTGTATGAAATTGTGATTGAATTATGAATTATGAATAGTGAATTGTGTAAAGTTTGGTGGAGGGGGGATTATGGTGTGGGTTTGTTTTCAGGAGCTGGGCTTGGCCCCTTAGTTCCAGTGAAAGGAACTCTGAATGCTTCAGCATACCAAGACATTTTGGACAATCCCATGCTCCCAACTTTGTGTGAACAGTTTGGGGATGGCCCCTTCCTGTTCCAACATGACTGTGCACCAGTGCACAAAGCAAGGTCCATAAAGACATGGATGAGAGAGTTTGGTGTGGATAAACTTGACAGGCCTGCACGGAGTCCTGACCTCAACCCGGTAGAACACCAGAGTCAGGCCTTCTCGTCCAACATCAGTGAGTGAGCTCACAAATGTGCTTCTGGAAGAATGGTCAAAAATTCCCATAAACACACTCCTAAACTTTTGTGGAAAGCCTTCTTAGAAAAGTTGAAGCTGTTACAGCTGCAAAGGGTGGGCCGACATCACATTAAACCCTATGGATTTAGAATGCGATGTCACTTATGTTCATATGCAAGTCAAAGCAATACGTGAGCGAATACGTTTGGCAATATAGTGTATCTTGAAAACTTGATATCTTGCCCAGCCCTAAACTCTAGTTTTGCATTATCAATGTAAGGATTTGCAGAAGGTTGCACTTATGAATGTTGTGCATTAAGCCAAAAACAAGAAATTAGTTTTCTGACTAATATTTAAAATGATAAAAACAACCACCAAAGATCCACAGAGCCCAAGACGATGTCTCGAGTCTCATTTTATCTGATAAATAATCTAAAACTCAAAGATATCTAATTTTCTCTAACAGTGGGTTAAGGAAACAAGCAATTGCTTGTTTTTGGCAAGCTAAATTCAGAAAATTTCTGCCATTTTTGTTTTAAACTTGACTAGATATTGAAGAAATCGCTTCTGGAAATGTTTTTATGAGGAAGGAAATGTGCTGAAACTCAATTTGTTTGTCAGACTTCAAGCATACAAGCAGAGCAGTCTGGTGAGCAGCCTTGAATTTAAACAGCACTTTAGTTTATTTACAGGAAAAGTCAGCAGTGCCTTTAAATATCCTTCAGCTAAGATGGTCCCAGTGAAACCACCGCTTATACCTGAGAATTAGAGCCTTAGACTAAAAACAGAATCATTCACGTCTCCATGTTTGAATAAAGAAGTGAGCAGTTTGAGTGGAGTCTCGATGTGGTGAAAGTGTGATTTCATTCTGATACTCTGAGGTCAGTTCGTTAGAATGGGAGTGCACATTTGAAGGCCGCTTTTGATTCTTGACATTTTCAGAAGTCAGTGGTGCAGACACTCTTCAGTCACAGCAAGAACCTCAAGTAGATGCACATCCTGAACAGGCAGCAGAGAGGCGCATATCCATCTGTATTTTCTTAATTTCTGAGGCTTTCAGCCGGCAGCACTCGTGTTTCTTTTGGAAGATAGTTGGATAAAAGCAGGCTGGCCTGGAGGAGTCCTTTTTCAGAGCTGTCAGTCGTCTGTTTTTTAAGGCATCACTCTGCAGTCTGAATACATCGGCTCTGTAAAACACCAGAATAGGAGCCTCTTTGTTTCCAGGTAGCGCGGCTGGTGAGGAAGAGCTGAAGTGTGCACACAGAAAGACGGAGCTGACACATATTAAATGGCACATAAAAGCATGTGGGCCGCCGGTTGTAGGCATATGTATCCATTTCCTGCTCGTCGTAGCGCTCCGTCTTCCATCTTCCTGTCTCAGTGTTTTCATTGCGGTGAATGACAGGATGTAATTATGCTGTGATTAAGATGCTGTCTCTGAGCCTGCGATGGATTAGGAGACGCACTGTTAGTAGGTTCTCCGGTAATTATCCTCCACCAATTTGTCCCTTTCATAACCCCTCTCTGGTCCCCTAACTGCTTGATTGATAAATGTTGTTAAACAATGTAAACAAAAGACATTTCATTTGAAATAAAAGCAGATATTAATGATATTTGTCTTTTAGCTGAGGTATTTTCCAGCGCTGTGATTGCGGTGTATAAATAATGGCGTACTTGGCCGCAGGTGCTGTCTAGCAGACGAGGTCTGTAAAGGATCTACAATAAAATAATGAAACCTAAATAGAGAGGGCGCTCTTTAAGTGGCTCATTAAGTAATGGCTGTTTTCCTTTTCAGCCGTGTCCTTCGCTGACACAGAGCAAAGAGAGAGCTCTGAAAGCCTGGTTTGCTTCAGCCTTCACATCACTTGAATCCCCTTTCAACATTTTTGTTTGCATGAGAGGGTCGGTCATTTTTTCCAGCCTTGTAGGCTCATTCAGCACAAAGGTCTGCAGACTGGTTTACTGAGAACTGAGCGCTTTAGGGAGAGAGTTCTCTGAACTGTTCTGTCCTTAAAAACAGGATAAATATTTCACAGTAAAAGAATCATTCAGCCATGCTGCAAAATGTTTAATTTGCTAACAGTCAAGCAGGAGTAGACACTGAACTGAATAATTCAATCAACAAACACATGAAGAAACACAAAAAAACGTGTATTTAAATGAATAGATTAAATGCATCATTATAAATAAAATGATAATATACATTTGATTCAAAAATTCACATCTGGACGCTAAAGGTCACAACATAAAGACATAGTGACAACAGCCGGTTTATGTTTGCTTGACCAAATGTGCATTTTTTGTATAAAATATTGTCATGTGCTTCTCTTAAAATTGAAAATTAAAGTTCTATCTAAACACTGACATTGTCATGCATTGTACAGAAATAATTGTTATTCTGCAAGCTGAATGCTAAAATTATTTCTAGCCTAAATTTAGCTTGATAGTAGCCTAGCACTGAAATACAGCTAACGCAAGCCAGTTTAACATGTAACTGAGCCGTGCTTTACTGTAAGCCCACTACTGTTTTGGTAGGAACAGAGATTTTAAAAGAACTCACGACTTTATGTCGACAACTACATGAGATTTAGGAGATTTCCTTTATTTTGAAATTAGCTGGACTGTTGTGTGAATTTGGCAGGTTTTTCCACTCACCATTTCTGTCTACAGTCATGTTGGAGTTCAAACAAAAAGCAGTAGTGCTAAAGTTCCCCTAGTTATGCTAAAGGAAAGCTAAAACAGCCCTAGTTACTTTTATAATGAAGTGACTCAGTTATGTTTGACCAGCAGTAGCTAGGCTATTAGTTTAACTGGTTGCCAGTTTTCAGTGACCTGCCTAACAGTGATGCTAACCTATTTTAAACAAAAGTTGGAACCATAGTTTTTATGTAAATATATGACTGTGTTTGCCTGGGCTGGCAGCGCGTTTTCTATAGTGGTTGCGACAAATCTGCTATTTCCATGCTGACTTGTATTTTCTTACATATTAAACCTTCAACAACAAATATGGCGGTGATGTCAACCCAGCTAGTTAATGCAGCATTTATGTTTATAATATCTATGTCTGTGGCACCCCTTAGTAAGACTTTGTGTTAATATTTTAATGACTCAATCCATTCAGTGCTGAGAGGCAGCCATTTCTGTTTGACCTTGAGGCAATGTTAGCTAACTTAGCATTAGCTTAGCAGTAAGGGTGGGTATCATTCTATGTGGTCGTCATTACTTGTGTTTTAAACAGCAGTGTTTTCACTCATTTAGTGTTACATGGACTCAAACCTTGTGGTATTGCTGAATATTTGTGGTTGGAAATGATTAAAAGAAAATAAACCGTACTCAGAAGAATAACCTCTAGCTCTGGCTTTATTAGCAAAATGGGCTGGATTTAAAAAACAACTGCTTTGCAATAGCTACAGTAACTCTCAAGGGCCGTATGACTGAAAAGACAATGAAAAGTTAGCCTTGTTAGCACCGGTTAGCAACTGGAGAGGTGCTTGTATTATGTTTTGAGGAAGAAGAAGGCCTCAGCGAGCCAATGGGGTTTGTCAAGCTATAGGCTAGACGCCATGATTATGACTAACAACATTGGAACAGATGCATAAGTCTTAGAAGAAGTGTTTTTGCGACTATGCACTCAAGTACTCAAGTTCAATTGGTCTTGCCAATCCTCAAGTACTGAAACTACTGTAAAATCCCGTCCCTTCTTAGCAGCGGTATTCTGTTTGCAGAGTTAGCATGATGTCAGTTATCGTTAGCTTTTGCCATTCTTTGTAAAGAAGCATTTTGTTACTGTAGTTTATGGTAGTAAATAGTGTTCATCACTACATAAAGCTGCACTGTACACTTATGATTTGAAACAAAGTTAACCCCTTAAAGCCTGTTGTCGCATATTTGATACATACCTTTATGATACATCTGTCTAATCAATATGATCATCAATTACTAAAAAAAAAAACTTCTAAGTACAATCTGAAAAATGATAAAAATGCCCTTAAGCGGATTATCAATTACCGAAAACACATAATGAATACACAAATGATACACAAAAAATATACATATTAAATTTTATGGAAATTTGGATTTTTTTGGATTTCAGTAGAAAGTGAAATAAACATTTAATTTCCAAAAAAAAAAAAATTTCTGGCTTTTTATTGTGTTTTCAGGCTTTAAGGGCTTAAATGTCAGTGTCTGAGAACCGTAGAGTAGACCAGTGGGTCTCAACTGGTCAGGCATCACGACCAACAAACCTCCTCCATAAGAGAAATCACAACCCAAATTAAAAAAGAATAAAAAAAATCTTCATTTATTTCATGAATGCTGGTTAATCAGTATTCTTGGCTACCATTACACCATGAAGATAAAAGAACACTCCAGATAAAGTTGATGTTTGGACCCTTAATAGAAAAACTTACTGAACAAATAGATTGGACAAAACAAACATGTCAGAAGAGCACATCAGTACAGAAGGATTTACATGCTTAATTATTATTGTACTCAATTTTCCTGAGATTGAGAGTTTGGTAATTTCTCTAAGACTTCCCTTGTTATCTTGGGTAAACCAGCTTTATTTCCCAACAAAAGGGAGATATATGGTAGGAATCACGAGAGAAATACTGGGTTTTACTCAGAATCATAGGAAGATCTAAAAAAAAAAAAATGGTATGACATTACTGTATGTCCACTTAGGGCTGGCACACATTGGCAATCCACTAGAAAGAGCTTTGTGACCCACCAGCTGAGAACCACTGAAGTAGATGATACTACTCAATGTGAACTGTGTGTTTTTTTTTAATCTGGAAAAAAAATGAACTTTGGTTGACTTCAAACAAAATCCTGCTCAATTATTCACTGTGGCACATTTACAGACTTTCTCAGCCCATTTCACAACCACATGGTTTCATAACTTGTCAGAAGAAATCAATTATAATGTATAATGAAGAATAAAAAGAGGATATGTCTCAAAACTCGTATCTGGAATCAATCCCTGTCTTCTGTATTATTTAAAGGGTTTTGTTTATGCTTGGGTGATATTGACTCCCTGGGAAATGAATCATTCTTGAAGCCTGTTTAATGCTTAGTAGGAAAAAAACAACATTTAGCACAGCATTATTATTCACTGTACTCAAGAATGAAGATTAAATGAATCAGTTAAATACTTTTCTCTTCCCAGGGTGCATTCATCAGCACAGTAAGGCTGGCAGAAATCTTCAGTCATCAAAAACACAGTGCAGATAATAAATCAGCCTCCAGTCCGTGTGGTCATGTTTTTAAGGAGGGCCTCATTTTCAAAGGCATGACTCACGCAGTCGTGACATTGCTCAGTATCTTGCTGCATGTTTTCTTAATAGATCGCTCTCGGTGTGAAAGCAATTAGCGTTAACAGTTGTTGACATGCTCTTTTGCTACCGAGCCGACACTCGCTAGCAACACCAGCTCTGAGGGGAATAGTCTTTATAGGCCAAGTGATGCTGACAATAATTGCTCAGCACTCAGCTCTGCCGTCTGAGAGGAGCTCCAGTGATATGTTACAGCTCCCTGTTTGCTGGTTTGTTGACAGTATTTGCAGCATTTAGTCTTTTTCTACGTGTCTGTGTGTTTATATGTGGGTGCAGCCAAAGCCAAATAAGGACTGTTACAGTGTTTTGTGTGATAGCTTTGGCAGCCGTATAACAAACCGAGGCCAAGATAATAGAGCTTAGATAAGAGGGCGGTTATGCAATGTGGAATTTCTCTCTTTCCCCTCGCCACTTGTGCTCCATTCACTGTCTGGATGACATTCGCCTGACAACTCTGGGCTGAGCTGCCACACTCAGTTTCTGTGCTGAAATGAAGCACCTTGTCCTCACTTCACTAATGTGATCTGAATGTTTGGCAGGTGGAAGAGACTATGAGGAGGAGTGTGTCATTTCTGATAGAAAGTGGGTGAAGTGACGCTGGTTGTTACCTTTTCACTTAACTGTGTGTTAACAGGTCTTTATTATGCATTTATGACAGGATTTATGTGGAGCATTCGCTGATACTAAAAGAGGGAATCAGGGTAAAATGAAACCAGTGTGGAGCTCCACTTCCTCATGAGGCTGAAGTAGCAGTTTAAGCCACAGTTTTAGGTGTCCAGGAGGACATTTTTGTCGATGTGCTATGGAAACAGGTACCAACATAGTTTGAGTTCAACTAGTATCAAAATTCAAAATTCTTTTATCATGACAACTCTAGAAATAATCATATTTATAGTCAGAATAGTCTTTTCTAGGCACACATATGTTAGATGATTCCTCTATAATGCAACAGTTTTGATTTATGAAATATGTTGATTTATGCATTATTAGGTACATGGCTGATATAACTACAAGTCAGCATAATGGAGCTGTTTGTAGATGTATCAACCATGTACCTAATAATGCATAAATTAACATGGTTGATAAAACTACAGGTCAGCATAATGGAGCTGTTTGTCAGGACACTTAACCCTCTGAGTCAGGGATGTCCAAACTTTTTCCACCGATGGCCACATACAAATATAAATGAGGATGGTGGGGCCACTTTCATATACTTCGCCTTTAGGATTTTAGAGTTAGTACTACCAATCTAACTAAAACACGCTTAGTGGAGCACAGGTAGTTTAGCTGTTAGGTCATGCGCCATGTGCATGGGTGGCCCGGGTTCAAATCTGGCATGCGGCTTCTTTCCTGTATGTCTTACCCTGACTCTCTCATCTGTGTTTCTACCTCTATCAATAAAATAAAATAAAGGCACAAAAAAACCCAAATATATCTTTAAAAAGATATGCTAGTGATTGGGTATGCTTAAATGGCCAGTTAAAGGCTGAGAAGGCAAATAGACAATCATTTCAAGGATTTTTGGAGGGCCAATCAGATTTCAGGGGGCCATTGTCAGCCCATGCTATCACTGGCTCCGCCCCTGGAATGCCATTGGTATTGTTATTTGCTGTCGGAATCCATCATGGCGGAATGATATTGTTATTTTTTTGGTTGGCAATACGTTTACTATTTACAGTGTTGTCCTAATTCAGTCACAAAAAACATGATTAAATTTGACTTGTCAAAATGTTTGTCTACATTAGTATGGCATCACTCTCCTGTGCTTAAACTAAGTTCTACAATGCAGTTAAGCACAAGCTTTACATTCTGATATGGGCCATATTTCATTTTATTTTTGGAATTTGCTGAGAGCCAATCAAAAATGATTTGCAGCCTGCATTTGGCCCCCAAGCCATAGTTTGGACACCCCTGCTCTAAGTCCTTAGCTATTTTTTAATCATTTTGTCTTGGCTGGACTTACTGTCTTCAGAAGCTTGTAAAACATCAACACCATGGTGCACAGTCAAGCACTTAACATCCTTTTTATCAGGACAACCCGGGCTTTAATAATATTTGTCCTGCAGTAGTGCCACTTCAGTTGAAATATATATATATATATATATATATATATATATATATATATATATATAAGGGAGTTAAAGACAAAAGAAAAGAAAGATGTTTTTATACAAACTTGTGAAAAAGTGAAGACATAGTCCTTCTCTGACTAAAAATATTCAAAATATTCACAGACACAAAGTTAGTTTGAGGCAGCATTTTTAATATGGAAACTGCTGCAGATTGGCCCCAAAGCCCCCTTTTGAATGTATGACTTGCTTGAGGTTGCTTGAGGTTCTTGAGACTGTTTTTCCTTCAAAAGGCTTCTTCAGTTTTAATGAGACTGGGACCAAAGTTGGAATTTATAGCCTCTGTTGACCATCCACATGTTAAGGAAAATTCCATCTTGTGCTTACACACAAATGTTTGTGTGGACAGACAGTAAGTTAGGTTTGCTACTAGAAGGGACCCTGAACCACAAAGCAGGTTTATCATTGAGGAAATGTTGACTGTGAGTGAGCAGCACAAACAGAACTCAGGAGTTGGCCATTGCTGTTGGAGTCTACCACATGGATACTGACTGGAGGTGTGTTTGTGAAACACCTGTGCTTTAGGAGGAACTGTAGACTGCCAGTTTTCTCATTGACCGACACTGTTATTTTTGAAACTGCGTTTTCTGGCGCCCTTGATACTTGATAGAGGTTATTTTATAGAGTCATTTTACTTGAATTAATGCTAACTTGACAATTTAATTTACTGTGCATTTTTCTGAATAGAGTTTCCTCGTTTCATTTTCATGAAAGAAAATCACATTTGGACTTTTTCCCTTACACTGACTTCTTCAAAGGCTGCCTTTTTTGAGCTTTAGTGAATTGTTCACTTCTAACCTTGCATAAAGATATCTGTGATAGTAGAGGTAGGTTCTTGTTGCACTCACGAGCAATCTGCACAATGAGCAGTGAGATACCTACGCATTGATATAATTCTTGTCAAAAGAGTCTCAGTACCTAAAATGCAAATCATTAATAATAAACAGGACATGCAAGTCTTAGTAACCCATTATTGTTTGATATTATCTTGTTTATGTTTAATAAAACATGCATGCATTCTCTTGCACACTCTCTAAAATGCACAAATGGATTGCACAACCTTATGAAAAAGATGTCGGTTTGACCACGAGTCTGTATAACCACTGAAATCTCCAGGCTTGGCTCTCTGCAAAAAAGTCATCCATTACAATCTGTTTCTTTTTTTCTCTCTGGGATAAAATAACAGTAGTAGATTTGCAAAGTGGGAGAGTGCAAAAAAAAAAGGGTAAAATCACATTTTACTCTTGGACAGTGTTGGCTGACTCACAGTTGGAGCACTTCTCTGCTTTGGATCGGCATGCAACTCCGCTGGTTGAATCATCAGTGTAAGATTTTCAGCTGTGTCTGGCAGGTAGGCACTCTAAAAACACAAAAACAAAACAAAAAGGAGACAGTTATCTGCTTATGATTCAATACGGGTTTAAAAATCTTTACATAGGATGCATATTTCATTGCTTTGGATGCATTTAGAAACACATTTTGCAATAAAGAGTTTTCCTGCTCACACTCCATTTGGCTGACTCATATTGCATGGTGCTCAAATGCAGTTTGGTTAAGAATAAAGATTTTGGACTTAATTTAAAAAGAAGTAGTGATTATAGGACCTAATGTACTGCATTTGAGTAATGAATACGCATAAAGTTTAAAATTCCATCCCTGGTAATTTATTATGATTATGGCTATCATCATAATTGAATAAGAAGCAGTTGTTACAATGGTTCCCTCCTGGCTTGGCTCAGTGGAGTGTTTTGTGGTTTACATGTTATTTTAAAGGCTTTTGACCCTGCCAAGATTAAATTATAGAGGAAACTGTAAACCCTTCTAGATTCTTCATTATGAATGAACTTCGCCTGGAAAATGTTAACTTTTTCTATTTGCATGTGTAAAATAAGAGCTTAAGATAAACACAGGCATTGGAAACTCTCGCTGCAGATCAGTCACATCAGTCTACCTTTAGTTTTTGTGCTTCTCTCTTTACTTTTTAACAGGCTTGACTTGCCACCAGCTCTGACACTCCTCACTCCTTGAATCCCCTGAACATCTATGAAAGTCAATGTTGCGGCTGTGTGCTCAGCAGACTGAAGAGGGAGAATGTGTGTTGAAATATAATGGCAGATATAATAAGGCATATGTAACACAGACACTGCAGTAAAACCTGCAAGGGCAAGACAAGCTCCATCAGCCACAGTGAGATGTGGCTGACAGATCACCCAAAGTAAAGCAGCGTCAGAGTTTCTCTCCTCGACTCTTTGTCCCTGTCGATCTTCACACTTCGACTGCTTTCTCTTCTACTGTACAAACAGCACGTACTTCCACTGACAAACTCGCCTCTCTTTCTTCATAGTCTGCTGGTTGTTTTCCCACAGATCAAAGGCAGGAAAGTGCATCTGCTCTGCTTTTTGCTAACAGGCCACACACAGCTCTTTTCAGAGAGGCCACTTTGTCAGAGCGTCCAAAACGAGGACAGGCACCTTAGAGCCAAGAGGGCTTTACCCGAGGCGTGGAATCAGATCAAAATTACACATACACACACTCTGTGGGCCTGAGCACAAGGCCGGTTGTTGAGTCAATAAAGAAAACAGGCTGTGTATGAGAGCGAGAGAACATAAACACAACAGTGCCAAGCTACTGTTTGCATTCCACACCTCTCGTCCTCGTAGCACAGCAGATACTTAAGTCATGTCTGGTCCAAATGCCAAACCATTTAGAGACACGCTGTTATGGATTTTAGGAATGACATTGAATTAAAAATAGGGTCACAGGGTCCACTTGAGGCTGGCTGCAAAAGCCCTGCAAGTCCTATTAAACACACAGTATGAGCCAGGGGGCTCACAGTCAAGACAAGAAAAGATAGAGTAGAGACGCTCAGCTAGGCCCACTTTCTTCTTTTTGTTTTGAAACAAGGACTCTATTCAACTAAAACTGCACCTCCAAAGGGGTATTTACCCAACATTAAACTGCTGTTTTCCTTTCACGGAAAACTTTTAGACAATGAGGGAGAAAAGCTGTTAAGAAGTGCCCATCCTGGTTCATGCTGCAAGCTACTTGCAAAGCTTTCTAGGACTGCTTGCAGTGTAAACAAGGAAAGCTACTTCTACCCTCAAATTCCACATACTATGTCTGTGCAGCTATTTGTATGCAAAGCACACTCCAGAGCAAATTGCTCCCTCTCTAATCAATCTTTGCAATTCCTCTCATCTCTATGCAAGATACAATTTAGGTGTACTTTCTAGGGCTGAACAAAAATAATTTTGCATCTTTTTTCTCCTTATATTTCGATCACGATTCAATGTACAATTATTTTTAAGTTCCTCATGTTGTGCATTTCTTAATGAACAAGCAATTAATTATTCTATATTTTAGCAAACACAGTTTATTGTACATTGAACTAAGAGTTAACAGTTTAGAAAAAGAATCTAATTGCAATTATTTTGACTCATAGCAAATTTGAATTGAAAGTAGGAAAGTAGGGAGTTGTTGCAAAATACTCTAGAAAAAATTGACACTTGAATGTTTGCATTTTGTTAGAGCATAACACCTCTGATTCAAAATGTACTAAACTAGAATTTTGAAACACATTTCAGGTAAAAAAAAAACAAACAAAAAAAAAACTGCTCTGTTTACAATTTTGAAATTTGCAGTAGGACATATTGCAATTTTATTCTAAATGTTGTTAATTATCCAGCCCTAGTATTTTTTGCCAAGGCTGCTGCCAAAACATGTAAGTCCACACAGAGCAGATTGACCAAGACAAGGCAAAAAGGCCAAAAAAAAAAAAAAAAAATTGTGCGATTAATCACAATTAAAACAATATCAGTGCACTAATTGTGGACTGTGGTCAATTGCAATTATTGTGATTAACCTTGACAGCTCTAATACCCACCCACTGTAGAAGCAAAAGTGCACTGAGTCTTACCAAAATAATCTTATGATCTCTTGTCTCCAGCTGCCCTTGGCCGCACTCTTCTGGGCATCGCTACAGAAACGTAACTCTTGGGCAAGGCTTTACTCAGCTTTCTCCATCATTAGGTGAAATTAAACCACGAAACACAACCAGTTGTTTAAGATTGGAGCATAGCTTCCATTCGAAACAAGATGTTATCCGCAGAGGTTGTAGGAACCAAGAAGTGTGCCTCTACTTGACTTGGTAATGTCCAGTGGGGCCACAATGGAGCTATGGTGAAAAAAGGCACAGCTGATGACAGAGAAGAGTCATGGTCCAATGAAAGTAAGCACAAAGCATGAATAACATACAGCAACTTCCAGTAGTAGTTATCCCTTCTTCACAGAGCAGTCTTTGACAAAACATCCAGCGTTTCAAGGACAACCACAAACATGTTCCGTCATGGTGGACCTATCACAGTCGCCATGACAGCACTGTCACAGTCATAAGAAACGACCACCGTTGTAAGGCTTAGAGAGTCTGCTTCAGAAACCACTGTTGACCATCTCCTATGCAGTCTTTGGAAACATCTGATTATACTTTGGAAAGTACGATTGCAAGAACACATCCATGATGTGTTGCAGGTTGTAAATCTCACTGTTGACCTTTTTCTCTGGTTGTTAAAGGAACCATGCAAACCCATTTATATTTTCTGGTTTTGGGGAAAAGAATCTCTTTTTAACTGCTTCTATTTAATTCATCATAATTAAATAAGAAGTATTTGCCTCAAGCAAACACCAGCGTGATCTGTTCATGCCAGGACTGAAGCCAAAGTTAAAGCAAAGATCCGATGGCAGGCAATCTATTTCTGACTCTAACATCTAACCATTATTCTAGCTGCACTCAGTTTTGAACTTTATTTACCATCAGCTTTCCAATATCTGAGAAGATTGGCATGGAAACTAAACTATCATTGGCCTCTGGTGGAATTTTTCTGGGTTTTCTATATCAGCCACTAGCTTCAACTCATCTCCAAACAAGATATCATTGCTTACAGGATTTATTATTACTGAAAGATAGAATCAATCATAGTAAGGAAAACTCACGCTGGCAAGCTCAATATGCTCATTTCGTGAATCAGTGGTTTTTGTTAGTTTCCAATCTGCTGTCTGAAATCCAGTCAATTTGATTTGTCTGATGTTGTGTGTTAGCTGATATGATGTGTGGTCATTGTTAATTAATCGCTCAGCCTGTGTTGTTTCCAGACTTTTTTTTCTTGATGTAGAGTGATGCTACTTGTTCAGATCATTGCAGCTCCTACATGGGCGCCTTACAAAGCCTCGCCATGTGCTCGAGAGCTTGAGAGGGGGTGAGATGGAGTGTTTTTGGAAACCATGAAGAAGCACAACTGAATTTTACATCCCCTCCACAGCTTTTGACTCAGTTAGCAGACATGCTGGATTTGTCTGAGGGATAATACTGTGTTTAAATGTAACTTGCTACAATTTCAGCCTCAATTGGGCTAATCCGACCAAGGGAAACAATCCTCCCGGACTCTGCTGGGGCTGCAGTCTAGGTTGTAACAGATGCAACTGTAATCACACCGCAGAAATCTGTAACTTATCAAACACGCCAATCAGTCATGAAATTAACTGGAGAGAGCTCAAGGAAAAACATGTGGTAAGCCGTGGAATTTGATTAATTAATTGGCAAAATGCCACCCTCCAGTAAACCAGTTTCATAGTCAGTGCTCAGCATGTTGGAGAAATTGGCTGGTGGTTGAAAACCCCAGCAGACACAAGCTTCTTAAAACCCTTTAGCCTCTCTGCTGCATTCACATGGAACACTATTAACCATTCATTTAAACTTCAGCACATTGGTACCTGGGATTTTCATAAATTCTGTTTATTCTAGGTATATATCAACCATTGACATTACAGTCTGTTTTGTTGAATGGCCCGATAGAAAGATAATCAGCAAATAATAATGCAAACACCAATTTAAAACAGCAACTACAGCAACCTATGGGAAATTTAATATTGGGACCGCTGGTTTCCTCAACTCCACAGCTAAAGATGAACTGTGTTCATACTATTCATGTAAGTTTGTACAATAAATGTCCCTGCCACCCATCAATAGTAGATTTTCTTTTCACTCTAACTGCAATTAATCCAATTAATATGATTATTATTTTTTGCACTTGTATAATGTTGATCAGATAGTATAGTCATTTAATCTTGAGGTGCTCAAACTTTTCAGCCCATGACCCCCAAAATAAAGATGCCAGAGACCAGGGACCACCTGAAGGTGGTTAAACACAGCCGTGCATAATGAAGAAAAGTCATGTGCAGACAGGGCTGCCCATAGGGGGGATAAATGGGAGAGCTTCCTGGGGCCCAGCCAAACTGGGAGCCCATGGAGATCAGCAATATCATGGTCCATTGTAAAGTCAAGCTGTGATATCCACATTTATATCTAACCTGAATAAATACAATTTTTATCAAAGAAACAAATACATTTTTTGATTTATTTGTGTAGTACAGTCATGGACAAAAGTATTGGCACTTCTGGAATTTTTCCAGAAAATACACCATGTCTCCCAGAAATTGTTGCAAATGTTTAAAAAGGGCATCAGTGATTTTGTCCGGCCCATTTTTGAGTGTTGTGTAAAATTATGTAAATTTGGGCTTGTTTGTGTTGTTCAAATGCACATAAATTAAATAAATGTGTATACTAAATACATTTGTAATTTAGACAATCTCTGGGAGAAATGGTGTATCTTCTGGAAAAATTTCAGGGGTGCCAGTACCTTCATCCATGACTGTAAATAGCCCTCTAAAGAATAAAAATCACTTTTGTTAAAAACAGAATTAAAATAGGTTCAAAATTGCTAAAATGGGTTAATAATGGCAAAAAATGGTGAAATTAGATTTTAAAAATAGCAGTAATGGGTGAAAAGTGGCAAAAATTAGATAAAGGTGTCAAAAAAAAAATTGGCACAAAAAGTGGTAAAGGGGATTAAAAAGTCGCTTTAAAGTGGCAAAAATGGGCAAAATTGGTGAAATGATTGATATTGACATAAACTGGCCATTTTAACCTGTGGCTAAAATAAACAAAACTGGATGTAAAAAATTGTAACAGAGGCAACAACAGGCAGAAAGTGGTATATAAGTGGCATGAACAGGTAGAAAAAAGTTGTGGAAACGGTTTAAAATTGACAAAAATGTGCTAAAATTTGGCAAAATTTCTGTAAACTTGCAACAGTGTAATTTAAAAAATATTCTTAGTTTTTTTTTTAAGGCATCTGGAGACCCCCGCTCAGTGTCTCATGACCCTCAAGGGGGTCCTAACCCCAACATTGAGAACCACTGATTTAATCACTTTGCATTTTTCTGGAAATCTAGTTTATGTCCTTCCATAGTAAATTTATAAATATCCTTATGGCAAATACTGCTTAACCTAACTGTTAACTGACTGTTTCATATATTGCATGGTACAGTATATATTTCACATTCATCTGAATGTTCATACAGAAACAATGAAGCAGTCCTGCTGTACCATTATGGGTTTTTGGATTTTACAGAACAGAAGTTTCATACTTCTGAACAAGACTGAGCCACTGATCACTCTGAGGAATACATTCACCATTTTCACTCTTCTTAGTTTTCTCAGCAGGTTGGCGGGACAAGCAGCGCTGCCTATCTGTTGCTATGTGGGAGGTTAGCATCCATCGCTCCCCCCTACACAGAGTCAAATGAGATCCCAACGTCTCACAGTCACTTTGTTATCAGCCGTTAATGGGACACTTTGTGGGAATGAATACCTTCCTTTTCTTCCAGGCGGCCTTCCCCAAGGCTCACTATCAGTTCTCCAAATGTGCCACTAGTGTGAAGCGGGTAAGAGGGGGGGGCTTGTATTCCAGCTTCCTGCTTAATTGCTTCCTGGCAGCAGAGGTAAGCTTGTTCTCAGTACATAAATCCTCCTATTTTCATTTATCTGCTGCAGGTGTTGATGAAACAATTCCCCCAATGGATAATCATATTTCCCCTTCTCGGCTGCCAAGACACAGAGAGAGAAAGAGCGAGAGAGAGATGGAGGCAACCTTCCTCCTCCCATCTCCCTCATCCCTCTTCTTCCTCTCTCTCACACAAACACACAGCTCAGTCTGAGTATTTGTGTGTGAATGGCTCTCTTTGGCGTTTCAATTTACACAATAATAGAAGAGGTGGAAAACTGTTACACACTCTGACAGGCTACACTAATGGCTGCTGGATGTCACTGTGTTTGTGTGTAAATGTGAGGCAGGTGTCACCCATAACAAAGGAACAAGTTCATTTGTGAGGCCAACATTTTCATCAGGAAATCAGTCAATCAGTCAATAAGTGAGCAAGTCAGCTTCAATCAGTCTGTCAGACATCATTCAGTCAGTCTTAATACTAGTTAGTTTGTAAATGGGCCAGTTGATGTGAAAGTTATAGAAGAAGATGTCCGATCAGGCTGATTTTACATTGCAGGAAGTGGATAATGGCATTGATCAGCTGCTCTCTGATTTCAGAAATATGTTATTTTGACTGAAAAAGTTAGGTTTGTCCCAACTCGGCGAATAGCTTCATGTATATGATTGTTGTTTTTATAGGAAAATAAGTGAGTATTAGAACTATACAGGTTTCCATTTTCATAGTCCAAACATTGGGGGTCGACCAATAGTTTTTTCAGGGCTGATACCAATTATCAATAGTTCATGAGACTGATAACCAATGTTGGGAACCAATATGTATTCATCATGACGTACAAACCGTGCTTAATGTGGCAAAAGTAAAATAACATGATCAGAAAATAAAGGACAATAAATTCATCCTCAGCTCTGTCAGCATGAGAGATGACACAAAGCAACACAGTAGAAGCAGGAAAACAGGAACTGCTTCCATACACAGCTGTGTCAGTGACACCCAGACATAAGTGCTGATTGGCTGGTGCTCATTTGACATCCAGCCAGTCAGATTGTGTCATAAACAGGACATTTTTGGAGACTGTGGAGGGTGAATATAAAGCCAGAGGGGAAGACGCACTTTACTGTGGTACCAAAGTAGTGCACCCTATGATTAATCAGCTCCATTCTACTATTCTATTATCGAGTCCATTTTAAGTTTTTTAAAAATTCTGTTTTATTGGAATCTTGGTCATCCATCCAGAACTGTCTCAGAAGCCAGCAAGATAATTGTAATTGAGCAACTCTCTCTTACAAAAAATCTTTGATAGACTAGTTTTGCAGAAAGCACGGTCAATCTTGTCCAGCTCTGACCACCCGCTTTTGGAGAAATTAATTCCTCTTCCCTCTGGATGGAGATATCAGCTCATAAGAGTTAGTACAAACACACAGAGATTCTCTTTTCTTCCATATGCAATTAATGCACTTAAGTGATTCAGTTATCATTTAAGTGTAGATAAAAGTCTGGTTGAGGATGTTGTCTCCAAATCTACCTTCACCTGTGAAGTTGCTATTCGGGCTGTTAACAGGCTGATATTTACACAACGTTATAGAAAGTACATACATTTTGTAAGTCCCACTAAAAATGGACTTTTGAAATGTAGGTAAACTATGACCAACAGAATTAATGCACTAACTATAATTAATTGCATTCAGTAATTTGTGCATATATATGTATTTTTTAATTGCATTAGTCTTATTATTCCTTTCAGCACACCCTGTTTAAGCTATTGCAACAGCTCATAGTTCGTGCATTGGGCTTTTACTCAGAAGTCAAACAGCATCAAGAAAGCTGGAAAGCAAACAAGAAGTAATGGATGAAAAGTGCTAGAAAAGGTCCTATTAAAGACCCTGTAAAGTGAAATCCAAAGTTTTGGTCTAAACACACTAGAAAGAATAAGGTTGCTGTAAACATGTGTGAACACTGAGATCTACATATGACTGAGTTCTGGATATGGACTGTTAGAAAGTTTTTCACCTCCTTCCTGGCTGGGTTTCATGTGGGCAGGGCCGATATGTGGGCTCGTGCCTCATTTTTCATGATTTTGAAGCTTAATTTCATAAACTTAGAGATGTTTTATTTGACTGAAATTTGATTTAGGGGTTGATAACACAGTGACCTGTCATAACCATGACCTAAATGCAGATTTATTTTCACTTTACAGGGTCTTTAATGTTCAGAGAGACAGAGACACAATTGTTGTGTCAACTGAAGGAGTTAAATATGTCAGCATCTAGTTCAGTGGTTCCCAACCCTTCAGCCCCACCAACTCGTAAGTAAGCCCCCCCAAGACCCAACCAGAAAAAGCAATAGATTGCTTTCAAAACTCTCAAAACTTAAAATGTTTCATTGATAAAAACCTCACCTACAGTCTTCACTATGTGGTCAATATGAGCATGTCTAGTTTTGACAACCTTGGGCAGACAAAGCCTTGGTTCCCAGACCTCAGGATGGAAACCAGTTATTTAGTTGCGAAGTTCTCAGTTAGTTAGTATGTGATATAACTGGAAAATGGTCCAATAGTACCCAGCTGAAAGGCAGCATATCACCACCTATTGTTGGTAGAAGTAGGGTTTACTTCTGTCAATAAATTGATTCTCCCTTGCTGCTTGTAGTACAAGGACTCCTATTAAGTAATCCAATTAAATGGCCCTGAATGGCCTGAAATAGCCTAACCATGCCATCTTATAATCAACTTAACTGTGCATGTAAATGGACTGAATGATTACGGCACATAAAAGGAAGTCTTGGCACTGACATCCCTTATCAACTGTTACAGTACATAATGTGTTTACACCAGAAGCCATCAGACGCTGACTGTTGCCCCTAGAGGGTTAATGCTGTCAGATGACAGCCAATGAGCTCCAAAGACTAAGTTTAGTGGGATTTTTAACTTAATAGATCCTGTTCAAATAACACTAAAGAGCTAATGGGTATTTTGATCATATAACTCTTGATTTGTGCGTTGCTGCTGCCTCTCCCTATCATTTTCTTTTCCCCTGTTGACTGATGTGGTATTAAGGCTTGTTTTATGACTGGCAGAACAAGCCTGTATTTCTAGTAACTGCCAGTCATCTGCTAGCCTGTGGCATTGCCTTTATCAGTTCTGACGCCTATAAATGTAACTGAGGGTCACATATCTCTGGAGGCCTCTCGAAGCTCCTATAGCTTCAGGCAGGAATGTTAAAACCAAGGGCAGGCTCGGCTGTCTGTGCTGTCAGTGTATAGAGATATGTTGCTGTAGAGTAATGTAAAGCTACATTATTCTTCTCTGCAGAGCTTTATTTATGTTCAGAGACGTTTCTGTACATTGCTTTGCCTTATTGTCTCATTGTGTGGTGATTTAAGGGGCAGAAACATCATGAATATCCGTCAACTTGTCAGGAGGGTTCATCATCTTCCTGTGCACTCATATTGTCCAGGAAGTCCACCTCCAAATCTGAACCATTTTTGCTCAGCAGCCTGCTTCCCACTTGACATTGTGGCATGCCCAGAGCTGTCATTAACCAGTCCTGTCCTATTTATTGGCCCCGCACCCAGATCCATGACAGGAATCTCCTGCAGACAAAAGAGGCAAAGTGAGCTAATGTGTGGTTTTTGGGCCCTTCGGCAAAACAGCAGGCATTGTCTGCAGCATGAGGCACAATGGTGCTTCTGTTCAAAGGCAGCACAAGTGAAAGCTTGTCAGGGCTGAGGAAAGTGAGGGTGAAGAGACAGAGGGGGAGAGAAAAGCATGTGCTCACAAAAGCAACCTGTTAGAGTCCTGGCTCGGGTTATTAAACCTACAAGGGGCTGCTGTCAGGAGAGGAGCGTGGAGTTTGGAGGATTAGGTAGCTTTTTAATTCCTTTTCTCATCTTTGTTCTCTTTTCTTGTTATATTTTTATTCTTTGAATCTTTAAAAATCTGTTTTAGAGTTCTTTCTATGAAAGGAAAGTGGAACCTGTTGCTTGAGCCAATGTTATTGTTGGTCTTGTGTTCATGGTTACTGTTTGTGCTGCCCAGTGCAGCAGTTGGCTGTAGAAAGCCTTTAATCTTATCGAATCCTCATGTGGTAAACAAACAGATTCCACACAACCATGCATTAAAAATGCATCTTCCTCCCTGTCCCCTGTGCTGTGATCACATCCACAAGGCCAAACATTGAAGGTTGGTTGCGTATACATCATCTGTGTTACCGCAGTCCCTCAGTTATTCTTCATGATTTCTTCATAGCATAACTTATTGGTGCGCTTTTTTAAAAGTTGGCCCAACTAAATGTTAGCACAAATTTCAAAGTCAATTTCAAAACTCTTTTTAGCAGCTTACCTGTTCTCCAATTGGCTTGTCCAGCCTCAGGTAGGCAGTCATTGCTGGGAAATGAGGGCTACATCTTTCTTGCTTGTAATACATTATGAGAAGAGATGTAACACTTTGAGATACAGCAGAAAATCAGTACAAACAGGGCATTTTGTAGGCCAGAATGCAGCTCTGTTATCACATATGACCAAAGGGTCTGTAAGCATTATGTCTGGCCTCCTGTTAAATAATATACACATATATCAGCAGGGGTTGCATACTGTTAGCAACTAAACAAGATAAACTGCCTCCCAGTGCTCTTTCTCTTGAGATTTCTGCAAAACACTGATGCGGATGTATGAAACTGTTATTATATGTCTTTTTTATGCGCCTGTACCAGACATACATTGTTTTTCTTTGCTTACTCTCAATCCTCCATCAACACTGAAGTTCACCTGGAGGAAGTTAAAACACCAGTTGGGAATTGTTGAGAATGCAGGAGAGTTGGTATGCCAGAGCTCTAGATGGACCTGGACCTGTATGCAGGAGATATGAAATCTTATACACTGAGTATGATCCCTTCACCTAATGAAAAGGTAATTTTTTTCCCACTGGTTGACTAGTTTGCTTGATGTGGATGCAATTGATATCCAGAAATGCTTAGGCTTTTTTCTTACTTATACCCCTACTGCTTGATCTCAAGTGCTCTCTGCCTCTTGAAACAGAGTTGCAAATTTTAAATTAAATGGACCATAATGCATTGAAACAACATTGAAATTTGATATTACATTAATTCCCAAGGCTCCAATCCTGCCGATAATTTCTAAGGCATTCTGAAAGATTGTCCATCTGTGTGCCTCTGAAAATGATCAGTTTAAAGGAGTGTACACCCTGGACACTTCACCCTATCTCTCCATACCAACAGGAATCAGGACACTCTACAAATCCAAACATAGGGGTAGTGCTAAATGGTAGGGGCAAGGTGCATTATGGGATTTGGCTTTAGTCCTGCAGACCTCCCATACACAGGTTGCCCGTTAAAGGGGGTACAAAAGTCTTGTGTGTGGCTGGGTCAATGACCTCAGATCAAAAGCAGCATCTGGTTTTGCCTGAGTGTGTTTGCTTGTAACAAGCTGCAAAACACAACCTGCAAACCAAACTCTCCCATCAAGTGACAATGTATGCCACTCATGACTGTAGTTTGTCAGATTTTAGCCTAGAATACCAGATCAATGTCTGATTCTGTAATATCACGCCTGCACTGCTCTCTTGACATCAACTGGATGCATTTCTTAAGTGATACACAGTGGAGCACAGCCCTGAGCAGCTGGAGGTGAGAGATAATGGGGAAACCACACATTTATGCCAGAATGGTATTATTATTATTTGATATCATTCTGTGATGTTTTTGCCTCTACCATGGATGAATATATTAAGAAATTAAAAGGTTTTTGTTTTCTAGGGAGGATGATTAATTTCATATAAAATCCTGAGGTTCTCAAAAATGATCTTTCTTAGTTCATGGTGTTGCATTACCTCTGTGACCATCTGACTGACTGATGACCTGTGGCTTGAGCCTGAGAATGAGGCATGATGTAGATGTAGCAATGAGATTTACAGTTGGAAGTCCGAGCATTGGATGCTCTGTACATTTTCCTTTCTGCTCTACTGGAATTGCAGCATTTTGGCAGCAGCCTCCAATGAAAATAGACCTGGTGCTTAACTCAAGCAGAGTGGCAGTTCTGGCATGCTGGAGACAGACCAGTGTGCCTGCTGTGGAACTACAAAGACTAAAAAGAAAGGGAGAGTGGAGTGCACTTTGCAGATTTCTGTGCAGGTGGAGTATGTGGAATCTGAAGGTGATTCTGCTCCTCTTGATTTTAGAACCTACACTGAAAAAAAATGTTTTGTTGATCCTATTTATTTTATTAATGTTAGCAGTTGCATGCAATATGTTTATCTAGATCTAGATATAATTTTTTTGTTGACTGAACTTAATGTTTTAAAGTAATCTCAGACGAATAATACAGGTAAGTTTAACTTAATAATTTTGTGTAGCAAGTGCTAAAATTTTTTAAGAAAAGGTACATTTGCTCAAACTAAGTACACTGTAAAGCAAGATGAGTATATCATAGGTAACAACGTACCTTTAAATGTCAAATAGTACTCACTGATAATGTTTTTTATGTTATCATTTCACGTAAGGTGGACTAACTTGTGTAATCATTTGTAGCAATAACTGATAGTCATTCACTGCTCCAGTAGGTGAAGTTTCACCAATGTCAATGTGCCTCTCAACATTCATTGGCATTAGCAGATACAACAGTTACGTTGCCCCCTGTAGGTGGGACGCCTTTAATTGAGACAGCAACTTCACTCATGGTGCATTTTTTGAAAATTATTTTATTTAACCTTTATTTCACCAGGAGAAAACCTCGTTGAGATTAAAAATCTCTTTTTTAAGGGTGTCCTGGCCAAGACAGCAGCAAAAAACTGAGTGCATAAGGTTTAGTGCCCAAAGGCATTCTGGGAAAACTGCAGATTTGTCATAACTCAGATAATTTGAGTAATAACCAAGTGTTGGCTATGTCTTGACATCTATGGCTATAACCTTATAAAAACAAGCAATATGTTTTTAAAAAAAAAATACTTAGAACAGAAACTAATTTAACTTTCTGACACAAGCTTCACCACCAATAACAGTAAATGTCTTCCTTACTGAAAAACAGGTGGGTAATTGCAGCGCTGAAAATGTCCTTGGAAAAGTGTAAATCCTAACCAGGAAAGGACAAAATGGAGGTTTCTCCCTGCACATGCTCAGACAGGGCAGTATGTGGTCCTCATTTGAACACAATTTTTTTATGTTCCTGGTACATAATTAAAATCAACTGAACACATTTTTAAGATTACGTTTTCATAATTAAAATCACTTCAATTTAACACAAATTTTTACTTTTTTTAAACACATTTCAAACCAACTTATTTGACCACAGTTTTATTATGTTACTTTTGCACAATTAAAATCAACACATTTGAAATGGAGACAGCACATTTTGAAATTAGTCAAAAAATATAAGGATTGAATTACACATTTATATCAGTGAAATAAACTTAATAATTATACATTACAAATACTAAGGGTCCAAATCTGTTTTTGCAGTGTAGGTCACTAATTAGGAAACTGGGATCTGGCTCTGGACCCAGGCAGAATCCTGTCAGTACCTATATGGGTTTCTAGCTTGACCTGTATTTACGGCAATATATTTTGACCTGTTCAGCCTCTCTTGTGTTTACAGTAGCTAGATGAAATTCTCTCGAAATCCAGACCTTGTAGAATTTGATAGCTGACCCCTGCTTTAGATGGAGGTTTTTAATCCATGTCTGCTACCGTTTCTCCATGACCTTCATAGACTTTTCACTGTTGTGTCACTGCTTTTGGGACTAAAAAGTAGCTCTTATTTCCTGATTAGACCAGTTTGCATGGGGTAAACACCACCAAACTTTGTCACTTTGATTGTGCTTCTCCATGCAGAAATCACTTCCTTCACCCATCTGGTGCTCTTCACAGTGACGTGCCTTATCTGCAAACAACCTATTGGCGAGATGGTAACACTGGTCATATGACTGAAGCAAAATCCTTGCAAAACAGCTCCAAAAACTGAGTGGCAAAGTGGCCACATAATCCATAATAAGCCCTAAGAATTTATTGCATTCCAAATTTCTTGCCTTTCAGTAACCAAGTTCAGTTTGTTCACGTTTGAAATGCTCAAGTACCCAGCCTTGCAGGTTTGCCCTCAGTGCAAAGTCCCTCCGATTATTAGCAAACCTGGCATCACGTTGAATGATTTCTGCTCTCAGAGTTGCCAGTTTTGGCCACCCGTAAGCAAAGCTGCCTTATTCAGCTTTTGTTCCACATGGTAAGAGGAATACAAACAGCTTACTGGATCAACACAGAGGAATTTAGCACAGCATAACACTATCTGTTTTCTTTTTTTTTTTTTTTTTTTTTTTTTTGAAGCTACATGAAACAAGCAGTCTGGCAGTTGTAGTACTCATTAGAGTGATTTTGGTTTAGAATTAGAGGATTAATTGTTAGAATAAACCAAAATCTTGACAGGAACTAGCCAGAGCTTCATGGGCAGCCTCTCCTGCGGTGGAAATGCTGCCTGGTTTCTTTACTGCTTGTGTTTCGTGGTGGGTCTGAGAGGCAGCCTGTCAAAGCTAATCAGCCTACAACGAGCGGCTAAAAACAGACATCCTGACTGTAGTGTGGTTCAGGCAGGCAGGCAAACATGCAGCCTCTCACGAACATGTTGATGCTCATGTTCTGCATGTTTAAAGGATACAAACAGCTGTAAACACATTTTTTTCTTACCCTGGCAAGTCATTAATGAAATCTCGTTTAATGGTGACTCTAAGTGAACCTGCGTGGATTCGATGCTGTGCTGCAGTCTTTGAGCCGCAGCTTCAATGGGATTGGATGCCTGAAGACATTTATTCAAACAAGATGAACTGTGATCCCTCCCTGCCCCCCCCTCCTAGTTCCTCTCTGTACTTCTGTGTTTCTAGGGCTAGAGCGAAAAGGAGAAAAAATCTTTTCCTCACTGGCTCTTATTACCTAGCAGGATGTACTTTATTTGATTTTAGAGCAAACCACACATCTGGATGATGAAAGGGGGATCAAGGCAAAGGATAAATCAGCTCTAACACATTTATCTATTTCAGCAGAGACAAGCAATAGGTTTGTGGAAAATGTGGTCTTCTACAAAACCACCGGCATGATTAGCATTGGATGTTGTAATACCACTAAGTGAATAAACAAATGTTACTCTAATGTGGCACAGATTATACCAGGATATCATACTGGACTGAAAGCTTGTCTGCTGGTCAGTCTACTTCTTATACAGAATGAAATATCTCAACAATTTGGACTCAGACTGCTTTTGAATAACCTCAGACTTTAATTTTTGTGCTCAAATAAAAAAAAATATGATTAAACTGTTGCTAAGAAATGTTGAGCAGTGGGTCTTAACTGGACCCATCAGGACCCATCACCAGGCCCTTCATAGAAATTGCAATCCAAAATATCAAAAATGTTCAAACATTTAATGAAAAATGTTGCAGTTTTGAACCTAAATAAAAAAACACACACACACAAAGAGACTGAACCAAAAAAAAAAAATCATTATAGAAAGACATGCATGCATGAATCCATCTTATTTTAACCCAAGGCAGCATGGAAGTTAGGTACTTTCTAGTAAGTATCCTTGTTATCCTGGAAGAAACAGTTGTGTTATCCAAAGAATAGTGTATTAATAAGTAGAAATCTCAACAAATACTTCAATGTAGTTTTCATCATAGGAAAACCTACGTATGAATCTACTTTATGTCCCCTTAAGTCTTCTGTAAAAAAACAAAAAAACTGACATCTTTTTCTTCCTGGCACACATTCGTGACCCACTAGAAAGAGCTTCATGACACACTTTTGGGTCCCAAGAACCATTGGCCTAAAGCCTTGGTTCCCAACCTGGGGTCCCGGACCCCCTTGTGGGGGCACCAGAGATTTCAGGGGGTGCGCAAGGATCTGTCTGCTCTGAGGTTGTTAAAATCATTCAGACTATCTAAAATCATGATGAAACACATGGATGATTCATACAAAAGTCTTTTGGTAATAACGCTTGTGTTTTTGGTTATTTTGTGTGGCTTTGATGATGAAAACACTTCAAATTGATTTCTGTACAGCAATGAGTCACTTTTTTTGTTTGTGTGCCATAGGGGAACCACAGCTCTTCTTAGATATGTGAAAGGGAGGCTCAATGGAAAAAGGTCAGGAACCACTGGCCTCAAGGATGATCGCTATTTATACTTGACTTCACGTGATAATTGAAGCAGCATCAGCAGATTATTTTTTGTATGAATTTTAGTCACATTTCACTGCAGCTCTTGGTTTGTTTATGATTTTGTATGAAACATACACTATTTGGACAAAAGTATTTTGCAGCACTTGTTAATTATTGATTTCATCTGTTTCAGTCAGTCCCGTTGCCATTGTAAAAAATCAAGCACCTAGCCATGCATTCTTCATTTGCAAACATTTGTGATACAAAATGGGTTGTTTTAAAGAGCTCAGTGATGGATGCCTCTTTTGCAATAAGACGGTTCATGAAATTTCGTCCCTGCTGGATATTCCACAGTCAACTGTAAGTGATATTATTAGAAAGTGGAAGCATTTAGGAACAACAGCCATGAAGCAGAAAACCATGTAAAATCACAGAGCGGGGTCAACGACTTCTACGGTGCATGATGCAGTGGAAATGTGTTCTGTGGAGAAGAGAAGCACTTCTATATTTGACAGTCAGATGGGCAGGTCTGGGTTTTGCAGATGCAGGGAAAAAAATGACCCGCCATGCAGGAAGTGGGATAATTTATGGGGCTGTTTTGGGTTTGGCCTAGGCCCCCTTGGCCCCCAGTGAAAGGCAATCCTAATGCTTCAGCATACAATGCTATGCTCCCAACTTTATGGCAGCAGTTTGGAGAAGGCCCTTTTTCTATTGCAGCATGACTGTTCCCCAGAGAACAGAGCAAGGACTATAAAGACAAGATTTGATGGTTCAGAGTAGGGCTGAACAATTTGAAAAAATATTCAAACTGCGATTTTTTTCCCCCCAGTATTGTGATTGCAATTTAATATGCAATTATTTAAGTTCCTCATTTTATATATTTTTCAATAAATACAAGCAATAAATCATTCTAAATTATAATGTACACAATAATTAGATATCATATACTAGGGAAAAAACAACTTAAACAAATATCTAATTGTGATTATTTTGGCTCATATTGCAAATTTAATATAGATTGCTATATTGAAGGGGAGATTAATTGTTATGTCAATCTCATTTTAAATAAGAAAAACATATTCATTAGTAAAGCAGGAAAGTTTATTCTAAAAAACGTGAATGCATTATGTGCATAAAATGTCTGCTACAAAAAAAGTAGATTTAGGTTTTACTTAAGTATATATAGCAGGCCATATTGTGATTTAATCTCATTTGCGATTAATTGCTCAGCCCTAGTTCAGAGTGGAAGAAATTGGCTGGCCTTCACAGCGCACTGCTTTGACCCCATTGAGCACCTCTGGGATGGACTGAAACTGAGATTGCAAGCCAGGCCTTCTCTACTAACATCAGTGCCTCAGGAATGCTGTACAGAATGAATGGGCACAGATTCCCACAGAAACACCCCAAAAGCTTGTGGAAAGCTGGGTGTTTTTGAAGGGTTCTGCCCTTCCCAGACACAGGCTATGGGTGGTTGCCCTGATGGATCTGAAATACATCCAGTGCACTGGATATGTGAGCATGTGTGATTTTTATCAGTTGGGTGGGGGCCTGAGTATTACGACCATGCTTTCAAACCATTCTGATGCAATCAGCTGAAGCTCAGGCAAGCTGTCAGTCACTCTCAGCGATTTTGAACAACGTTCCCATGCCTTGCATTTATGTTCCTGGTATCACATCACTGTAAGCATGCTAGCATCATGCATGTGGGCACGTTGCAGTAATAATGTTAGACTTTATTTGCCATGCCTAAGAACAGCTCTACAGAGCATAGCTGCAGACTTGTGGTCATGTTGCTTTATGTAGCCCCAACAATATAAATCCTTCCTTTTCCTCTCTCCAGATAAATTTCCCCTTCTCCTAGTAAAGAGTGATTGATCTAAGACTAAAGAACATGTGGGATAAAGGGGCACGGGGAGATTGTCTGACCACGAATCAGCGATGAAGGAATGTTAGTGAAAGCTAACTTGACATGAGAAGCTCCATCAGACTCCCCGTCTTTCCCGTGGAGACGAGTCTGGTGGAGCTCTGACAGTCACAGACTTTTCATGTGGTGGCTGCGGTTGTGGTTGGGCCAGCAGCTATAGGACGAGAGGCTCTCAGAAGTCCTGTAGGTCAACCAAGTTCACGTTCACTGCTCTGCAGTCTATGATACCTTTAGGTACTGGTATTATTTTGCATTCTTTACTATTTCTTAACATGACGTTTAAGATACCAGGATGTATTAAATGTGTCGAAGTTGGAGAGAAATGGAGGGAAGGAGCATGCACATATGGAACACAGTGGCACCCATAGCCATCATTAATCACACATTCACCTGCAATAGTCAAAGCGGCATTCTTTAAATGGTTGTAATGCAGCTGTAGCCTCAGAGCTGAGCGGCCACTTAATGGTTTCCATCAGCTCCATGATGAACTCCACCCAGTGTGGTGAACACCGTGCATGTTCTTTCAGCTTCCCTGCTTGTTCATATGAAGTTTATGCATGCAAGCATTAAATACGTGTAACCTGAGGTCTATTTAAAGTCAGTATAGGCATATCTCTGTGTTGCTAAGCTGCATAGAAGAAAACTAAAACCCTCCAGTATGTAAAGTGTCTCCACACGTTGCTGTTAATCAGGCTCTAATTGTTATTCAGGCCATCCTGGGGAACATTTGCATCAGCCCACGCTTGTAGGGCCATAACAGTGAAGGGTTACTTAAATATCAGCGGAGGAGATATGGCGAGCCAGTGTTTTACACGGATGAAATTAAAGCAATATTACTAACAATAAAGAGAAACATCCTTTATAGAAAACAGTCTAGCTGTGAAGAGATTGCAACATCCAACAAGGTGGAATAATCATACCAGTCATCAGGGTTTGATTGTTCAGCTAAAGTAGAGAATTCAGATTGGATTGGTGAGTCTGAGCAGAGCTCTTTGTTTTTAATAAATGAAGCACAAAAATATTTCAGCATTTATTTGCAGCCCACAAAAAAAAAAACAGGAAAATCTTCATGCTTTAACATTATAACGACTACTACAATTAAAAAAAAAACAAAAAACAAAAAAAAACCCAACTTTTTTCTCATGCATCTACATGTAGCACTCTTTAATGACAATGGGAAAAATGTTAAGTTTTTTTCTTTTTTTTTTAGGATTTCTATTAATAATGTGAAAAACTGACATATCACTGTGACATAAGAATTCAGACCCTTGACAAAAACAGTCACCTCTGTTAAAAAGGCACTTCTCCCTCTGTCACTCAGTTTGCTGGGCAATCAGTTCTTGGAGTCCTGGTTGTGCCAAATTTCTTTCAATCCAAAATGCTCAGAACATGCTCAGCCAAGTTAAACTGGACATCCTTTAAACAATGAGCACATACTAGAATAAAGAAATGCACCTGCTCTTATTTGACGATTCTGCTCTTTGTCAAAGGTCTGATTAACTTAACTGGTTAATCTTCCATTCAGTCTTCTGTGGATGTTTCACATCTTCATGCATTTTCTGAATAATTGGTCCTGAGTTTTTGTGATGCCTGGCTTTCGGCCGAAGGGTAGTTCATGTGGAAAATGTGTGCTGATGATTTTGTTATACTAATGGTCAAAAAATTAAGCAGTTATTAACCTCTAGTGAAAATCCCAAACAAATTACACAGCTGTCTGGCCAGCAGATTCATTCTCTGTGGTTTAAGTGTTCATTTTGATCCCATTAGAGCCTGGCACATCCTAGCATACACTGTTTAGCAATTGTTGAGCTTTCATGTCATTCTGTTTTTATGGTTTTCTCTCTGCTCTTTTGTGTTGTATTAGAATATTTGATTCATTTTAAGTAACTGTTTTTTATTTTGTTTTCCATTGCTCTTCATCTTTTTATTCTGGTTTTGATTCAGTTTTCCTCCTGCTCTTGTTTTATTAGAGTTTGGTAAACACCTGCTATTTTATTTCTTTATTTATTTATGTAATAAATAAACTAGTAAATAGACTTGAAGTCGAGCTGTGTGTTGGAGTTGTTTCCTACTCAAATAACTGTTTTGTTTGGTTACTTTAGCAGTCGATCACCACATTCTGCTCTGTCAGACTTGTGCAGTGGAAGTGCTCCAATCTCAGTTTCAAAGTGCTTCTTTCCATTGCTTGTTGTTGCTATTGAAGATGATTTCTGCTTCCAGTGGTAGTGACCAGAGGGTCTGTCTTCAAAGCTCTGCATGCTTAATATTTGCCTTACATAAAGAAATATCACTGAAAAAGAAAACAATGTAAAGGAATCCTGTCCTGGCATTAGCAGTAGCTTTAAAGGTTTTTCTTTTTTTTTAAAGATTTATATTTGACCTTTATTTGATAGGACAGTGGATAGAGTTGGAAATAGGGGAGAGAGCGGGGAGAGACATGCAGGAAATAGTGCCATGGGCTGGATTCGAACCCGGATTGCCTGCGTATATGGTGTGCGCCTTAACCACTCGACTACCGGTGCACCGAGTAGCTTTAAAGGTTTAACTGTTGAAAACCCTTGACTCAGACAATTGTCTGCTGATATTGTTGTTCATAAAGCTGATAAGAGAACTCTCGCCTCCTTGTAATTTGATTGGTTTGTGAGGGAGACTTGACATGCTGTGCTGTTACAGAAGTTATTTCAACTAAAAGTGCAGGGGTAAAAATGCTCAACTGCACTGGTTTCGTATTGGTCATTACCAGTGTCAGGGTTGTATCAGTGGATACAAGCTCTTAATCTGAGTTGTGACTTTATTGATTACAAATTTATGTTTTGTTTTGTTTTGTTTTTTATGGTAGACTTGCAGTTGTTGACTTTTTCTTAAAGCTTCTACATGCAGTGACTGCACTGTGATCTGTGAATCACTCCCTCTCCAGTCAATAAGAGCAGTTCCACTTTGCTCTGACGGAGAGTCACACCAGGTTAATTTTCAGCACTGGCAGCTGGCTGCCAAACTGACAAATCACACAGATCAGCTCAACCCAAACAGCTGGATAAAATGCAGGATAGTCTTGCTGTAAACCATTTATCTCTGATGGCCACTCTCATAGACCATTCATCTGACACGCTGGATATCTTACAGCAGAAATGCATGCTAAAACTTTTAAAATATACATTCAGATTAATCATCTGGTTAGGGTAAGGGCTAAGGTAATGTTAGGATACCATATGTTAAAAGTCAAAAACCTGACCTGCAAAACCTGATTCCAAAACCTTTAAACAGGGAAAACTCTGGTCCTCCATGAAACCATACTGTAGCTCCATCAGCTGTGCAGATCACAGAGCTACATAGCTTACATAGCTAAACCTAAGCAGCTACGTAAGCTATGTATCTACGTTATCTGCATAGCCGTGTCAGCTTTAGCTACATTTGCTAAAGCTCATCTTGCTAAAGCTTACTTAGTTCCAGATGACAGTGCTACATAGCTAACGTAGCCTCAAGCTAACATAGCTGAAGCTAAGATGATAAAACAGCTACACAAGCCATGTATCTATGTTATCCGCATAGCCGTGTCAGCTTTTGCTGTTTGCTAAAGGTCATGTTGCTAAGGCTAACTTCATTATGCATAATGGAACTATGTAGCTTACATAGCCTCTAGCTAACATAGCTGAAGCTAAGATGATTAAACAGCTACACAAGCTATGTATTTAGTTATCTGCATAGCTGTGTCACCTGTAGCTACATTTTCTAAAGGTCATGTTGCTAAGGCTAACTGCATTATGCATAATGGAACTATGTAGCTAGCATAGCCACGAGATAACATAGCTGAAGCTAAGATGATTAAACAGCTACACAAGCTGTCCATCTATGCTCTCTGCGTAGCTGTGTCAGCTTTAGCTACATTTGCTAAAGCTCATCTTGCTAAAGCTTACTTAGTTACAGATAATGGATTTATATAGCTAACATAGGCTCAAGCTAACATAGCTGAAGCTAAGATGATAAAACAGCTACACAAGCCATGCGTCTTTGTCATCTGCATAGCCGTGTCAGCTTTTGCTATGTTTGCTAAAGGTCACGTTGCTAAGGCTAACTTCATTACACATAATGGAACTATTTAGCTTACATAGCCTTGAGCTAACATAGCTGAAGGTAAGCTGACAAAGTAGCTATGTAAGCCCTGTTGGTGTCTACATCAGCATTATCTAAGTTTGCTAAAGCCCATGTTGCCAAAGCTAACTTAGCTACATTGGCTTATGAAGAAACACAAATTGTGTAGCTATGTTAATGAAGCTAAAGTGAGCCACTGTTTATTTAACTACTTCTCAAATGGGTCTTGCACAATTTTATTCTGGATAAGACCTCTGACCTTGTTCTTTGTTATTTTTATGAAATGTTTCTTCGTCTATAATGTTTGCATTGTAGTCATTCCATGAATGTAACTGCCAGACTTTGTTTTTGAATGAAGTTCAACGAAAAAAAAAATAAATAAAACTGGATGTACAGTGTACTGGCAAATTATGGTGCTTCCTTTCTGTGGTACGTAGTGTCTCAGATAGCTGTCTGTTTGAGTGGCCACCATAAAAGTAAGGTCTGCAGCCAGACTGTCTTGAAAAATGTACGAGGCATCTTGTTAGCTTCAAAATACAACACAAGGCACAGACTCCTGATCATATATCATCACTATGATCATCATCAGGAGGTCAGTGGGTCACAGAGCTACTATGGCGCCATTAATAAGGAAGAGTTAAATTTGAGGTATAAAAAAGGCTAAATTATCCACAGGGTAATCCAGTGTGTGAGATTGCTTTAGTTGGAGCCAGACCAGTGCACGTCGGTGCGCAGCCAGTATAAGTGGAAAGTGGATATTTTATATTAATAGTGCTTTAAAAATCACTGTGGTATCAGTTTGTGCAGGAAACTGTCTTAGAGTGACTTACACAGGCAAAATAAGATTAAAATAAGATCAAATAGATTTGATTACATAAAACTTAAATGCTTCTTGGATAATCACACCAGCACAGAACAGGATACAGATAAAAAAAACAAATATAGAGTACTAAAGATAAGAGTGGTAATTTAATCCTCCTTGTAAAAAATGAAATGTAACAGAAAACATGATCAGGAGAATAAACAAAGGCCCGGATCAGCATCTTCAAAAACTTTTTGAATCAATCTCTGCAAAACTCAGTGCCCTGAGAAAACCCTGTTCTTCTTCTTGAAGTGTTTTTGCAGTCTCTAAGCCTCTTTATGTGCTGTGGTAAAGATGTCGTAATGCTTTGTTTTGTTTCTGCAATCGTCTGCTCTGATTTGTATGAGATGAAGAGCAACCCTGATAGCAAAGCAGCCTCGTGTATATCTTTATTATCCCTGAAGGGCAATTTGTTTTACACCTACCTGTCATTATCACAGCTAAGATACACAGGAGCGCTACACGTCGACACATAAACCTGTTTGTAAGAACACAATCTGATTACATGATTGTGGCGTAGATAAAGACTCTTACCAAGTATCAAAGGCTTCTGTCTACTTAAACTAAAGGCTGGATGTTTGTATGAAAGCACCATTTGATTGGGATTTCTTCAGCATCATTTGATACACATTTAGAGACATGTATCTAGTTTTAACTGGGCTCAGTACTGACTCATCAGAAAACGATGAGTATTTACTGTCACAGTAAATTAATCGCTTTGTAACAGCGGTGGTTTGGGGTAATTTAATGCTTCTGTTCTATTTCTGTCATGCCTTTTCTGCTCTTTGTCATTTGGATGTCTTGTGATAACTGCATCATGTTATTATTTCACCTCCTTTGTGCTCACGACCGAGACTGTTCCCACTTTAATGTTGCTATTGTTGTTTTTCCTTTTGTTTTCCCACGGTCTGGAGCGCTGTTTGCTGTGAATGCATGGGGCTATTTTGAAGGAAGAGATCGTCTGGCCTGTGATCAGTTTCCAGACCCATGCTGGTAATGTGGGTTTGTGGGTTTAAAGGTTGAATTGCTGACCGGCTTTTATCCGTCTTGTTTGTAATCTAGGTCAATATTACCCTGACGGATGTCTTAGATTTTAAATATTTATTTTGGAGCTTTTTTGCCTGAGAGAGTGGGGAATGACATTAGGGCTGGGTATTCCCCCAAGCATCAGGATACATATCACGACAGAGGCCACAATATGATATGCATCGTGATCCGTGGGTTCATAAGCATGATGTAAAAAACATGTCCTACACTGAATTCACTATAGCAGCTGATCTTTTTGTAGAGCATAACAGAAAGGGTGTAGAAATTTGCTTTACTTCTGTATAAAATGGAACCGCTGTTACTAACACTGCCTGAAGCACCTACCTAAAGCCATAATCAGCGCCACTGTTCGGCTCATGTCTTTTACAAATAAAGCACAAAGTGCTGCTTATGATTTTGTGATCAGAAGTTGATGAGCTTACGGCCTGGTGTCATGCATCAAGGCTGGTGTTGCTGCAGTGTTTTACCTTCTTACAGCTTGCATGACTTATGTCCAACTCCTGACTTTCTGCTGTTTGAAGAAACCTTAAATATTCCAGTACCTTTGCTTTTAGCCTGCTGGCTGTGGATAAACACTGTCCATGCTACTGAGTACTAACTTGTTTTGTAAGAAGTATGTAAGAAGTGTGACATGCGCTGGGGCTGAATCATGCAGTTCTTTGGCTGCTGCCATTTGCAGGCTTTTTGCTAACTGCACCATGGGGATATAATATAAAACTGCTGTCACAGCATATATGACCATTTTAATTCTGTAAAATTTGTATCAATACATGTATCAGCAAGGTGCACGTGCTGAAATTTTGCCATATAGATTTTTTGAGCACAGGCCTAAATAACATGCAGTGAAAGAGCCACAAGCTGGACCTAAACCTAGGCAGCCCACAAACATGGGGGACAACCTAACCACTAGGGCATTTGTGCCCCTCACGTTTACAATATTTAGAAGATGTATTGACAGGGGATCTGTGTCCATTTTGGGCATTCAGGTACCAAGTGGGAAACCTTGATGCTTTGAGTAGATGGACCTCGAAGCACACAAAACGGTTTGATATCCCATAGCTCAGACTGCATATAAAGCAGTCTAGGATGCCTTCATCCAGTTTGGATTGGTTGTGTAGATACAACTAGTACTGGCATGCATTTAAGACCACAGTATCAATGACGGTGATCAGCAGTATTCTGCTAGTAAACAAAAGCGTGGCTTAATTTGTGTCCATGCAGCCTGGCTCAGAGTGATGGGATTGGCAGCTGGGTGATTTGTCTCAGCTCAGTATCAAGAGCTGGTTGAACAGCTCTTCATTTGGTACTTTTGCCTTTTACATATCATGGGCTGAAGGCTGCGGGTTAGATCCCCAGCTCTTGCAGTCACATGTCAGTGGGGCCTTGGAAAAGACACGTAACCCCTGTTGGCTCCCTCTGCTTTGTTGGTGGCGTGCTAATGTGTATAGATGTGTTTCAATGGGAGTAGCTAATACTGATGGCCAATTCTCCAAAGCTTTGCCATCAGTGTGTGAATGGATGTGAATGGGAACTGTATAAGTGCTACACTGCAGGTCAGTGTAGTGCTTTCAGTTCAAGTTCAAGTCCCTTAACCAAATCCATTAAACAAGAACAAAAGGATACTGGTTTGGTAGAACAGGCACCACAAAGGCTGGAGTCCTAAGCACACTTGCTTCAGTATCAATTCTCGATCCCGGTGTTCTTTGGTTCATTTCTTATCCCACTCTCTACCCTGCATTTCCTGCATCTCTGCTGGTGCCCTATCAAAATAAAGCAAAAAAGACAAGAAACTGAAGGAAAGCTATTAGAAATGGCTTTTCCACCGCCAACGCTTTGGGACTTGTCTTGAATTACGATTTCAATATATGCAGTGCCCCACAGGATTTATCTGCAGTATAAATCACTGTGTCCTTCAAAAGCATGTTTACAACAAAATGAGGGAGAAAAGCTGTTAAAGAGGCATTCATATCCTCCTTCCTCATTTGTATGGCCAGCAGCCTCACTACACAGCATGCAGAGGTATCGAGCCAAATTATAATACACAGTCAATGAAATAAATCTGTTAGGGTCTTCATGTTCAAAACTAGCAATAAAAATATGAAATGTGCTGCAAGGTCACATTGACCTATTTCACACTGTCCTGCCACAAGTTTATTCACAGTTTATTTTAATGCTTGACTTGATAAGTAGCAGATGATCTGCTAATCGAACCCTGCTGTGTTTCTGACCTACTTTCCTCAGTGCTCTTTCTTTTCCACTCTTATGCTGCAGGTCATAATGTAAGGATGGAGTTTTAGGAGCAAGGGTCAAAATGTGTGAACTTCTTATAACCTCTGTGAAATGTTTTTTCTAGCTCTGAAGAAAAAAAAAATCTGCCATCAAGTGTTTGCATTGTATGCCTTCTAAATTTCTCGTTTTTTCTCATAATGAACATTTAGTCGTTAACCTCATTTTGACTTCCTTCCTTTTTAGACAGCAGGCAGAGTTCTTGAACATCTGTTTATGTGTAGAAAAATGTGTGCTTGTGTGGTTAAATGAAAATATTTTAGTATTTTGTTCAAACTTTGCGATTGTGGTGGCACAACTGTCTATTACAATGGAAAGCATTTCTGTTTTGTAGCCAAATTGAAGCCAGAAATCCCTATGACGGGCAGTAACATGTTGCAGTGGTGATGTAATTTGACATGTGCAAAAGAGAGCTGGTGAGTAAACCACAGAATTGTACGAACAAAGGCAGGTATTAAACCTACAGTTAAAACATCAAAGTCTCTTCAGATTGGAACAGTTCACAGCAAAACAGATTATTGTTGTAGCCAATACATGCATCAGTGCAGATTTAAAGAACTGATATGGCAGGAAATGCTGTGATGGTGGTTTTAATATACACATTACTTGGGATTCAGGAAACTAAAAAACAATCAGTACTAGAAGTAGAAGCTGAACTACAAGGTGCAAGGAACAGTTATTTGGAGAATCTGCAATAAGTTTGCAAACTTTTTTGACAATCTCAGGAGACAGCATCCTGAGAGTCAGACAGATGACAGTCAGAGACACAGTCCCCGAAAGGAGGTGACTGAGTCTGCATGCCTTAGCTCGTTGGGTATAGGACTTTTCAAAGTTGAGGGGCCCTGATGGAAAAGACCCTATCACCTTTAGTTTTGAGTCTCAACTTTGGAACTGACAGGATGCTCTTGACGATCGCAAGAGATGGCGTCCTGAGAGTCAGATAAGTGAGAGACAGAGACACAGTTTCCTAAAGGAGGTGACTGAGTCTGCATGCCTTAGGTCTTTGGATAGGACTTTTCAAAGTTGAGAGGCCCTGATGCAAATGGCCCTATCACCTTTAGTTTTCAGTCTCAACTTTGGAACAACCAGGAAGCCCTTGACAATCGCAAGAGACAGCGTCCTGAGAGTCAGACAGATGAGAGACAGCGATACAATCCCCTAAAGGAAGTGATTGAATCTGCAAGCCTTATCTTATTAGGTAGGTCTTTCCAAAGTTGAGGGGTCCCGATGGAAATGGCCCTATCACCTTTAGGTTTGAGTCTCAACTTTGGAACTGACAGGAGGCCCTTGACGATTAAAAGAGATGGCGTCCTGAGAGTCAGATAAGTAAGAGACAGAGACACAGTCTGTTAAAGGAGGTGATTGGATCTGCAAACCTTATCTTTTTGGGTGGGTCTTTCTAAAGTTGAGAGGCCCTATCACCTTTAGTTTTTGAGTCTCAACTTTGGAACAACCAGCCCTTGCACGAGGATCTAAGGCTGCGGGTTGGCTCATAGGGGGTTAAAAGTTCTGTTAAGTAGCTTGGAGCCAGACGTTTATTTGCTTTAAAACTGATGAGTAAAATCTTAAAATCAATTATAGTTTACCGGGAGCAGATGTACAGATGCCAAAATTGGTGTGATGTAATGTTGCCTATTAAAACCAGAAACAAGCCTAGCTGCTGTGTTCTGAACTAGCTGGAGGCAAAAGAGTGATTTTTTTTTCTTATTGTTACTAGACAGGAGCACAATGCAGTAGTTGAATCTTGAGTAGATGAGGGTACAGTCTTTTTTTCATTTTGGTGATGGTTCGGATGTAAAAAAAAATAAATAAATAAATAAATAAAAAGCAGGAATGGACAGCTTTATTGATGTGGGTTGTAAAGGTGCAGGCTGAATCAAATACTGCTCCGGGGTTTTGGCTGTGGGTCTGATGTTTTCTGAGAGGGTACCAAGACTGGACTGTATGATCTGGAGGAAGTTATGAGGGTTAAAAAGTATTATTGATATCATCTAGATAGTCTTTGACAGCAGCTAGGCTTCTTGGGTACCTAGGTCTCAGTGACTGGTATATCTCTGTGTATAAAATGAATATTTCAGTTTACTTTTAGGACCTCAGAGGACCAGACTTTTAAGTATTGTAAACAGTATGATCCACAAAACTATGACTGGGCTTTCATTCTCTATAACATGTGTAGTGAATACTGTGTAGGACAGGGTTATTTTTCAAAATTAACATGCATTGCAATTCACTACTTATAGTGGCCTCTGCATCATGATGCATCCTATAGTAAGGCTTTTATGTAGTATTCAGCCCTACTTTAAGGAGCCGAATTTGTCAACAGAGCTTTCAATCAGGATGTCACATTGAAGTGTGTTTTGGTTTCACTCCCATGAATCTGATGCTCCATCCATCTTGATACAGAGTTTATGTTTGGCAGCAGGATAACAACCAATATTCTGATCTAAAGCCTGCTTGTTTCTAATATTTTGGGATTAAAGCTGCATAAATACATAAAGCATTCAGCCCAGATAAAGTGGATTCAGTTTGTAAGATGTTATCCTTTGAAGAGATCAGTGTCACTGCTGAGAGCTATGAAACCCCTTATGAGTGGACATCTGAGATAAATTAAGCTACATGATCAGAAAGCTTCCCTTTCTCTGATTGTCTTTGTGTTTCCTCGCTGATTTAACACACAAAGTCAGTTATCTTTGAAACTCTTAGAAATCCTTAATTATCCCCGGAGAAAACAGGAAGAAACGCCATCCAAGTCCCACTCAAAGTCATCCTCTCTCTGAGTGTATGCCATAAATATTTCCACATAAATCCCCGTCTGCTGAAAGGAGCCAGAGACTCTGGTTGAAATCTTAACAAGATGTTTCATTCCTCATCCCTGTCCTCCTTCCTTCTCTCTCCTCTCCTCTGCCACTTTCTCCCTCTGCGTCCTCTCACATGCACGCTCTCTCTCCCATCTTGCATTCTCCCCTCGAGCGTCCTTGTCATTGTCGGAGTCAGCTGATGCTGTGGAGAAAAGAGGCGAGGTCAATAGTTTGTCTCCCTGCCTTATAAATAATGTGACTCAGAGGCTGACAGAATGAGTTTGGATGGCAGCAGCAGGGATAAAATGGCTGGAATATTTTCTTCACCCCCTTTTTCTTCAGTTTGACTTGTTTAATCTAGGTGACAAATAGTTATGTGACCTTGCTGCTGTGTTTCTTTTCTGTTTGCTGCTCAGGCGAGCCTTTTTCCTGCGTCATTGCCGGTGTTTTAGCTGAGCAAGGAAGTGTTTTCTTGTCAAAGAGCCATGTAATCGCATTACCCTCCACATGTGTTTTGGTTTAGAAAGTGTGTGTTTGTGTGCGTGAGTTTTAGGCTGCTGGTATTTCTATGCACTTGGTTAAAAAGACTCACAGCAATGCACTTTCCTTTTTACTCCTGTTAGAGGCCATTATAATGCCAATGCAGGATCATGCTTACGTGTTGATTTTTTTTGTGCATACACACATGAACATGTCTGTAAGTGTTTGTGTTTACCCATGCCACAGGGTGCACACGCTCCATTGGGATTTGAGCGTTACAGTCCAGTGCGAGCCGCTGTAGCTGAGGCCCAGGAGACTTCTGCTGCTCTGTAACTGAGCGGCTCAGGGGAAGGAGGAACGATGGGAGGCGGGGGAGGAGATTTCCTGTGTTGCCCATGCAGCTAGGGGTGAACGCCAGTGTTAAGTGTTGGGTTACAGCTCAGTGCAGGCGGTTGTGAACGCAGCTATGCACATTCACATGCTGCAGTGATTCTGCACTTGGATTCATCTTGAGATCTCTTAGAAACAAAGAACCGTGCATGCAAATAAACACATAAGCATGCAGTTATCAGTTTATTTAGGGATCAAACTTGCAGTCTTCCTCTTTGACATTACATCTGTTTATTTTAACTGAATAATGCACTTTTTCTCTTTAGTAACCAGGATCCGAGATGACAGGGAGCCATTCTGTGCTTGTTTTAAAGCATCAGTATCAAACAAATACAGCTGATACAATTTCAAAACTTCAGAATTTTCTGAATTTTGTCCCACTCAGAGTTTCTTGTATTGCAGTGCTGCCTCCATAAACCACTAGTTCCTAACCTTTTTCCTCTGGCCCCCCTCAGGACAGATGTGCAAAATGAAGTGATGCATTTTGGTTAAAAATAACATCAATTTTAATTCTCTTATTATTTAAATCTAAGGGCTGCACTGCGGTGCAGGGGTTAGCGCTGTTGCCTCACAGCAACTAGGTTCACCTCCTGGTCAGGGCCCCGCGACCCCAAACAGGATAAGCAGTATAGAAAATGGATGGATGGATGATGGCTGTTTAAATCTAAATCTAATAAAACCCTAAACAAACATGTTCTTAAAAGACCTTTGTATGAGCTTTTCATAAGTTTCTTATCATGATTTTAGTAAGTCTGTGCAAATCTGGTTTGAACTGCCTCAGAGGAGATAGTGTTGCACCCCACCCTTAAACTCAGGTGCTCTCCTAGGGGTCCCAGACCACCTAAACCAGCAGTTCTCATCTGGTCTAGCTTCAGGACCAACCACCATATCCTTAGTCCCAAAGTTCCTATGTTTTGCAATCATATCTAAATGCTTTAAATGGAAAAAGTGCAGTATGGATTAGAAATGGAACAAAAGGTGTAATTTGACACATTTTTTTCACTTTCGTGACCCACTGAAAATGGCTTCGTGACCCACCTGTGAGTCCTGACCCACCAGTTGAGAATCAGTGCCCTAAACCAGTGGTTCTCAACTGGTCAGGACCCAAATGTGGGTCACAAAGCCCTTTTCAGTGGGTCGTGGATGTGTGCCTGGGAAAATAATTGCTCCAAATTGTCTGTGAGATTCTATAAACCTTGCATGTTTTGTCTTGTTTTATTGTTTTGTCACAGCTTTTGTACTGTCTTAGGCCCAGTCTTTACTATTTTTATTAAAAGCATCTGATTGACCAAAAGATCTCCAAAATTTGGGTCACAATTCTCCTTGAGGAGGTGATGATGGGTACTGGGAATTAACCAGTTGAGAACCACTGCTAAACCATTGGTTACTAACCTGTTGTCCAGGCAGCTGGGGGGCACAGAATATCTTAGGGGGGACAGGGGGCTCTGTCTGCTCTGATGTTGTCAAAATTTAGATATTAAGATATTATTTTACATCATGATTAGAAACATAATTTATGACAGCTTATAAGGGCTATCCTGAAAGATTAAAAGAAAATAACACAATCTGTTCATTTTTTAAGAAAAAAAAATTATTTTTTTTGATTGTAAAGTCGTATAATTACAAGAAACCAAACTCAGAATTTTATGGTTTAAAAGTCATTAATTTGGGTGGAAAAAAAGTCAAAGTTTAAAAATCCATAGATTTTGATATCATAAAGTCAAAATTAGGGCTGAAACGATTCCTCGAATAAGCCGGGTAATTCTATTCAAAAAAATCCTCGAGGCAAACTATCTGCCTCAAGGCTTCGCTTACATAAGTCATAATCCATATACACCCACGCATAATCCATATACACCCACACCCGGTGTGTCCAGGGCATTTTGCAATTTTCGTGCACGGCGCAGTCCAGCGCAGTCAGGCGCAGCGCAGCGCACCCACGCCTCCGTCCCTCCCACCGGCGCAAGTGGGAAAGAGGGAGGAGAGAAGGCATGAGTGGGTTTAACACAGCCGAGTGTAATCTTCACCAATCAAATGAACGCCTCTCCTTGCCTTTAAATGCGCTGCGGGCAAGGTGCAGTGCCAATTTCACCTCGCCACCACGACGACAGCAGCAGCAGCTCCAGGTGGCCAAACTTCTCCCAGGAGGAAACTGATGTGCTGGTCCGGGAGGTCCAAGCTCACAGTACCAGAATATATGGTAATGCTTACAGACAGACTGATGATGCAAAAACTGCCCAGAAGGAAGTTACTAATACTGTCAATCAAGTTTGCCCAGATATTCTGAGAACCGCTGCCCGATGTAAAAAATGGTTCAATGATGTAAGGAGAAGGGCCAAAAAAAGCTGTCAGAGCAAAGAAGGCACACAGTGACCACCGGGCTGTGCATCAGAGGCCACGATGCGCGTCACCGTGTGGACCACCTCGTGGGACAGATGTAATCTGTTCCTGTGTCATGAATAGGAGTTCAAAATTAAGTGACAATTACATTAAACACAGCAGCAGGCTAATCCAGGCATCATGCTTGTGATCCACCTGCATTCCTGCTGTGTCATCGCCAAATAGGAGAACCTTTGGTGATATATTCTCTCCCTGTATCTCCTCGTCATCCTCCTTGCAATAATGTACTTTTTAGATCACGTTAAGAATAAAGATTAAAATAGAGAAATATGGGCAATCACAGGTAAATCCTTAAGACACCGACTGACTTACATTTATTCAGCGAGCGTCTCTCTCTTTTTTTTTCTTTTGAATTTCAAGAGATGAGAGACGCCGAATATATACTCCATATCAGATGCCGTGGCTGTTTGTGGTTGGCTGAGAGATGTGAACTCGTTAGTTTTTATCACTCCCAGCTGCCATCAGGTTGAGTTTCAATTACGCGTGATAAACATCTTTGATCTGACATCAGATGTGACGGGACAATTTATATAGATACAAATGTATATGCTGGTTCAGACGGTTACATTAAATAGTGTGTTAAATAGTGTGTCTGACACTCTGGAAACCTGCCTGTGAGGTTTTGGTGACGCTTGTGCACTGCGCGCCTGTCAGCCAAATTACCGCTACACTGGGCGCGCAGTGCACGGAGAATAGACCAGGTTGGAGCTGGCGGGCTTTCAGCGCACCTTCTCCGCAGTGTTTTGGCACAAAATTGTCACTGCGCCAAGCTGAATCTGTCGACACCTCCCCCTGGTGTGCCGCCACACCCATCTTGGTGCAGTCCGGTCTACCAAATTGCCAAATTGGCTGCGCATGGTGGTGCGCCGGACGAAATTACCACTGCGCGGGGTGCACCACTCTCCGCCACCCTGCCCCACCCGCCACGAAATTAGAGCCCCTTGATTACAGCTAATTTTTCAAAATGTTTTAGCATCCCGAATGATTTGATAAGACTTATATTGATAATGAATTGACACCAATTAAATAGAAACACGCTGTTACCACAGACGGTGACTGAGAGAGAGACTAAATAGGTTAAAGTTCATCATCATACAGTCAGGATTCAACAGGTCACAGAAGCAGCTTTATCCCTTAAAATGTGTTTCCATGGCAGTGGATGGTCTTAAAAGGTCATATTTTTATTTTGTGGTGGATGAACCCACAAACAAAAATGTGCAAAAATTAAAAGTGGACACCCTTTTGAAAAATAGACCATCTTCCTGTCATCTAAAGGTTCACTTTTCAGATCATCAGACCACTGTGTGAATGAAGGAACTTTATTCTTGCTATAATGTGAAATATTACATTCATGCATAAACTAGAGGATGTTAAAATTATTAAGTGTCCCTTTACTTTAATGACAAACTGGAAAATAAATATGAACTACAATGAAAGAAATAAAGTGTTGGCAACAAAAATTTCCTGGTAAAGGATCCCTTAAACCCCAAATATGGCATAATCCTATGCAATTATTTAACTTCCTTTCCTTGTAACTTTAAGAAATGTAAACTTTCATCAGAACTTCATTGCACTTTGTAAAATATATTTTCTTTAGAGAACCTGTTAATACCAATCTTTAATATAGAAATAGTTCATTTAAAGGGCCCAGCTCCTTTTCTCATTTGTCTAGTACTACTTCTCTTGAAAAGCAAAAGTGACTGATTTAAAAAAATGCAATCTTTCTCATTAGAGTACTCGATTAATCGTCAGAAGAATCGATAGAGTACTCGACTACAAAAACAATCTATTACTGCAGCCCTAGTCAAAATGTCATGTGTTTTAAGTCATAAATATATGACATTTTGAAGTCCAAAATTTATGAGAAACCAAACTGAAAACAGTGGTTGGATAACCCCAGTTTACAGAAATGTCTCCCCTACGTTCAGATGATAATAATGATGTGATAATTCTGGGCTAAAATAAGAACTACTTCCTTATTGATCAGTCCCAGTAAGAAGTATATGTGATAGACTAACAACCACAGTCTAATCTGGGACAGGTGTTCCAGGCATTAAGGACCTTGCCCAAGGGCCACACTGGGTTCTTTTTATGCTATGACCAGGATTCAAACCCCTAACCTCTCATAACAAAATCAGCAACGTAAGCACCTGAGCTAAAACTATCGAGCCTAGATGAATTGTTTGGCCCTATTACAAAATCAAGTTGTACACTTAGGATGGCTGAGTATGTACTCTGTGGATTGTCTCTTTGAACTGAACAACAGCCAATCAGGAAGCAAGCTGACAGAAGGAGGAAGCACAACAAACGCAGCCATGGCAGCACTAGTAAACGTGAGGCATTTAGTTAGACACCAGAAATGTTGATTTCAGGCTATAGAAACTGCAGGTCATATTCAGCTTGTTTTACTCTAAAGTCACATTTGTCTGTACAAGATTTCAAGTTTGGAGAGTCGAGACTGTGGTTGTGGGTGAATGAATCAGTTAGCGTGTGGTGGGTTGTATGAGTCATCTCATTGCACAACCCACACTAGAATGAACTTTTAAGTTTGTCATTATTTGTCATCATGTGTGGGGTCTCTCACATTTTCAAACTCAGTTTAGATTTTCAAAATCTTTCAGTGTGCCAGACTCAAGCTTGCATGCCCATTTACCAATCTGATCAAGGGCAATATAGTTTTTAAGCTAGATAGAATAAATTATCAAGGTTTATAAATGTGAAATCCACACAGCTTACAGGTTTTTTTTTATGATCATAGGCTCATTGTATCATTGGATCAAAATCTGTGTTCATTTCCTGTTTTTTAAGGAAAAGGATTCATCATACCAGGTGACAAACTCATCTACAAACTCACATCTGGACTTGACTCAGAGGAGACTCGTACAGATGTGATCCTGCGGCCAATTAAGACTCACCAATTAACCTAACAAGCATGACTTTGGTGGTGGGAGGAAGCTGGAGTACCCGGTGAGAATCCTCCCATGCACAGAGAAAACTTTACACACCAGGAAGCAAACCAGGAACTTTCTTGCTGTGAGGCAACAGTGCAAACCCATGCACCTGCACCACAAAAAAACCCCACATCATCCCCATTGTCCTTGGTTTTTTATTAACAATCCAAACCAGACGAAGTTCTCTTGTTTTGAAGTCAGACCTGTAAGAAGAGCAGTAGCATGAGGAATGATGGAAACAATGAAGTCGCAACTGAGTTTTGTCAGCTTTCTTATTCATTATCTGTTGTCTAAGCTCTGAACACATGCACAAAAAGCAAACGCATTTAACATGTAGAGTTTAAATTAAAGATTTCTTTAAATGTTCAAGGATCCCTGAATACAGAAACATAAGAATTTTATGCTTTTGAAGGAATTAATCAATGTGCAAATACATTTACACACATGCACTCACACGATTCAAATCCAATCACCATCACTAGTCTGAAATAAGGCGTCTGTGGCGGCCTCATTCAACATCCCGTCTGTGAGGCGTATCATCATTTTCAGCCTCTGAACACCATCTCAGGAAAAAAAAGCCGCTTCTGCTTTTCTGAGCGAAGGGCTCCCAGAGCTGAGTTTGGTGTCTGATTGAACATTTTTTCCCACTCCCTCCCTCCCTTTCTCTCTCTCTCACATTTTAGCAGCGGGGTTTGAAATGCCACTCCAGCTCCAAATTGACTCTTCAGGGCTCCTCTGCTTTTATTATCTGTCATTCAGCATTAGGGCTGAAGGGAGGAAGTCTGGAGCAGCGCCCGCCGCCTGGACCCAGCAAAATAGAAAACTGCTTTAGTGGAGAAAATTATGTGTCTCATTTCTATTTATGCATATGTTGCTTAAAGAAAAGCTTTATTTTGAAGGATGTGACGCCGGAGGACTCTGTGTTCTTACAGTGTGGATGAGAGGGTGGAGGCTTTGGTGTCATCGGCCTCTGCAGCCAATCAGCTAACAAGAGCAACCTCAGCTAATCAGTTGTAGCTCCAGTATAGATTCCCATCATGGTTATGGTAATAGATTTTACTCCTGCTCTGGTTGCACAATGTGTATCACGTTGCATGATTCACACAGTGCCTCATTTGATTCCAGGCGCCAGAAAAAGAGGGTCAGAGGCAGAAGTGATGATCGTGCAGTTCAGGAGGCTCCAGGTTTCCAGGACGTCCGACAGAGTCTGTTTATGGCCTCCAGCATAATGAATGGTCCAAAGTGTGATTTAACTGGCCTAGCCCTGATCCATCTAATTGCTCCCCACTCAGTGTAATTACAACTTTGTGTCTGGGACTTCATAGGAGCAGGAGCTACCGAGCTGTTGTTTTAGCATTTTGCCTGTTTATTTTTGATATATCCCCTCTAGGAGGACCGTTAGACAAACTAGTTTCTCTTATGGGGTAATTAGACTGTTTTCTGTAAACACTCCACTTGTAGATCTGTGCAGAAGATTGTGTGTTGCTGTTTTAGCATTTGTAAATGCGTCTGGTGTGCCTTTATCTTTGTACTTCCTTCCTGTGGGGAAGACAATGGGTAGCATGCAAGACGCTTTTCTGATGCTTATCCAAACCCCCCCCCCCCCCCCTCTTTAATCTTTTAGGCTTGTTTGCTCAAAAGTTTCTAAGAAAGATTTGAATAAAAATGCTCCGAACTTCTCAAAGCCATCATCAAATTACCTTAGTTTATGAATTCTAACAGCTCCACATCTTTCATCGACTTTGTCTGGACTGACTTTGGAAAAGATTAAACCGACAAAAAAGGCCTGTGAACTTTGAGACCACAGCTTAGAGCCTGCCAGACAGAGTGAGAAAAAAAATAGCCAAGTTAGCAGAGACAGCAGTCACAGTCACCCTAACAGGACTGTCAGGACTGTCAGGACTTTCTGTTTGTGACAGACAAAAGATACATTTTGTGTCTCATGTTACGGTTGTACATGAGTTTTCTGGTGGGCCCTAGAAGATTTTCAAGTCTCAAATTGGGCCTCAGCATACTTAAGTTTGGGGAAAGCTTCTGTAGAGGATTTTGGCCCAGTCTTCCCTGAAGAATGGATTTAGATGGGCTTCCCAGATGGGACAGTTGTGCATCATGCTGTGCTTGTGCACTTTAAAGACCCTGTAAAGTGAAAATAGATATGTTTTTAGTTCTGTTGAATGATAGGTCTCTGTGTTATGAACCACCAGGTGAAATTGCACCGGGATGGTGTGGGTGTGTCTGTTGAATGAGCTGAAGCCACACCTACTCATGATAAATACAATCCTCTCAAAAAAAAAAAAAAGGTACAATCTGAATTGAGGAAAGCACTTGTGCCTAAGCCTGCCTCTTGACCTTTTGTTGACCTTAGAATAAGAGACAAAGTCTGTTTTCTGGCTCAAATCTCTGTTATGATGCTTTAAATGATCCATAGACCACTGTGGCTGATAGATTTGGCAAATTTACCTCACACCGAACCAAAAAGACAGCATTTAACTGACTGTTAACTTTCAGTAAAGGCAGTGACATCAGCTAACAACAGACTGTACTGAGATGAACTGCTCTGTGATTTTATATTGTAATGTTAGAGGGGCGGAGTCATTCCTTTCTGTGGGCTCATGACATCATGAGCCTACATATTGGTCCTGCCCACATGACACCGAGCTAGGAAAGAGGTGAAAAACTTTCTAACAGTCCAAATCCAGAAGTCAGTCACATCTCGGTGTTTTCACCATATTCCAACATACGTATGTTAAGACAAAAACTTTGGATTTCACTTTACAGAGTCTTTAATGTCCTCATCCAAATAACAGTCCTTGTACATAGATCTAATAAGGTAGCAGTGCAGAATTAGATGCTATTTGTTCGAGTCTTTTGCTAGCAGCCTCTAATAATCCAGTCTTTAATGTTTTAACCCCATGATCAGTGGTTGCCTCCTTGCATGAAAGATGTGTCAGGGCTCTTACTGAGGGGATCACGTCAGCAGCTGATGGATCTGATTGTGCGGACTTCTCTTGTCAGCTGTTCAACTTATCCCCAGCTCTGTGCTGTTAAAGTTGCAGGGAGATCGTAGAGAAAGGCATGTGTGGTGACAGTGTGGTTTTGTTCCAAGAGACATTGCATCATGTTAAATGTACTATTACACAGAGTCTAGATGTCCCATTGCAGTTTTTTTGGCGTCATTCCCGGCTGAACCTGCACAGCCTGCAAGCTTAAGTAGGCAAGAGGAGAACGTTTTAAGTGCCCCGCTGTTGTAGAATTGCTGCCACATTCAAGGTGCTGCACTGACTGCAAACACCACCATGGACAGACAGCTGGAGGGTGCGCACCATGCAGCCAAAAACGTCAGACTACTGTCTTTCATTGCTTTTGTCATATTTTCTCTCACAACAGCATGCACTTAAGATTTGTCTTTTTTCATCTTTGACACACATCAGCTAATGTCACACGTCACGTCACATTGTTTGCCAATGGGCCGATGACGGTTAGCAGGATGACTATTGGCCAGTGCAGATATTAGACTGATTCATTGATGTATTAGTAGTAGTTGTAGTAGTGTAAGATGAATAAACTTGGTAAGATCTGAGTTTTGCAGTGCATTTGAGCAGCTTTTTAATGGGAATATTATAAGTTATTCTTTCATGTGTAACTACGTGCATTATAGATCTTCTCTGCAAATATATCCTGCTGTTCTATTCATTTTGAAAGCTCTTTTTTATCCTGTCAAATGTAGGAATGATCTGAGTATATCTGCCTTTTTGTCTTGCCCTCCTGCTGTATATTTATAAGCATATGTTTCTGTGTGTAAAGCTCAGTGACTCTGTGACTGTGTCTATGTATGTTTATCCAGCTATGGATGAACGCTCCAGCAGGCAGGCTGCATGTGTTGTCAGCAGCGTCCCAGGAGACTGGCTCCAGGCAGGCGCTCTGTTAGTAATAGACTGATTTACCTACATACTGCTGCCTAACTCCCCTGCTGCTCCAGGGAGCTACTACTACTGCTGCTGCTGTGTGGCTCACTGACTCACACACATATGCACACACATTCTCTGACAAAGCAGGTGTCAAATACTACTGGCACCTTTGACAGCGTGTGTCACCTCCTGAAAACTGCAAGAAGGCATTTAGCATATTCAAAGCAGTGGAGATGGTGTCATTTTGTAGATGATTGGGATTAATTTTATTACAGCAGCACCTGTTAAAAGAGCAGCCAAATGCCAGCCTGTTGGGCCTTTTGATTTGCAGTAAAGATACAGTATACGTGCTCAAACTTGGCTTTCAAAGCTTGTTCTTTTCCCCATTTCTCTCTCCCTGGCAGTGATTCTTTGCTACATTTGAAGCTCCTGCTCTCGGGGTGATGTTTGTTCTCAGATTAATCTAAGCCCGGTGGCTTTTGAGGCGTCGTCAGATCGTTAGCGACGACTGTGTCATGTATTCACAGCAGGGCGGATAAAACACGTGTCTCAATTTGTCATCAGGAGCCCGAAGCAGCTCAGTCAAAGCAGCCTTTCAAAGCCTCCGAATCAATCAGTTCTTCTTATCTGATGGCCCTTCACTCAGAAAAAGTAAGAAAGAACTTGAGTGATTTTAAAGCAAGATTAAACTGATCTGTCACTACTAAAGGCTTCTGCTGAATGCACTCTCTGTGCAGGCGGTGTGCAGAGCCATTCTTATAATGTGAGGTTATTATTCAGGAGATCCGCTGATAGAAACATTAACCCACATTTGGCTCAGTTCTCAGTCTAATAATAAATCTGTGCAGGGGAAACAAGTGCAAGGGTTGCCTTCAGCCACTCATTCAGTCTTATAATGAACTGACAATTAAAGGGAAAATCCCCCAATAAATGACATAAAAATGGAAGACTTCATATTTAAGATGACTGTCAGGAGAAATGTTGAAAGATGAAACCAGCTTACTTTTAATAGGTCAACAAGTTAAACCTGCCCAGTCAGAAAGGATTAACAGTAACTGAACTGTGCGGTAGGTGCAGCCTGAGGTATTTATTTAAAGCTTATCTCCTGAATGACTGATATTTTACCTCTGAACTTCAAAACTGGCAGCTTTTCAGCTTTCCTAAAGGCATTTTCCTCCACCTGAAACCTTTTTTTTTTCTTTTTTTTGCCAAAGCACGCAGAGCACAAAGCGTAGATGTCAGGACAGCGTCATTTGCCAGCTGCAGTATGAGAAGCCCTACTTGGCAGCTGACCTGTTGCAGATAATATGGGTGCACCTAGCAGCGGCTGATGCTGCTAATGTTCCGAGGCGGCCCCAAGGGGGGTTTCGATGTAACATTAAGCCAACACAATTCATTTTCCTGCAGCTTGAATGGAAATTAAAGCCAGCTTGTAGGAGGAATATTAGACCTTGGCTGGGTTGGAGGATCATTTTGAGCGTTTTTGGATTCTCCTACTAAAGCTGAGGTCACAACGGCTCGTCAAATTGGAGCAAATGCATGGAGCAGCTCAGTGTTTCACATAGCATATGTCAGTGTGTTTGCCTTAATGGAAAAAAGATGCAATTCAACCTTTGGAAAAAGTCTCAAGGACTAAATGGTCACTAGGCATTTATGTTTTTGATTTACTGAGCTTAAGCTAGACTCGCTGCAGGAGTTTGAAAACCCTGACCTATTTTAGTATATGCCTGAATCATACATACAAGGAGGAACTTCATAGATGATCGAATCTCTTTTCTCGAACCTTCTCTCAACAAGATTTGAAAGTAATGACACATCACCACTCTCTGCAGGATATTATTAGGATTTTTGCCAGAGGTAGCTGCGTACCACCCCATGTCACCCTCTGTTATCTTGTGTGATCTCATGATGCAAACAAAACAAAGATTGACATGGTGCAACAACCTGCTGTGGAGAAGCTTTGCAGGGAGAAGCAGAAGGCTTAACAAGTCAGGATAAGAAAGAGACAGACACCAGTTGTCTATTCTTAGACAAGAACAAGAGTCTTTTTACTCACACTTGTTAAGCATTCTGCTCTTTTGTGCTCTGGTACTATTGTATACACAACAAAAACTGGAGTGTTAAACATTTCAGTGTTGATTTTAACATTTAAAGTATTATTTTAACTCCATTCAGAGTAAATGGTCTTCAGTGTTGATCCACCAGTGTTAGTCCAGCACTGGAGAGAGTCAGTTGATCCAGGCCCCCCCTACTGCAATTTCAAAGCTGGGGGGCAGAGTTTTCCCATCATGCCTTTGTGCAGGGTGTTTAGCTGTGTTTCAGATGTTTTCGATGCATTAACATCATGGGTGTCAAACTTAAGGCCCAGGGGCCAAATCCGGCCTGTGGTACAGTCATACCCAGTAAGTTAATATCATATTCTTTAACTGGCCCTAACATATGAGGTCAGATTTCCTTCAGTATAAAAATGTAAATTTAACCTTGATTGTATCAAAAAGCCTTAAGTCATAAATATGTGACAAATATAAAGAATGAAAATATGTGGGAAATTCGTTTGTGTTTTCATTTCATATTTTCAATTTTGCATAGCAAAATTATGACTTCTATCTATTAATTGGACTTTTATCTTATGTTGTGAGCTTTTAATATTTATTATTTTGATGTTTAATTCCATATTTTGACCTTTTACATATATTATGGAATTTTAGCTAATATTTAGGCTTCTTCAATTATTTATTTGGATTTTTTATCTCATATTTTGACATTGTCAATTAGGGGTGCATCGATTGCAATTTTCTGGCCGATCACCAACCTTTAAAAAGCCTGACCTGCCGATTCCAATTTTGCCCGATACCAATTTTTTTATAACTTACAGCATACACCTTCAATGTTCCAATCTTATTTTATTGAATAACAATGAACAATACCCGTGAAACAATACAAAACTTGTTGTTTTAACTGCACTTGAGGTAGTTCTCTCAAATATAAATGAAAAGTTTAAAGCATTGCTGTCCAAACTACTAAATTACATCAGTTCCTTTAGTCTTTCATTTTTCACTTTTTAGTAGGTAGAGGCATATGAAACCGATCTTATCCACCGATCAGGATCGGCCGATCACCGATGCGGTGCACCCCTATTGTCAATTTATCATTTTGACTTTTGTCTAATAATTTGTTTTTTTCTATTCATCATTGTTTTTTTGTCTCATATTTTGACCTTTTAGGTTTTACAGTTTTAAAATTTCAAGTTATATTTTGGCCTTAAAAACATGATTGTGGCTTTCCTTTTTATATATTTGCCTTTTAAAAGCATGATATTAACATCTTATTTTGTGTTTTGACCTACTGCACAATAATTATGACTTTTTATCTGAGATTTTGAGCCTTTTAACTTATCATTTTGACTTAAGTCTCAAAATCATTTATCATCAGTGCTTATTTTTTCCCTATAATATATTGGTCACTGCTGGGATTCACTTGCACATGTTTCTTGAATTAGCTTGAGTTCTTAAGTTTTTGATGTTAAACACTTTTGCACCATGAATGTAGTTGTCTTCTAGGTTGGCCAAGTCTTGGCTGTGGTGACAGCTCATTTATAACTGTGGAGAGAGTGTCTGTCAACTTAGAATGAGCGCTGGCTCTGAGTCTGCCTCATTGCTACATGATTGTTATTAAATACCTCACACTGTGAGGTGGCAACCAATGAGGTTGGGTGTATCTGATCTTCAACACATATTTTGTGAAACTTGCATGTCTTGTTTCTTGTTATTATTAGGTTTATGGAAGAGGGGCAGTGGTTAGCCACAGTATTTTACACCCACTGAAATTAATTGTAATGCACTCCTTAGTGTTAACACACCAGTCAAGTGTAGTCTGGTAGAGTTAATTGTTGAGCACTGACACTAGTCTCGAGTACTATCAACACTACTCAGTGTTCACCAGTGTAAATGTTTAACAGCATACAGTGTTGTAGTAACACCGGTTGAGTCTAAAAAATGTAACACTATGAAAAGTGTTACATTATTACTCAAAAGAGTGAACACATATAAACACTTTTCTAGTGTTAGATTTAACACTCAGTGTTAAATCTAACACTGGCGATTTTGCTGTGTAGTATGCTAGCTTACAATGTCCTCAGTTGGAAAGTGTGCTGTCTTGGCAGTACTATAGATCTGTCTCCTTGTGGACCTTTGTCTATTTGGAAATTGTGATTCTGCTTCTTGGTCCCCACCAACAATCATCATCTATCATCATTTGATATGCTTTGTACCTCATTATGCCTATTATGTCCCGAGGTGGCCAACATGATGAAGGCCCATGTCTCTCAAGTCTGAAACAGCAACAAGGTCTACTTTTCAAAGTTGTAACAACATGAAGCTTTATTTACACGGATGAATTGGCATGAAGATAGGACTAATTGGAAATGCCCCTCAGGGTGAAACAGGTTGAAAAACAAAGCTAGTCTAGCCTAACATAAGGCCTGATGTACACTGGATGGTTTCAAGCTGACTATACACCAGTCGTGGTCCAATGGTGGTACACGACCTGAGTGCTGACACGCTACGAGTGAAGTCAGGACGGACTGTGACAAATGACGATAAAGTTTCCTTTGAAAAGTTTCAAGCATGGAGGTTAAACTCAGATCTATTGTCTTGTTTTCATGCTTCATATAGCTAAAACACCAACATACCTGCTCTACCCATTTCTCTGCTATACACACATGAAAAACATCACTAGCAAACACAACTAGCAGCTAAGTGATAACAAATATTCTTGGTCAGATGGAAATCAACAGGTAGGCCTCTGTAAAGAAACAGACACCATATTGACAGAGTGTCCGGTTGCCTGACCATTACACTGATGAAATGGACTTACTTTGTGCACTGGGGCAGAGTTGTGTTGGAAAAGAGAAGAGCCCTCTCTAAAATGTTGCCACAAAGTTGGAAGCGTAGCATTGTCCAAAATGTCTTGGTATGCTGAAGCATTAAGATTGGCCTTCACTGGAGATAAGATGCCTAGCCCAAACCCTGAAAAACACAGTTGGCACAATGCAGTCAGGTAATGTTCCTCTGGCATCCACTAAATCTAATCGCCAAACAGAGAAGCATGATCCATCCCTCCACAGAACACGTTTCCACCTCTCCACAGTCCAGTGTTGCTGTACTTTACACCGCTCCACCCAACGTTTGTCATTGGATTCAGTGATGTGAGGCTTGCATGCAGGTGCCGTGGAAACCCACTGCATGAAGCTCACTTTTTTTCCTTACATTAATACCAGTGGAAGTTCAGAACTCCTCAGCTGTGGAACCAGCAGACCATTTGTGACTTTAACACACCATGCATTTTAGTAGTCATTGACTGTGATGAGTTGCTGTTGTTCCTAAATGCTTCCACTTTCTAATGATATCACTTACAGTTGACTGTGGAATGAAATTTTAATGACCCGTCTTATTGCAAAGGTTGCCTCCATCACAGTACCATGCATGGAGTCACTGAGCTCTTCAGAACCCTGTTTGTATCACAAATGTTTGCAAATAGAGACCGCATGAGTAGATGCTTGATTTTAAACACCTGTGGCAACAGGTCTGACTGAAACACCTGCTAATTATCAGGTGTGGCCAAATTATTTTGTCCTTTTGGTGCATATTTACAGTCTTGTACAAAATTTTCTTGAGGTCTGAATAGCCCATTTCTTTATTCATTAAAACAGGGGGTTAATTTTTGTTTTGGACCCATCCATTTTGGATGATATTATGGCAAGAGTTGTGTATGATCAGGCATGTTAAAGGGATCTAGCTGATTTGACGGTTTGTGGCATTTGTGTTTTAGGGAATGTGCAAGATGACTATCTATCTGCATGCTAGCTGATATGATGACTGCCGTTGATGGACTTTAACACCTCCTCAGAAACCACTGGGGGACATCCCTGAGACCATGTTTTATGCAGTCTGTGGTCTAGAGAGTCTCCACTCTTTAAAGTGATTCATCTCACTCTGTGTTCCTAATCCGTCTCCAGCCCTCACCGTCCCCCCACTCGACATCTCCACACTGAAGGCCACCGTCATAGGACACAAGAAGCTGATTAGCAATGAGGAGGTAGATCCGTGCTGAGGGCCAAGGGTGACTCACAGGCTGTGGACTGAGTAAAACAAAGAGAGGTGAGAGCTGCATGTAGGAGGAGATGAGTAACTAGAGAACACAAAGAGGCTGAGAGAGGAGGACAAAGCCATGATGAGGGCAGGGAGTTGCTCTTTTTTTTAATCTGAAAGAACACACTCAGCTCTAAAAAGGGGGTTGTGACTGGTGTTTTTTATTACCAAGGCATCAAATGTCATGATTTGTTCCAAAGTGTTTTTTTGTGCTTCAATTCTGCCGCAATTTATGATTTAATGGATGCAAAAAACAATGCAGTGAGCAATGAGTCATCATGCATGATGGTTATGTGGAAATGCATAACGTAGAGGAGCAATGTTATTCTTTAAACTACAGTATACCACCCAGCCTGAGGAGCAGGCGAGTCAGCAGCCAAGTCGTGATCTGTGTATGAAGCGTTAGGGCGCCCTGCTGCTCGGCTGCCTGCCCTGCAGCCCAACATCTGCTGAGCGCAGGAAGCATTTGAAGGATAATTAAAAGGACTGGCTTCCAACTCATTTCCCGCCTCCCATGGCTAAGCAGCAACATGCTGCTCAACAACAAGAACTGCAATTATTTTGGGAATTAAGGCGAGAATGAAGGAATACAAATATCAAATGTGTGCAACAAGCGTATGTCTCATTCCAGCATTAACAGATGCTATGCATAGATGTTTGTCTGTTATTCTGATTCATCACCAGCCTATAGAAGTCAAAGTAAAGGCTGTGCTCTTTTATATGGCAACTGCTCACATGTTTGGCTCAGTTCACACATGCAGTTGACTCGGACTTGGTGTGTGAACCCAGGCTCGGTGGTGTGTGAAGCCAGCTGAAGCTCATAAAAAGGCGCTAAAGATGTGCTTTCTTTATCCTTCAATAGATCTTTTCAAGGAGACACTCAGGAAATCTCTGCAACACTTTGAAGCGGCTGTTAGCACAAGCTCTGAGACCAGGGAAAGTGAAATATCACATCACCTGTAATGATCTTTGAGTTGATAATAATGAGTGGGTGTGTGGATGAGGAGCCGGCTCGCTCTGAAATGTTAATATAGTCTGCTTCATCAAAGGCTCCAGGCTATGCTTTGTCTTTGGCGCACAGAGTAATAGTGAAAGCATAAAGCTCTGATTTCATTTAGAGGGAGGTTATAAAGAGGGATACATATCACTTCCAGCAACACTTGAAAGCTGAAACCGTTTATTGGATGTTGGCCATTTTCTGCCGTCATTCCCCTCTGAGCGTCTGCACGCTTTGTCATTTTGAAGACGTATTTCTGACTTATTTCCCTGTTCTCATCTAGTCGCCAGAGACTTGTTAACCGGTGTCTCTTAAATCTTCTCATCATCCAGTGGTGCTCTAATCCACAGTCCAGCTCCGAGTGAAGTCTAGCCCAGCCTGCAGCCCTACAGCCTGCCTCCTTTGTGAGACACCAGTCATGTGAATAGAGCCCAGAACGGAGAGCCAGCTGTCCTTTTCCTGCCAAGTCATGTGCAAGTCACAAAGCGGCAGCGCCACTTGAAAGAGAAAGCAATAATCAATTTTGCAGAGTTAGCCCCTGAAAGCCTCGTTTTGTTCTCCCGGCCTGACGATTTAGGGCTGAGAGGCCGACAGTGGCGTTTGTCGTTTTAATGGAATACACTGTGCTCTATTGTCCGTAACCCCACGCTGCCTAGCATGAAAGTCCATTTTTGTATTTCTGTATAATCACAGTGCATTTGAGAACTCTAAATTCACACTCCCATTATGTCCTCAGCTTTTGTGGCGTTTCAATGGAGTGGTTTGTTTAGCACCCTCTCTTCCAGGTTAAGACACTGAAGAAGAAACTTGCCTGGGACTAAATGCACTCTGACACTCTCTCGGAGCATAGATTTTCAGCGGGCCAGCAGACAGAAACCAAAGCCCTTTTGTTTGGCTGGTATGTGTAAGTATTTATGGCTGCTACAATTGGCTTTTGTTAGCAAACATTGGGGAGAGGGAGGAGAGGGGGTCAGGGTGATTTGCACACTGGGTTTAATGTCTTTTGTCAGAGTCAGGAGAGCATCACTCAGGCGCTGCTGCGGTGAAGAAGACAGGCTGGAACACAGCTTTTCTATTTCACTGAGACGTAGTTTATAGGCTGAGGATGGTGCCTGAGAGCTTAGAGATGCTGCCACATCCCAAACGGAGGCATCTGCTCAGCAAAACCCTCTCTGTTTCAGTCCGCTAGTCTGTAGTTAAAGTGCTCTGAAGAGAGCTTCCCGCTCAGGCCCTGCTGATGTGTTTTCCAGAGAAGAACCACTCAGCTGTAGTTCCTGTGAGCACAACGTCAAGCCATCTTACTGAAACATCACATTACCTGTTGATTCAATAGTAGTATTACTGTTGGAGATTGCTTCTAAGGGTGGTTTCACTTAGGAACCTGGGCACTTATCTGTGCATGCTTGACCCCACGGTTCAGCTGAACTGATCAGTATGAAAGGTACTTGAAGAGGTGGTCTCTAGTGTTATACATGTGGACTTGAGCATGATCCACAGATATTTGAATGCAACTATGCTTGAGTAGGGGGGTGTAACCCATGGTTTGGGTTGTCAAAGTGTCTCGTGTCTCTTTATAATCTGCTGTATCTGTACAGCACAGACCCATGCATGGTAGATGTGGAAGTAGGAAGCGAGTCATTACTGGTGTCTAAAAAGAACTCAAGACATCCACAGTGGAAAGATAGACCTCGGAGTACATGTGGATCATTAACTAATAAATGTAAGCCAGCTGATGACACAAGTCTTTGCTTGAATGGTTGCTTCTTATTCCATCTTATTGGTTGATTTAGAAGGTCTACACACTCGTTAAATTTCCTCCTGGTACCTGGATGCAGCCGAGGACCTCCACTTTGCATTGGAAGTCGAGAAAATTGCCGCCATATCTCATCTTCTAATACCCAAAATCACTTGAACTGAATGTCTTCTTTGCTGTTTTCTCTGTGTGTCACCGCCACATTAATAGAGGCAAGTCCGCCACATAAGTGAATACAAGTAGTCTTGAAACACCAATTTTTTCGGGTTATGTCTAAGCTCAGACACAGTATGCTTTGGGAGATTGGCTCGCCGGACGCCGACGTTGCCGCCATGTTGCCAGAGGCAAGCCTGCTACACCATTCAATACAGTAGACAAGGATTGTGCAAGTTTTCGGAATAAAACGCTCAAACGATGAGATTGCATGGATTTTAACGAATCATTTATAATAAATGATCCATATCAAAATAATAACTGACAGTGAAACATAAAAGCAGAATCTGCTTTCTTGTATTTTTTTTAGTTAAATGAAGATGTACTCCATGGTTTAAAATGAAATAATTTCATATATAATACAGTTTCATATATGTAAATATATTTTTATTTTGTATTTATATATACCTATAATACATATATATTTTGATCGACGTTCAGTTCAAGTGACTTCCGGTATTAGAAGACGAGATATGGTGGCGCTTGTCTGACTTCCGATATGAAGTGGAGGTCCTCGACTGCATCCAGGTCCCCTCTCCATTTTTATGGTGTTAAAAAAAAAGGGACCAATATGTATACCGCCGCAAACAGCATTGGACAATGTACATGAACAAAAGCATAAAGCATGCAGCTCGTTGCCTCATTCTGAAAAAAATCTATTAAGAATCTATTCTATTTACTGTGAAACATCCTAAAATATTAAACATTCATTCTGTGTCTCTTAATCCATAAAAACTACAAACCATTTAATTTGTTCATCAAATTTAACAAGCTGAAGGTATTATTGCATTGCATATTATTGAAATCCTGGTGAAGCAATGCCAAGGATTTTGCATTCTGAAAATTAACATTTCTATACTTAACGTTACTCAAAAGCTGTGCTATGCCTAAGCTGAATATTTAGACTGCATCCTAATGCTACTGTTGACAGATCTGCACTCGGGCTTGATCTATTTTTAGCTTTGGCGTCTTCACAGCTCTGACTCCTGAATGTCTCACTACAAATTTTACAGACTGACATATCTTTTTTAACAAAACATTGTTTGAATACCATAAAAAGCTCAATTAAAGCTGAGAGAATTAACCATAATACTGGAATGCTTTTCAACACCATGAGATTTGATTGCATTGAACAATGCATTGTCTATTACTGCAGTGATTTATGGTGTTGAAAAGTTTAGACGCTTTTAACTGAATGCTTTTGAGGGATTTCCCTGACTCAGGATTTACATAATCAAATCTGAAGGGCTGTATTTGGCCAACAGTGAATAAAGCATCAAATGTCTTATTTTCCACTCATTGATCCATATTCTCAGTTGCAACATCAAAGAAAAAACTCAAAATTAAACCATTTGTTTTCTAGTCTTGGAATGAGAATTTACTCTGTGGTAGACCCTTGACTCACTTTGTAAGAATAACCCGATAAACATGCTGCCCATTTATAATGCAGTAAGCTTAAAGCTTAATGACTTCTGTAAGCCTATAGGCTACTTACCCGTTTCAAGTGGCAGGCCATGATAACTGTCGAGTTGAATGACAAAACCTGTTGACACATCTACTATTATAGTTTTTGCTATCATCCTTAATTTGTTTAAAATGCTTAAACAATTTTTTTCCCTGACATTATGAACTTTTGGTAAACTAGAAAGATTTAAAGGCCAGCTGGGATGCTGCTACTCCAATGGCCCTGTCAAATGGGGTAGTCCACCTTAAGTTTGTTTATGTACATTTCAAGCAGACTGATTAGTATTAGCTGTTAGCAGAAATAATCAAATATGAAAATACATTCAATATCAGATTTAGTGATGTGGATTTAATCTTTGAAGACTCTGAAAAGTCACCCAAGTTCCAGGCTCTCTAAAAGCTACTGCCAGGGATTAGAATAGCATCAGTGAAATGACACAGCCTGCTTAATGACTGGCTTCAAGAGGGGAACAAAGGGGCTATGATTTATGGTTCAACTGTTATTTAACTGTTATTAACCCTTGTCACTTCTTGTCATATATGACAATGCCTCTTGTATACTTTAAGCCTCCCTCTCAGAGGGTTAAAGTAACTTTCTGTTTCTTTATTGTTATTTTGTAGTAGTGATACTGGATCAGTGGCTCTTGAGTGGTAGGTGGCTCTTGAGTGGTAGGTGGCTCTTGAGTCACCAGTTGCGGCTCTTTTAAAGCTTACTTGGAAAAAAAATCCTCCTTAAAACTTTTATGAAGGTAAACACTGTCACCAGTAAAGATTCAATGATTCAAGATTAATTCATTATTAGCGTCAGGCGCACGCCCAACAAAGGAATGTGCAGAGGAAGAAAGCAGAGGAAGTCAACTGTAATGTATCAGTGCTTTGAAAAGAATCCCAGAGCTCCGATTTGGCATATTCTTATGTTTTTAAAGTCTTTAGGCAAGTTGGAACTTACTTAAATGAAAAAAGTGCTAATTTTCAGTGACATATCCTTTTTTCCAAGACTAAATAGACATTTTTAGGTGGCATATGTCATCCCTTTTAACCACACAATCATCCATCAATTCCATATTTCATTACATTTCAATCATGAAACATATGATCTATGGATCTACCTTATATCCCTGGTTTTAAACTGTGGCTCTCGCAAAAGTATTTTTAAAACAATGTGGCTTCTAGGTTAGATAAACTCATGTGATGCAGATGTTGTAAAATCAATCATATTTCTTAATCATGATCTCAATTCAAATTAATTGTGATTAAGATTTTTGCATTAATTGCCTAGCCCTACTTGACTGTATTGACATCAGTTTAAGCCCCACCGCTATAATCAGATAAAATCACCCTTTTAAAGATAAAACATACCTTTTTATACAGATCCAAAGATTAAGTTAGCAAATATGTATAGAGGCATGATATATGCAGGTGTAGGTGAATACAGAGGTGTAATATATGCAACTTTTTGATTGATCAGGCTCTTAAAACAGCTGACCTGTCACTTTTGTTGGTGGATTTCCCACTGAACACCAAGGTAATTGTTTACTGTTTTGCATACTAATTTGTGAACACCCTCTAACCTTTGTCACTGACCTTATCATGTCGGCGTTGCATGTTTGTTTCCCCTGTTTTGTGCCCACACGTGGCCATGAAGGGTTCACTGACCCGTGACCAATTGCTTCCACTTAATTACCATAATCACACATGCAGCGCATCTTTGGCTCGATGACACGGCGTTCCCCAGGGAGCATGAACGAGACCACTTAGGTCAGTCTCTCACTGAAGGTTGTTTTCCCTCCCCCTCGCTCCTCCAGACATATGTCCTGCCTCCTGGGCCAGCCGGGTCCTGTGAATCCACAACATAAAAACATACTTACCCACCACAACCACAATCCAAAATACCGACCTCTTTTGCTCCGTCTTGTTTGCCCTTCCCCTTATTTTTACTCTTTAACACTTTCTGCCTCTGTAACACTTGCAAAGAGTTCAATTAACACACGGCTGGACCCTCTGGCCCTGCTGCAGTCCCCCAGGAGATATCTAGGATTGTATTGGGCTGTCTCGGCCCTGAAGATTTCCTCTTAGTGGAATGGAAAGAGAATACACTCAGCAGCGAGCTATGGCTCCATTCCAGGATGTGCCATGTACAATAAAGCTCTGCTCGGCTCAGGACGACGGGCTCTGAGGAAGCCTCTTCGGAATGTAGTAATTGAGCGAGGGGGTGTAGTGGAAAATGTTGTGATTGCAAAGCATGTTTTTTTTCCTGTAGTGCATGCTCCTTTTGAAAAATGGATCTGTTAGCCAAGAACAAATGCCGCCTAACAGACCTCCACTTGTTTTCAGCTTGTTTTTCTTGAGTAAAGTATTTTCAAAAGCAATTTAATGAAAGCCCGTGACCCCATCTTACCTCCTCTTTGTCTTCGCTGTCCGTTATTGGCAGCGTTTCTTGTTTCATTGAGCACTCTGTTCTGGAGTCTCTTTCAGCATGTAGGCGGACGTGTTTCCATTGAATCACACAATGCAGTTCACTTCACTGACTTTTATTTCCAGTTTACATATTTAGTCTGATTCTGCAGCCCTACCCACTGCACTGCCTGTGGATTGTCAAAAGCAAGTCTGTTAATCTACAAGTGTATTGCCCTTTCCTTTTGACTCCTCTCTCTTCCTGCTGATTTAGTGAAATGCATATTTTATGTTGTGTATTGAATGGGTTAGCCATCCCTCATCAGGTTCAGAGGCTCAGCTGGTCCTCCTCACTGATTCTGCTAATCCCCTACCTGCTGAGTTGACCTTTTTTATAAACCAAAGGCAGCTTTGCTCTGGCTGGATTTTCATAATATATATATATATTTTTACCCTGCTCTTTTCAGTACTACAAAGCTCCTCGTTGGGGAGATCTGAGAGTGTATAAAATCACAGTGCAGCTCTTTATATTACAGTTCAAAGGATAGAGATGCAAGGCTTCTTATAATATCTAGCTACAGTTTGATGTAGCTTATTCTTTGGGCTAAAAACTTTACGCCTTGAAAGAGAATCTTGTTGAAAGTGCAGAATTCCCAAGATTATTTAATCTGACTGTAGTAGGTGTTATTTAAGCTTGCTTAGCCAAACCCCTTGATAACTTTGTTGGATCGCATCTCTGAAGCCCACTTTGACTATGAAACAAAATACAGTTTTAATGTATGGAATTACATTAAGATAGAGAAATGAATGATGGTGACAAACTAACAAAGAAAGACCCAAAGAAAGGGAGAAGTCTACATAGAATTAATAAAAGGTCAGGTAGATTTAATCCAAGTGCTTCCAAGTTACTTATTTACACCACAGGGCCAAAATGCACTTAGAGATTTAATGTATTCTAGAAAAGAAAGGTTAGCTTTTGGCCTGTTCCCTTCATTCACTGTCATAATTGCAGTACAAAGGAAAACACAAATCAATCACATGATAAGGTTGAACTGTTGATGGCATGATATTAAAGACCCTGTAAAGTGAAAGCAGATTTTAATTTAGGTTTCTTGTATGACAGGTCACTGCGTTATGAACCCCCAGGTCAAATTTCACTTTAATAAAACATCTCTAATTTTATAAAATTAAGCTTCAAAATCATGAAAAATGAGGCAGTAAAATCTGCTCCAGGATGGTGTGGGTGTGTCTGTTGAATGAGGTGCTGTCGATGAACATTTTTTGTCATAGTTTTAGTCGACGAAATTAACACTGGGTGAATAGAGTAAAAGACATCAGCTGATGAAGGTCTGTTGGTCCAGCCTGAAACTCCACTAACGTTTTGTCCAATATTTAAAGCATTAACAGCTGTTTTTTTCACAGCTAAAGAATTTGTGGTAAATATGGACGGACATTTTCCTATCTGCTGATAACAGTATTCCACTTTTTAAACCAGTGGTGCCTCACCACAGTTTGTATAACAATTCATCATTACTTTAACTGTACAATGACTGAAGACTCCATAACAACAATTAAAGAGGCTATTTTGCATGGAAACGGGTATGGTGCACCTTAAGATTTCAGCTCGATCTCAGGTGTGTCTTGGGGGAAAAAAGTTTGAAAACCCCTGTTTTGAGCTAATATCTGACACTGATATTGTGCCAATAATATTGTGCATCCCTAATTAAAATCTCTATATTTGGTGGCCTTTCTTTTTTCTTATGAGTTAATGTTAATGTTAATGTTTGATAACTGGTATTAAACCGCTAATGAGGAAGAAGAAGAGGAAGCAGGAACAATAAAACGCTAAAGTTTGCTTCATTAGCAAGAGCAGCAGAGCCATGAGACCCACTTCACCTTCTCCTCTTCAAAAATTTGACATATATCTTCTTATATATCTTCTTCTCATATATCTTCTTAATCCGCCAGATGAATTTGTTTCACACATCCATCTGGAAAACCTCTCATACACAGTGTTTTAGAAAGGGCAGAGGCTTTGAAACAATCCTCGGAGAGTGATTGGATGAAGGTTCTGTCTGTCACATCTTTACAGGCCAATCAGAGTAACAAAACATGTGACGCAGCCGCTACTGAGAAGTAAACTCCATAGAGAACTGCATAACGTAAATCATGGCAACTATAGACATGTCAGTATACGGATTTTGTCATTTTTGAACAGAAAACAACTCAGTACTGTTCTTTGCTCCTCTTTAAATGAAGAAATGCCGTCAAGTTCTGATAGAACTTCTGCCATATCTGCACCGGCGTCTTGTTGCTGCTTGCTTACGTCACGACTCCGCCACAACCGAAAGCACTGCCCCTCATCGCTGATTGGTCCCATCACTTTCCTTTCCCAAACTGTTCAGATGGGAGCTTTGCAAGATTCGACAGTGAGAAACATGGAAACGGGCGTATCCATCTGCTTTGCAAGGCTAATATCTTATCTGATATAGAGATGATGAGGTTTATGACAAATTCCACATTCACTGCCAGGGGAGCTCTTAATATTTTGGCTTCACTCCCAGGCAGCTGTTGCTTTGTCCATCTTCACATCTTTAATACATACAGGTTTACAATGATTTCACAGCATGTTATAACAACTGTGTTTCTACTGTAACCCAGAATGCATTTAGCAGTGAGAAGGATATATTGAGGACCCTCAGTTCATCCTTCTCTTGTAAACTGAACCTCTTCATTTTTAATCTGTATTCTACAGCTGTGTGTACTATATAAATTATATACTTGACAGATCTTAAATCGCAGCAGTTGTGCTTATATTTCATTTAACGGATGTTTCTTTTTTAAATTCTCCTGACAGCACTGTATAATAATTCATAAATGTTAACTGAAGCTCCTCTTCTCTCTTCTGCTGTTTCTTCTTCTTCTTTGATTCACTCAGTCGTGAGAGATCTGTGAAATCCTGTAAGCTTTGACTGTTTATAATTCACTCAACTCTCCATAATTGCACTTTCATTACACAGCCAAGGCTGTTATGAGCAGTCTTGTTAAAATTCAGCTAATCTCCATGTTTGACGCACTCACCGAGGGACCAGATTGTTTTAATTGTCAGTATTTTTATAAACATGAGTAACTGAGTCATTTCAGTGGCGCTGGGTGATTAATCCTTTTGCAGTTACTTGAAGTCTTTGCAGCGCCACTGTGATATATTTTGTTTTTATCTCTGCATACTCTCTGGACTCTGGAAAATGCTCTAGCCAGGAGCGGTAAGCATTGGCTATTTATGTCTTTCCCCAGAGCTGGCATAGGTGAGCATTAAGAGGAATTATGGTTCTCGGCCTTCTTTCTGAATGAGTCAGCATCGGGGGAAGTGGCAACAGGAAATGTTCGTGTGGCATCATAGAGCAGAAGAAAGTGTTTCTCTGGGCTGTTTTCAAACGTCACTGATGACTTGAATACTAGGACTCAGTCACTTTTAGGAGTGTCATCATTTACAGTGACTAATGCTGCTATTCTGGTGCACAAACAGTGTTTCTGTTTATGTAAAAGACTACTCCAAGCCTGTGGTTAAACAAAAGAGCTACAAGATCTACTGCAGGCCTGTAGTAGTCCTTTATGTGCCTCGGCAGATTTTAGTGTCTGACATTTACCAGAACTTAAAACTGTCACCACAATAACCATCCGTGCATTTGGAGTCCAGATTAAAGCGGACATAGCTGAAATAAAACATCAGATTTATAGTTAACATAAAGATGTAATGTTAAACAAAGAGCTGTATTAGTTTTCATTGTTCATGCTGAATGATTACTGGAAATTAAAATCTGAGAAAGACCACTGAATGCACGGTAATGATCCTATGATCACGTCCAGGATATTTCGGTGAAACTTCATAATATTCTTTGGACTCTGATTCCTTTCAGTCCTGGACTATTTGTGGATGGTGACAGGTCTAAGAGTGGACTACTGAATTGGCCTAGGTAACAACACTTGAGAAGATTTCCAAAAATAACTCTGGAGAAGTTAGGTGTACCTCAGAAAATAGGGCAAGTACTTAACCTTTTTGAAGGTCTAATGACAACAACCGTATTTGGGTGACAGGACAAAATATAGTTTAAAATGATGATTTTATTTATTAAGGGGAAAAGCCAAGTAATTGCTACCTATACCTAATAACTGGTTGTGCCATCCTCAGCGGCACAACTAGTTATTAGGTTGGAAGCATTTATTTGTGATGACTGGCAATGAGACTTTCACATCACTGTGGAGAAACTGTGTCCCACTCTTCTTTGCAGAATTGTTTTACTTCAACCACATTGGACGGTTTTAAGCATAAGCAGCCAGTTTTAGGTCATACCACAGCATCTCAATCAGATTTAAGTCCAGAATTTAACTTGGGTAGTCCAAAAAGCTTCACTTTTTAAAGACCCTGTAAAGTGAAAATGAATCTGTTTGTAGGTTTGTTGTATGACAGGTGTTATGAACCTCCAGGTCAAATGCCAGTCAAATAAAACATCTCCAAGCTTTTTAAATTAGGCTTTAAAATCATGAAAAATTAGGCAGTAAAATCTGTTCCAGGATGGTGTGGGTGTGTCTGTTGAATGAGCTGAAGCCATGCCCACTCAGGAGAAATATGATCCTCAGATTTAAAAAAAATGTTACAGTCTGAATTGAGGAAAGCGCTCGCACCATTAGCCTGCTTCTTGACCTTTTGTTAAACTAAGAAGAAGGGACAAAGACCGTTTTCTGGCTCAAATCTTGGTTATGATGCTTTAAATGACCCATAAACCACTGTGGTTGATAGATTTGGCAAATTTACCTCACAATGAATGGAAAAACAGCATTTAACTGACTGTTTTCTTTCAAAAAAGGCAGTGACATCAGCTAACAACATACTGTACTGAGATGAACTGCTCTGTGATTTGATATTGCAGTGTTAGAGGGGCGGGGTCATTCCCCACTGTGAGCTCGTGACATCATGAGTCCACATATTGGTCCACAATTCAGTCCCATGTAGATCTCAGTGTTTTCACATGTTTACAGCAGACATATTTCGACATATCTATTGTGTTAAGCCACTAGTTATGGATTTCACTTCACAAGGTCTTTATCCTCGGTACTCCAAAACCTTCATTTTTAAAAGTCATTCAGAGTTGAACTCTCTGGTGTGTTTCAGATTATTGTCCTGTTGCATAACCAAAGTGTGTTTTTGCTTGAGGGCATGGAATGAAGGCCGGACATTGTCCTTCAGTATTTTCTGGTAGAGAGCAGAATTCATGGTTCCATCAGTGACAACAAGTGGTCCAGGCCCAATTAGCAAAGCAGCCCCAGGCCATCACACTACCACTATCATGTTGACTGTTGGTGTGATGTTCCTTTTGAAGAAATTCTATGTCAGTTCTACTCAAGATATAACAATTCAACTTTTGTCTCATCAGTTCACAGAATATTTTCCCAGAAGTCTTTGGGATCATCCAGATGTTTTTAGTCACATTTGAGTTGCGCCTTTGTGTTCTTTTCTGTCAGCAGTAGTTTTGGATGCTGTATTTCCCCCGTTTCTTTCTTACTGTTGAGTCATGAAGACTGACCTTAACTGAGTCAAATGAGGCCTGCAGGTCTTTAGATGTTGTTCTGGGTTCTTTTGTGACCTCCCGGATGAGTCACAGTTACTGCCTTTAGGGAAATTTTGGTAGGCCTGCCACTTCTTGGAAGGTTCACGACTGTTCTGAGTTTTCTCCTTTTGTGGATAATGGCTCTCACCGTGGTTCACTGGAGTCCCAAAGCCTTAAAAATAGCTCTGCAACTCTTTCCAGACTGATAGATGTCTATGACTTTGTTTCTCCTCTGTTCTTGAATTTCTCCTGATGGCGGCATAAGATCTTTTGGGATCTTTTGCAGGGGTGTGGGGGGGGGTATTAGGTTTAGAGGGCAATTACTTTTCACATACAACCAGGTAGGTTTGGATGGCTTTTTTCCCCTTCATAAATAAAAAAACATCATTGAAAACTGTATCTACTTGGGTTCAGTAACATTTAAGTGTGACAAATACGTAAACAATTTTTTACAAAAAAACCTTACATACATTCACCAGCCACTTTATTAGGTACACCTTGCTGAGGTTTGGATCCCCTTTTGCCTTCAGAATTGCCTTAGTTCTTCATGGCATAGTTTCAACAAAGTGTTGGAAACATTCCTTAGAGATTTTGGTCTACATTGTCATGACAGTATCACACAGTTGCTGCAGATTTGTCAGCTGCACACCAATTCCTTGATTCCCCTTTTTTCCCCATTTTGATGTTCGTTTGAACTTGGCATGTCAGCCTGACTGCGTTTACATGCCTAAATGCATTGAGTTGCTGCCATGTGATTAGCTGATTAGCTATTTGTGCTAACAAGCAATTGAGCAGATGTACCTAATAAAGTGGCTGGTGAGTGTTTTTGTATTGCTTTACAGAGACCAGCACCAAAAATTATAAGGCGGTTTTAAAAATGTGAAAAGCCTTAATTCCAGAGGACGAGAAACATTAAAATACACCAACATGTACCAGCTTGCACTTTCTTCGTGGTGAAGGGTGCACACCTGTGGTGACTGCTGCAATGATTACTCTTTTGGCCTCAATGTGTCTACACCCTGAAGACAATGCAAGCCGATTTGCATAGGTGTATTTCTAATGTTTCTTAATGTTTCATTTTCAATTCATCTGGAGTGCCTGAAGCTGTATCACCCAAATGTTTGGTTTCCTTTCTCCTGCTCTGAATCTGCAGGTGTGGGTGTTTATCTTTTTGTTTTTGAGATTATGTGAGTCACTCTTAGAGAGGAAAAAGAGAACAGAGTCATATTTTCTGATATGAAAGGACAGTAAAGCAGAGAGGAGAGTGCTCAGAGACTAGCATGGCTGGAGTGCCATCCACACTGATCATGCTGTATAAGTAATGAGCTCTGCTTTTATCAGTCATATCTACAATTAAAGCTCAAAAGCAGTTTAAATATATGAAATAAAGGCAGTATCTTTCATCCTGAGGTCCAAGAGAGAGACACTGCTAAACATTTTCCTTGAAGAAGACCTCTATTAAACTCAACCCTAACTTCTTCTGAGCTGTCACTTGAGTTCTGTGTAAAATTGCATTAAGAGAGAACTTTGAAAGACTTCTGCATTTGCCACCCTTTCATCCAAAAATCTGTGGAAAACATCTATGACATTTTTGGAAAAATATGCTGAATTGCTGGCTGAAATGATTTTGTAGAAGACTGTTTGAAATGGACAGTCTTCATGCCTAAATTTGAAAATAAAAATGAGTTACAGATCTGTGGTGTGATGCAGTAACTCACTAGATCTGTTAGAATAAAGGTTTTTTTGGACTGAAAATTAAGGCTGAAATTTGTCTGCTGAGAGAACACAATGAAACAGGCTTTTTCTTTCCCCTTTATGCTGAATATATAACCTCACAAATCTCAATCTTTCCTGGTAAAACCTCAGCTGCAGTAAGCCTTTGAGAAGAAATAGAAAGAAGACAGCTGTTGGATAGAAAGTGTGAAGTCATTTATCATGGTTGTGGGTGGCGGAGGGGAAGGCGGAGAGGAGGGGGTAAGAAGTCGTCCCCTGGGACTCCTCCTGTGGCGGCTCTGATCTTGTCTCGGAGCAGGCTGGGTTGGGATAATAAAACCTTTACAGCCATTAACTGAGTGAGTCACAGCGGGCTCCTCCTAATGCCTGGTTTGTCTAGGGCTCTGCAGATACAATGAGATAGAGCAGACTGCGGCATATAACCCGAGTCCAGCTGAGCTCCTACAGCTGTCACTCAGAGAAATGACCATGACCTCCTGACCCACCTACAGAGGATTGTTGTATTTGGCAGATTGCTGGCTCTGCCTTTTGAAAGCTGGGAGCTGCAGGGCTGCTGCAGGCAGGATGAAGTGCATGCTTACGTCTTGCAGACTTTACTTGCTAGAAGGGAATGAGTATTTAAGAACCTTTAAGTCAGGTGTGAAATCTGCCAGAATCCCTGTGTGTCATTGATATGGTATAGGTTTGTGTTTGCCTCAAGGTTTGCATTTCTTAAGCCTTAACTGCTCTGAATACGGTGCTGGTCTCAAGCATGATCCGAGTTCTGAGACTTTTTACTAGAACTTTCAGTCCTCTAAACAACCAAATAAGTATCTGTAAATGCCAAATAAGGCTGTCAGAATTATTTATCTCGTTTTCCTTCAGCTCAAAATAACATCCCCCAGTTTTTTCCTTTGCTACAGTCAAAACTTTAGACTTTTTTTTTTAATTACCTTGATGATCTAAATCAGGAACATTATTGACTTGCAAAACTCAAGCCAACAAAAATTAACAACAAAAATTAGTTGATTTGTGCAGCTCTGACTTACTATTCTGCAAAATTTTAAAAAGTAAGAATAGGGCTGGCTGATATATCCTTAAATTAGCTGAATATAGTTGCGTAGGACACAAAGAGGCACAGGTTACTAAATATTAATTAACTCTTGAACCATTTATCGTGGCCATTTTCTTAGTTTTCTTCTGGAAGCGCTCTGTTTTGTGGTTCTAATGACGCTATCCAGGCACTTTTATCCCTTACGGATGCTTCTCAAGCAAGCCTGGAACTTGGTTGACAATCCACAGTCTTTGACAATTAAATCCATTCCCGTCCTGAAAAGTTTTTATCCACATTTTAATCCATTTTTTTAGTTTTTTTCTGCTGCTAGCTTAGCATAGCACCCATTTTATTTTCCCAATAGCAGGCTGTCCTTTTATCATGCCATGTTTGCAAAACTGTGCACGTCTGAATAGCTCATAATGGAGAGAGAGAGAGAGAGAGAGAGAGACGGAGAGGCTGTGATGCAGCCCTCTGTGTCTCTGCAGACCGAAACCACTTTAAATAATGGCACATAACAGTTTTTATGTAAATATGTTGATATTTTGAAGACATTTTCTCACAGAATTATTTTTTCTTTTCACTTCTTGGTCCCAAAGAGATGGGAGAACAAGTATGTGTAAAAAAAAAAGTCCAAGTCATTCACTGTGTGGCATACAGAAATCTTGTGTCTTTATAGTCCCATAACTTTTTTAAAAAATCGAGTGACACTATTGAAGCACACATGCTTTTAAAGCCAAGCCTGTACCAAAAGAAGCACGTGTAAAGCTTGACTGTGCTCCATGGGGTTGATGTTTTACAAGCTTTTTAAGACAATAAGTCAAGGCAAGACAAAGTGGTAAAATAAAATAAATTAGGACTAGAAAATATTTAAATGTGCTCTCTTCCTGAAACAAGCCTGTCATGGCATAACTAAGTCCTGCCTGAGCATAAGATCACAGAAAATAGAATATTTTAGAAATCTCTTTGTTCACTTATTTGTAACTGCACCTTAAGTTTTAAGTTTCATTTCTCTCCTGCTGAGGTACGTCATGCTGTAACTGACAACACCATACTTCCTGATGTGGGCATTCACAATAAAGCTCCAAGTGCTATGTGCAGTTATTTTAAAGAACATGTCCAAAATAACATGCTTGTCATGGATTTAACTAAGTTTTAGCATAGGTTCCATTTAGTCTACTGTGTTTACAGCTGCTTCTCCAACCGCATTTAATGCCACAGAGTGCTTCTCTGAATCATTACAGGCTTATAACAACATGACATCGGTTAAAATGCATCTTTAAGGAGTTGTTTAAGCTGCTACGAGATAAATCGCTGCAGCACTTTGCTCAAGATAAACCGAGCTGATCCATTGCAACTCACAGCTTATATTAAGGCCCCAGCGAGGCTGATGGAGATGCTCCACAAAGCAAGCACACTCGCTGTATGTTGCTGTTATTACAAACATCAAACTTGGAGAGAATATGTTTTTCCTCATTGCCACACAAACAGGGGACATTTCGTTTGTTACCTAGTGAACCATGCTGATTACTGGACTCAGACTGAGCTGCTGTCTGTCACATAACACTTTGCTATGCTATCGGTGGCATCAGTAATGCATTGTGTGTGCTACAACACAACAGAATTTCAACCAGTGATGGTAGTGATACTGTATGGCTTACCACAAGAATGAAGCAAAAGAACGCTTCTTTCATCTTGATATAACCAGCAATACACCAGGTATACACCATACAACAAACATACCAAACATTTCACAGTCCTACAGTATATCACAATGTCAGCAATGATGTTGAATGCAGCCAGAGGCTTAGCACTGCTCCAGTCCAGCTGTCACTACAGAAGACTGCGCCTGCCTCCAAGAGAGTGAATCATCTTTTCCTCCTCCCTGTGCTGCTGCCACAAGAAAAAAAGACTCTTTTTTGGATGAGCATACAAAACCACAAGCCTTTGCACTGTTTCCAATCATATCACTTTGAGAGTTGTGATGTGGAAAATTGTTCAACAAGTCAGAATCTGTGGTTGCAAACTGTGGCTCTGAAGTGCGACCACTGCTGCTGCAGAGGCACCCATGTGTAGCTGCTAATTGAACCTGTTTGCAGCGATTCTGTAGATTAATACTCCAACTGTGTGGCCTTGAACACATTTATATTTACTACATTTTTTGCTAAGCCATTGCATTGGTTCTCTTTAAAGGAACTGACTGAATTAGGCAGGACATACACTGTATGATTGTATAAATGTAGTATAATCTCCACTTACTCTGTGTGGGTGAATTATTTATGAACTCACAAATTATAAACTTTCACGGTGAAGTCTGATTGTCAAGAAAAAGCAGTGCAACGGGTCAAATCAAGATGGAGTATCAAGTGTTGTCAATGAAAATCAGAGAAGAAGGGAGTCATTGATTAAGATGGGGCAACAGTGGGCATGAATGTTTGTTGTTGTGATAGGAAGGGAAAAACATCAAACATTCACACCCACTGTCGCCCCATCTTAATCAATTCGTTGCTCTTATTTTCCATCCTCATCATGCTGAGTGTTACCAAGGAGCTTTCAGATGCTGTCGGCAGTTTTGCACTGTTGCAAATAGAAAAGAAGGCAGGGAAGTTGTGGAATAGATTCGTGACTCTGCTTTCTTTGTTTAGGTGTGCTGTTGGTAGACCGTATTTTGAAATATGCCTGTTACGACCCAGCTTGTAAGGGTTTAGGGAGGTAACATAAAAACCAGATTGTGTGGTTTATCAAAAGTGTTTTATTAACTCATTGAGTGCCAGCCCTTTTATAAAATGGAAAGTGGCTTGCGCCCGGGGTTTTTGGCCATTTTGAGTCATCTTTCAAGACCCACAGAATATTTTGTACTATGACTCTGAAAACACAGAATAGCTCAAATGAAAGAACAAACTCTCTATTTCATCATGGAAAAAAACGTTTTTTTTGCAGGTTGTTCCATTCTTGATTTATCTGAAGTTGAATAGAGGTTAGTTTCACTACTTCACCACTTTTTTTCTAGAAAGCTGAGAAAAATGCATATTTGTGAATGAGAGTCTGTCAAGCAAAACAGTGATTAGAATGTTATAATTTTGCCTTCAATGACATAAAAGACATCTGAAATTGTATTACAACTGTGTTTTATTGTAAAATAAATAAATAAATAAATAAATATAAATACAAAATACAAATACGGGGACCCCCGATATCCTCACGTCCTCTCCTGCTTGCGTGTCCCCTGGCACTGCCTGTAAATTATAGAAGTAATATGATATATAATATGTTATATATAGTATATATATAATATATAATCTATAATATAGAAATGTTTTTGTTCTTACCTCTTTTTCTGCCAACAGACGGTGTTGTAGAACTGCATGGGGCTTGCTCTTCTCTCAAGTCTGCTTCTGAAATCACAGGAACACATGAGTGATGGTTTTATTCGATAAATTTGGCTGAATAATAATTGGGTTCCTAATGTTAACTTACCTCAATAGCTCTGGGATGGAGAACAAGATCTGCTCCGCTCACTCTGCAGCCATTCCTCAGAGTTTGGGTTGGAAAAGTCAGTCTCTGAAGTGTCGTTGCTGTATGTATCAAGCTGGTTAGCAGATGCCTTTCTTCTCCGACGCACGGGGGAGACCTCGCGGCATTCTTTAGCCTCTTGGCCGGACGAGGCAGATGAATGACCGCGCTGATCCCTGGATTTGCTGTCCCTCAGTTCATTGTCAGTTTCAGTGAGCAACCGATTTCTCCCTCAAAAGTTGAAAGTTTCTTCCAGCGTCCGCTGACTCCCTCAGTTTTTTGGGGGGGGCATTTTGTGCCAATACTGAATATTACATTAGTTTTAGCTTAGATTTCCTGCGTTCCGATCGCTCTGATCTCTGTGGCTTTGATCTACTGTCTCTTCCGTGTTCCGACTACGTATCCCAGAAGCCCCAAAATTACTCACAGGGAGCGTGAGAGCGCCCCCTTGTGCCAGCTGCGGAAAAAAACCACTTTGACGTATATATACGTCAATGGCACTCAAGCGTTAGCTTTTGAGTGACATATGGCTGTACATCAATGGCACTCAATGATTAACAAAGAAGTAAAAACATTTAAAAATCAAAAAGGTGAGGCAAATTGCAACAGAGAGGGCATGCGGGTGCTGATTACATAAATTACAAACTAGAGCAAAAGAGAGTCTAACTAGAGTTGTAAGTGCTACCTCAACTTAGTGAAACAAAATGAACATAACTCCTTTCTTTCCAGTGAATCTAACAAAGCAAAAGTACTAAAGTGAATGTGTGTGTGCTCCTAAAGGTAACTAAATTCCTAGCCCAGCCGAGATAAACACGAGTGCCTCCTAACAGTAAATACTAAGTTCAATAAAGTGGAAGTTCTGTTAGAACAATATCACAAAAACTAATGAAGAGGCACAGAGGCGAGCTGAATCAAATGAAGCTGGGCCCAGACTGAGGGGTGGCCAAGCTTTTATAGCTGCAGGTTCTAAGGTGCTCCTCTCTGATCGGTTGATTGACAGGCTTGATAGCTGGCTGCACAGGTGAAAGGGATTCAGCCTTAAGGAGACACCATCACACATACCACACACGCACACAAATGCAAACACACAGAACACTCCAGAGTGGGGTTAGTCACCTTTCAGGAGAGGGAGTAAGGCTGTGGCCGTAACATTGCCAGAAATGTATTCAAACAGTTGGAAATAGCAGATCTGACTGTGATTGTCACTGTGCCTGCCCACAAACTGAATGGCAAACAATGCATGATGAAACTGAAATATGGTCCAAATTTATGGGGCTCAAAATGGGGTGAGAAACAGCCTGAACTCACACAGTGTATACTTTGCCTAAAGGAACACATTTGTCTGCTGGGAGATGTTCAAAGTGCAGGTGTTTGACTCCAATAAACTCAACAGTGTGGCTCTAAAAACCAGAACGCTGAGCTTAAAGATGTTAAAGTGCACGATTAAGGTGAGAAAAACTACATTTGAAGAAGGTATTACTAGTTGGTTGAGAAAAATATTCAACAAAATGTAACAGAAATTTGAGGGATCACTTTCATTAGGGACAAAAAAAATCATATATTTTGGTCTGACTTTGAGTTTAGGGGGTTTTAAAAAAAGTGGCCCCTATCCCTGACCATCCCTCTGTCCAAAGTCAATGCTAATCCTCCTCCTGTCTGTCCATCCGTCAATCCTTTCATAATCCCATCCATCCATCCATCCATCCATCCATCCATCCATCCATCTATCCATCCTTCCATCCATTCATGTCTGTGTGCCTGTCCATAATTGATACTGATCTACCATCCATCTGTCCATCCATCCATCCATACAACCATCCATCCATCCATCCATCCATCCATCTATCCATCCATCCATCCATCCATCCATCCATCCATCCATCCATCTATCCATCCATCCATCCATCCATCCATCCATGTCTGTGTGCCTGTCCATAATTGATACTGATCTACCATCTATCTGTCCATCCATCCATCCATTCATCCATCCATCCTTGTCCATCTGTCTGTCCATAGTCAATACTGATCCATCCTTCCATCCGTCCATCCATCCAACCGTCCGTCCATTGGTCTGTCCATCCATCCATCCATCTGTCTGTCCATAGTCAATACTGATCTACCATCCATCCATCCGTCCATCCATCCATAGTCGATACTGATCTACCATCTATCCCTCAATCCATCCATCCATCCATCCATTCATCCATCCATCCTTGTCCATCTGTCTGTCCATAGTCAATACTGATCCATCCATCCATCTATCCATCCATCCATCCATCAATCCATCCTTCCATCCATTCATGTCTGTGTGCCTGTCCATAATTGATACTGATCTACCATCCATCTGTCCATCCATCCATCCATCCATCCATACAACCATCCATCCATCCATCCATCCATCCATCCATCCATCCATCCATCCATCTATCCATCCATCCATCCATCCATCCATTCATGTCTGTGTGCCTGTCCATAATTGATACTGATCTACCATCTATCTGTCCATCCATCCATCCATTCATCCATCCATCCTTGTCCATCTGTCTGTCCATAGTCAATACTGATCCATCCATCCAACCGTCCGTCCATTGGTCTGTCCATCCATCCATCCATCTGTCTGTCCATAGTCAATACTGATCTACCATCCATCCATCCGTCCATCCATCCATAGTCGATACTGATCTACCATCTATCCGTCAATCCATCCATCCATCCATCCATTCATCCATCCATCCTTGTCCATCTGTCTGTCCATAGTCAATACTGATCCGTCCATCCATCTATCCATCCATCCATCCATCAATCCATCCTTCCATCCATTCATGTCTGTGTGCCTGTCCATAATTGATACTGATCTACCATCCATCTGTCCATCCATCCATCCATCCATCCATACAACCATCCATCCATCTATCCATAGTCAATACAGATCTACCATCCATCCGTCCATCCATCCATTCATTCATTCATTCATCCATCCGTCCATCCATCCATCCATCCATCCATCCATCCATCCGTCCATAGTCAATACGGATCTACCATCCATCCGTCCATCCATCCATCCATCTATTCATTCATCCATCCATCCATCCATCCATCCATCCATCCATCCATCCATCTATTCATTCATCCTTCCATTCATTCATCCATCCATCTGTCCATCCATCCATCCATTCATTCATCCATCCATCTGTCCATCCATCAATCCATTCATTTATCCATCCATCTGTCCATCCATCCATCCATCCATCTAGCCCTCCATCCATGTGTTATTTGCCTCTGCTTATCCAGGGCTGGGTCATGGTGGCAGCATACTTAACAAATCAACCTAGATCTTCCTCTCCCCAGTGACATTTTCCAACTCCTCCTTGGGGATCTCAAGGCGTTACCAGGCCAGGCAAGACATTAGATCCCCCTAGTGAATTCTGGGTCTATCTACCAGTTGGACCTTCCCAGAAGAACTCCACAGGGAGATTCCCATGAAGCATCCTAGTCAGATGCCTGAACCACCTCAACTGGACCCTTTCAATGTGAAGGAGCAGCAACTCTACTCTAACCTCTCTACAAATGTCTGAGAAAAGAATTCTGACTGCTTTTTAACAGCAATCTCATTCTCTCAGTTATTATCTAAAGCTAATGGCCATAGGTGGGGGTTGGAACATAGACTTACTTACTTACCCTCTTCACCACAGCTGTGTTTTCATAGTCTTTTAGTGGTTCAAGTGTTGTTTGACACTTAGACTAATGAGGTATGACTTTGCCCTCTCGGGCATGTTGCCTGAAGAAATGCATGTACAGTATGTTTTGATAACATCTTATCTGGTTGGGTTTCTTATCACTCTCATTTCAGCTGATAATCATCACATCTGCCAGTTATTTTTCTGCCACCTTGCAGCTGTGCTAACAATAAAGCAGCTTAATGTTGCAGACCAGAGAGTCATAGACACTTTCCTCCAGCTGTTAGTCCTGCATTGTTGGAAATAATGCTCCAGTGTTCAAACTATGAGACTTTTCTTTATTTCTAAAAACCAATAAGAGATTAAAGGGGATTTTTTTTTCATCCTGTTGTGACAGTTTTATTTTCAGATGCACACAAAAATGAGGCCATTGGAAGATCTCATGTAAAATATCAGATTCCTGCAAAAAGCTCACAGTTATCACAAGATTTTCTGTGCTGAGAGAAAAGCCGTAGGTTCAGGTCTACTTAGCACGCTGTTTGAAATGGTTTCCTCCCAGTACTCTATATTTAACACCAGCACATTAAATTTTAACGGCGAGCCTTGATTGCTTACATTGGGATGTCTCTCATCTCCTTCAGCAAAGATGCATTGCTCAGGATATCAGGTCCCTCGGTGTGAATAAGATATGATATTACACTGGATTGTTGAAACTGAGAATATAATTGAAAAGATGATGTGAGACACTGTAGGACTGGTAGATTAACTGTTCAGTTTATGATAGAAAAAAACAAAACACTACTTTGTTGTGCTTAATGTAACTAGTAATTACCTACAGCTAAGGCCAGCCCACATTCAGTTACTGAGTAAAAGAATGAGCTTTCCATTCATTTCACTGAATAAAATACTCAGTCATACTGAAAGCAAAAATATCTCCATGAAAATTAAGCAGATGTGAATATACTCTCTATTTAGAGAGACACACACAGAAAGATGAGCTCTAATTGCTTTTTGATGAATAAACCACTAAGGCCACATTTGCACCAACAAGGTTAAAGCTGCAACTAACTGCATTCTTCACCTCAGTCCATATTAAATTTACATGTGGCTTCTCTATCTTTTTTCACAGTTTTACATAATTCTAAATTCTCAGAATGGATTAACTTGTCTGTTTTTATGCAGGATCCTTTTTAAATTCTGTCTTTCATGACTTTCCTAAGCCTTGCCACTAGTCTCACTTGGGTTTCAGTAGTTTAGCTTGCAAATGCCACGTGGCAGTTTAACAACTTTTTATAGTGCCATAATACGACAAACCTATTTTTCTGAATTTGTGTACATATTTTTGAGTGCCTGGTGGTCTGTTGCCGGGCAACCAGAGCAGTTGGCAGCAAGAAAGATGTACTCTTGAGTTATATCTTGGACTTGTAGTGTTTTTTTCATAATTAAGTTGAACACATAAGTTGAAACCTGTGAAAACAAAGAAGATGGATAGTCCAAGACCCCTTTGGGAGACAGAACGGGAAATTTCCATCAAAATAACCTCCAAAAAAGTGAAAGAGAAGACCTCAGTCTCAACTACATCTCCTGAATAGCTTAAAAGCTAACAACAACCACCAGTAATTGCCATGGGACACTGCCTGATCAACAGGAGACTACTGAATACTAACTATTTAGATAGCATGGGGCGGCGCGCAAGAACACAGTGGCCTGGCGTTCCATCACTGGCAGCAACAAAGCCCTACACTCATACCAGAACTGACAGCGTGCCCACAGAACTTAAATCTTTCCTAAGAGAGATTAGCAAGAGAACAAGGCGCTTGTAGACTGAAAGGAGGAGGATGCAGAGCAGCACGACACCTACAGCTGGTAGGGAGGAGGCAGAGACGGCATTGTGCGAGAAGGCGGAAGCAGGGCAATCAAGTCGGGCTGCAGGCTAGGCTAAGAGCAGCCCCACACAAACCTGTCATACCAAGCTTCTTTCTCCCGGCTGCCCGCTCCCTTTCCAGCAGCTTGGATGACATGAGACTGTGGATTTCTAACCACCGCTTGGACAGCTGTGTTTGCTGCTACAGAGGAGACTGCCAGACGTAATTTCATTGTGTTTTTGTAATGCAATAACAATAAACGACTATCTATCTATCTGGAGTAAATACTGACCCACATGATGTGGATTAAGCCAACCCAGTCCTTGTTCTGGGTCACCCAGTGTCTGAAATTACAAAATCTGTTCAGAATCTGCGCACACTGTTGCATCTATACACGGGTTGAGAAGGAGCTCATTCGCATTTAGAGAGACACTCACCGAGTGTTCTGAGTAATGCTGGTTAAAGCTGATTTATACAGAGTTAAGAAAAAAAACTTCTTTGACTAAAGCCCAAAACAGACATTTTATTTAAACCACAGGAGACTGTGGTACAAAGTTGAGGGGGTATGATATGTCACTTTAAATACTGATGACCGAGTTATTACCCCAAATGAAGTCAGTCGATATCAAACTATAAGCCATTGCAATGAACAAAGAATAAATAATGGTCTGTTTAAAATCATGCTTAGATCTGTAATCCCCACTCAGAGTGGAGATATGCATGCTATACAATCAAATACAGTCGACCTCACTCGTCTGCAGCAGAATTACTACAGGGTTAAATGCATTACTTATTTTTACTTGTATTTTTATATGTCGACATTGACACTTTGGTTCTTATAGTGTGTGGTGTGGGGCAGTATTACCAGCAAAGCACACCACAAACTAACAGATTCATTCAGCACCAACCAGAATCTCTGCTCTCAAAACACAGCTAAACTTATCCTATAGTAGAAAAGGCTTAACATGGCTAGCTGTTAGCTGCCTGCCACATATATTGCGTTTGTAACTTCGGTCAGTTACAAACAGCACATACAAATGTGTTTTGTTACCACAAATCAGCAAGTTGTCCCTCCCGTTTCTGATGTTCATCTAACTTTTTGCTTCACGTTTACTATGATTGCTATGGCTGTGTTTGCTCTGCTTCCTCCTTTGGTCAACTTGCATGCTGATTGGCTGTTGCTCAATTCCAGGTACCAATCCTGCTCATGTCTGCCCAGCTGTCCTTGGTGTGCCCCCAAGACTTTGTGATAGTAAATATTGAATATGATTTATATTTATAATCCCAAGTTGGAGTGGGTGTGATCGTTTTCAGAGAGAGGTAAAGATCACCTTTAACAAACCAAACACCAAAGGAAAATCTGTGAAGATAATCTTTTGGAGCATCAGATAATCAGGCCTTTGTTGACCTTGGTTGGAAGGGGGAATCCAACCAAATATCATTATGACCGTCTTGTCATTTATGCCAGGCGCAAGGTGCAACTTTATGAACTAGAGCGATGTGTGGCCACATTCAGCACAGGCATGTGGACGTTAACCTTCAAGGAGGACCAAAGGCTGTGATCAACTACTGTTAGCATTCACCACACTCAGGAAACTGAGTAACATTGTTTACAGATGGAGAATTTTAAGTAAATGTCACTGAATTTGAATGTTTACTTACCTCTAGACTACTCGGTTAATCTGAATGTAAATTAGTGTTTAACTGACTTCTAAGTGGATTGCCTTGAAACATGTCCGCTTAAGATTGCAGAGGCCCTAAATCAATTAAATCAATTCAATGTGTTTTTGAGTCAATGTCAAAGACATTTAGCTCGATAGAAATTGACTTGCTGAGCTGTGAAGGTGAACTACAGTCAGAACAACATTCTCCTCTAACAAAGTATCTGTAGCCTAAACAATCACCATCTGCTGGGAGCACTTTATCTCTCTCAGTCAGCTCTGTAGCTGGACAACTTTAGAAAAATACCTTTTTAACATCAAGTAAAGTACTAAATTAATATCTACTGGTTGTCTGGACATTTTGTTCATTTTCACTGATTGACAAAAAAGAGCAGGCAGATATACAGACTGATGAGAGATATGCAGCCCAAGATAGAAGCAGATAAAAAAGAACCTCCCCACAGGGAATTTTTCTAATCTGAAATGCTGAATGTCACTGCTTTGACTTTGTTCATTCATTCTGCCAATGTGTTTGCACTAAACACAACTAATGAATTTCCTCTGCCCTCTTTGGCTGAACCTATGTGGATTTGGGCTGACACCAAGCCTGTTGAACACAAGGGAGAAACCAGCCTTTTTGTCCCTACGTCTTTCTGTTTGTTCCTCTCTCCCAGCATTTGACAGAAAGCCACAGGAAGCTGCTGTCAGCTGCCTCAGGAGCACTGTGAGCGATGCAGGAAGTGACCATCAATCCCTCCTCATTTCCTCCGCTCTGATCCCCGGCTGCTGGTTTTGGACGGAGCTCTTCCCGAGCTGCACGCCATCAATATGTGCTAATGATAGGAATTAGCAATGAACCACTGGATGCTGACATTAGGCAGATCAACAAGATGCCTGCTCCTCTATTTAATGGTACACGGCAAGCTGCTAGGGCATAGGAGCCGCAGCCCGTACAGATTAGAACCAGATTGAATTAGCTGTGGCTGGACAAGTATGAGGGAAGCCTGTAGTGGTTTGTATGAAACCAGAGGACATGTGGTACGGCTTAAAGATTTCAATGGTGGGGGAAACAGAGCAGAGTTTACAGCGGCTTGAAAAGCCCTGAGTAGTCTGCGAAGCACATTCTTGCATGATCACCTCTTTGTCCTGTCTGCAACAAAGGCAGGAAACATCAGAAGATGTCTGGTATTTTACAGCAGCAGAGACTAACCCACATCCAGAGACCTTAATTTAAGCTACAACCACAGCAGGTTTACGTGTAAGGCTTTAGCCGATCCTCAGAACCATTCAGGTATGAGTTATCTCTTACTGTTGGTGACTAAAAGGAGACAATAAAGACAGAATTTCTGTTGTTGTTATGAACCATTTTCGGTAAGCCAGAGTCAGCAAAGGCCTGATCATCTGATGGTTCTGGAGGTTACCTTGCCAGATTCTCCCATGGTTTGAGCTCTGTCAAGTGATTTTATCATCTTTGAAATCATAAATATCAAATATAATCAGTTTTTAGGCTCCAAAATGCCAGTTGTGAGTGGAAGGGAAGCCAATCCCTCTGCAGATATCAAACTGAATAGTAGCCTGTTAGAAAGCAAGCTGACTGCAGAAGGAGGCACAACAAACACAGCCATGGTATGGAAAGTAAACTTCAAGCTTAATGTCAGATAGACGTTAGAAATGGAGGACCAACTTGCAAATTTGTGGCAGCAGCTCAAGGGTTAAAACGACATGGCCCATCAAAGATACTACTATCAGATGGACAAGGAGAGGAGATGCACCAAAATTGCTCTCACAACAGATGTATCAGGTTGCCAGATTTAGCTTGTGTAGTCTGATTTCCAAGTTGAACATGCAAGATCTTGAGCTTGGAGAGCTGAAACTCTGTTGGTGATCTTTTGGCAGTGTTTGGGTAGTTGCTTTCTAAAATGTAAATGTATTATATTTCTTAGCTACTCAGAAAAAAGACACTGGCTACATGCTGAGTTACATAACTTTTGTGTTTCTCCTTGTCACTTGAGATCTTGTGTAACTTAATTTCCAATAACGATTCAAAGCTAAACCTTGCATACTCCCACTTTAGGGTAAATACAATGTCATGGTATTTTTCCATGCAGTGAAAGGCCAAAGGATGTTACAAGACTGGTCTTAGCATTAATATTAATAAAAAGTTAGCCTGCAGTCAAGTACATCTGTCATATGTTATATTAAGTTGTGTTAATAAAGTGCTGCCTTCTGTTAATTCAACATACCACATACCACTACTATTGGCACAAATCCTTTTTTTTCACAAAGGAGAACCTGCAGATCTTTCCTTTCTGCCCTTTAATACAAAAAAAGATGACAGCAAAGCTGTAAACATCATACAAAAACAGCACCTCAGAAAATATGTCCACAGCAAGCCCACGATTCCTCCACAATATCTGCTGCCACATGCCTATTTATCTCAACTTTTCTGGTTACCTGTTGCCATAGGTTGTTTGTTTGTTTGTTTATTTGGATCCCCATTAGCTTAAGCATCAGCTGTAAGCTATTTTTCCTGGGGTCCACAGTTTACATTGTGACAATACAATTTATACAATCAAAAATCACACTACACAAACATAAGACAATACATCACATTACACCAACAGACCAGACATTTCAACAATTACAACTCACTCAAACAAAGTCAAAGACAACAGACATTACAATTGCTCCAAGTGACTCTAAACAATAGATGTAAGCAAGCCCATGTGTTCAACAAAGTATTCAAAATTAGTATTGGCTACTAAAGTTTCTTAGGAGATAATATCTTCTCAGGGATTTTTTAAAACTATAAAGAGTATTATGTTGTTTAACATCTTTGGGAAGCAAGTTCCATTCCTGCATTGCTCTGTATGTTACTGAGCGCTGAGATGTTGAAGTCCTTACTTTAGGCGAAATAAAACAACCTCTAACAGCATGCCTGGTAGAGTAATGATGTACATCTGTACTAAAGGAGAACTTTTCATATAAATTTAAAGGGGTTTTAGTTGTTATGATTTTCCGTAAGAAAACTTTTAACTTCAAACCATGAGAGACTTTCATGCATTTTACTGACATTTGACCTAAACCTGCACGGCAGAGCCACACGTGCGGCCCTATTCTGGACCAGCTGCAGTTGAAATTCAAACTTTGGCTGCTTGGAAGGTGTCGGCTTCATGCAGTTTCTTCACTGGGGCTCTGGGGGTCTTTAGCTTCTAGCTTTGTTTTAGTATGCTACCTTTAAAAAGATTTGAAATGGAGTTCACAACATCAACCTGTTTCTGACCCATCACATTCTTGTCCTTGTCCTTTTGTGCAACAAAACCAAAGTAGCTCTCATTTCTCCACGCATCTAAAGACGTCCTGCTGTGACAGAAGACAGACTTTGACACATGAATGTATACAGATTCAATGTGATAATCTCTGGGATGTTTGGTGATGATTGACATCAGCAAATAAATTATATGGGATTATTGTGCCGATAACACTGCAAAAACGTTTGGCCCCTGGTCACGGCCTTGCCCTATGGAAAAAATCTCAAGTTTTTTGTAGCTTTTGATCTCCATCTCTACATTTTTAGAGTCAATCAGATAAGATCCCTCAGACTAGTTGGTTAAAATGTGCCACCTGTCCATCAGCAAAAATGGACAAAATCAGGAAAAATATTGTTTGTAGTGCACTAATTTTTGACTTCACAATGTCATAAAATTATAACTTAAAAAAAAAAACCTTGAAATTTTGACTCTTTAATACCAAAATATATGACTTTTTAAACTAGGGAATTTTGAATTTTCTCACATAAATATCTGATTTTTTTTTAAACTCTGATATTCTGAGTCTGCATTCTTGTAAATATCCAACTTTATAATCACAAAAAAATCACTTTTTTAAAGACTTATTTTTGGGCTTTTCATGCCTTTAATCAATAGGGGGGGGAGAGACTTGCAACACAGGGCCACAGGCCGGATTTGAACCCGGGCTGCCCGCATACATGGGTAGCACCTTAGACCGCTAGCCCATCTGCATGCCCAAATTCACCTTTTTCTTCTTAAAAAATGATCAGATTCTCTTTCTTTTTAAATAGATCCTTGAGATAGCCCTAGTCTAATCATGGTGTAACATAATATGACAGATAGTACAACAGACAAAGACCTGGTGGAAATTTTTGAGGAAAGTTTGCTGAGTTTTTGTGCAAATTAAAGCACCCTAATCAGTGATTCATCCGACAGAATAATAACGCCTACAGATACAACAGGGTCCTGCTCCGAGGTCGGTACTTGGCCTTAATAAAGTGTCTTTTTAATGACACTGGCATAGAAATGGCACCAATGAGAGCAAGAGAGAGTGACCTGAAAATACTCCATAGCTTTTAGGAAAACCGAAGGGATGGGTTTCACTTTCATTCTCTGGATAAATAACTGCTGGTTACTCCTTTGCCTTCAGTTCTTTCACTCTCAGTTTGAGTAAAGAAGTATTGATCAGAGCAGCCGTAAACCAGGAAACATCACATGAGAGTTTCTGATGCTTGAAGGGAATGTTTGTACTGAAAAAGTAATGGGAGTTGTTTCTTGGCCCTTGAAGGTTAGGTTTGAAAGATAACAGGCATACTCAATGAAAACTAACATTCCTAGAGGAGCTGTGAATATTAAACATTGACCGTTTCTGGATGGAAATAATAAATGAGACGATGCCGTTTAGCCTACTCGGTCAGAAATGAGATGTTCTCTTTGGTTAAAGAGACACTTGTGTTCCTGGTGATCATGTCAGCTGTCTGTCAGTAGCATTGACCTCACGCTGACCTGTAGCTGCTGAGGATGTTGTAGCCTGAAGCCAAAGACAACCACTGTGAACAAATTCTCCGGTATCTCTTTTTATTTAGTTTGCTGGAGAATTTCAGTGGGAGGGAAAGGCAGATGCCCTGAAGACAAACAGTAGAAGAGGCTGAAAACTTATACTCAGTGCTCAAAAAACCCCTCACAGTGCTATATCAGTTTTTGTGTATATTACATTTTTAACTCATCTTCTCTTTAGACGGCTCTTTGTTGTTTGCTTTTTTACTTCACCTTTCCACGTAGCCCAGACTTTGAACTTCCAGAAGCAGCTTCAGCAGCTGGAATTGATTTCTCCAGACTGCGGCCTTGTGTTATCCTCGCTCCCTCTTCCAGAACGTTCTTCTCATGCTGGGAAGGTACTCTCTCGCTGGCACTGAACTCCCCCACCCCCCACCCCCCCTTGTGATAAATATTGCAGGCTTTTGCCAGTCGAGGCCAGACATTGTCAGGATATCGCTCTGCTTTTAGCACCAGAAGGACTTCCTCTTCCCTGGCTCTTTGAAGCGGGCGATGCAAGAGACAAGAAACGCGAGTGTAATTGCCGGGGTGGAATGTGCTGTGCTCCAATTAATGGCAGCCTCTTTTGAAAGCGGAGTATTGGAGGGGTGGGGATGACTTTGGGCTGCCATTGTTGCCCCCTGATTGAGGCCTCTTTTGGAGAGGGAGGCAGAGCTTGTTGAAACATCTTACAGCTGAGGCTTCACACCACGCTGAGAACACCAATAGCTGCAGGCACTCCGAGAGATGTAGAATCACTGGCACATCATTTTGCTTTTCTCACTTTGTCTTTATTCTTAAAATTTGACACAATATCATTACACTGAAATGCCTCAATCACATCTTTCAGCATCCTTTCATTGCAAGATTGGTGTAAGAGGGAGTACCATTTCCCGGTTTCTACTTCTGATCCCTGCACAGCCGTTACATCACTCACATCTTGTTGGTTCCAGTTTACATCTCAGACCTTCAAAGGTGTTGCAGTCCAATTTCCTGCTTGTCTTCTGTTCTAGAAAAAGCCCATCAGTTCTCAGCACTGCAGGAGCCTCATCAAAGTCTCATGACCCACATCAAACAGCTGGATTCCCACCGAGAACATGTAGGTTGCTTTATAAATTTGCTAGCTGCAGCACGAATGGACAGGTAGCGTTGTTTCACCACACTTACCTGCAGAATGCAAAAGCAAGGAAGTGGTTTCATATTAAAATTCCCCAAATGCATGAGATTTGAGGCAAACATGGTGTGTTTTCTTTGATATCTAAGCGATGATTGATCTGTAATTCCCTCTCTGGCTGTGCTAGGCTCTGTTGTGTTTTATGTAATTCAAACCAGCTTTGATAATTCAATGAAATACATCAAACGTTCCTCTGATGGAGAATCCTGTCTGTCATCGAGGCTTAAGCCCATATTCGATGAGTCAGTGGGTTATGAACGCAGCAGCGGCGTTCTGTGTATCAGCAGTGAAAAAACTCATTTTCTCACCACAAGGCGAAACAGCATTGTAGCACCCGGCCTTTCACTTTGAAACCAAACATTCCCGTTGATGAATGCGGCTGCTGAGAGCGTGGAGCCGTTTTCTTTTTTCCTTTTTTTTTCAGAGGATCAGGCTCACTTTGCTTTTCAGCGTGTGGGAAGAGGAGGAAGAGGAATGCATGAACCCCACAACTACCTTCAGCCTGCCTCGGCCTTTCATTACCCAGCATGCTGAGGGAGAGGGGAATTGAAAGGTCTGTTCAGGAAACTGTGCCGACAGAAGGCAGACTACATGTCAAGTGAGCCGCAGCTGTTTTGTAGGCCAGTTGATCCGTTCTTCATGGCTTTATGAATGTCTCTGCCTCCCAGCTATGATTTCAGAGTCAGATTTACAACTGAATGGAGAGTATTTTAAAAAGCAGTTGTTTAAAGATAAGAGCATATTGCTCTTAGGTAAACTAATCCACTTTATAGTGTTCCTCTCTATCAGTTTTTAAACAGCTTATGGTAAAGTCTGCATAGACTCATTTAAGAATTAGGAAGCTGACAATATTAACTCATTTAGTTTGTTCAATGATGCTCCAAGTGTGTTGTGGAACAATGCTAGAGACGGTTGCAGCTAAAATCAGGTCCTCTAATGATGTTGCCTGTGGTTTGGTTTGTGAAATTGCAACATTTGATAAATAATAATAATAATTTTGATAAAATCTAGCTGTGCTCTTTGAGAATGATAACACTCTTTTTTTTCTTACTTTTCACATTGAAAACCTCTGCTGGAGTAACACTCCTGTCCCCTCACTCCTTGCTGTGCAAATTTGCAAGATGGCACCATGCCATAGAAACTAAATTTGTGTGAAAAACTAGAATTTAATTTTGTTACCATGCTATAATGATAAAGACAACAGGGAGTTAGAGATGAGCAGGAATCATGCAGTTTGACATTACAAATTATCAAGATGATAAAAATAAAAGCTAAGGTGCATCACTGTCCGATGGATTTATTAAGCTTGCACTCCACATAGACTGTTTAATAAATCCATTGCATGAGATATAGCAACATTAATCATGGTAACCCTCCATACAAAGTGTTTGGGGAGGGCAGAACTTCTCCAAAAAATTCCCGAAGGGCAAACGCCCTGTCTTTCACAGTCATTACCAGCCAAACAGAGTGACAAGACTAAAGTACTTAGCCTACACATGCTCTGGTACCAACCTCAGCCTGCCAGGCAGGCACTATTGCAGGCTATGATTTGCAGAGTTTGTTGCTGGAAAATACCCATGCCAAGGCCAGTCAGTAGAAGTGCAAAAACATCCTCTCTTTCAAGAGAGGTTTCGCTGTGGCTCTTTGCTCGTGTTTTGATAAAGAAATATGTCCCTGTTTTGATAAAACTGCTGCTATATTAAAGCTACATCTGAGCTAATCGCTACAACAGCAGCAGCCACTATACCGGCTTAGAGCACAACTAAACCCATCCATAACTCTTGGAAACTCATGCCAGAAGATCAGAACCATCTTTAATGTCATGAAAAGCTTTCAGTGCTGTTCTTTGCTCTTAATTTGATAAAGTATTGTACTTCAGTTCTGATAAAACTGCTGCAATGCTATGGCTACATCCTAGCTAATCGCTACTCCAACAACAGCCATTGCCATTGGCTTTTTTTTTTTGGGGGGGGGGGGGTAGGATTTCACTAAAGAGTTATATAAAGATCTAATTTCCAAAAAAAAATGCATGTTCTGGCTATCATTTCTATTATTTGAAGTACTAGGCTTTAAAGGGTTAAGAGGTTGTCTGACAAAGTACAAAGGAAAAAAATCCCTCAAAGTCAAGGATTCTTCTCATGGTCCCTCCAACCACTCAGGAGCATCTGATCAGGCTGTAGTTGGGTCATGGTTGATCATCCTGCCCCCTGTACTCTGCATGACAAACATCCTGCGATCAGACTGAAAGTCGGTTTGACTTTCAAGTGTCATGTGACTCAAATTCCATGTCTGATCTGGATAAAATTTGCACACTGTATGCCCGGCTTTAGGCAAAGCTAAGTTGGCTGTTTCCTTCTTTTTCCAGTCTTGAGTCCATGCTAAGCTAACACCAGCTAGCTTCAACTTGTTTGCAGATCTGTTGGCGGTCATTTCAGGTATTGATGTAAACTTGGTGTATAATACCCTTATTTAATACCTTTAGAATAAATCTATAGACAGCTGCATTCTACATACTGCTGTGACCAGTATACCAGTATAAATTCTAGAGATGCACAGACTCTTAAATTAGTGGTGCTACAGAAAAAATAACAATTTAGCTGACTGATGATACTGATACCATCACTTCAACACTTCTTTTGATGTGAGACTTCCACTATGCCAATATTTTCTCTCTCATCTGAACTATTAAATTTTTCAGAGTTCGTTCAACAGGTGACTTCTAGAAAATCTGTCTTGATTTAGCAGTTTGGATTGCAGTTAGATGTCAGCATTAATAACACAACAGAAAAACATTGGCTACAATATCAGTTCATGCCACACTATTTGTTGATGGATGATGTTAACGAGGCTGATACTGGCCAATATCAATGTTGAACCGGTACATCAGTGCATCCATAATAAATCCCCTCCAGTCATCAAAGGCTGTTAGGATACTGAACCATGTGGACTAGGCTGGAGGTCCCACTTTTTAACAGCTTTTCTCTCTCATTAGATGGTAATCCTGCACTCATGGGAAATTGTTGCACACTGTCAAATGAATAACAGTGTGGAGTGCTGGTTTGATTGAAAAGACTCTTCTATTAAAGATGACAAGAGTCTGCAGAGTCGGGCAAGGCATCTTTAAGGCTGTGGGTTTATACTATCAGCGCTACCACATGCTAAGAGATCGACAATTGTAGATAGCAGTTAGCAGGAGTGGACATTCTCCATGGTAGAAAACACATTGAAACTGTATGTTGTGGGCTTGATGAATGCGATGGACACTGTCTTAAAAACATACTGATGCTACTTACAGTCTGTATTTCATGGATCTCCAAGTTGATAAATAAAGCATTTTTACTTGTGAAATCTTCACACAAAAAGTGTTAAGTAGCCATTTTTCAGAGAGTTTTCCAACAAAACTGCCACTTGTCACTGTCACTTGCATGAAATTAAATAAGGATGTCAAATTGTGTTGGATCCAAAAATCAGTGTGAAAAAGTGTCGTTAGAGGAGAGACAGGATGTCAGCGGGGGCAGCGTGGTCACAGAGATGTAGCTGCAGGCCTGTCAGGGGTCTGGCTAACTCTAAAAGCTGTCGTGTGCCTCCTGCTCTCACAGCAGAGCTCAGGCAGGCACAGAGAGAGAGAGAGCCGGAAACACCAGGCTGTTTAGAGACAAGGGCATGTTCAGCAGCCGACTACAGCAAATCTTCAAAGGGAGGATTTGTATGAAAACACCCGTTACATATTTAGGATGTGGGGCGATTTATATGACTCGAGCTTTGCTGTGAGCCGACTGTGTGGATCCTCAGTGTGACACCACAAACACAGCTAGAGTTTCTCTCTAAGGCTGTACTAGTGGCTCCTGATTTATTTTTTCTTTAAATCTCATTCTTGCTTTTACTGTTAACTCTGTTAAACTGTGTAAGAATATTGTGTGATGGTGCATTTAAAGACAGACATTTTCATGAAATAAAGTTGTTTCTGCACATTATGAAGATCTTTAGATGAAGTGACGGGACATTTTGGCTTTCCTGTCATATAAGGAGCATGCTGATGTGACATTTTGAGCATTAGCAATACCAAAAAAAAGTCATAGTCCCACTGGTGAAAAGCTTTAATATCAGCTTTATCATTTGGGTTTTTCTCTCCTTTTGGTATTGTTTTTCTTGTGCATGCTTGATTTTATTACTTCTCATATTGTTTTTGAATGCAAACAGGAAAAGGTGATATTGTGCTGGAGTTGGAGTCAGTTATTTTGCTGGAAGATGAGCTTGGTGACTTGGGTGTATTTGCTGTAATTTTCAGCAAACTTAGACTGTCGTATGTCATATCACATTACCGTTGTAGCTGTTTGCACTGTAACCATGGACTTACAGACGGTTATTTTTGGACTTATCTCCCAAATAAAATGGTTCTAACAGCATGTCCCAACAGAACTGATGCAACTGAATGAAGAAGGAAGTGGATTTATCAAATGGTATTACTTGCTGTTGCTTAGCAGGCAGTCTATCTTCTCAACCTAAAGGCTGGGGGTTCAATAGCCAGATGAAGTCCCTTGCTGTTGTGTCCTTCAGCAAGACATTTACCTTTATTTGCTCCCACTGCTGTGTCAGTGGCGTGTGAACGAGTAGGGACATCTTTGAATGGAATTCTGTTGGCCATTTTACGTAGCACCCATTTACATCAGTGTGTGAATGTGGAGTGAATGAGTGTCACAAAGGGCACATTCACACTCTGCTTTAAATGAACTCGCATGTCTCTGCCCATTCTCTTGCCCCATTTCTAAATCTATCCACTGTCCTCCACTATCAAAATAAAAGTATGAAAAGCCCAAAAATAAATCTTTAAAAACAATAAATAAATAACATATATATATATATATATATATATATATATTGGTGGTCACTCACTTTAACCAAATGGGGAGGGGTCTCACATTGGTCTAAGTCTGTGGCCTCCATATTACTATTACTGCCCCTGGATCTCACAAGACAGTTTTCACCTCTACAAGAAATCTCCTGACATTTTGATCTCATGAAATCATGCCACAAGATCTTGTCACACCCCTTCTTTTGAGTCATGTCACTCTATTATCATCATCTACAAATAGATACTGAGAAAGAGATGCTGCAGGCACCATCTTATCATATTAAGCTACTGTCACTTTATTGTTGCCAAGACAGAAAGCTTCATTGCCAGCTCTGTTCTGGCACCACTGTATTGAAATGGTCGCCAAAACACTTCTTTTTAAGTTGTGACAAATAATGAATCTCAGCATACTCGTGTGATTGGAACAATGTCTACACGACGCTGATTAGAGCGCACTCAGAAAGAGAGCTGTGTGCTTTGTTGAGTCCTTTTGTTGTCATTAAAAGCTGTGTTATTGCCTTGCTGCAGGAGGATTTTCATTTCTCTTCTTCTTTTATGGACTAAAATGCCTGCGGCCAATTTTTTCGCTAATGTACTCTCGAGTACTGGAGCCCTATTGTGTTTCCTGTAGACAATCTTTTTAGTAGCATAGCCTTTTGCTCCGATTAGACTGTTTCCACTCTGATCTGCTGTCATAGCAATACAGTCTGCTTGATATCAACACACAATACACCTCAACCTGGAAAGAGAAAAGTCTTTAGGCCCGTCTGCCAAGCAAAGTTCTTTTTCACACCCTGCCAATGTCTGCAGCCATCAGTTAACATACTGGCTCCACTTCCTCTATTACGTGCCTGATGCAAAGTGCCAGCAGTGTGCTGTTAACTGCTGAAACATGTAAGAGGCTGGCTGATGGAGGAGATGAACCTCTGAAAACAGACTGCATTATTAGGTGCACAGCTGGAAGCTTGCAAGCCTCTCATTTGTAGTGCCACAATGGGAGCATAAACAACGGCGTAATCCCCCCGACTTCAATGATGTAATCAGCGGTAAAAGCTGATGATGGTCTGTTGTGAATGAGTCGACCGCAGAGATGATGCAGTATGGCTTTTCTCGGTGATGGCTGTTGTCAAGTTTGCTCTCAGTGTTGGTGATGGTGTGCTTTCTGTGCTGTCAGCATGGAAGAAAAATATGCTTATGCTCCACAGCCATGTGGGACCACTTAGGCTCAGATAAATGCTCCAGTCTGGATCTGTACAGGTTTGTGTTCAGATGAAGTTTATCGATCTGCACTAGAAAATGGATAATGGCTTCAATTGTATGCACACTTGGTAAAAGCCAATATATACGATAGCCTTGCTCATCGGCTGCACTTTATCCTCTCTCATGTGCATGTCAGAGTGTCTCTACAATGAAGAGATTAATGAACATTCATTAACTGTGTTTACCCCAGCAGTCATCATACTCTGATGTCAGGCTCAGGGTGGGAACCTCACTTTCCTGATGATGTACTTACATATTAAAGGTTTGCATATGATATAACCACAGAAAATGGAACAAATAATCATTTTAAAGCCTCTTCAGTGGTCATAAATTGATCATTATTCTAGTGATCAATGTGGCTGTCATTATTCCAGTAATGTTTCATGACTAATATGCTGTTTTAAGCTGCAATATTTGACAGATTTAGTGTAACATGTGTACTCAATCTTCCCAGGTTCATCTAACTGAATATACTTGGTGTAATATAAAATGTAGGGCTGACAGCTTCCAGTTAGTTGGTCGATTTGTTGGTCGATGAGCTTTCATCCGATCACCTTGGCAGATGGATTGATAGACTAGACGTAAGAAAAACACATCCTCAACTTGACATAGCTGCTTGTGTTGATTTGTATCACAGCTAGAAATGCACTCGGAGTTTGCAACAAACTCCACATGAAAAGCCAAGCAGGCTTTCATGTGTTTTGCTCTGAGGAGAGGCTTCCATCTAGCCACTCTGCCAAAGCCCGGATCAGTGGAGAGCTGCAGTGATTGTTCTCCTCTCTGAACTTTGTCCCATCTCTACACAGGGTCTCTGGAGCTCAGTCAGAGTTTACCATCGGGTACTTGGTCACCTGTCTTACTTAGGCCCTTCTCCACCTGACTGCTCGAATTTGGCCTGGCGGACAGCTTGGTTGCACCAAGGACTCTGTGCTCTTGGGAACCTTCAGTGCAGCAGACATTTCTGCAGCTTTCTTTAGATCTGTGCTTTGCAGCAATCCTGTCTCTGAGCTCTGTAGACAGTTATTTTTACTTCATAGCTTGGTGTTTTCTCTGATATGCATGGTCAGCTGTGAGGCTTTCTATAGAGAGTTTTGTGCCAGTCAAGGTGTAGAAAAAAAAATCTCAGCAAAGATTGGGAGAAACGGGGGGGGGCCCCTGGACTGAATTTCCAGTGTTTTTGCAAAATGAAATTTCTGGGATTTTTTTTTTTTTTTTTCAAATTTAAAATAAATCCTAAAATTCTTTTTTCCTTTATCATTATGGTGTACTGAGTGTAGATAAATGAGAATATAAATGACTGTAGCATCAGGCTGCAACATGACATTAGAGAAAAACAAAGGGGGTCTGAATACTTTATAATACTTTATGCTCTGTCTATGGTTCATTATGTACTCAGATAACTGGTTAGTTACTTAAATAGAAAAACTGTTTGTTAATGCTATATACAGGCCAGACCATGCTTGCTCAGTGTAGCTCGGACTGGAATGAAAAAGTCACGTGACGCGTAGAGGACATTCATTTATGTGTTGCTAACAGCATACTAGCATCGGATTGTGCAGTGTTTTCTGGTTTCTGACAGCCAATGAATAGATAGTAAAAAACATGGATGAACAGTATATTAATAGCACTTTGCTTGCACAATAGTCTCACCACAGGACGTGTGATGATCTGAGGCACATCAAGCTATTACTTGCATGTTGTCTGAGAACCAGAACTGCATATTTTCTTGTTATAATGACCAAACAACATCAAAATGCTGTCTGATATCACCATAATCAGAGAACCGGGCATTGTGCATGCAGAATTGGTGTGTCTCCTGCATGTAAAAATCCTCAGGCTAGAGAGGGCGCTGATGCCATCACAGATACATCAGCATGACTCTCGAAGCAGACACTTACTTACCTAAGGCCTATTAGGGAGTATTTCGCAGCTATCAGCAGCTCTGCCATACTCAAAGCTTGGTGGATGTTAACCAAGTCCAGATATCACTTTTGGGCCAAGCCTTGAGAAGCTAAGAAGAAACTGTTAGCTGCTGTCATACAAAAGCTAAAGGTTTTCAGTGGACATCTTGAATTCAGACCAAAGTCTGTTCAGGTTCAGATTAGTGCTAAATGAAAACATTGTCTGTGTCTTTTTAATCACACGTTCTGCATTTGAAGAACAGAACATAAAGGCATGATAACATCCTCTGAGCGGCTCTGCTTCAGTGTGTCCTCAGAGGAAAAAAGAGTGAAGACAGTAACCGTACTCAGTCTTACTGATTTCCTCTCAGCCCTGGGCTGTCACCATGTTGTTTGGAGAAGCTGTTGGCAGCATGTCAGTATTTAGACTACCTGTGATTGGCTGATGAGATGCTCATTGAGCCGTGTGGACAAACAGCCGAGTCTCTGACTAATAAGAGGTGAACTGCAGCCTGCAGACCTATAACTGAGCTCATTAACCCGCCAGCTGCCCCTGAGCACATGCAAACACCACACTGTGCTTCTGCTACACTGTAGCTCTACAAACACCGATAATGTCTTGAAAACAGTTTGATTGAACTGCCATGGCAGTGAGCTGAGTAAACAGTATTTTATATGACAAATGTTGCTGTCAGTCTGTCATGCTACAGATGTTGGCTGAAGGATGACTATTTTCTGCAAAGGGTTTTTTTTTTTCTCGTGTAAAACATCAGAGATTTTATGTGTCAGTCTTGACCGAGATCCTTTCATTCCTTCTTTTATTATTGAATATGCTTGGAGCTCTATAAAAAGCATCTCATTTCCTATTTTCAGGTCAAGGTTTTTTTTTATTACACTTGAAAATGAAATGAAGGAATCTGTGGCATTTCCACACGTTATTTCTTACTTAGTTGCACTCTAAGACAAGCTTCCTTCAGGCATTTTTGTACTTAGAGAAGTCTCCCGCAGCACAGTGATTTAAAGGGTTTGATTTAGACTCATGATCTGCTTTTATTGCTGTTCTTGTTGCTCCAATCAAAGAGTGGGAAGAGCTTGTTTTGCAGAGTAGCAGAGACACAGCATACATCAGAGCAGCCTTACACATTGATTTCAGAGATAACCAATGAATCAGGTGTTAAAGGGGATACACACTGCAAGTTAATTGGGCTGGTTTTCATCCCCCTTCAGACCAAAATCAGAAAATGCCCAATTGTCTGATGGTACTAAAGATTAAAGTTATGTTAAAGGGTTATTTCAGTATTTTTGAAGTCAGACTGTATGAGGTTCTTAGCAATAGTAGTGCCATTAGCTTCCATAGATGTCAGTGCACTTGAGGAAGCTGTGCTAGCACCACCACCAACTATACCTGTTGGTGGTGCTAGCACCACCAACAGGTATAGTTGCTTCTCGGGATTTAGCAAGTAAACAGTGCTGAATAAACTGCACATCAGATCACAAATTTTTGAAGTGTTTCATTTTTCACTTAGAAAGCATCTGTTTGTCACTGTTTTGCAATGCAGCTTCAGTTACCAGTAACATGCTTGTCTGCCTCAGTGTTTCTGAGCAGCTGTTTGCATCTGTGGGCTTCGTCATAAAAGTACTTATTTTTAGGTAATTGGTTGTAAAATTACAACTAATTAAAACCAATTCACAACTCCAAAAAATGGTTGGAAGCTAAGCTAACTAGACTTGTCATGTTATTATATAGTAGCTAACAGTGTGCAACAACCGTAGTCTAAGACAAATCCCCAAAGGAGACAGTTAAGTTTAGCGTACAGTATCAGTACATTTTGTTGGTCTTTGTTGTATCGTATCGTATCATATTGCATCTCATCACATTGGTTCTTATCATACCAGTTTTTTTTCCCAGAGCATCATAAACTGAAGGGGCTGAAAATTTATCAGAGGGTACTCCATCCCGAGACAGTTTCCCCCCAGTGGGACAGTGACGTTTATAGGGTTGCATCATTTCATATCGTATTGACGCATTGTATCATATATTGTATCACATTGGTTTGAGTCACATTGTCCCACCTCACATTGCATCGAGTGGTAAACCGAGGGGGGCGAAAATTTATCTGAGGGAACTATGCCCTAAGACAGATTCCCTGTATTATTGTATTGTATTATATCATGGTATTGTATCATATCATTGTATCTTATTGTATCATAGCATATCATCATATCGTATAGTATTGTGACGTATCGTTTCGTATTGTACCATATTGTATCATATCGTATCATATTGTATCATGTCTCATCCTATAGTATCATATCCATTTGTTTGGTGTGGTATCATATTGTATCGTACCATATTGCATCGGATCTTATCGCATCATATCATTTTACCATTTGTATTGAATCACATTGCATCATAAGCTGAGGGTGCCAAAAGTGTATCTGAGGGTACTACTCCCCAAGAAAAATTCAACCAAGAGGACAATGAAGTTCATACTGTTGTTACCTTATCATATCATCTCTATCCTATCATACCATGCCTAATTGGATCAGACTGTATCAGTTTATGACGTATTGTATCATATCATATCATATTGTATTGCATCGATTTGTTTCTTATGGAATTGTATAGGTTCATAACCTATTGTATTGTATCATATTGTATCGGTTCGTATCATATCTTATCACATCACATCACGTGAAGTTTGTCATATCGTACCAACTTGTATCTATTTGTATTGTATGGTATCATCTTGCATTGTATCGAATTGCATGGGTTTGTATTGTCTCATATCATATCTCAGTTTGTATCGCTTCACATTGCATCTTAAACGGAAGTTTTCCAAAAATGTATCTTACGGTACATCGCCCAAAGACAAATTCCCCCAAGGGGACATTGGAGTTCATAGTATTGCATTAAATCGCATTGCAGCACAGCGTAAACTGATAGGGTCTAAAATTAATCTGAGAGTACTACACCCTATCATGCCCACTTATGTTACTGGACCTGTTTATTGAGTGTTTCCTGTAAAAACGTTCTATGATCAAACTAAAAAGGAGAGGAACTGGACTGAAATTGCCACCACAATCGATAAACTAACATATTAAGCTTGTTTTCTTGTTTGACCGCACAAAATTTCCAGTGAAACCAGTGCATGTTGGTAATGCAACTTACTGGAGACCAGCTGCTTTAAAACCCAAAGAAGGTAAGAAGTAGAATTGAAGTTTGTAGTTTTGAGACCCTTGTTTGTTGTTAGGAATATGTTGATGTGGTGTGCTCTGTTAGTCAGGCTTGAATGAGCCTACATCATTAATGCACTATTACCTATAAATAACAATGCTGTTAAGCACTAGCTCTTAAGTTGATTTAAACACAAATCAAGTAAAGCTGTTATTTCTGTTGTAGCTACAAAGAAAGAGCTTGGTAGGTGGTGTGCAGAGCTAAAAACTGATGAATAATTACCAAACCCTTAAACTAGAGAAGTGTAAAATGACAGAAAACATCTCATTCAGCATTATGACTTCTAAACCCAAATGACAGCTGTGAGGATTCAGAAGTGTAACATTCACTTTATCATGTTCTGCTGTGTCTCCACTCTACTCTGGAGCACTCTGCTTTACCGAGCCGACGCTGCCTTTTGATGGCTAGAGTACATTTGTGATGCTCGAGTTGTCAAGATGAGAGTTTATTTTTTTTAGATTCACGCATAACTCAGAGAAGCGCAGATCTCACATAACACTCGGAGCTTATCATCAGATACATCTGCAGGTATTATATTACTGCTGAGTGCCTGAGTAAATCCCCTTCATTCATGACCCTACGTGTTTAAACATAACACCGTCCTCAAGTACATTTTCTGCCCTTATATTGCTGTTATTTATGAAGATTACCCTATAACAGGAGAGGAAAATACTGTTTGCAGTACTGGCTTTATTGCACATAAACATATTGTATATGTGAGTGTGTATGCTCACATTCAAGTTGTTGATTTAACATTTCAATAAATTCATCTCTGACATTTCCTTGAGTGTTCTGAATCTATGCTTAATCAACTTGTTTGGAGAATGCATAAAGAGCTGAATACTATTGGTGCTTTGATGAAAGCTTTCACAGACTGAGCACAGCAAACCGGTACATTCAGCCATTTCTCTCCAGCTTGAAGCTAACATTTTCTTACTGACATCTTTACCCTACCAGAAATACATTTGTAACCTACTGAACTCGGCAATCTAATGGACATTTGAACAAACACTTAAAAGCCCAACTTGCTGCAGCAGAGCATGACCCTTTCTTGACTTCTCACACTGCTATTTCTGTAAGATGGCTTGCATTTGCAGCGCAGGTGTGACATGCGATTGGGAAGTCATATTATTTTGTGTCCGAGTGAACTCAGAGATGGTGGGTTGAAACCTTATGTCAAGTTAGAGGACGAGAAAAGGATGCTAAATGATGTAAGAAATACCTGCAAAAGTTGTGGTAATGTTACTTTAGTGTCCTTGGCAGAGAATTTGCAAAAAGATAGTATGTAGTTCTTTCAACTAGGAGGAATGCAGCAATTCAAGTGATTCTGCATAAGCAAATCTGTGCACATTATGTTCAAAGTGCTTGGATTGCTTTTTTAAATGTCTGATAAAGTATAGGTTCTTTGCAGATGACATGGCTTCAAGCAGCAGAGAACTCTAGATGGGGTCAAGTAATGGGGGAGTGATTTCTACATAGTGACGCATTATCAAAATGACAACATTTTTTTTCAGTTTCTAAATGTGCCAACCATTCAAATTGCAGGAAATAAACAACTGTAGAGTCCCGACAGTTGTGAAACATGCAGGCAAAATTTAAAAAACAAACAAACAAAAAAAAACTCTGGGATAAAATGGGTACAGCCTCTGTCCAGACTCACCCACCCACTAATGTATGGACTGTTTCCACAAAGCAGTATGCTCGGTTCAACTTCTTTTGTTAAATCAACAATTCAAAAAATTTTAAAAAAAAAGGCTCTTATCAGTTATTGGCCATCAGGTGTAGGAAATTATCAGTTATCGGTATCGGTTGAAAAAAATACTTATCGTGCATCACTAATATTAAGGAGGTAGAGCTCTTAAAAAGTGGACCTGTTAGCCTGGTCTGCCTCTGCCAGCAAATCACAATGGATAGTTTCCAGTTACATCAGGATGCTTGCAGTGGATGATACCTGCAGCTGCAATTGTGAACATGATGTTATTTTTCCTAGAAGTATACAGCTTCCTCTTTAAATTCAGGTTCATGACCACATGGGGTGGTGGGGGGCAGCTATAAAAACTGGTTTGCATTACAAATAAGCTGACTTATATCTCCCAATGAATGAGGGTGAATTTCCAGTTGGGACAATTTGGTTTCAGTTAGTGATGGCGGTGCCTACATTGGCAGTCATGCTGGCATGTGTCTCAACAGTTTATACTGGCATATTGATCACAGCAGTATAAAAGATGCATCCAACTTTCTGTGTATTATAGTGCCTCTTGTGTACCAAATCTTACAAGAGGAGAAATTCCTATATTCAGATGGAATAACAACTATTATCTTTCATTGTTTTCGCCATTCTTTCACTTCTATGCTCTGTTCTCAGCAAATGTCTGTCCATTAGCCTTTTAGGGATTGTTTAGATTTATGTACTATCCAGCATTAAAAGGACATTTCTAAAGATGTATTTTGACTGCACATCATCCAGCATTCTGCACTCACAGATGAAGTACATTGCTGCTGCAAAGAGCAGCGTGATTGCCCTGCTTTTCTGTCTATTAAGTTTCTATGACAGAGGAATGTGCAGGCCTGGAAGGTCACAGAAGAGATAAGTACTACTTACCATATTCAGCGCTGTTTGAACCAGGTAATTATATTCAGCCGGAGACGTTTTCCTTCCCTCTCTCCCCCACAGTTCCTCTCTCCCTCTCTGTTGCTTCACGGCTAGTTTAAGCACTGGTGTTGAGCTTTAACAAGGCTGCTTTTGTCCCAGATAAAGCTTGGAGACAGCACTCATCAGTGCAGTGTAAGATCCCTGCCTGACAGAGCACAGAGCGCTGCCCCGGGGGCATCTTATCACTCCACCAGCAATCACAAATACCCACTGAGATAGATGGGCTTCTCAGTTCTCTCTGTGGGGAGCCCTTCAGCTGAGAAAGATGGCTCTTCTCTTTCTGCAAACACTTGTGACTGGCAGCTTGGCAGACATACAAACACAGAAATACAGAGAGAAAGCAAGAGCTATTGACAGACAGATGCCTTCAGCCCACACAGAGAAGTGTTGGGCTCTGCACTGATTGACAGATTGGCAGGCAAGATGGTGATGGAGGCAGGCAGAAAGCTGACATATGCATATAACACACATGAACATTAGTTTTACAATAATCTACATAATCTAATGTGTGATATGCACATCACACATGCACATGGATGCAAACCAATCGCCCACGCAGCAGCACTCTACTTCTGCATTCCTGCCATATTTTTCCTGGAGCTCAAGAATGACAAACTCCACAAGTACATTTTTATACCCCATGTTATTGAATTCAGCAGAGAATCCAAACAACATCCTCCTTTTAGAGATCTCCAGTCAGACCATCAGCATATCCACGGGTAATGATGCCAGGAGGAAAAACTTACAGGGACAGAGACAGAACACTGATGTCTTCAGGAGCGACCAGGGGCCAAAGAGGGTGCTCACATAGATTTACACATAGATTTTAAACATTGTTGTTGGGTTGTTCAGTTCTGTTTTCACCATTCCAGTATGTGCATCTGTATTTTGGTAGATTTTAAGGAAGTGCATTATCAGCCTGTTTATGTAACATATGCAGCAGCCACACTAGTCTGCACCAGAATCACTGGTAGGTAGAAAACAATGTTTTTCACAGTTCAGGCCTGCTGATGTTCAAATGCAGTGTCTATACCATCATCCGCTCAACACTAGTGGGCCCAGGTGCTCTATTTGATAGCTAATGTTATGGATTGTTTGCGAGGGATGTCATCTCACAGCAAAGAACTCGAGTTGAGGGGAAGAAAGGGATTTCTGCACAGAGAAGCACTATCAAAATTTGTGCTGTTACAACTGTGGCTGTTAAAAAAAGAGAGAGAGAGAGAAAGAAAGAACTTAGGCTACTTTTAGGACAAGTATTTGCAAATCTATGCAACATAGAGAAAGAGCAGCTAACACAGATTTCACACAACAAATGGTGTCAGATGATGTTGATGTATGGTCCGTTTCCACCAAGCGGTCTGCTTCGGTTCAGTACAGTTGGTCATGGTTGTCACGGTTATCCCTGATCTTACTTGTGTTTCCACAGCCAATGTCCATCCAGCCTTGCTTTTTGCGATAGGAAGTCTGTCTCTTTGTAGAGATCTGGATCATATGACTCAGCTCAGTGATAAGATTCAGTCTGTTAGCTCAGTGGTTCTCAACCTACATCCAGGCATCCCGTGGGAGGGCACCAAAAGTCTCGAAGGGGCATGGGGCCCTGTCTGCTCTGAGGTTGCCAAAATTAGATGTACATATATATATATATATTTCTTTTTTTTTTTAAATCAAATTATGATCAGAAACATAATGTACGAGTGTTAACAGTAACAGTGTAAAGGATACGCTCATTCTTGAGAAAAAAAAAATCAGAAAGTCAGAAAATTATTTATTAACGAAAAAAAAAGAAATTTCCAAAAGCTGAAAATTTTGACATTACACGCTTAAAAAATTCAGTTTTAAGATTACAAATTTATAAAATTGCAAATTCAAAAATTCAAGGGCAGATCACATCAATGATGGGATGATTTTGTTCTAAAATCAAAAGTACTTCCTTATAGTAACGAGCATCATTAACCCCTTAAAGCCTGTTGTATCATATTTGATACATACTTTTATGATACCTCTATCTAATCAAAATGATCATAAATGACTAAAAAAAACTTCTGAATAAAATCTTATAAATGATAAAAATGCCCTCAAGTGGATTATCAGTTACCAAAAACACCTAATGTATCAAATGCCTTTTGTAGGTCAAAGTCATTAGAACTCATTTCCATTCCTTACTTGAAAACACGATATCTGAGAATGCTTCGAGGGCTTTCCTTCAATATTGTTTTCTGTAATTCAAGGTTAGCTGATCAGGTTGTTGGCATACAGCCTGCAAAATTTTACAAATTATACTTCCACAGAAAACATCCACAGACCCACTAGTCTACTTCCACTGTCCAACAAAGGGAATCTTCACAGAGACATAAAACCAGCAGATCTAGATCGAGTTTTTTCATTGTTGCTGTATCATTAAAACAAGTATCTCTAATGCTAATCTTTACCAGTATCATTTTTAAGTGTCTTTAGGATACTTAGGATACTCATACAGGAATTGAAGCAGCAATATTTCTTCTAGTCTTCTGTTAGCTACATCAGAGTGACGTTAGAGATGTAGACATCAATGAAGATGGCTCAGTTCAGCTCTGTTTTGGTTTCCTGTCAATGTGTCTAAAGGTCAGCCCACTCTCACCCACTGTGTTTCCTCCCTCTAATAGAGACATCATCTATTTCATCTGTGAGTTTAATAGCATGGCGCTGGTGTCATGTAATTACATACATTCTGTGTGTCATATGATGAATGTATAGGCCCGGCGTTCAGCGCTGCGGGGGGGCAGATGCTCTGTTATTATGCTGTCAAACAGTCAGGCAGAACAGACGAGCCATTTGTCTCCATATTGTAATGAGTCAATGTTTCCAAACAGTAATTACCTTTTCAACCGGCTGACAGATGACAAGAATAACAGCAGACACGCATGTACGCACACCTTTGGATGCTCGAACACAAACATGCACACACAAAAAGCATGACAGAGTTGGGGTCGTTTTGGCCTTTAACCCCGTCTTTCGAATCATCATCGATTCTTCATCAATGCGAGCAGCAGCCAGAAAAAGCTGCTACTGCCTCCCTCATCTGCTATCAATATCACCACAGTCCTGACTGTGTTATTGTGTTATGACTGAGACTGATTACATTTGCAGGTAATATAAACATGCATATCTGGTTTATTTTCTGAAATTAGATTCCACCAGCAATCCATGCCTGCTTACAATATTAATCACATTTTTATGCAAATTTATCCTGTAAAATGTTCAAGGAAACCACTCAGACTAGTGTGCTTTTTGTTCTCTCAGGGCTATGCTGCTTATAGACACATTTTAGGACAAAAAGAGGAACACAAAGTGAAGTCAAATTGGTATGACAGCAAGAATTGGGAAAATTACAGCAAATCATACATGAGAAATTACATTTGGTACTAATTACCCAAAAAATGCAAGATGATTTAGTGCAGTGGCAAGAAACTAAGAACAACTGCAAGGACATTTTGAATGAGTATTCTTTGATACAGCCTCTGAGAACAGCCTGCCCTTTCAGCAGTGACCTTCTGTGGCTGACCCTCCTTGTGGAGGGTGTCAGTGATTGTCTTCTTGGAAAAATGTATCTGTACATCCCTACGCATGACAAAACCTATGGACAGAACAAACTTGACATGGCATCCCATGCAGTAACTGTTTAACCTCAGTTACCTTGCTTTTAGATAGTTGGAAGCTAATATTGTAATTAAAACTGCAGCACAATAATTAGGGACACAACAACCGTTCACAGCCGAAGCAGCTGCTCCCAAACAGTTGGATGAATTTCTGGCATGTTTGATATTTTGGTTAAGGGACTGCGCAATCACACAGACTTGAACCACAAGCCAGTTCCCTGACTCTAGGATAATCTGCCCAGGACCTGGCTGAGCCTGAGCAAACTGCCTTACAGCATCTGTAAGAACCATGGCAACAGCAGACATACCTGTTTGATGTGTCATCCCCCTCCTTTCATTGAAGATATGAACATGCAGGAAATATCTGCAGACCTCCAGCTGACAGGGAATATTTGTAACGATGTAGCCACTTGTGTTTCTGGTGGAATTCAGGTGTTTCAATCAGGCTCAGTTGCCACAAGCAACCTTCCCACACAGTCTCCATTCGTGATACAAAATGAAAGAGCTCATTTACTTCAAGCTGGTATTGTGATGGATGCCACCTTTTCAATATGATGGCTCATGAAATTTCATCCCTGCTGGATATTCCACAGTAAACTGTAAGTTGTAGTTTTAGAAATTAGAAGTGTTCAGGAACAACTCAGCTTCAAACCAGGGTGACCATATACTGTAAAATGACAGAGTGGGGTCATGGACAGCTAAGGTGCATAGCGCATAAAACACGTCAACTCTGTAGATTCCATAGCTAAAGAATTCTGAAGCTCCACTGATGTTAAGGTAAACACATAAACTGTGTGGTGGGAGCTTCATGAATGGGTTTCCATGGCCAAGCAGCGGGCCAAGTACTCGACGTTTGTCGTTTTTGGAAAGAAAACAACTCACTGCTGTTCTTTGTTTTATTTTTAACGAAGAAATGTCAGCAAGTTCTGATAAAACTAGCGCTTTAGCAGCATTCACACTAAGCTCTTCCGCCATAATTGCACTGGCCTCCTGCTGCTGCTTGTTTACATCACGACTCTGCCGCGCCTGAAAGTACTGCCCCTCGTCGCTGATTGATCCTGTCACTTTCTAACCGGGCCCAAGCAGTTCAGATGGGAGCTTTGCAAGATGGATTTGCCAGTGAGAAACAAGGAAACAGACATATCCATCCGCTTTGCAAGGTTAGCGGGATTATGGAGGGATTAAGATATGGGGCTGTTTTTCAGGGTTTGGGATAGGCTCCTTATCTCCAGTGAGGGACAATCTTAATGCTTCAGCATACGAAGACATTTTGGAAAATGCTGTGCTTCCAACTTTGTGGCAACAGTTTGGTGAAGGCCCTTTTTTTGTTCCAGCATGACTGTGCCCCAGTGCACAAAGCAAGGGCTATAAAGACATGGTTTGATGAGTTCAGTGTAGGACAACTTGACACAAAGAGTGACCCCATCAAGCTGGGATGAACTGGAACAGAGATTGCGAACCAAGCCTTATCGTCCCGCATCACTTTCTGACCTTATAAACACTTTACTGGATGAATGGGTTCAAACACTCCAAAATCTTGTGGAAAGCCTTACAAGAAGAGTGGAGGCTCTTATAGCTGCAAAATGACCATGTTGTATTTGCTTTCAATGTCATTAGAGTCCCTGTTTGGGTAACAGTCAGGCGTCTGAAAATGTTTGTCCATATAGTGTAGCATTTTTATCTGTGTTTGCATTTGAGTTATGCAAAAGAAACAACAAGGGCATAAATGTGACCTTTCTGCTGTTGGAGTTTTCAAAGGAAACTTTATTGACTTGTTTCGCCTGATTTAACTCGGAGAGCGTGAGCACTCAGGTCCTGCCCATCCATTGGATTGTTCTGTATAACCACATATATCATGGTCGTGTGTTATACGGTTCAGTCTGAGCTGACACAACTTGAAATCACATCATGTATACCAGGCCTAAGTGATGCAGTCTGCCCATGCTCAGATGAAATGATAAAAAGCTATTGTGTGTCTAACCTCACGGTGAAAAAGAAGGTAACATTTAAAGGGAGAGAGTGTCCGGAGGATAGTGGAGGGTTTGCTTAAAGGACAGTCAGTAAGCTACAGTGTTTCGACTCGAGGTAAATGTCACAGTAATGTCAACTGCTTCCAATCCATAAACAGAGAAGACGAAGGTTAAGTTGTTTTTCTTCTGTGTTTTTTTTTTTTTTCTTGCTGGTGGGAATAAATCGTCAGGATGTATGTGATTGCTATTATCATTATTCAGCAGGCTGAGAAAAAGAAGTCATTGCGATGGAGCTGTGTGTGTTTGTTGTGAATTATCAGCAGGATTTAGATGTGTTGAGGGGGGATTGGTGTTTTTGCTGCTAACTTTTATGAAGGTCAGTCATGCAGACATCCTGAGCCGGCGGTGCACGATCAATATTACCTGTTTGCTCTTTTCAGTGTTCAGATTCCTCTTTTCTCTCTGATTGTTTATCCTGACATCTTCAGCAGTGGAAAGTCCTTGTTTACTGAATATATTCAATTCTGTAACACATTTTTCATCATGCAGTGGTTCTGGCCCACCATATGAGAACAGTACAGACTAAAAAAACACCTTAGTGCAGTCACTGCTTGCTTTCAGCTGCTTAAGATGCAGTGATTGAGAGTGAATGTGGCTGACTCATCCAGAAATTAAACATTTTAAATGCACAGATGGTGGCATTTCCTTTTCTTCTATGTAGAAGTGTGAGTTGTGATGCATTTTCCTGAAGATTATAACAATGACTCATTCCAGTTGAAGAAGCTTCAAGGAAATTGAGTATTAAAGAAGGTTTGTCTTCATTTCAGAGGCATGAAGGTATGAAAAATAGGTCCAGAGGTTAGATGAAGCAATGATGTTATGAGAATCCCTGTGTAACAGTGGAGTTGTTCCACTGTGAAGAAAGCATTAACGATTTTCAGACAAACAACTATGATAAATAGGCCAAAAATTACACATAAATATGAACTTCCTCTATGTTCACCATAAAAAGGCAAGCCTTTCTGTAAACCTTTATATGAGCAGATTTATTTAAAGGTATCTGATATTAAGACATGCTACTCTGATGTTTGATTTTGTTCTGTTAAGTATAAAATGGTATTCAAAGTCATTGCTGCTCCTCAAATTCTGCCACTCACAGTAAGCTGGAGTTTTTCTTTGCTAAAATGATTTATTGTATTCTGAAGGTATGAGCGGCACTCAGAGTGTTATCCTAATGGCTAATATCGTATTCATCCATCCATTTTCTATACCGCTTATCCTGTTGGGGATCACTGGGGTGCTGGAGCCTATCCAAGCTGTCACTGGGCGAGAGGCGAGGTACAGCCTGGACTGATCGCCAGTCAATCACAGGGCTGACATATAGAGGCAGACAACCAGGCACGCTCACACACACACCTACGGCCAATTTAGAGTGTTCAATTAACCAAACAAGCATGTTTTTGGTGGTGGGAGGAAGCCAGAGTACCCGGAGAATAATAATAACGTATTCACTTTTAAAATTTGTTATATATTGAAAAGTGTCTCATGTCCAGGTCCTACCCCATGACCCAGTCTTGGTAATAAAAAGTTTATTTTAGGACACACAGTAACAACTGACTTAAGAGGAGAGAGGAAAATTGAGAAGGAGAGAGGAAAGAAATAAATAACCCAAATTTAATACATGGGTTCATTTGGCATAAAATTGCACAGCTTTTACTGCACTTTTCTTGCACTTAGTGCTGGTCTTTGCAAATTAATCATTTGTAATGACTTTGCATATGAGGGGAGCACTTTTGCATCAAAACATTTTTGACTATTCCTTCATTTACATAACCTTGCAATGCAGATGGAGTGGCCAGATTCAATGTCTGTCATCAGGCGAAATCCATCTTGCAAAGCTCCAATCTGAAATGTTTGTGCCAGGTCTGAGAACAGTTTTAACTGATGAATTTGAGGAGAGAGGTGTTAGTTGTAGGTGTGGTTTAGCAGTATTGGAAGTTAATAGCAATGGCTGCTGCCAGTGCAACATTAAGCTTGAATGTAGCTTACAGTATAGCACAGTTTTATCAAATTGTACCACAGTTTTGATCAAATATAGAGCAAATAACAGCACTGAAAGCTTTTCATTATGGAAAGCGACTTGACCTGCTTTGGCATAGGTTTGCGATAGTTACAGGCAGACTTTAGTTGTACTGCAAGCTGGTATATACAATGGCCACCACCAGTGTAGCAGTTAGCTAAGGTGTAGCTATAGCATAGCAGCAGTTTTATCAGAACTGGGCCACATTTCTCTAGCAAAACAAGAGCAAAGAGCCACAATGAAAACTCCATTTGGCTAGGGAGTTTTTGCACTTCTCCCAACTGGCCTCTCCTTAAGTTTGATCCAACAACAAACTCCAACATTTGCAACATGTGACAGCACCTGTGTGACAAGCTCAGGTCACTACCAGAGCTGCATATGCCTTTAAACTCACGTTGTCCTGTCACTCTGATTGGCTTGGTAACAAATGCGGCAGACAGAAAGTTTGTCCCATCACCTTTTGAGAATTTTTTAGTCCTGTCCTTCTCAAATGCTTTATATATGGGAGCTTTCCCAGTTGAATGTGATATATATCCATGCGGTGGATACATGAAACAGTCTATCTAGCACAGTGTTTCCCAAACTTTGAAAGGTACAAGCCGTCGCGGCACAACAACTTTGTTTTCTGTATGTTATATTGCCTATCAAGTCTGCCTTCTGCACTGTCCTTGACAAGTTGGTAAAGCTGATGGCTAGTGCTAGCTGCTAGCACTTTCCATTTTATGAGCCTGGAAGGGGCCATTTAACCTCCGTCACGTAGGCTTTCTTTGCTTTCCTCACCCCCTTGGGTCTTTAGTGGTTGTGTAGTCTGGATCTATTTTTTACTGGCCAAGCATCCAGAACCGTGCTATAATTTTTGCTCTTTTTTATCCAGGGTCTAGTGGTGCCTTGTTTTGTGTTTAATTGTGGTGGAGAGGTTGTGTGTTATAGGATGGAGCTCCCCCATGAGGCTATATTGTGTACTGCAGACATAAATGTCCCATGAGATAGTGTAGCAAAGAAATTCTGAAAACTCAATCTTGCAACCAAGCCATGGGTGCCAACCCAGACTTTGGGAATGAGTGGTCTAGAGTGTCAGGTTATCATGTATATGCATGCAAACAGGAAAGGGTGCTGTTTTGCTTGGCTAAGAAGTTGGCATGCATTTTGTGTGCAGTTTGTGTCTACTTGTCATTGTGCATGCTCTGTGGATTGGATACTTTTTTTTTTTTTGCCTTTTGCACAGCTTCAGAGCATGCAAAAAGTGGCGCTATTATGTAGTGTGCTTGAACGTGTGGCGCCGAATCCGAGTTGCAAATCTAACTGTGACTCTGTGAACCGTTACACCCTTATTCAGTGCTATACCTTTCTTTCTGAAAGCCATTTTGTTTCAGCATTCTACCACGACCACAGAGCGTGAGTGTTCTGAATAGAAATAAGTCCTTATAACCTGCTAACTTTGTTTTCAAAGGACAGTTGGCTGCATCAGGAATGTTAAGATAATCATCAATACTCTGTTACACTTGCTGCACTTGTGGCTCTCTGTGTTACAAAACTCTGCATTCAAGTCTTCCAAGAAGGCCAAAAACAAACAATCCAATAATATGACTCAGCCTGTAAAAAAAAAATAGATATAAAAAAGAACTCCTCTGGTTTCAGTCTACCCAATAGAGCATTGGAGCTCTGTTCTAATAGATCCAGCTGTGCAGTATTGATTTGTGGGCCGAATATCCAGCAATAGTTCTGGCAGGGGTCAACTATACAGGTATTTATGGTATGAGCAGCAGATCGCTCTGAATGGATGTGTTCCTTGGCTGTGAGAGGGACTCAGGGGGGACGGGAGGCGGGGTAACATCACTCCAGCAGAATGTAATAGGGATAAAATGAGGTGCTAGTGGGCTGAAAAATGGGGACAGGACTGGCAGTAGTGATTTTATAAGGCAGTTTGAATATTAAGTCGCTGGACATGAAGGGAATAGACCTTTTAAAAGACTGTGCCCTGATGTCATTAAGCAGTCCGGGGGAGGCTGGGACAGACTGAATGGATGAGGGTAAGAGCAGCTCCCTAGAGACTCAGTGAAGATGTATGTTCCACTTCATTTGTTGCTCTTTGAACTTAAGTATGTGTGTGTAAGAGATATTACTTTTTATAGAGGCTGTAAAAGTGTTTTGTTGTGTGAAGAGACACAAATCCGGGTCAGCTGAGGCCTGGGCTTGTATTGGCAGGCCCAGACGGACTGCGGCTGCCAAGTTTCCCTGTGCAAACGTAAACAGACAGTCACAACGAGCGCACAGCTCGCTGATCCGCCCGCTCTGTGCAGAATGCCTCGTGGAAAGACTGAAGCAAAACCTGGCAGTGTGAGCAAATCTGAGAGCTAAGGATGTATTTTCCTCGATTTAAAGGGATTGCACAGGCAGTGTTTTCATGCACAGCAACACAATTCTGGCAAAACAAAGCTGATGAAGGGGAATGTGTCACTGGATGGGTGTCACACCCAAGTGTTGGAGGAGTTTTTGAGTAGTGGGGCATGTCATACGGCAGCTGATGGGTCTAAAAGAGGAGTCAGATCAGATAATACACATGGAGGCGTAAGCTGCAGATGATTACTTTTGGATTTTGTGTCGACATCAAAGACTATAAAAGAAGTTGACAAAGCCACTGTAGTGTGGCCCATTAGTTGGTTAATCCCTCTTTGAAGCCAGGAGTTCTGTAATATGGCTCTGAAAAATGATACAGGACAGCACAGATTCAGCACCCACATATGATCAAGGGTGAGCTTTATTTGATGCACTTTCCTTTAATTTGCCTGTCACTGATATCAGAAGTTACCGTGTTTAAACCTGATGGTGGACATGCATTGTTTGATCTCCATCTTGTTAATCCCAGGTAGCATGTTAATCCCAGGACGCCTAGCCCTGAAACATACCCTGTTATATTGTTGATTTTCCTCACTGTTTGACCAAAATGACAAAATTTGAATCCATGCTTATTTGAAGAGCACCCATTAGGACAGGATGCAACATTTGAGTTTATATGCCTTTAAGTTTGAATGAGCCACTTTTTAGAATGGATAGACATTTGCACCTTTAGGATAAGCTCTGCTCAGTTCTGCTACACATGACCAATGTCTGCAACATGATTCACTTAAACACACATGTGGAAGGTGGATTGGATTAAAGGTCCCTATTAGTCATCATCTACTTGCTTCCCCTTGGTAATATCATCCTCCACCATGGACTCCACTTTCACTGCTACGCCAATGACATCCAGTTTCACATCTCTACCACCTCAATCACCACAGACACACACTCCATGTTAACCAACTGCCTCTCTGAAATAAAAACCTGGTTAACAACAATTTCCTTTCATAAAATTACAATAAATCTGAACTCGTGGTCATCGACCCCAAATCCATCACCAAATCCATCCATAACTTCAGCCTCCTGATTGACACTTTCACCCTGTCCCCCTCCCTTCATACCCGCAACCTTGGTATCACTTTCGACAGTCACCTCTCCTTTCATCAGCACATCACCCTGCTCACAAAACACATAGCCCGCATCCGCCCACTACTCTCCTTCCCTGCAGCTGAAACTCTCCATGCTTTCATTACACCCAGACTGGATTACTGCAATAGCATCCTTTATGGCACATCCTCAACAGCCATCAATAAACTCACACACATCCAGAGCCAGTGTTAATTTTGCAGCTATTTATTAGATGAAGCTATTTCTTTAGACAAAATGCGTTAGTCCCATTTTAGTCATTTCTACCCTTTTGAGTTTAACTCTGGTTTTAATCGACAAAACTCAAAAACATTTTAGTCTAGTTTTAGTCCATTAAAAGTCCACACATTTTAGTCTTTACTTTTAGTCTAAGCATTTATTCTCTTACCTAAATTTGGTACCAAACCATGGTAGTGTGTTCTAGTGCTTTCTACAGCTGAGAGGCAAAAGAGATACGGCTACACTGTATTTTGACAGATTTACCCACAGTGAAGTAATACCACTAATTTTTAATTTCTGACGAAAACTACTATTTTAGTCTAGTTTTAGTCATCTTGATGAAAACTAAATGTACTTTTTGGCAGTTTTAGTCATCACAGATCTATTTTTGTTAGTCTAGTTTTTGTTATGGAACATTTTTAGTCATAGTTTTAGTTGACGAAATTAACACTGTCCAGAGCTCCCACACCCACACCTGCCCCTATGACCACATTGACCCTGTCCTCCAAAACCTCCACTGGCTCCCTGGCCCCTACCGCATCCAATTCAAAATCCTCCTCCTCACCCACAGAGCCCTAAACCAACAGGCCCCTCCTTACCTTACTGACAGTCTAAACCATCACATCCCCTCCTGTAACCTCCACTCTTCAAACCTCAATCTCCTCTCTCAACCAATAAGAACCAAGCACCAAACCTCTGGGGACAGAGCCTTCTCTATAGCCACCCCCTCCCTCTGGACCTCACTCCCTAAACATATCCAAGACAGTACAGACTCATCCACATTCAAATCTCTGCTTAAAACTCACATTTTTAAACTGGCTTTTAATGTTTGATTCTGTTGTTGTCTTGTCACTTTGATTGCTTGCTTGTTTGTTTTTTTCTGTTTGGCTGTGATGTTGTCATTTTTGGCTTTTTCTTTTTTGTGAAATGTCTTTTTATTATTGTACAGTGTCTTTGAGATTTTGGAAAGCACTTTATAAATAAATGTATTATTATTATTATTATAATTATTATTATAATTAATGAAAAATATCTGTTCTGGCCCTTTAAGCCTGCACAGTTTACTTGGTGGATGATTTTTTTTTTTTTTTTTTAACTAAGCAGTGAAACAGACAATTCTAGCGAGGGAGCAACAAATTTCAGCAGTAGGCTTTTCACACATGTGCGTTAGGCTTTCATTCAGGTCATGCACAAGCAAGTAGACTGCAATAACAACGGCAGACTCATAACTTCTATTTATGCTTCTCTTGCCCAGTCCAAATACACATGTGGAAAAAATTTGTTGTTACCCTTCCATTAAAGAATGAAAAACCCAAAATGGTCACTGAAATAATTTGAAACTGACAAAAGCAATAATAGATAAAATGTACTGAAAATTTTCAAATTAAAATCAGACATTGCTTTTCAATTGTGGTTCAACATTTCATCATTTAAAAAAAACAAACTAATGAAACTAGCCTGAATGAAAATGATGGTACCCCTAGAAAAGATGTAAAACAGCTTGACCGGAGGGACATGTAAAGTAAGGTGTGTCCTGTAATTAACATCACAGGTGTCTTCAAACTTCAGTCTCTCTGCCTGTTTAAAGGGTGAAAAGTAGTCACTGTGCTGTTTGGTATCATGGTGTACCACTCTGAACATGGAGCACAGAAAGCACACCCCTAGTCACCTGAGGCATCAGCCTCACTTTAAGGTCAGTATGCACGTTAGTTGTTTTTGCATAGTTATTCTCAGGGGCGTAGCACATTTTTTTCTTAGAAATCATCGTCATTATTGAATCAAAAATGAATGGGTCAACAGACTGAAATGTGTTTCAAATAAAGTAAAATGAATACTGGGGGGCCTGTGCTCCTCCCTTAAAAATATTGAAATAATAATGCAATTATAGAAATACAAGTAAATTCAGTTTAACCATAGTAAAAATATTGCTCATAAATGGGGAAATTATGCTTCAAAAATACATTAAAATGCATATATATTTGTAAAAAAATGATGCAACATCTGTTACTTGGTTAGCCAGTTAAAGGGGGGACTGTGTAATATTCTTTCTGGGGGCCCAAAATCCCTAGCTATGCCCCTGGTTATGCCTCAACACTCTGAAAAAGGAGGCATAATTGTACATGTCCTTGCAAAGATACACTGCTAACTGCTGGCATATATACTACAGTTCTTTTAGATGTTTTTGCCAATGCTTGTGCAGGGTTATCAAACTATCTGCAAGACACAGAACTTTTTGGAAACTAAAAACAAGAAAGTCTTAAGTGCATCTGCGTTTCTGTGTAAATGTGGCATGTTAAACCAAATAACTCCTTTGTAACAGTGCACTTCTGAAGTTTTTGTTGTTTTCACCTCCTTTCATTAGATCTTTAATCCCCTCATCTAAGCTCAGGTCCCTGTGTTTGGCATGCTCCGCTCTCTTCTACCCCCTCATGCCCAATTCAGAGCCGTCCAAATTAAAATTCATTTCTTTCAGTTAATTGACTCACAGCGTATTTCCCTTGACTCCCTCAGAGTTGCGAGTTAGAGTCAGCTGTCAATTCTAGATTACAGCATGCTGTTGTTGGAGAGAGGAGCCCATTGTGTTTATCTGCAGTGACAGCTGGCTGGAGGCAGTCGGGGGGAATAGATCTGTCACCGTGCCTAGTTTGTCTGTGATCTGGCATCTGCCCAGACTCTCCACCTTTGGCTGGCTTTACTCAAACACACCTCTGCTCCGTCTTCACTTAGTGTCCTTCCTTTTCCATGCTCCTCTTTGCTCTCGGCGCTCTGCAGGATCCCTAAAAGGAACTTTGTTACCCAGCAGTGGATGTGTGCTCCCCTGACCTGCCTTGACTCAGGTCAACTGTAGCGTTTGTGGGTATTCTAAGACTTTTCTGTCACACATCTTAATATCACACGTACTCATTGAAGGCCAGGGAACTTGTTTCACTCTGACCGGGGTTATACAGCAGGTGGGCCAAATCTCCCTCTTCCTGCTTGTGTTTGCCAATTACTGCTCCTTGCCTCCAGCATACAGATTCCCTGATGTCCCGCTGAGCTGGAGTGCCTATTCTGTGCGATTATTTCATCATGTTAGCCGTTGAGCTCCAATAGAAAAAATCAGGAAAATGAATCACAGCTAGTCCTCTGCTCTGATTCCACTCTTAATTTTCACAGAGGGGGGCTGCTGTAATGAATCGCTGCCCCTGCAACCAGCCTGCTCCACTGTCACGCAGGCCTTCATGAAGACCGTGTGATTACTTGGCAGCTTATTCATTTCTGCCCTTTGTATGGCTTGATTCAGCTCCCCTTGTTTGAGTGCCACAGGGCAGGAAACGTAGATCCTCCACCGAGAATGAGCACAGGTCAACACAGAGGAAATTCCTCTATTTGTGAACTCAAAGGTTTGTTTGTTTTTAGCTGATTCACTAAGCGCCTGCCGTCTGTTCACACTCTCTCTGCAGCGTTTGATGTGTGTCTCTTTGCTACTTGTGCAGTGTCGTGTTGACATTTGACCAGAGTGCTTCTGTAATCTGTTTTTCTCCTCTCGCTGCCTGTGAGCAGGAGCTGTATAAACATGTCCTTCCTCCACGGGAGGCGCATGGATCACTCCTCATTACAGCGTAGGCAGCGAGACGAGAGGCCCACAGCCACTGGAGCTGTGTGAGCCTACTGACGCAGGCGTAGGTGCACCGTGTATACATGCACTTTCACACTTTCACAAACACAACAGCACACCTGACAGGTGGCGTAGCATCTTAAACAAGGTGCATAACATCTGAGTCCTGAGGGAGGAAACTGGAGCAGTCTGGTGTTTTCTCTTCACCCACTCGTGTCACAAAAAGTTCTCTTAAAAAGTCACCTGTACTCTCAGATTCTGGTGAATCGGATGAATTAGCTCCATGGACCCTTTCCCTTTGCAGTCTTTATTTTACCCGCTTGGCTTGGAGACATGTTACCCACCTCAGTTCCGGCTCGCCACACCTGAGAGCACAGCGACTGAAGTGTCTGAGCGTGCACTCTGGTAACACCAGCGAGCACCTCTGCCTCGCACCGCTGCTCTGACAATACAGGAGCTGATTAGAGATCATTCAGACCCACTGGACTCCTCAGACTGGGCCACCGACTCTGTACTTTTACATGCCCCGCTGCTTGACTGACGGGCTGCTTCCTGCAGGGAGGCAGCTTGTAGAGGAGACATGGATGGACTCGAGTTTCTCCCTCAAGGGTTACAGTGACATTTAACCAGTCATTTTTAGAACTGCAAGTATGGCTATATCACCAGTCATTGACTGTAGAAAAGATGAATTAAAGCGGTGATACAGTCAAAGAGTATCCTGGGGTATTTAAAAAAAGCCAAGGTATTACTTTAATTACTATCATGAAGACAGTGCTGTGTAATGAGTGCATCAGTGTTTTTTAAATACATAGTTTCATCTTTAGATTAAGATTATTTTAATTTTAGTCACATTTTAGTTATTTCAGTCTTAATAGTTTAGTCAGGACTGCTTTGTCAAGAAACACTCATGATGTCTGGTTACATGTATACTTCTCTTTATTAGCAGCTATTATTTTGGTGGTTTGGCTGTCCCCTGCCCTTCCACAAGCCTATGTGGAAAGCATTGAGTAGCAACAGTGCACATTTCTGCCCTTCCTGTCCTTACAATGAAAGCCTGAGGCAGTGTGAGAAGTTGCAAAAACACTCAGAGCAGAGCGGGCGTCAGTGACATCTGTGTGACATTGTTTTAAGTCAGATGCAGAATAAAGGAGGAGCTGGGGTGGAGGGGGGCTGCAGAAAAGCAGCTTTCAGAGGGATCAGCATAGTTATTTTAGGCAGGCTAGAGCAACTAGCCTGCCTAAAATAATGCTATATAAAGCTATATGCTCATTTTTTTAAGTCAACTAAAATGCTAAACATTTTTTGTTCAGCTTTAGTCCACATATAGTCCCGTTCAAAGACAGGGCTTACTTATCTGGTTCCATATAGCCTAAATAAGTGGGAGAAACTAAAAATGTATTCCAAACAAAATGTCAGGTCTCAAGAGGTTAATGATTCTAAAATTACTTCCAAGACGTTACCTTTTTATGCCAAAATGAAGCCTTTGCAATTGCAACTTTTCAAATTCTGAAGTCGCATGCAGAATGACAACATGCTTGCTAAAAAATCACCATCAAACATCTTGTGGAAGCTGCACCAGAGTTTTATGAAACCCCACTCTAGAAAATGCTGGAGGGCTTCCTCTCAGTACAAGCATCCTGCTGAAAAGAATATAGCACTTTTTCATACTAGTCTTTAAATCTTTTAATAGAGGAATTGAATTCAGTTTCTACCTTAAATACTGCTGGGTGGGGAGAGATCAGACAAGTCTGTGTCCCTGATGAGGAGCAAACTCAAGGGAGTAAAACTGCACACAAAGAACAAATCAATATTTGATTTTTTCAAGTGTTAAACTGTTTTATGTAATTGGGATTTTTACACTTTTGAAGAAACTTTTAAAGCACTCAGTTTGCACTCCACACAGAGTCTTTCTCTTAGATTAAGATAAAACTTTAATGATCCCTGCTGGGAAAACGGGTCATTGGAGCAGCAAAATCATTTAAATAATGCGAGTAGCAGAAGACAGAGTGAAAATTAGAGTTAAACAAAGGGAGGAGATTAGACATTACAGAGCAAATGAGGACATATTAGGAGCAAAAAATGATATCTTTATATGATTAACATTCATCATTTGTGTTTGAAACTACAGCAGAAGTCACAAGACATCTGTGTTCATTTCTGACCTCAACTTGATGTAAATAAATGCAAAACTGGAGGTTCTTCAGATTTGTGCATGCATAACTCTGCTAGACCAAGTAGTGCTGTTCAGCTGTAAAAAGGAACAACTGCAATATGTGACACTGGTTTTATACATGTGACTTGCTTATAGTTTATCAAGGGAATTTAAACTCATCACTCCAGTTCTTTCCTGCTTGGTTTTTCCCTCCCACACCATTTGTTCAGAGTGCTGCAGGTGAAAACTATAAGTGAAAATAGAATGGGGGGACAAATCAATAATGCAAGACTCCAGTTGAAAATCCCATTAATACAGAGCCATCTGCAGTGCAAACATCCTGCAGAGTTACTCTTTATTGTTATTTTTATGAGAACAATTTGTGGATCTGCAGCAGAAAAACCATGCATGAGACAAGTAGGGCCTAGCGATAACCCCTGCAATTTCTCCTCAAGCAGAAAAGACACAGTGTTATGCTGATATTGCTTTTAAAAGACCATAGTAGAATGAAGTTACCATTAGTTATGGCTGGAGACAGAAGTTCAATTCCCATGTGCAATCAGTGACTGTTCTCCCTTTACTCTCAACCAATTAGGGTTGACACTCTCCAGTTGGTTGGTTGATTAATTGGTTGATGAGCTCTTATTCATTTGGGTGATAAGTAGCCTATACCAGGGCTAAAGTATATATGGTTTAACAACTAGGATGGCAATGTGCACATGCACAGTAGTCACATTGCAGGGTATGCAATGTTAGCGATGTCAGTCACGTGACCTGATGCACATCATGCAGCCATGTCTGTGTTGTATGTGAACAAGAACTGCAAGTTTTCTCCTTTTTATGAACAACTTAATTTACATCCTGCATGAAATTATCACTGCTGTTAGAAAAACTGAGCACTCTGCATGTGCAGTCTGTGTGTCTTCTGCATGGATATTCAGGCTGCAGGTGATGTTACTCCTGTCACAGATACACCAGCATGATGCTCAAGGCAGACGCTTAATTAGTTGAGGCCAGTAAGTGAGTGAATTCCAGCTATCAGCAGCACCTCATCCTGGTTTGCATTAATATATGGTCTTCAGTTAGCAGGGACATGCTGGCCATTCATGTTAAAGCTCCAGGTGTGTTCAGTGTGTGTAAGCTTAACTTGGTGATCTCGTTTCATTAGGAGATAAGCCCATGGGGCTGATCCTGGCGGTTAAACGTAACTTTGAAGATTGTTAGAAATGGTTGATGATGTTTAACGCCCACAATCACACATGAAGACACATGCTACTTTACCTCTCAGAGCTGCTATCAGAGAGCTAACCCAGTGTGTGGTATTAGAAATCTGAAAATGACTGACAGATCCAAAGAAGAAAAATATCAATCAATTTGATAAAAAGTGACATTTATAAGGACTAATTTCCATTTTTACATAACAAATTGCAACATACAGTACTGTGCAGAACTTTAAGGGATTTTTGGGCCGAAAATTGAGGCTGAAATAGAGCGGAGATGTGCTGGACACCATGTTATGAGGTGAGGGCACCACTGGGCGGGAAGGTGGATTGACTCAACCTTGGTCTTGCTCTGGATGTTACCATCATCACTGGATAAATATTCTGTTGAAAAAATAACAATAGTCCTTTTTTACACCTGATAGTCCAGGGGACTCTGTTCGGTTGATTTCAGATTGGTTTACATTCATAACGCAATTGGTGAAACAAACCAAACCATCTGGATGATATGGAGCAGGTTTACATTGTGGCGCTGTCGTCCCTGACAAAGATTGGTGAAGAGGAAAAACAGACAGAGAAAAAGACAAAACTGGAAATTCCTCTCCACTGTTTTTTTTTGTTTGTTTGTTTGTTTGTTTTTTACCACATAAACTGTGAAACACAACCAAATTTATGCTTTCTTGGGATTTCTGCTTTTGTTTTGAGGCATTATATGCAGACAGCGTGGCAGCATTCTTTGCACAAGAGGAATGAATCAGTACCAAAAAAAGGCGAGCCAAAATGAAAACAAGAGACTATGACAATGTTGCCATGGTTACACAGATGCTGAGCGAGGTACCGACATGTATTTAGGCATATTAAATGACACATATATCAGTAAATCATACACTCTATGCTAGGTCCTGCCTTGGTTCACAAGTTCCTCCACTTCGCTCTTACACCTCAAACAAATTGGACCCTGAGGACCCCGTCGTTAAGCAGACTAGAGTTTATTTATTTGGTCTTCACCAGAGTTTGTTTGAGCTTATACACCACATCAACCAAACAGGACAATCCAGGAAAATTGACCAGAGTTTGTTTAAAGTGGGCCAAACAGCTTTGATATGAATGTGACCAAAGTCCACACCTTTACTGCAGTGTAAGAGGTTGATTCGGCAAGTTAGCATGGCCAAGGGTAGCATTCAGGAAGGTAGCATAGTTGCCATGAGCGCCTGGACATGCTGTAGATATCCTAAGGGCCTGAAAACTGGTGGTCTGCAAGCATATTACCGGTGAAGTACCGAGTACCAGAGGTGAAAAGGCCTGGGGAAAAAAGGAAGAGATGCTGAGTTTGAGCTTGGCTGCCCAGCAACACACATGTCCCCCACATCGGACCCTGTGATGAATCCTTTGTGCTTTGAATGCCTAAAACTTGTGCACTTAACTGTATATTAGGGGTATGACGAGATCTCGTGCCACAAGGTCTTGCTAGATCAAACGTCACAACATGTCTCGTCGAGGTGAAAATCATCTTGCGAGATCGATATTGCCCAGACACCAGGAGCAGCAGCTCTCCTGACAGAAAATAATACCTAACTGGAAGTTATTAAAGATCACAAAGATGCCCTGGACACTTTAAAATTGTTGGTTTGTGACACATATTTCAGTGTGACACATCAACATCAACATTGCAGAAAGTAGATGAGTTAATTTGAGCCGCTGCAGTCCTGCCATTTCCTCTGTTTCTCCGCTTGTTGCAGCTTCTATCCCCACTTCCTGTTTTATTCATGAGTCATGAAATATGTTATATTAAATTACTTGAACATCTAATGAAATTACTTGAACATCTAATGAAAATCCACATGTTAGCGCAAGTGCTTTATTATTTTAAAGTTTTTGTGTCATGATTACATATATCATAAGGATGCTTGTCAGTTTTGAGTCATTTGTTATTTCAGTTCAACATGATGGGATTAGAACTGATTGATTGTGCTAAAAGCTTGTCATTTTCACTTTTAAGACCATTTGGACTACCAGCCAGGATTCACCGACTACACTGTCACTTATAAGGTTGATCTGGGGGTGCCACTTTAATTTAAACAACCAATCAATTGATTGATTTGCAGGAGTACAGTCCTACAACTAATCACAGCTCATTCGCTAAATAAATAAGACTCACTACACCAACAGTGATCAGTCTGTATTGTTGCTGGCAAAGCTTTGCCTCTACTGCCCCAGCCTCCTCCTTTTCAGCCCTAAGCTTTACTTTTTACTGTAAAAAAAGCAGTTTCCTGCTTGGCTAACACAGCTTGCATCTTTTGTGCAGAGCCTTCATCACCATGCCAAACTGCCAAGCAGTGCATGGTTAAATCTGAGTATTCCTGACTAAAAATCTACCCTTATATTTATTTGCTACACTGATAAAATCTGCAGTAGATTCCTCTTGAAGTGCATGCAAAGGATTCATGGTGGAAGTGTATGCTTCATAGTCACATTACATGATAAATAATTCAGGTTCAGCCTGAGGTAAATGGTCATGATAACATGTAAAAGGTGTAAAGCTGCATGAGGCATATTTCCAGCTCCAGTGACCCCCCTTCACTCCCTCTTTCTATCATGTGAAGCAATTATTTACATCCCTCAGGAGTGAGCTGTCAGGCAGCTGTGTTGCCAGCCTTCACTGCAGGGAGATCGTTCTAGTATTCTCTTTCCTCCTGACACCATTTTCATATTGCTCTTCATCTCCCTCCTGGCAGAATTGCTGAAGCCAAAGCCTTAGGTAACACCTAATAGACCCCCCTCTCTCTCTTCTCTGACTCTGTATCTCTCTCTCTTCCCTGCAGCACTGCTCTGTACCTGTTAAACACAGGATTAAAGTGCACTCGGCAGGGTGCAATTATACAGCAAGCACTGTTACATCGAGAGTTAAACACAACCCTCTCTCTCCGCTCACTTGTCTGCTGCAGCCTGGAGGTAATTGTATTGCTGTCAGCCCTTGGTTGATGAGTTGCCAACGTAATTGCTTTACGGTTTGACCTCTGGTTTTTCAAACAAGCGCCCTGGTCAAGGATCTGCACCGGGCAGATGAGGGATAAGAGGGTGGCTGGTGTATGCATGTGTTTCTGCTCTGTGTATGTGTGTTTGTAGTCAGAGGAGGCAGGATAAATATGTTAGCGATCTGCTCTAGCTCCATGTATACCAGTGCCCTCTATTATTCTCTATCATGCCTTTAAGTGCAGTTACTGTTTCAGTTTAAAAGCAGCTCCTGAGTCAATTGAATTGTTACGCTTATTAAATGCACAGAGATTTGTCTATCATGACATTCAAGTGAAAGCTGGGTACAATTATACACAAGTTCAAGTACAACAGGGGGTGTACATGAAGCAAGATAAGAACGTAATCCTGGTTTGTTGAGCCTAAAGTCAGAGTTTCTTTTGTCATGAGGTTTAAATCTTTGTCCAGCTTGCTTAGCCAAGGAAAGCCTGGCTATGATTAGCTTACTTGATGTTTGACCCGTCAGAACAAAACTAGTGATGTTCCTAGGCAAATGATGCAAATTAGAATAAAGTTGGCTTGTCCAAAGTCAAGAAAACACTGTCTGTAAACCATCTTTACACCAGCTTTACTCTGCAACAGTGCGTAGTTGGTTTGCAAAATGAAGCCCCTGTCCAAGGGGGATGGTGGATATTTCCCTTTCCTGCTTCTTCTTATATCTCTCTCCCTGATAAATGTTCGACTCCAGGGGAACATGTTTTATCCCTGTCTCTGCTCGGATTGAATGCATCCAACTCTTTAACAATGGTGGTCTTATGTCAGCACTTGCCGTGTGACTAAAAAGTTTACCGTGACCAAAAATTCAGTGTGCTCACACTACAGTCCAGTAGCTGCACACAGCTTTCCCAAAGTCAAGAAAACACCTGCTGGAAACCATAATAACAGGGTTGATTTTATAGACTGAAACTGTCACGAAAAAAAGTTTGTCAACAGACTTTCTTCCACGAGAAAGACTAGATTAAGACTAGCCAAAAATAGATTTTTAGACGACTAAAACTGACTTAAAGTAAGTTTAGTTTTCGTCAAGTTATGGCTGGGCAATTCATTGAAACTTAGATCGCAATATGGCCTACTGCAATTTTCAAATCGCAGAAGGTGCAATATTTCTTTAACCTGTAATTTGTGTCCAAATACCAGTATAAAACTTTTTTTTTTTTTTTTTTGCAGCAGCAGCAGCAGCAGCAGAGAAATTATGCATTACAGCATGCAGTTATTCAAGTGCATTTGTTTTTAGAATAGTCTACAGAAAAATCCTACTTTCGAAATCATCACAATTAGATATTTTTTTCAAAATTGATAAGCCCATGTTTAATCTAATATTGTGTTGGTTATAATATAGAGTTATTTATTGCTTAGAAAACACATAAGATGAGGAATTTGAGAAATAATTGTGGATCAAATCACAATGACAATGTTGGGGGGGGGGGGTGTTACTGGATTATTTCCAATGTGAGGACTTTTTATGGACTAAAACTAGACTAAAACGTTTTTTAAGTTCTCATCCACTAAAACTTGCCTCAATATAAGGGTATTAATGGCTAACATATGGCTAAAAATAAAGGCGTTTAATCTAAAGATTAAGAGTGAGACTAAAATTTACAAAAGCTGTCAAAATTATCACTGCTTTACACAGTAGTCGTACACCAGCTTTACACCACAACAGTGCAAAGTTAGTTTGCAAAATGTAGCCCCTGTCCGGGGGGACTGTGGAGATTTACGCCCTCCTGCAGCCCCCCTTCTCCGTGAATACATTTTATTCTTGCCTCTGCTCTGACTGAATGCATCCAACTCTTTCACAGTGGTGGTCTATTATCAGCATTCACTGTGCAACTGGCATGTTTATTACTACCAAAACTCAATGTGCTGACACTAGGGTCCAATAGTTGCACACGGCCTGCACTCTCACTCTGACAAGTAAAATCAAGAGGAACTGTGACAAAAGTAAAAAAAAAAATCCTTTTAAAACTCCCATTTGTTTGTATTTCAGTACCTTTTGCTCAAAGAACTCTTGCTATCTAACATGCACACAAATACAAACACAGCATCCCAAGCAAATCCAACTAGCAGCTTAATAATAAACATCACCATCAGCAGATGTGGGAGTTTAAGCTAATTTTAGTCAACAGGATCATTTGACTCAATTCAGTAAGAGTCAGTTCTTTTAGATCCCAAACAGCTCTTCATCTGGTAGGCTAAAACTTTAGCTTTTATTAAATCAACCAAATTCAGCAAAGCTTTGACCCATGATTGATGTGTGTATAATACTGAGATTATTATAATAATTAAATCAAACCACAGACTTTGGCTCCCATGATTTATATAGCCACCTCTTAGAGCCAACTCTTCTGCAAACAGCACATCATTACAGCCAGCTGGACAGCCACGAATGTTTCCTGCTTGTTCTTTTATTGTAGATGTGGATGGCACATCAGAGCGGCCTTCCCGCAGTTTGCACAGAAAAAAAATGCCCTGATTTTGGGGAATCTATCTGCTGGTGCTTCTGCTCTCACTGTGACTGTGTGCAGCCAAAATATCAGACATGTCTGAAAGTCTTCAGTGTCAAGAGAAGATCGTTAAGCTAAGGTTGGGCATTGTTTCCCCACAAATGCAATGCAAACCAGCTTCACAACTCAAAAATCAGGTCAGAATAGGCTTGAAAGCAGAGTATGCCAGGCCAGTTGCAAGATGTGGCCATTTTTTTATGTCCCCCTCTCGTGTGTAACAATTGTCACCCTAGCTGCAGCTTTTGATATTTAACATGAAAGCCTTTAGACAACTTAATCTCCACTTTCTAGATCAAAATAGTGCTAAACTATGCTGTTCCTATGAGATGCTATCAGTGCTATTAGTTAACCGTTGTTTACACTGGATTAGCATTGTGGCATTACTAGTCTTTAGGTATTACTAGTGGAGGCGGGCTGTGTTACAGTTAATACAGAGTGGTGATCATGATTGGGGCCTGATCTGAAAAGAAGTATCAAGGATTAGTGCTACCAACTCATAATTCTGGTGCCAAGAGATGTGAGTTTAACTGCTAAGCCAGCTAATGGCATGCATCCCTAGACAAATCATGCAACATGAACTACATGTACAACACTTTTTCTATCTTTCCTTTTTTATTTGTATTTTTATTGTGTGTCTTCTGCCAAAATAAACAGCATTAAAATTTACTATCTTGCAGTTTGTCCACAAAAAGGAAAAAAAAAAAGCCTCTCTGATAAATAAAAGACAAAGCTTTAAATCCTGTTGAAATAGCTCTCTAAACAAAAGATCTTTTTTTACATGTTTTTTCTTTCTCTTTCATCAGCCCTCCCACTAAAGGATGAAAAAGAATGTTTTTTTCCCTCAAACCAAGGTTTTAATTGCACTACTCTCTGAAAAAGCCGTAGGGTGTGAAGGAATTATTAAATGATTGAGCCGTCTGTAATGACATCTGTTTTCATCTGTTACTAATGAAAATTAATTCAGTGAATACAGTAAATTACAAAAGGAAAAATAGTGTCTGTTTCTGGGTAAAATTCTCTACGCCTGCTGGTTTTAGCACAAACAGTCTCAGCAAACAAACCTGTTTAGAAGGACAGTGCAGAGGGGATTTCTAGCACAAACTGACTGAGTGATGTCATTGTTTGGCAGCTGCCAGCTCGTTAGCGAGCTAATCACCGACACCTGCTGACCTGTTGTTACTATCAATGCTGGATTGAAAGCACTTAATGGAGGATACATTTAAAATGCAAACATTTAAAGTTTAAAATACAAATTTTATTGGGTTAATAAGCTCTCTGCAAAGAAAACATTACCATATCATCCTTTTACAATATTATTCACATGTTCAGCAGACATGGAGCCACGCTAGCATCAACTGGAATGTAAGTCAATATTCAGCTTTTCTAATCTGTCTCCTGGCTAAATACTTCATCAGTGCTGGTTGATATATTATCTTTCCTCTGTTTTGAGAGGGGTAGACAACTTATGACATACTCAGGCATTATCCCTTTGGCATGCGTTTGGTTTATGTGTGATTTATTTGTGTCTTTTCATCGTAGGTGTTCGGTTATGATTCTTGACAAGTCATGAAACATGAAGCAGCCAGTGTTAGCTCCAGTAAGTTAGCCGTCTGTTTGCACTTACCTCTTAAAAACGAAGCAGAATTAAATAGAGGCAGTTAATCGTCGCTTTGGGACAGCACTACCCTCTCGAGGTTAGCACTGTGCACCACATAGGGATACTAACAGAAGTGCTGCTAATGTTTATAAAAGTTTATAGTATGTTAGTCTGTGATGCTAACACTGGCTATCACTGTACCATAAGATAGGGAAATGAGAACATGATCGTTTTGGGTAGCCTGTGTGATACAGGGCTGCACAACGGTGCAGAGATTAGCACTTTTTACTTACAGCAAGAAGGCTCCTGAGTCGCTACCTGACCCTGTGGTTGACTGGCAACCAGTCCAGGGTTTACCCTGCCTCTCACTGTATGACAGCTGGGATAGGCTTCTGTTCCCCACGACCTTAACTGTAATAATTAGTGTAGAAAATGAATAGATAGATGGATGAAATAATAATTTTGATTAGTTTAATAATAATGTAGCATTTACTCTTTTTGTTGTATTGTGAAGTCCTTTACATAAGTCGCATTGGGTCTGTTTCAGGGATCACCTAAAGCAGTGGTTCCCAAAGTGGGGGGATGCTTTCCAAAAACCAAAAAAAAAAAAAAAAAGAAGAGAAGGAGGAGCCTCTTCAATCAAAACAGCTCTCAATATGCTGTATTTGGTTAACAGTACACTAATGCTTTCCTTAATTATTATAATTATTAGGCTATATAATGACATTCTTGGTAGAGTTGGGAATTTTTTTTTTTTTTCTGGTACCAGTGCTAAATTGATACTTTTTATATGGTGCTGGTGCCTAAACAGGGCCTGAATTGATGCTTTAAGAGAACAAAAGGTGTAACAGATGTGTTGGTACCGGTACCATGTTAATGTTAAACATTTTGAAAAGGTGGATTTTTAATTTTCACAAGCTGTATGCCATTAAGAAGATTAAAACAGAAGAAAAAATAAATAAAATTACTTGAATAAATTTAGCTTTTTCATGGTCTTCTATTTTTTTTAGATGCACCTGTTTGAGGGACATGCCAAGCTTTTTAAAAAAGAAAAAAAAAGTTGAAAGCACGTCTTATACACTGAATTGTATGGTAATTACACTTAAAGTTGTTGGAGTTTGTTATTGCTTAAAAAAATCAGGTATAATTTTCATTTTTAAAATTAATTTATTGAAGCTAAATACCCTTAGGAAACCTGGACAGTGAGAAACTAAATAATGTAATTTATTTATTAGTATTTTTTTTGTAATTAGAAAATAGCTGGCTGTTTGCTGGCTTTTGAATCGTTCATTTAATCAGTACCATGCAGGCCAAATGTTTTTAACTGACCACCATATTATTATAGTTCTTTGTCCTTTGCTTCCAGCTGTACTCTGATAAAGGAACAAGAGCATGCTTAGGAGTGTGGGCTTTTTCTGTCATTATATGACACTCTCTCACACAGAGGGGTCAAGGTTGACCGCCTGAAGCAGTCAAGGAGGAAGAGGAGGTGTGTGAGAAATGAAAGCTGAACGAGGGAGTTCAGGATGTGTGGTTGTGTTTGTGGCTGTTTTTGTGAAAAGTGGGAAACAATCTGGAAACGAGAGAGACTCCAAAGGCGTGCATATTTTGGTGCTGTTTTACATTGTGTGGGAAAGTAGGAGACAGCTGCTCTGTGTATGTGTGGATTTGTGCGTGTGGAGTGGGAGGAGGATGTAAGTGGAAGTGAAACATGAACATAGTCCACACAGAGATAGTGTTTCAAAGAAAAATACAAGTATTCAGTCAAACTGAAAGGAAAAGTGAGTGAAATGGTTGAGCTAGAGGAGCCTCGTGTGGCTGAGTCTGTGTTTGGGTTAGCAGAAAACAGAAGAAAATCTCATGATGATGTGAAAGAACAGCAGGTCATCCCTGAGGGAAACACAGTCGCTGAATGACACTATTTAAATATTTCACATTCTTGTCTGTGAAATTGTGTGTTCAAACATCACGTCAGACTCGTTCATTTAACAAACGGTGTGACGGCATCAGCTCAGGCATGACTCGGTGGTTTGGGAGGCCCCTGGGGTGGCTCTTAGCATCAACAGGAGCGCTTGTTTTTGTGTTGCCTCTGACAGAAAGCTTCATTCTGTCTGTAGCGATGTGTTTTACAACCCGTCAAATAAGATTTAACATGATTCCTCTTTAGGTAATAAATTATCCAGTATTTTACTGTTCATTTAGACCAGGGGCAGGAAACTGGTGGCACATGTCCCCCTCTTCTCAGTCAAGGCATCCCACAGACCAGTTTAAGATATAAAATGAAAGTTAACATGTCAAAACCTAATAAAATCTGCAATGATGAAAACAAGAGGATTCTAAGTATTCCCACAGTTAGTAATATTATTGCAATGATAACTTCATTAATCAGGTATAGGTGTTTTTTTAACTCTTCTATAAAGTTGAACTGAATGCATTAGGGTAAAAAAGGAAATTACAGTAAATTATACTTTAAAAAACTCAAGATATGCATGTTGGTATGATGAATTTTGCTTTTGCTGTGAGCTTTAAGCAATTCAACTTGGAGTGTTTTACAGTTTTAGATTGCTTGGCCCAGTGAGAATACAATGAATGCAGCCCTCTTAGTAGCCAAAGTCAGCATCCCTCATTAGAGAAAGGACTAATAAAAAAGGACATGAGGCCAGGGCTTCCTTTTCTGTACATACATCTGTTAGTATGCAGATATAATGTACTGTTCACCATAATACTGGCAGGTGAAGAGCTTGAAGAGGAAAACGTGTGCTTTTTATATTGAAAATGAAGAACATTTGGAGCCAGGTGTTGCTCTCACTGCATTGGTATGAAGCTGCAGGCACATCTGAGGTTTCTCTCTCCTTGTCAGGCGTCTCCAGCTGGGATTTTCTGCCCTGTCGGCCTCCTGCTGTGTGAACAAAGTCGACTCCTCACACCGGTTCAGCTCACAGCAGGGAGCACTCAGAAATGTAGCTGACGTCAAGAAAGATTCAGAGTTTGTCAAAGGTGGAAAGGCAACTCTCTTTTTGTAATTTGTGTTTTGATTTGACTTTGTAGTGAAGAGACTGGAAGACTGTCAAACCGTGTGTTGAGTCACGCAGACTGAAAGTGTGTCAGTATTCAGAAGCTTTTTTTCCTGTTCCCATAGAAGCAACATCCCTGGTGTGTTTTTAGCAGTTTTACTCAAAAACCCACTCAACAGTTGGTATGGAAATATGTTAAGCTGATTTGTTGACAGTGTGAGAACGTTACACCTTTATAGGCATTCATTTGTAATTCTGCTCCTCCAATGGGAATAGCTGTTGCTGAGGCAACACTTCCTCTCTCTGGAGACTGTGAGGAAAGGAGAGCTCTGAGGAATGGCACCCGGCTGTATTTTGGGATGTTGTGTGTGTGCATGTGAGTGCTGAGCAGGGATCTTCCTGTGACAATAGGAGGAAGGTTCACAGGACATAATGGCCACCGGAAAAGATTCTTTCCTGTCAGACAACCTGCTAAAAACTCTCTAGAGAAACCTATTGGATACAAATTCAGTCATATCTGTTGGCACATCATCTCCATGGTAAATGTCAAGAACTATTGTTGCATTGTCGTTAATGTTTTTGGCCAAAAATTGTCAAAAACTTGTGAATATTTAAAGAAAACAGTGCCAGCATGTTGCATGAGAGTTAGCACCTGCTACCTCTTCTCTATTTTGAAAGCAACAGTAATGACTACAGTTCTTGGCCAGGCTTTCTGAAAACATCAGATCAGAAGCCAACAGAGATCAATACACCCAGCTGGGAACCATAAAGAAACACAACCCACAGGTGCATGCTGGGATTTCAGTCCAAATAGAGATGCATCAGCTGTAGCAGCAGCAGCAGCAGCAGCAAAATGATCAGCTGTTCAGAGCGAGCAAGTGAGTGTGACAGCTGAAATAAACTGCTCAATTGGTGGCGGCCAACTCAGCCGACAAATCAGCCGAGCAGAGCAATGCAAACAGCACTTGAGTCTTGTCTGATGTAATGTCAACAACACAGAAGTGGCTGCCAGGAATACATTTTCTTCCAAATTTAAGCAATCAACAAATGTTTCCTTGGAAAACACTCTGCTGCAAATGATCAACAAATAGTTTTTGACTCACTGGTACAAGTGGCCACGCAAAGACACCGACAGCTCCAACATATGGGCCATGTTAGAACTTAAAGCACCACTGCTACTTGATTTATGATGGACAACAAGCACTTTAGAATACCAACAGAACAGTGGTGATAAATCAGCATAGCTAATTACACTCTTAGCAGTCACAGTAAATACTGTAGATTCATTTTATAGTCATGTGGACATGAGGCAGTGCTTTATGCTCCATAGCTAGAGAAGCATATTGTAAAAAATGCCAGTAAGACATTGCAGTCTTCATGGTGTAGTCATGAAAAAAGATGCAGACAACAAACACTGAGATAAGGGTTATCCAACCCTATTTCAAAAATATTTGGTGCACTGTGTAAAATGTCAATAAAAACAAAATGCAGTGATTTGCAAATCTCCTGAACCCATATATGTGAGATGTGTTGCTGCTATCAAATTCAAAATGAGGCAATCTTTTGCATGAAATGGCAAAATGTTTCAGTTTCAAAGTCTCATATGTTGTTTATCTTCTTTTGTGAATAAAATACTGGTTATTCGACCACTGGAATCCACCAGATTTCTGTCATCTTCCTTCTTCCAGCAGATCAGAGGATGTCTCTTGTTTTCCAGCTGTTAAACTGATTTAATGCTGGTGTTTACTGTTGTGCCGCACCCTCCTGTTGTCGTTGAGTTCCCACCATTCCTCTTCCCTCAGCAACCGCTGGCCAGCTGGTGTCACTCTTAGAGCTGATTCAGTAGTCAGACAGTCAGTTTCTCACAAACACATCCATCGCAATCCACACACTTTAAAGGAATAGTTACATTAATCATTGTGTACACTTTCTTTCTGGACCACAGTATTTTTATACATGTACAGCTAAAGGCAGCAGACAGTTTAACATTGTTAAAAAAAAAACTTTTCTGATACAGATAGATGCCTAAACATTCTTTCATTAATTTAGAGATACTTTACATGCTTGTAAGTAATAAAAACATAGGCTACTCTTAAGGTTTTTACACACTGAGTTTGTTATTTTTGGGACTGATGGGCTTACTTTTCTATTCATTGTGAGAATTCACAGTACCACACCATTTAGCCTCAGATTGCCAGGGACAGACATGAAAAGGATTTTGTGGCTCAGTCTGTCCTTGAAAAAGAAAAACACTGGGTCCATATTGACAGAGATCTTCATATGGGTATTTGCACAAACTGGTGCATCACAATGCTTGTAGAGGATCAGAGCGAGAGAAATAGCAGCTTTTTCATTCAGCCCCTATAGGGGCAAAAATCCTGGTCTTAACTGATCATGTTTGATGATTCACGTAATTCATGGGCAAATCAGTGTCTAAAGTGATGTTTGTGCGAGGGAGAGAGAGAAAAGAGTGCTGCAGCCCCAGCTCTAATTAGTCAGTTTAAAGACAAATGCTACACAACTAAAAAAAACGAACCTTTTGCCTTTGTTTTCTTTTTTATTTATTTATTTATTTATTTATTTATTTATTTATTTATTTATTTTAATTAGGAAAGCCTCATTGGGATTACAAATCTAATTTACAAGAGTGTCCTGGCCAAAACAAGCAGCAGCACAAATGACAGATCTGTAGATTTGACTGATGAGTAGAGTTTTTGTTACCTAGACTTGTTTGGACTGCCAACTTCTTGCAGTCTTCCTCAGAAGAGTCAGACAGTGTGGCTGTGACATGCATTATCAGCTGACCTTATGCAGGTTTGGTTGTCGTGTCTTAATTGACACCACCATCTCCTCTACTGTCTGGAAGCTTCTCGAGGACAGCATCCCAGCTGTGGGGCAGAATGTACGCCCCCTTGTAATCTTACAGGCTTGTTTCCGAATCTCAATGGCTTCCCCGATATGTCAATGGTATTTTTTTCTCTCTCTCTCTTGGCTAATGGTGTTTTTCAAGTCCATGATGTAATTTTCCCTTTTGCGGGGTTCAGATATGGCTGATTCTACTCGTCAGTCAATAAGAAGAGAACAGGAAAAAATAGGCTATAGCTTGAGAAGATGGTGTGAACTTTTTGAAATTAAAGATTAAACTTCTGAAAAAAATTATGACGGACAAAAGTTTTCATGTCAGTGTGCAAACATAATTACCACCACATAAGACACATATCTTTTGGATGTATGGCCATTTCAGGCAAATAGAACAGACTCAGTGAGCCAAAGCCTTTAAAGAGCATTAACATGCGAACAAGTAGCAGGTTTCAGAGCAACTAGAGCACAGGAAAGGTTCTCAATGAAAATGCAAAGAAACAATTACAGAAGGGAGAAAGAATAGAGTAGGAAAGAACACTTTTTTTAACACTTTCAAACATCACTGCAGTGCTGCAAAGCCCAAGAGAAAATCTGAAGGCCAACCGTCACTGTAAAACCATCCAGCCATTATCTATACCACTTATCCCGTTTAGGGTCAAGGGGGCCTGGAGCTTATCCCGGGCTTTATTGTGTGAGAGGCGTGGTATGACCTAGACAGGTGTCCAGTCAATCACAGGACTGACATACAAAATGACCAAGCTCAGTCAAACTCAGCCTAACTGGCATGTCTTTGGACTGTGGGAGAAACCTGGAGAGAATCCAGGCATGCACAGGTTGAAAATTCTTACTCCACACAGAAATGCCCTGTCGGATGGAGATTTGAACCAGGAATGTTCTTGCTATGAGGCAAAAGTCCTAACCAGAGTTTGCAGTGGTCTGTTCAGCCCCAGGAAGCCAAAACAACAGACTCAAATATCATAGCCATGTGAATACTTGAAGTTCCTTTTCTCCCTGTCCTAGTTTCCTTTCCCTGATCTAATGTTCAGACATTTTCAATCATTAGAAAGACAAGCAAGAGTTAACCATAGTTTCTTTCAGCTGATAAACCAGAAGGAAACTTGCATTTGGTTTTAAAGTAAACCTTTTAGGTGGTAAACTAGACCTGGTCTTCCTAGTTCAACATCTGATACAATTTAGCGATACAAACACTTGTTCATCTCTTAAGACAGTTGTTTTCTAGTGACATATGACTGCCTGCCATTATTGATTTAACACATGGGTATTAACAGCCTTTGTTGTATAGCTTTGACGTATCGTCACACTGAAGGCAATGCTACTATGTCAAGTTGTAAAAAAAGCTTTAATATGGCTGTTAAAATGTGTCACTGTAGCGCCTACATTTCTATATTCCTATTTTATAGAGCATCAAATTGGCTTATATACTGCTGACACCAGGTCTGGCACAGGTATTGCATTTTTGCACCTCTTGGCTATATGAGCCTATCTAGTAAGAGTGGAGGAGGAATCAGCTGAGAGGTGTAAAACTCCTGGAAAGAGATTTTATGCTCTGGCATGAGTCATGCCGGGGACAAAAGTGTCAATAAACTAGAATATTTTTGAAGGTTATGTATCGCTAGAAGGAAAGTGGTTCTTTTTGAGGCTTTTAGTATACGGTAAGATGAGCTAATGCCAATATAGAGCCTATGAACTTGTAATTTAAGATCTTGGTTGATGTCAAAATCTCAGTAAAACAAAAGTCTTTGGTTTATCGTTTACAAGAATCATTATCCTGAACAACCACAGCTCACAGAAATGTCCATGCTCAGACAAGTTTCATTGCTTTCAAGTTGTTGCATCTACCTAAAATCCTCCTGACACTTATTCCCACATGGTTCTAATTCAGGATAATGTGCTCTGCTGTAAAATAGAGAAAGCAAGCTCTGCAACAAAGTTAACAACAGTATTTGAAGCAGAGAGGGAGGAAGGGAGGAGTTCAGCTCACAGGTTTGCTCCTGTTAAACCCCATTCACATACACTATATAGAAAAAAGGATTCAGACACCTGACCATTACACCAACAGGGACTGTGATGACATTGTATTCAAATACATGTACTTTCATATGGAGTGGGCCCCCTTTTGCCACTCTGTGTTTCTATGGGAATGTGTGCCCATTCATTCTAAAGTGCATTTATGAGGTCAGGTACTGATGTTGGATGAGAAGCCCTGGCTTACAATCTCCATTCCTGTTCATCCCAAAAGTGTTCAATGGGGTTGAAGTCAGGGTTCTATGTGGGCCAGTCAGGCTCTTGCACACTGGACTCATCAAACCATGTCTTTATAGTCCTTTCTTTGTGCACTGGGGCGCAGTCATGGTGGAATAGAAAAGAGCCTTCCCCAAACTGTTGCTACAAAGTTGGAAGCACAGCATTGTCAAGAATGTCCTGGTATGCTGGCGCATTAAGATCAGCCTTCACTAGAGATAAGGGGCCTTGCTCCAGGCCCTTACTGTTACCCCCTGGCACAATGCAGTCAGGCAGGTTATGTTTTCCGGCATCTGCCAAACCCAGACTCACCGTTGAGTGCCACTCCACAGAAAAACGTTTCCATAGACCAGTGTCGGTGTGCTTTTCCATCTGACGGCATTAGACATGATGATGTGAGGCTTGCATGCAGCTTCTTGGCCATGGAAACCCTGGCTGCAGTTTTGGTGCTTGCATTAATGCATGTGGAATTTCAGAACTCTTCAGCTATGAAATCAGCAGGGTGTTGGTGACTTTTACGCACCTAACACCTTAGCAGTCGGGATTTTACATGGTCTTCGTTTTGTGGCTGAGTTGCTGTTGTCCCTGAATGCTTCCATTTTCGAATAATGCCACTTAAAGTTGACTGTGGAATATCCAGCAGAGATGACCTTTCATAAACTATCTTCTTGCAAAGGTGGCATCCATCACAGTACCACTCTTGAAGTCACAAGCAGGCAGGGTTGATGATGTTTATTTTTTGTGACTAATACATGACCTTAGAGTCTATAGTGCCAGACAGGAATGATCTCTGTGCTCAAGATGAAACTGCCTAATGATGTTTTCTGATTGCCAGTATGTTGCAACTCTTTTGTTGATGATGTGATTGTGTCGAATTCCATATAGCATTGATATAAAGGCAAAATCTCCCCCATAGCGTCAGACCCTGTTGCTTCATCTGCCACTTATGCATTGGTCTTTATTCATGATGTGCTGCCTTCTCACTGAACATTTCAGGTCGTCCTGAAATGTTCTGAAAATTTCCAAGCACGTCTATGTGGAAATAGTTGGATGTTAGTGTGGCAGCTGTCAAGGATGAACACCTCCACCATATCCTTTACAAAGACAGAAGCACCTCTCAAAACTAGCTTGCACTCAGAAAGGATTAGTCCTTTCACTGTGAAGTCAAATGAAGAGGAGAAATACAGCACACTGATTAACAAAAGGTGAAAAGGATGCAGTTCATTTAATCCGCATGCTTGCAAATTATGCAACATTGATCACAGCAGAAATGTGTGCTTTCTCTTGTTCTAAGCCTGATAAGCCTCTTTGGCAACACAATGCACTCTCTTTTCTCCTCCTCCTTGAGGCAATAACCCTCTGATTACATGCTTTGAGAGAAGCAGGGAGGCTGGGTAAATGAGTGTATGCACCGAGTTAATCAAAGGTGTGTTTGATGTAGCTGACAGCAGCTTTAGATGGAAGGTGTATGCTGGGCTGTCTCTGCCGTGCTTCACATGTGCAGACTTTAAAGCTTTGCAAGCGCTACATGATTAAATCAATCCAGACAAAATCATGACAAGTTGGAGTGATTTTTCTGACATGCAAAGAGCTGCAGTAATGCATACAGAATCTGTCCAACAACTAAGCAGTAAATGTACATAAACACACCTCAGTCTGCTTTAAAGGAGCTACACAGGGCTGAGGAGGTGTAGGGAATGACCTTGATGTCCTGCTGTCTAGTAGGTTCAAAGATGGGAGAGGTGTGTGTGATGCTTCAATGTCGACTTTCCTCAAAGAAAACTTGATTGGAGAATAGAACAGCTTTTATTATTGGCTGATGCTGCAAGATAGGTGGTGTCTTGCAGGATGGGACAATCTGTATCAATATAGGTTTCAAACGCAGAGCTCAAATGAGCTTTTAATCCTCAACTTGCTTCCACTCTTTTAATCCTTCTTTGTGTTACAAAATAAACTAAGTCATCCACTGTTCCTGCTCATGTTTGCTGGCTCACAGTCCTCCCTTTCAACAGACTTTGTTGGCACATTGCTACAATTATGGGCAAGCTGCCATAACCAACTGTCTGTCAGAGGAAATGTGTGCAACCAATAACAGGATCTGCGTTGCTGCTTGTGAGCTTGCACGGATGTCTTTTAGTGCTCTAGTCTCTCTATTATAAGAAGAAATGAGCATCCATCCCTTTCTCAAAATATTCTTTCCTGTGTGAATTTAATGCACTTTGTAAAACAGAAATTTTTAAGTTAACATTTGCAACAGATTTTCTTCACTTTAAGGGATAAGTTGTTTGTCACAGGCAATAACAAGAAACTTGAGATAAACTGAAACTGGAGATAATTAAGCCCAATATTTCTGATCAATACTAAAATACTAAAAAACATGCAGAATTAACATACTTTAATGTTAATGTTTAATATTTTCATTACAATGCACTTAGGCTAATTGATATTGCAGTCAGATGATGTCACTATTTACTTCTATTTTGATTTTTTGTTGTGACTACTCTCACTAGCCTTTTTAATCTAAACTTATCACAAATCTATGTAAATTTATGTTTGGCATTTGTTATAACAATGCATCTTGGCAATCAATCTTATGCTGTTGGAAAGCCTGTTTATTTCCCTTTTAGATGGTGCCAATTGTGTAAGAAACATGCATTTGTGGAATGAGCAGCAGTTTTGAGAAAAAAATGGCCAAATCTTCTCTTCCAATGCCAAACAGCTTATTTTGCTGTTGCTTTTGACTCTTGTTTTGAGCTTCTGGTACCCCCTCCTGTGAGCATGGGCCCTGCTACTGTGGTCAGTCGCTGTCTGCCCCAAGAATTGGCATGCCACATTTGACTGACTTTGGTTAGGGCCCATGCAACAGGGCAACTCCAAGTTAATGTTCCACAAAACCAAGCTGCAGCATTATGCAGAGTGAGCCCTAGTACCATCTCCAAACTGAAGGCCAAGTTCCATATAAGGGGGAATGTCAGAGACAGACTGTGAAAAGGGGGTTTCAAGGAGGACACCCCAAGATGACTGTTTGCTCACCCTGTCAGCTTTTAGGAACTGTAGGCTGTCTTCTGCAGATTCACAGCCAATGTTTGCTGATGATATGGTCATGGCTCTCTGCCCAGGTAATCTGGAAGAGACTGCACACAGTCAGTCTCCAGTCTCATAAGCCTGCCATGACTGCCCTTCATCATCAGGCCTGTTTGCACTGGTGTCTGCAACACCTGAACATGTGGAGGAACATTATGTTCAGTGATGAGTCCAGAATCTGCCTACAGCTTTTGGACCATAGGGTCTAAGTGTAGAGAAGACGTATAGAACACTATGCTTACCAGTATAGTGACATCTTTTAATGGAGGTAGTGTGCAGTCCTGGGTTGAACTCTGTCCTTCAAAATGATGGCGCTCACTCCCCCACAGAGTGGGGTTTATCAGACTACCTCCAGAATTTGGGAGTGGAGAGGATGGAATAGCCTGCCAGCAGTCCTGACTTCAACCCCACTGAACACTTGTGGGATCAGCTTGAGTGTGCTGTTCTTGCCAGAGTGACCAACACAACCACGTTGGCTGACTTGCAACAAATGCTGGTTGAAGAATGGGATGCCATCCCACAGCAGTGTGTGACCAGGCTGGTGACCAGCATGAGGAGGAGGTGCCAGGCTGTTGTAGCTGTGTATGGTTCTTCAACACGCTACTGAGGCTCCTGTTTGTTAAATGAATACATTTTTGAATTTCCGATATGTCTTGTTTCTTCAGACTTCAATCATTCAGTCCATCAAACACTAAACAAGAGTCAGTGGCAGGATAAGCTGTTTGGCATTGACAGAGGAGATTTGGTAAATTTTTCATGGGTACAACCTACATACTCAGCTCTGCTGCTCATCCCACAAATGCATGCTCCTTAAAAATGTGGCACCATTTAAAAGGGTAATAAACAGGCTTTCCAACAGTAAGATTTATTTGTTTGTTTTATGAGAATGTCTACAGTTGTGATTCTTCTTAAAGTGTTTTTGCAGTGTTGATGTGACCTTTGTCATGTGACTCATCACATGACACATCATTTTTATCACATCAGAGTGCCGAGGGTTTTCTGTTTTGACATCTATTTCTACCATGGACTCTCTTTGTCTTTCATTTTTTGCTGCTTTAAGCTTGTCCTCTTATCCTGAAGAGAGTTAGTGTTTTAAGATATTTTGACCCCTGTGCAGCTCTCACCCTCTTACTAAAATAAAACCATTCATTGCCAGAGTAGGTGTTGTTTACAGATACCAAGCCTTGCTCTCATAGCATCTACTACACCTGCAATGGAACTTTAACTTTAGTCCTGCAGGATTAAATCAACAGTTTTGATACAGCACCAGTTGTGATAAAAGAGGGCTTTGTAATCTCTTTGTGGCACTGCTCCATGTATCCGGAGGTGTCCCCTGCAGAGCTCTTTGTTCCTAAATAATTATTGCCCAGAAAGAAGAGAGTGCAGGGGGAGAGAGAGCGTGATGATATGCATTAGACACCACAGTGTCTCTTTACACACCCTGTGCATTTCCCTGCACACCAGGCTCCATTTGTGAGGCTCCTTTGCCTTCTGGTTTATGCATGCCTCATGAAGACCCCCTTACCCTTTGCAAGCAGCTCCAGGGCTGCTGACATTCCTCTGAGCAGAATGCATAAAGCTTCCTCTGGGAGCTCAATGTGCTTCCACGCTGGTTCTCAAGGCCCCAGCATAACCACGTAAAGCCATGCTCTTTATTGTTGCCGGCGAGGAAACCTGTGTTGGATTTTATGCACTCTTAGCACACATGCTCCAGTCCCCATGCAGCCTGGAACAGCAACAAAGCTCTCCCATACTGTTGCCAGGGTAACATTGTCGGGTCAAACCAGTCGAGCGATCTCTCCTGTTCCAGGCTGCACCCCCCCTCCACTCACTTACACTATCTCTGTTTCTCCGTCCATCCTCCTTATCCCCTCCTCTTCCCCTCTCTTCTGTCATCTCCTCCCTGCGGCTCATCACATCCTAAGCCACTTCTTCATTTTTTGGTCACTTTTTTTCTCTCCAGGCTCAGCAGGGTAAAATCTCTCAATTTGGACCAAAAAGACACCTCAGTTCTTAAAGAAAGGTTGAAAGCTATGTTTTGTGACAAAGCATGTTTCAGTGGCCTTTAGGATGGAGAGATAACATCGCAGCGTTCCCGTTTTCAAGGCTTTATCCTTGACTGACTCTCGACTGAATGTACCTTTTCTACCGGCAGCAGAGCATTTCTTTGCAACTATTTGCATCACTATTTTTGCTCTTTTCATTTGTAAATGAGTTTTTATTAATGCAGAGTGTGATAAGACTGCTCTATTATGTGTTGTAATAATTCAGTAACCGTTTCATGAAAGGAAAAACCCCTCCTCAAGCCTTTGGCGTATGGAAATTCCATCACAACTAAGCTGTTGCTGGCAGACACACAGTGATGGATTACCCTTCTTTTCCTGCAGCTATTATAGATCTCTTGTCAGTGGAGGACTGTGAATAAATGAAAATGACACAGATAGACAATTGAAATCTGTTTATTACTGATAGAACATGAAGCAGCAACGAGAGCAGGTGCAAATGTTTCAAACAAAGACTTATACCGCTTTGATGCTCAAGCTTACATGTTACTATTAATGACTGTAAGACTCCTGGCATATGCACCACTAAAGCATAGAGGCACTAGCCTTTGTAGTCTGAGTACTGCTTTCTATTACAGTTTAAAGACGGGGTCACAGTAGGACAGCAAATATATACAGTTTTCACTGTAAGAGCTTCTTGTGTTGGTTTAAGGTGAGATCAGTGCAGTGTAGTCCTGAAATGAGGTCACTAGCTAACACTTTTATCGCTGCCTTTAAGGAACACTGAGGACAAACACTCCAGTTTCATTACACATGAGAGACAAATAAAAGCAGTTTAACAAAGCCAATGGCCTTTGTCAGCCCATGTAAACACATTTTAGTGGTTTTCTTATGTAAGAGCTTCAGCAGACATTAGCAGGCAGGAAATCATGCTGGTGTTGAACGAAGCTGGAGACAAAATGCTGTCGCTCACAGTTAACATACTGTTAACCATCAGTTAATTTGACAGTGTTGATTTTGCAGCTTTCTCAGATTCTGTCTTAGTCTTTTGATGAAAATGTTCATAGTTTAAGTCGTATTTTAGTCATTTTTAACCTTTTTTTAAGTCACAGAAACATTAGTTTAGCCGACAAAAGTCCATCACTTTGAGTCTAAAGTAGGGCTGTCAACTTATTAAAATGGTTTAACACTAGAACCACCAGGAATAAACCAGTGCTTTAAGTGGAAAAAAATAGTGCTGTTTATCCCCGAAATTACCTTTTCAGTAGAGATGCAATGATTATAAATTTTAGTGTCGCGTTTATAGTCAAAGAAATAACCTCTGCTCCACAGTTATCCTCTATTATTTTGCAGAATCACATGAACATTCTTTACGAATTTGAACCAAATCCAGTGCAAATAATCAAGTGCAAAATAATAAATAAATAAAAATACAAGATCTACTTCTTCTTTTGAATTGGAGGAATTCTATTTTGAAATAAAGCAGTATAGCTGCCTAAAAATAATAATAATAATAATAATACAGTTACTGCAAAAAATAAATAAATTGAGAAATGGTCAATACCTCTGGAATTAAATAAGATAAAGCTTTAATTTTGAAAGAAAATACAGAACTTTGTCAAGGAGTTTTTGAAGTGATTTAAGACCTTCTCCCACAGCTTATAAAAGTTGAATAACTTTTGAATTAGGGCTGGGAAATTCATGGAAAATTAGATTAAATTGCAAAATAGCCTGCTGCAATTTTCAAATTGCATTAGTTCCAATATTTCTTTAACCTGAAATTTGAGTCAAGATACTGGTTTAAGACTTTTTTTGCAGCAGAGATGTTACGCATTACATTTCATGCCTTCATTCAAGAGACATTTTTCTTCGAATAGTCAACAAAAATGCTACTTTCTTTATTTTTAATTTTTTTTTTCTGATTAAATATGAGGATGACATAAAAATTTCCATTCCCTTCAATACAATAATTCTTATCTAATTTGCAATAGATATTTTTTCAAATTGTTCAGCCCTATTTTAATCTAATATTGTGTTGGTTAAATGATTTGTTGCTTGTTTGTTGGAAAATACATTAGATGAGTAACTCAGGGAATAATTGCACATCAAATCACAATCCCAATAATCTGGGGGGAAAAATCACAATGAGATTATTTCCCCAAATTGTTCAGCCCTATTTCAAACCATAAATCATAACCTTTCACTTTTTTCCTCTTGAAGCTAGCATTTGTTCCTGCAGCTGTCATAAAAGAGAGAGATGTCATATTTATCTGACTGCTTGTCTTTATTGATGAAAATGTAGCTGTATGCAGTAACGGAACATTGAGAATGCATTCCACCATGATGCACCATGAAACAGAATCAGAGTGAATCTAATCAATGACAGGATAATTATAATTGAATCAAATCATGAGACTAGTGAAGATACACAGCCCTACTCTTTACAAACAAAGATAAATTTAATTTTCTCTTCAAAACTGTCAAATAATCAGCCATATAACCCAGATTGCTTGACAAATCTCCTCATTTCTCCATTCCCTGTTCATTTGGTCAGACAGTCACATCACAGTTAATAATAAAGGAGACAGGACGTCTAACTGTAATGGATAGACATTCATACTGCAGCCTCAGCTCTGTCTGATAGAGGGAAAACCTCTGGTCTTCCTCTCAGCTTCCTTTGTTGTCAGCCTGCAGCTGCTTTGTTCTCTAACAGCTCTTTAGAGATGGCTCTCTGGGTAATGAATTGCATGACAAGTCAAGTGGCCTGCTAATACCAGCTGGTGTCTCATGAGAAATTAATGTGTTGCCTTGTAAGGTGAGAAGAGCTGCTTGACCTGATGTGTGACGTACGTGTTGATGACATTAAATCCTCTTGTCAAAGTGGTGTCGGGCCGTGAGCTGGGTTCATGAAGCAAGCTTTTTTCATGCTCTTTGAACACGCAGTATCAAAGAGTAGCTGCTGCTTTGAAAGTTAGTTTTAAGGTGTCTTTGAACAAAGTTTAAGCAGTTCCACTCATTTTTGCCATTATTAGCTGTATTGCCACTACTCAGGCTTCATAAAAGGCCGTAAATCGGCTCTTATATAAGGTATATTTAGTTCAGATTCACATGTTGAAGGTGTTTTTGTCATCACTTCATGATAGACTCAGATCAAGGCCGGTTTAAAACTCCATGTTGTGTTTGAATCTTCTCTGTTGATGTACTTTTGCACACAATGAAACTGTTGTTTCTTCCAAAATCAACAAAAATATATCATTCAGTTTTTAGTAGGTGGGTGTTTTCAGTGCTAAAAGCTATGAAAGGAAACTATTTAGCTCTAAACATGTTCCATGTTAAATTAAAGGTCTTGGACTTGTTGCCTGGACAGAGAGTCTTTATGTCATGGAACCCTTCCAACTTTCCAAGGCCGTTTATACATTTCTCCACACATGCACACCTTTTTGTCATGGAAGGTGTCATTCATTAGCAGTTATGGGGCTAATGTGCTAGCCATCTGCTAACCTCCCACCCTTGGAGCCAATAATTTGATTATTCATATGGAGCGCTGAGCTGACTGCAGTCAGGCCGGGGGCTGCAGGCTGTGAACAGATGTTGAAACGTGAACTAGCAGCCTTCAGCCGTGAACTACACGCAGCTTCAAACAGCGGTGTGTCATTCTCTGTTGTTGAAACACAGAGGGATCTTAACCGAGCAGCACCGAGTCACTGGGTCCACTCGAGCCTAAAGAAATCTGGTAATAAAGATTTAAAGGAAACTGTGGACAACAACACAATTCAATCACAAGATGTACAAAAAGGCAGGCGAGTAAGTGTGCTGCTGTTCCAGTTAATGCTCCTTAACTTTGGTTCTGTTCATAATACCGAGTCCATTCTTTGTTTTAGAAGTTCCAATAAAAGGCTAGCAGAGCTTTGTATGATTCTAGATACTTACATTTATTTTTAAACAGAAACCAAGGGAAGAACTTTTAATGGATGTTATTTGACATCTAGTTGCCAACAGAGAGCGGCATAATTTCTTAAGGAGCGTCTGTGGATCAGAGGTGGTGTCGGTCGTCTCACAACTGAAAGGTTGAGGAATTGATTTCCAGGTCCTGCAATCACATGTGGAATGCAAGACAACAAATCCCAACGTGCTTGCAAGGGGTCTGGCTGCAGACCAGAGCTCTCAGATGCCCCCTCGTGGAGACCACTACTGTTGGACAACACCTCTGTCAGGACCGAACTGTCATAATTCGTCACTACAACATATTTCTCATTAAAGACTTTATATTCGAAGTGTGCTTTATTTACATATAAAGCTGGCACAGAGTCTGGCAGTTACATTCATGAAAAACACATTTCAAACACATACTGGATAAAAAATGTAATAAATGAAACAGAAAAAAGATCAGAAGTTTAATTCTGGATTCTATTATGTATGGACCCGTTTATAATGTAGTTGCATGAACAGTCGCTTACATTAGCTTTGCAAGCTAACATAGCTAGGCTTGCTACATAGCTAACATTACACGTAGCTACATTACTACATTACCTTTAGCTTTAGCAACATGCATCGTGTAATTGTATTGTTTGTATAACTGTTGTATTTTGTTAATATTTTCATTGCAAAAGTTTGATCAACGTTAGCTCAAGCAAACTTAGCTCATGCTAATGTAGCAACAATAGCTACATAGGTAATGTAGCTATGTAGCGAACAAAAGTTGCATAAGCTAACCTAGCTAACATAGCTTGGCTAGCTTCAGCTATGTTACCTACGTAGCTTACATAACCTAACCCTAACCCTGACCAAAAGTTAAATCCAATTATACTTAAAAAGTTGAAACATGTCTTTCCGTCCTGACTCAAGAGGTGTCTCACAGTAATGCTCTGCAAAAGGTGGTGTCTGAGATCAGCTGTCTGCAGCCAGATGTGCTCTGATCTTCTGGTATAGTAGTACTGGCTGAATGGAGAGTTGTTGGTTGGACACTAAGCCTTTACCATCAATGAATTAAGTCTAATAGGCCCTCTGAGTAGTCAGAGGACCAGAAAAGCATTAAACATATCTAAGGTGAGGCATCTAAAGCAAAGAGAGCAAACCAACATAATGTAAAGTGTAAAGCTGTACTGTGTGTATTGTTTACATTGAAAATAAACCAGAGGAAATGACAGTTTAACAGATGATATAATGGCGCTAACCTAAAAATAGTTGAGTAAATTGATGGGATTTTAAGGTACACCCTGATTTTTACGATTTAACAACCTCAGAGGGATCTTTTTCCAGAGACTCTAACACAAAAAGAAGCAAGTGAAATATGGAGGAAACTAAAACTTTGACGTTGATTCAGTTTCACATCCATCAATGATGAGCTGGACTGATATCGACTTCCAAGCTCTGCTTTGTGTAATGAAATCAGATCCATATCAATGTCAAGAATCTCAATTTAAGGCCTTTTTAATGTCCACAGTCCACTATGTCTTTAGTAAACATTATGGATCTCTGTTGAGTCCAAATATCCCTCATGGGAATTAGTCTGTTTTCTTCCTGTTTTTGTCCATTCTACATTGAGCAGAACACCATGTTTCAGAATGTTTTGCCACCACTGCATGTTCTTTATTGTTAGATGTACAGTTTAAGGGAATCCACAGCTAAGTCAGTGTTTAATGTTCAGGCTGTTGTCTTCCTGCCAGTCTTGTAGCATAAAGTCATGAAGAAAGGTTGCTAGAACTCAGACTGATGGGCTGTTTGCTTCATGGTGTTGTTTACCATGGCGTTGGCGTTGGCCTTGAAACCGACTGAACTTTGATCTTGTGCACTATAACTCTCTTCATAGAAAAGAAAAAAAACCAGCTCAAAACAAGCCCTCTTCTGGTCATGTCAAGTGGTTCAAACACTGTATAGTCTATTAAATGTGGGAACATGAATATTAGGTCTTAGTGTGCAGCAAGAGTATAAAAGGACAATAGTCAGAATAGAGCTATTAAATGGTAAATGGACTCCATTGATGTAGTTCTTTTTTCCCTGTCTTCCCTTCTTTGCCTTTTATTCACCAAACCAATAGCCTTGACTTACATTCACTATCATTTGAATGAGATATCACTACTTTCACTATCATGAGCTATATATATATATATGCTGTTTGATTTCTTGGCGATATCTGGCGATAAGAAAAGCTGGACTTGCAATTTAGCATACTAGGCATTTTCCTGGTGGGCCAATGCACCCTGGTTTGATTGTTTTTTTTGTTTTTTGTTTTTTTTTACTGAGCACTAGCCCATAGAGCAGGGACAGCAACCCATTGGCCCAATCACATGGACTGTTTTGCAAACTCTTAAGCGGACTTTTATGTGTTATGCACTGAGGGGAGGCTTCTCTCGCCACTCTGATGGCTGTCCTTCTGGAGCTTTTGTCTCATCTCCAAACAGGATCTCTGGAGCTCAGTGGAAGTCACCATCAGGTTCTTGGTCACCTCTCTTACTAATACCTTTTCCACCAATTGCTCAGTTTGGCCTGGTGACCTTTCCATTGAGAATTTTAGAGGCCACTGTGGTCTTGGGAACCTTCAGTGCAACAGAACTTTTTTCCTAGCCTTCTCCACGTCTGTACCTTGCAACAGTCCTGTCTTTGAGCTCAGAGACAAAGTTAAAACAAATGACAACACAGCATTTAATGAACCAATGCCACTTACCTTTGAGCTAAATTTGGGGGGAAACGATTGGTAGCTCTATGTATTAAGGGGGGAAAAGGAACAGTGTTTATGGCTATATCATACTCCACCTGCTTTGAGAGGCCTTTTTGAGCCAAAAACACTGGGGCCAATTTTTTGCCCAGCCCAGCCCTGGAAAAGCAACATATTAAGCCCCCAAAGCTATTTATAAGAAATCTTAGACACTACCAAGATACTGAAGTCAACTATCATAACCACGTGGAAAAAAAAAAAAAATGTTGTTGAAAAGCTCTGAAACTGTGTTGTGTGTGCTGAAGTGAAGAAAACACCAATACAAGTGTTAGTAAAGCATCGACACCATGCTACCACATCAGTCTGTGTGTGAAATATGGGTCAGAGAGAAAAGGATAAAGTGATAAATGGTATTTAAACTCCTATAAACAAACAGCCACGTAACAGAAGCATAGAGGGAGCGATTACTTAGAGGGGGAAATTGCTTGGTCATAGTATAAGTGTAGTGCCACTGTATTTTCTCCTGTGTGTGTTAAAGCAGCACTTCATATCATAAGCTCATTATATCTGAGCCATAAAGTGATTATGGGCTCCAGTAAGGCATTGTTCTGCTGTTGACAGGATTAAAGATGACTTTAGAGAGAGAGAGAGTGAGTGTCGCTGCTCTCTGCTCGAGTGTTTGCTCGCTTTGTGTAAGCCGGCAGTGAAAGGGGCCGCACGCTTGACTGTTTGCCAGCTGTGGCACACCCTCCCTCCATTCTTTTACACATTCGTCTCCCGCCTCTCAGTCTTTCTATCCACATATCTGTCTGCTTTGTTCCTGTTTGAAAGCAGCATGAAGTGTCACTTTTTTGCAGACTTGTCTTCACCTGGTGTACAATTGTTTCAAGGATTTTAAGAAAATCCTTCAGACACTAAAGGCAGATAATCTCTTTTGTCAGTGAGGCATTGAGTGGAATCTGTGTCACTGGCTGTGAGAGCAGATTTTTTTTTTTTTTTCTTATCAAGAGTCAGTTTTGTCAGTTTTGAAAATAAAAAAGTGTAGGCTTTGTGTGCAAAGATATATGTGGCACTTAACCCTGCTTAGGTGAGGTTTACCTACTTGGTTCCTGATATTGACTTTGAATGTGGTGAAAGACCTAATAAAGAGACAGATTTTCTGTACCAGTTAAACACTTCACTTATTATTTTACTGTATTTTTCCATGTAGACCTTGCCTTACACTTACAGATTCTCAGATTTAAGAGTCTTGTTTTTAAAGTGCTATCTTCTTCTCCTTGCAGAAGAAGACGGCTGCTGTGAAGACGCAGGAGAAGAAGGAGCGGTGGAAGGAGAAAAAGGTGGCAAAGCGGCAGAAGGAAGACGGGGAAGTGGCTGAGGAGGAGGAGAATGTACAACCGGTGGTGGATCCTCTGGAGAACGGCTTCCTTCATCACGCCCAGCGGGAGCAGGAGAGGATGAACGAGCGGCTGCTGAAGAAGACGTACTCAAAGAAGAACAAAATGGTCAGTCCAACTTTAATCGAGAGTTATAAATTATGAAATGATTTCTGCTGGTGTTGAACATGAGGGCAAAGAAGCAGATTAGCTGCTCACCTCTAATTTATTTCATCAACCTCTCTTTAACTTATGGACAATTTTTCTCCTTGAAAACACTCTGAATCCATCAGACAGCTGGTCCACACATCTTTTAGAGCCGGAAAAGGAAACTTTTTTTAGTAAAAGAAGCCTTGCACTCTATGTCAGATGTGACTTTACTTACTCCTTTGTCAGCAGTGACTTTGAACCTCACTGCTGAGGTTGTCATCACTTCAGTCTCCTCTATCAGTGCACCATCAAACCACATCTCAGTGTTCAGCACTGAAGAAAATCATTCTCTTCAAATCCTCACTGCTTTTTGTGAGCAGTGAGCTAAAGGCTGTCATGTGGAGTTTTATCCCATTTAGAGCTGTCTCATGATTGATCTTTTTTGTCGTTTGGAAAATAGAACGTGTCAATCTGTTTTGTTGTTAGATTCTTTTTGGTTTCATTGGTTTTAAATAGAAGTTTTTGACACAAATTCAGTTTTCTATCAGGGGGGATCAGGTCACTGTAGTAAGACAAGATATCCTTTTATTGAGTTTTTTTTGCTTTTCAAGTTTCAAGTAGAAATTTTTCAGGTGCTATCGAACATTTCTGATGCTGTGGTTAGTGTTAACTTTTTATTTCTTGCTGCTGTCTGAGGTGGTTTGTGTAGGACCTTTAAAAGGTGTCAGCTCATTCTGTTCCAGTTTGTGCAAATGGAGGCACTTTTTGCATTTTTGGTTCAGCAAAGGTTTTAATGTTTATGATATGCCAATGTTTTTGACTAAGAGCAGAACTTTTCAATGTTTGGTTCAAATAACAGCTGCAATGGATGGATGGATGGATGGATGGAAAGGTGGGTGGATAGATGCATGGATGGATGGAAAGGTAGCTGGTTGGACAGGTGGTTGGATGATGAATGGATTGATGTTGGATGGATGGATGGATGGATGGATGGATTGATAGATGGATGGATGGATGGATGGATGGATGGATGGATGGACAGGTAGTTGGTTGGACAGGTGGTTGGATGATGCTGGATGGATGGATGGATGGATGATGGATGGATGATGGATGGATGGATGGATGGATGGATTGACAGGTAGTTGGTTGGACAGGTGGTTGGATGATGAATGTACAGATGGTTGGATGGATGCATAGATGGATGGATGGATGGATGGATGGATGGTTGGATGGACAGGTGGTTGAATGATGAATGGATTGATGGTTGGATGGATGGATGGATGGATGGATGGGTGGATGGATGGATGGATGGATGGATGGATGGATGGGTGGATGGATGGATGCATGGATGGACAGGCTTTGGAATGGATGAGGTTTTAGTAATGTTGCCTTCTGCTGGAGCCACAATCATTTTTCATCTACTTTCTCTTCTTCATTTTTTTCTCCCTTTCTTCCATGGGTATTGTATTTGTATGTAATCACCATCTGACCTAACCTCTCTGAATTTTGCTGCTGAATCCAAAATACAACCCACTATTCAGAGACATCAGTGGCGGATGACTGACCCCAAAGTGTGGCTGTTATTATCATGTTTACATTTTCACAGTTATGGCTAGAATGTTGTACTTCTTCATGACATATTAAGCATTCCCTGAATCCATATCTTGCTGGAACAGTCCCGTGCTCCCAAGCAGAAATATTACTTACCTTACCTTATGAAAAGGATTTTTACAAAACTGTCATCACTGCTTTAAATGGATGTCCTGTGCTGTGCACACATGAGGTAAAACATATGCTGTCATTATCAAAGCAGAGTAAGATGTGTCAGACAACAGCTCAGTCTAAATCCTGTCATCAGTGTGTTTCACTCTAGCGTCTTACAAGCAGCCAGGTGACTGCCTGAATGCCACCAGCTTGTGCCGTTATAATTACTGTACAGCAGGTAAAACGAGAGTTCTTTCCTCCAAGCTTGATGTCTGTAATAACAGCAACAATGCAACTGTGCAGAGTGTCTGTCAGCCTGTCTGGGACTTAAACACAAGCTATGTGCTGCTTTGGATTGACTCGGTTTGTCTTTAATATAGGTGCAATGTCTGCAGGTGCACAGGGAGTTTGCACTTGTTTTGGTATCTAATTATATTTCTGCTGTACAGTTACTGAAAAATGGCAAACAGACAAGTTAGAGCAGACTTTCTTTCTGTAAGTCAGTGAAATTGTGTTACGACATTTAAATAAAGACATGATATGTGCATCTATCAGTGAGCTCTGCTGTTCCCAAAAGTGTTTCATAAACACATAATGCATTTGCTGCCTTCAGGTCGATTCACCATGCCATCCTTGTCTTGTTTTCCGTCATGACTGCAGAAGTGCTTTTGTGTTTGTTTATGCTGATAGAGGACTGCCAACATCCTCGGCTTCAAGCACACTGCTGAGCCCACAGACCCAGAGTCTGTCCCAGGGAGATAGCCCATCTATGTGTTAACAGTTTGTTTAAATGGGCGGATGTTTTTATGCTCCTGTCCGAGGCCAAGATCCACCATAGTGCTGTAGAGGATAAGAGGGGAAATGTAGTCAGGAAGCCAAACTAAATAATGAGGCTGTGCAGCCTGGAGGCCTCCGCCACAGACAAAAATATCTCTCTGAGATAAGATTTCCTGAGGAAGTTAACATGGCTGAAAATGAGTTTGGCTGTGATATTTAGTTTGCTAAGAGACAGTTAGAAATTATGTATTTAGCTAATGCTCTTATCCAGAGTGCAAGTGCAATAGGGCTGCAATTATAGAGCCAGATCTACATTCCAGACCAGATAATAACTCTTTATTATCAGCAAACTGCTGCTATCAAGAGCAGACCTTGTAACCTCGGCTAGGCTGAGTTTTATGTGGAGCAATAACTTCATGGGAAGATTTGCTGCACATGCTCACAAAGAGATAAAGATAGAGAGAGATTTTGAAGGTGGCTTGAATATAAGGCAATATCTAAGAAAGATGCAAAAGAATACATTCTAGGTTTAGATATTTTTTTATAAAGGCATGGTTGTTTTGTCTGCAGAGAGCACTCTTAGCCGTAAAAATACTAAACTAATTACCTCCTGAAATTAAGTTATGGTATCTTTTATGCTCCATCTAAGAGACTGATTTTTCCTCTTTCTTTATCTGCCTGGATTTATATGTACGTGGCTCATTGCACTGCTTGGAAGAAATGAGACCCCATGCAGTGCTTCAGTTCCCTTAAAACACCTGAGCCCTGTGATTCTTTGGTATCTTCCTCCCCAGCTGGATTTCTAAAGAACTACTAGTTACCCATGACTTCTAGCCTTTCCTATCTCATCCTTTTTCTTGTACAAGTTGCCGTCTTTAACCTAAGTGTCAGGCTGAAGCAGCGTTTGACTGAGAACAAGCAGCTAAAATGTCTCTTAGCCAACCCCGGCTTTGGTTCTCTGCATGCTGAGAACTTAATCCTGCTTTTGAGACACAACCGAAACTCTCTGTTCCCGGCTACAGTTCATAGTGCTGAGAAATAACAGTTGCAGAGGTATTTGCTGTGGGAAACACCCAGATTCATTTTTAATGGCACAGTGGATGAGACTCATGACATGAACATGCTGCACAGGTGATTAATAATAGATAATACTATGAAAATGAAACGGTTAATCCACACCTGTTCAGTAAACAATGACATTTACTCATGTCTCTTTGTTGAGACTGCACCTGTACAGTTTCTATAATATTGAAAATAACAAATTACATGATTTTTTAAAAGAATGTTTTAAAACAAAAGTCTCCATTATTGTATGAATGATTATATTGAAAAGTACCAAAACTGAAGATCAAAGTCCAGTTTAACCAAGAGCTGCTCTAAGAAATTTCTAGATGGCAGCAGTGGTCCATTCAAATATAATGGTCATTTCAACTGGATTTTATGTGTTAACACTTTCTTACCAGCAGAAATACTGTATTTTGGGAACATCAGCTACACTGCTCAAAAACAATGAATTAAACTCTTTGAGTAAACATGGGATCGTGATGAATGAACTACTAGTGTAATATCTTCATTGGTGTACAATTATACCTTCTGACTTCAAAATATAATAAAAACAGTCTTTGGAAACAATAAGTAATCAACCTATTGAGGCCACGACTGAAAACAGTGCTATGCAGGTAGTCCATAAGAGTTCTCTTTAGTCCACAACACACAGGCACTGTCCAACATCCATCCGATTGTAGCCCCAAATGATTTCTAAGGACTAACCAACATGAGCAGTGGGCAGACACCTGGACACACCGGCCTGTGGCACTTTACGCCACTGCTCTATTCCCAGCTCGCCCGGCTGCAGCTGGAACAGTGTTTTTCTGAAGAGACAGCTGTTTTATACATTTGGCTGCCAAGCAGCAGCTCTGTTTGAGTGCACAGAAGAAGATATTTAGCACCATCTTCTATTTGAGATCTGGAATAAGTAGGAGGCCCTGGCTGCCACTGAAAGACCACTGCTTTTTTTTGTTTTTACACTTACCCAGTTAGGTGGGGAGGCGTGCTTTGAGTGGGCTCTTATTTCTGGTATCTGGCACCTGGCTCAGCAGGGACTGGTGGAGAATTTAACTGGTGATGTGCTGCTACTGGTGTTTGCTGGTGATGAATGGATGGATGGATGCATAAATAGATGGATGGGTGCATGGATGGATGGATGGATGCGCGGAACCATGGATGGATGCACCGATGGACTGATGAATGCATGGGTGCACGGGTGGATGCATGGATGGCATGGCCGGCTGCAGCTGGCACAATGTTTTTTTTGTTTTTGCTAAGATGGATGGATGGATGGATGGATGGACGGATAGATAGATAGATAGATAGATAGATAGATAGATAGATAGATAGATAGCAGCTCTGTTTAAGACAGAAGAAGACATTTAGCACCATCTTCCATTTGAGATGTACAGTAAGTGGGAAGCCCTGGCTGCTGGAAAAACACCACTGCTTTTTTCACTGCTACCAGTGTTTGCTAGTAGCAGCAAGCAAGGTGTGTCATCTGGCACAACGCAACACCACAAACTCCATGTGTTTTGAGCTTCAATGTTTTTAGCAGTGCTTTATATGCTGCTATATAGCCCATTTATGACTAAAGCATTTTAAGAACTGGTTAGATAACCGTGTAGAGAAGACAGCTTTCAGTGCTGATGTATTATAGCCATAAATGACAAGTGTTTGGTAAATATTGCAGTACATTTGTCAATTATAGCAATACTTTTGTAATGTATTTTATGGTGAGCAGTTTAACAGGCTAATTTGAATCTGGCATCGGGCCTGTTTTTAGGCTGGCTTTACAGGCTGTTGGGCTAATTTTCATCAGCAATTGGGCTGGTTTTGTCACACAGACCTGGCAACCCTGTCTATATCTTCAGGTTTTAGAGCAGGGCTAACTGAGTCTGTGCGGATCAGTCCAGACTATGGGGTCATATTACAACATTAAGTTCTTGATTGGTTTCAGTTACCAGCATGTTAAATGCGGACACAAAGAGGCAAGCTATCATAGCTGCTTTCATTTCACTGAACATCTGCAGAGGGATTTATTGCTAGTAAATTTACTATCACCCCAATGATATGTTTTTATTGATCTTCAAATTACAAGTGTTTTGAGTGTGGTTGGGTCAGTTTCACCTGAAGAGTAGCCAGCTCAACAGCAGAGAGCAGAGGAGCAGGAGACTCTCTGACAACATGACCAAAGCAACAGCTGCTGAAGGTTTTCAGAGGCTGTGGGTGAGTCTGTACCATTAAAACCTTTAGTGAAAGCCCTGAAAAATTGTCCACATTCCTATTTATCCTCACTGACTCAGGTCCTTGTCCTGGAATTTATTGTGTGTTTATATTCATTGTTGGTGTGCCCGGTCTCTCTCTTGGTTGAGTGCTTGCTTACTCACAGCTGCTTTCAAACCATCTGTTTTGGTGTGTTTAAGTCTCAGTCGCTCCCTCCCAGTGTACATATAAAGGAGTTGTTGCTCTGCTGCAGCTTGACGATCACAGCAGCAGTAAAAGTTAAACTTCAAAGATCATTTTATTTTGTGACACAGCAGCGACTCAATAAGTGCTTGGGGTATAAGAGCCTTGGAGCCATGGATGAATATCTGCTTTTACTTTATCCTAAACCTGTGCCTCATGGATATGCTCTGTAGGGGTTTCTGATGGATGGACCTGATGCATTTAAAACATCCGCCTCCACATTGGCAGGTTGGAAACAGTGTTAACTTTATCTCAGTAGTGTATTCCCTAATTTCTATTTTATACAACCTGATGCACACTGAACAGTGCCTATTAAAGGTATCCCCCCTTGGATGTTTTACCCTTTTATTAATTTCATTAATCAGTCATGGCCAATATAATTTGGCTTTTTTGACCAAAAAGAAAATCCATGCCTTCATTGCCCGTATGGAGGATTTCTACCAAGTGTTAAACTTGGGTTTAACTGGGATTTTCTGCATCATAATTTTGTCAAAGTGTGCAGGTAATTACACTGCAGCCAGCCCCTATAGCTTATAACGAAGAGACAGTGAGTCAGAGAGCCTGTGATGTGGCTCTCTGTGCCACTGCAGACATGAACTCTTTTTTAAATAATGGCTCAAGTAAAGCGAATGCATGAATACTCTTTGGTTTCCAAGAGATGGGCAAACAAGGTTGTGCAAAAGATGTCTTTGTCATTATTATTTACTAGGTGTAACAGATACAAATCTTTAAGTTATAATTTTCATTCAGTTTTTCTTTTGTCTTTTTAGTCCCATTTTTTATTTTTAATTTAAGTTGCATTGTGCATTGTTGCATACATATTCTTAAAGCCGAGGTTGTCCTGAACAAAAGGATGTTAAGTGCTTGACTGTGCACCACAGGTTTGATGTTTTACAAGCTTTTTAAGACAATATGCCAAGGCAAGACAAAGTTGTTACAAAAACTAAGTAGTTTAAGGCTCAGAGGGCTGAGGATGCTCTTTACCCCGGCATTCGACTGAAGTGCACTTTGGGCATTTCCTGCCTTGTCCTCCAGGCTGCCTCCCTCTCAGATTTTCCCCCTCGGTTCCTCTTGTCGATATTTCTCTCCATGTGGCTCTCTCTGCAGAGCCACAGAGCCACTAGGGACAGAGGTGTCCCTAGTGGATGTCACGTACCGTTATCCACAGGCAAGGTGACGGGATGGCCTCTTTGAGACACCCTGGGGTATCAAGAGCACACTTGAGGACAGGAGCTGTGGTGTCAGAGCAGAGTTAGTCATAGGGGGCTGTGGGTTTGGGTCAGGGCTGGGGGGCAGTCCTGTATTTGATAAGAAGGTTCTCCAGGGACCTTTAAAATGATGAGGCATCAAGTATATGTGGCACTGTCCTTTTCCTGTTTAGTATTTTTTTTTCTACACACAAGCTGTTTTCATTTCATACAAACTGTTGGTTCCATTGTTTAGAACGTGCATTTTTTTTCTGAAAATGAAACTAAAATTGCTCTTTTTTTCTGTTTGTATTGATACTGCTTGATAAGCCATTAGGCATGACTTGTTCTACTCTTTGTTTCAGAAAGTCCACTGATCTGCACAGCAGAAAAAAACTGAAAATAAAACAACTAATTTTATTTGACCAGCTTCTAAACCATCACAAGACAGAAACACTTCTCCCTCTTGGGGAAATCTTCATTAAAAATAAGCACTTTGAATTATGGGTTAAGGCTATTATGTCTTATTTTTTCTGCTGAAGTTCAAATCCATAAACCAATGAATCAGAGTGACCCACGCTGTTGTTTCTATCCTTCCTGTATGACACCCACCAATCGCTAACATGGCTTTGACCTTCAGTATACCTCAAATGGGGGTCATGAATAACACATAATGCTGACTTGGTCAAGCAACACACCAGTAGCTCCACATACACATCCCTTCACCATCCCTGTCCATTAGTACACTGCTCTACCCTTTGTTGCACACACATCCTCCTTACAATGTCATGTAGGAAAACATCTCTGGACACTTCACTCTGCCATCCCACCTCCCCCTCGGGCTGCCCGCTCACTATCAGGCTCGTCTGTGAACATGAAACCAGCATCCCGCATGCCGCTGTCATACTGTAGCTGCTTTAGGATTACTCCCCTGCTTCATATCTAGGTGTGTTTATAAGCAGTAAGCCAGCCGGAGACAGATCAGATTAGCTGGGGCATTAGCAGTGCAGTGGAGCATAGTTCAGGGGCACAGACGCAGGAGAACTGCTGCCCATCCACAGCAGAGCGCTGGTAACAGGCCGGTGATTGGGATAACTGATAAAAGTATGCTGGTTGTTATCTGAAAGGCAGCAACCCTGAGCAGTAGCTGCTCATTTCAGGAGACGCAGGGACGATTTCTGTCCTTGACAACCCTGGTTTAGACTGTTTAACTGGAGAGCAAGGTATATCTCCTTCACAATGGTCAGTCTGGGGAGAAAGCTCAGCTGTAATTCATATTAGCTCTTATTCTGGATTTCCTGTTTCAGAAAAGAAGTTGATTTGGAGAGCTCTTATGGTATCAAATTAGCATGATGACTGACTGGTTTGCCCATGCCCAATACTGAATCTAAAGCCACATGCACAACTCTGGTGGCATAGACTCCTGGAGTGGAAGTGACTTGTGACTTATGCAGGGGTGGCCTGAGGTATGCACGCTCACATGCAAGAATGAATAGCTTTATATACCCTTTCAGATTTCCCCTATCTGATTGACTAATGCTGATGTGTCTCACAGACACACAGTCATGTGCAAAAGTTTAAGGCATGCGCAGGGCACTAAGGATTCATTAGAGGGCCTTATTCGCCACATCCTGGGGCTGGAAAATGGGGGCAGAGTCAAGCTTGATACGTTGACATGCGTGTGTTGCTCGGTAGTCAAGGTCAATCTTCATGGGATGTTGATACACCTGGAGACCATCATCAGTTTTCAGGCCCCTTGAGCCATCCACAGCACAGCCAGAGGCTTGTGGCAACCCACCTGGAAGGTACCTTTACTCAATCTATCCACCCTTAACTCTGCCCTAAAGGTGTGGACATTGCCTGCTTTTCAGATGATTATTTTCCAATGCCGCTGTAATGTGCAAGGGCATCCAGAGCACAACTTAGATTGTGTCAATCCTCCTTGCTGTCCAATGGTGCCCTCAAGCTGGCCTGCTTGCCAGTACAAGTCTTTTTTCAGCCTCAATTTTAAGCCCAAACATGCCTTCAAGTTCTGCACAGTACTGCATATATATTTTCTAACTTTTCAAAGTATCACAGCGGAGTGGCATCGTCTTCTGTAAATGCTTTTTTATGTTCCTTTATGTATAAAAGTAGATCTGTGTGTTTCAACCCATACAGTGGTCACTGTTCATATATTCACTTGCATCTGGAACAATTAGGTGGACATTAAAAAATTAGTCCACTGGAGGTTCCTGTCTCACTTTGACCTCCACTACTCCCTTGTTGCTGCTCTGCCTGTCATCCTCCCGGCTGTTCTGTTGACTTTCTCTTTGTCCAGGTAAACTAACTTCATGTCCTTGATTGTATTTTCTAACAACTCACACTATTGGGTGATATTTCCTCAAAAAGATTAAGTAAATCCTGCAGTGCTTTTTCTTTGTTGTGGTTTGCTGTTCTGGCTTGAACTGTTGGCTCCATTGCTTTGCACTGTCCCCTTGATTGGCAGTGGTATTGTAGTGTTTGGTCTGTATTTGTAAGCTTTGAGAGAATGTGCAGAAAAATGGACAAAAAGAACAGAGTATGCATAGAAAATAAATCACTCTTAAGTTCTCTTGTCTAATTTTTGATGACTTAGTAATTTCAACTACTATCAAAAGCAAATGTGCCATGCAAAGAAAGCTACAAGCTTACAACAGACAACTGTCAATTTGTCAAATTTACTTGCCAACATCCAAAAATATTGGAGGTACATTTCCTTATCCATGTCTCTCAGTGGTCAAACAAGCACACAGAACTTTCTCCATCCTCTGCCTTAACTGATTTAGCAGTAGTACGTTCAATCTCTTCTTATGTCTCCTCTATTCTTCTTTGCAAAATCAACTGCTGTACAGTATATATCAGCTCCAACATAACATGCTCAGCCTTGATATTTGAAATTATTGCTGTAATTACAAGGTTGGAAGGCTTGTAGGTGGTACAGTGATAGAACAGGCCTTTACTCCTGTTCCCTAGGTTAACACTGCAATTTAACAAAGAGCATTATTAGATGAGTGGATAATGATCTACGCTGCAGATGTGTCTGCAGGCACACAGCACATGCAAAGAGCTTGTGGAGAGGAGCAAGACAGATGAGTGGAGGAGCGTGACTCATAATAGACCTTGACAGATCAATTAGTCAGCTGCTTGTAACATGAACATGTATGCATGATCACACGGCAGATAATTGTCCTTACCACATCAAAGACAAGTCAGCAGATAAGCACATGTTTCTGTGCAGAAGAGAGAGGCTCAGTGGCGATACAGTAGATCCATTCACAAAATGCGTCACTGTATCTGAGAATTCAAATGATGCAGTCATGACACTCTGTGAACCTCAATGTCACTCTGATAAATGAGCTGCTGTCATGAGAAACTCCCTGGAGGTATTTCTTCACTTGCTTATGATTTCCAGGGATTAGAACAGTATTGTCATTTATATGATGACTGTTTTCATCGTGTAAGCAAGGACCCTATTGAAACTGAAGGAATTTATCTTCATCCGGTAAATGAATTGCTGACTTGGGGGCCTTAATATGCCTAAAACATCACCAAAATTTGCAGACATATTACTGGTGAAAATTTCTGTTATTTGGTGGTTTATGCATATGTCAAGAAACGGCTCCACCGCTCCCCCTATAATCCTTGTTGGATAGCCCCTCCAACTGGTTTGATATGCATGCATGAACATTAGCACACTCATGTATCATGTCTATCTGAACAAAAAGCTAATTTACTGTCTTTTGAAAAAATGTACAGGAAATTAGATAATAGAGGATAAAGGTTGAATTTTGATTTGTTGGGTCCAAATCATTAGCGTTGAATCTGAAGCATCTCCTGAGAGGGATTTCATCTGATTGACTCCAGACTTTAGCCTGTCATTCTAGACAAGGGAGAGATCTTAAGTTATTCAAAGCTTGAGTTTTCACCATGGGACGGGGCCACAATCAGGGGCCAAACTTGCATGACAAAACTTGGTGCTGTGCCAAAACTAAAATCTATTATATCCCTGCAGTGCTTCTGTCAATCATCACCAAACTTCACCGCAATGATAACACTCCAAGCCTGAATGCATACATATTAAATAGCTTTCATGTTGTGATAGCCTGTTTGAGGCTCCAATATGTTTTTACGGTCAACAATTTTAACACACCCCAAAACTAAGCAGTACCCCATGGCTGCTGCACACCCAACAGCTTGCAGATTAAATTCAATATTGTAATCCCCACTGAATTCAGTCTGTAGTTGTTCAAATACCGCAATTCTCGATGCTTTTAAGATTTTAACAATATCCATACCTGTCTTAATGCTACTGCAACGGAACTCCTTGGCACCCAACATAAGGCAATTTCTTGTTTTTCGTTACTGGAGTTGCAAGTAACCAAATTTGCAGCAAAAGCCAAAACATTGCATATGCTATTGAGACAGGAGTTTCTTCTGCAGTTTTAATGGATTCATTCCACCTTTTAAATAAGGAAATTGCATTATTATGTGGTACTGTGAAAAAAGTGTTTAAAAAGTATATATATATATATATATATATTTTTTTTTTTTTTTTACTAAAGAGAAAGACAGTGGTGAACCCAACTAATGCCAACCACTGTAATTCAAACTTTCCCAGGAATTTAACCTTGTCACCTTATTCCAGATTTCCAGATACGGTGGTGCAGCAACTGGTGTACCTTGACGCAGACATGCATATGGAATTTGTGCAGCAAATATTAACACTACAAGTGAAGATGCTGTAACACATTTCAAAGAGGTTATTTGGAATGCCTTGAGTTTCTGGCTTGATCTTAAGTGTGCCATGGGCTACAAAGTTTGAAAACCACTGCTTTAACACTAAAGGAAGAAATACATCATTTTAAAAACACAGAACCACAAAAAGGAAAAGTGTTTTATTTGAGCTCCATGTTGCTTCATAAACTCAGTAGCTGACTAAAGAGACTTAAAGGACATTCACTGAATCCCTAACACAGCATGTAGCATAGTTTTGTGAATACAACGGACTCACATTTGCCAGTAGAGAGAAGTAACAGGGGCTGAATAGAAAAAGATCAGGATGTTTGTTTACTGTAGAGGTAAAACATCACCACCATAAATGCTGCTATTGTTGGAGGTAAATATTTCCTTCTGAAAATGGAAGAATACTTGGGTTTTAGACTTTTACTTACCTTTCCCTGTGATAAATTTCCTGCATGAATAAATGTCTGAAAGCGTGCACCTTCTCTCTGTGTGTTTTCCAGTTTCCTAAATGCTGTCTATTTTTGCTCAGCAGACGGCATGACCACAGTGGATTTAGTGTGAGGAGCCAAACTCGTCCCGTGGGTTTCCACTGAGGCTGCTGTTGTTGACTTTGTCCGGGATGGCAGGGGAGGGCTGGGAAAGGACGGGGGGAACAGTCCCATCGGTGTTGAAATGGAAGTAGGGGAGGGTGTAGAGGAATTTGATGTCCAGTCCCAGGAGGCGGTTTAAAATTGAACTTGGTCCAAGTCTGAACGGGGTCTAGAATGTGGCATTTTGAGAGGCTGTAAACTCAGAGGTGGCAGATATTCCTTTTATGTAATGACCCATTTTCAAAATGGACAGATTTTAGCACTGAATGATACCTTTTTTATCCAAAGACATGGGTGTTAATGCAGCTATTATTAATGTCACCCAAAGGAGCAATCTCAAACCAGAATCACCAGGCAATTTACCTCCAGGAATGTCAAGCCCTTTAGGATTTCTCCCCATGATCCATCACCTCTCTGCTCCCCAAGGCTGCAACCTCCAACCTCTTAGACAAGGAGAGAAAGGAGGAGAGAAACAGGTAAAGAAAGAGACTGAAATAGAACTGGATATAAAGGGAAGAGAGTGACAAAGAAGGGCCGATCTCAGACAACCTCTGCGCCCGCTGTGCTTAGCCAGGTGAATATTGCATGGGACAGTGCACAGTGATTAATGTCAGGCCATGTAAGGTGCCGGACCGGGCTGCTGCTCTGCAGGTCCGTCCATACATACACATCCAATCACTTTTAACAAGCCACAGTCGTTGAGATACAGCAGGGCTACTTCAGAGCAACCACTCTGGGGACAATTAGGTCTGGGAACATTAAATTAGCAGGGATCTAAAGTCATGCTCTGCTGGAGCTGGGGCTATTGCATGCTGGGATTGGACAAGGTAGCAGAGGCAAGGAGAAACTTCTCCAGTGGTATCTAATTTTGCTGTTGAAGGTAAGAACATTTAAAGCTTGTTTTTTCTTCAATTCTGCGCTCTCATTGAGCTGCAGAATGTTTTACAGTGCAGTCATTAGGTTTTAGGCTCAAGGGGAGAGGGTTAGCTGTAATAAATTTGTCAGGACATTATTTCTTTGCGTGCAGCAGCTGGCTAGTTGTGATTGCTTTCTTTTTTTATGTAATTTATTAAAGTGGGACCTCCCAGGCTCCATCATATTCTGTTTCGCATCTACTGGAGAATCTGTAACTATAGCAACAGATGTATTGCCCCTGGTAGATGTTTAACTAGAGCAGACAGCAGGGAGAGACACTTTATTACACCTCCTGCTTTATGAATTACATGATCACTGTGGTTTATATTACAGTAATGTTTAAGGAGCAGTTCGGAAATGTGTATGCCAGGAATCCTCTGGCGTCTCGGGTCATATTGCTCCTGCAAGGGCTTTCTTTCTGTAAAGTGCAAGTCATGAGCTGCAAGTTGTGTGAAGTCAGAGTTATTGTGGAGTGTTTTTTAGCAAACAGGACAACCACAAAGGTATGAAACGGCTGTAAACAAGAAGAATGTTTCAAACAGTGGCTGGTTGAGCTATAGCTGTGTTTGTTAGAGGATGGGAGTGCGTGCAGTTTGTACAACTGCGTCAAAATCTCTCTCAGGACTCCATGTAACCTCACTTTAAGTTTGAACAGCTTTGAAGGAGAAACAACACAATAGAGGGAAACAGAAGAAAAGGTAAAGAAATGAGGTCACTCAGCACACTTTCTTGGACTTTTAGGCTCATATGTAAAATGTCAGACAGCACTTGCTTTCTAGTAAATGGAAACATAAAATAAGATTGTCTAAAAGTTTGATACTTTTTCAGTACCATGGGTTAGAAAATCTAAAATATCCTTTGATTTAGAGATCCGTCGTGCTAAAAGCACTGAAGCTTTAAAGAAATGAACAATTTAAGCGAGGCTGGGAAATATATCAAGAATAACACAATTTCCTTTATATTGAAATAGTTTATGATGATTTCAAAAATTACATGCCAGGCCTAATGTTTAGTGAAGCTGCAAATTTGTGGAAAAAATGTGATTGGGCATCACATGGCATGACATGCAGTAGTGTGCCACAGTTTCTAGGGCTGAATCCTTACAGTTGTTTGATAAATTTCATCTGACCAAAATGAAACTGATTGGAGAATCAGGCAGAGAGAGAGCATGCTGCACTGGGCGATTAAGAAAGTAAGCGCCAGTATTACAAACAAAGCAGTGATGCTGAGAAATATGATGTTTTATGATTGTTTTACAGCAGTTATTCTCAGAAGAACTGAAACACACATTGGTACATCCACACCAACGTTCATGAAAGTTCAGGTTTCTCTGCACTCTGCAGTGCCTTGGACCCTTTGCAACAACACTTGGAATTTAGCTAAGGTTCCTTCCATTTCTCTGGATCATTGCTGGGATGTTTCTATGCCTTGACTAGAGTCCACCTGTGGTAAATTAAACTGATTGGACATGACTTGGAAAGGTACACACCCCTCTTTTTCTAAAATAGAGGTGTGTGTGTCACAGCTAACAATGCATATCAAAGCAACAATCAAGCCATGAAGTCTTTGAGAATTATGGAGGCCACTGTGCTCTTGGGAACATTCAGTGCAGCAGAGCTTTTTTGTGGCCCTCGCCAGATCTGTGCCTGCAAACAGTCCTGTCTCTGAGTTCTGTAACCAGTTCCTTTGACCACATGGATTGGTTGTCACCTCAGTAGATAAGGCAACTTTTTAGATGGAAAACTGGTAATAAAGCTGTGGTTTATGCACTAGATTTTCACTGATTTCTAGAAATCATATAAATATAGGCAGGTATACCCTGTTTTTTTCAGTAGAAAAGAATAAGTTTTTGTAGGATATTTTGGGGGGCTTTTTATGGCTTTATCATAGAGAGGAGGACAGTGGATAGAGTCAGAAACAGGGATGGGAGCATGGAGGTAAGATATGCAAGGAAGGATGCACAGGCCGCCCACATACTTTGACAAGGCCTTCTGCACCCCACATATTATTTGTCTTGTCTTATGTTGTTTTGCATCTCTAGATTAAAATAAAAGTTAATGCTGCAAAAGCTTCTTATGTGTGTTCTAAGGTCATGTAGACTAGCCATGCTGCACTGACTACACTGTCACTGATTGGGGTGAACTGTAAATGACGTGCAGTTGTTTTTTAGAAAACCTATCATTTGGTCACAGCTGTAAGTTGAGTTCAGCAAGTTTTTCTTCAGTTTGCAGCCCTAATAATTTCTTCTAGATGTTTGTGCAGTCTGCAGGATGCACTATATTTTTCACTCAGCCATGCAGCCACTGCTTGACTCCTTGTATGAGAGATTTTTTTTTCTGATAAACAGCGAAGTGGCAGCAGGTTATCTAGAAATGTAAAAGCTTTATCAGGTGTTGAGTCACAGTGTCAGTAGAGTATTTACTAAAATAGAAACAAATCAAAGACAAGCTACTTCAATGTGCCATCCAAGCCTTACAGAGACCTGCACTGATTTGAGATGTATTTCATATTAGTGTCCCTTTTATTTTTGCTCATTCACATCGCTGTAAAAGAAAAAATAACTGCTGAATTCTTTCACCTCTGCCAAAGAATTCTGGATCACAGTTTGTTATACCCTCGGTTTTACATCCATGCTATGGGCCATAATAAGAGGTATGAAGTAGAGCAAAGACTGTGTGTTGCTCTGTGTGGAGTCAGGTTTCCTAGCTTCCTCTGTGTCTGCAGGCTGCCAGCCATACAGTACTGTATTACAGAGGAGGCTTTAAGGCGGACGGGATCTGGTGTTTGTAAGGTAGAATGGAACTGGGTGGCAGTCCTGAGCCTTTACAGAGAAGAAAAGCCTCCTGTAGTCGTGAGAGCTCTTTTGTATCGAGGCTGTGTGTTTTGACAGGCCTGAGAGGGGATAAGACAATAGAGAGGCCAGGCTGTATCCTGAAACGTTCCTCCAGTCAGCCGCTGCGCTCCACTCGTATTGTTCTCCTCCGTCATTTACAAATGCCTCGTTCTCTCCTCATCACAGTGGTATCAATTTGTTTTAGTTAATTAGCACTTCAATTAGCAGCTATTTAATTAGATGCCATTATATTGTTGCTTTGCTTGAACAATGTCTTTAAGCATGTGTGCTTCTTGTTTACATGCTTGTGTCATGTCTCCAGATGGGTTTGTGTGTGCCCATGTGTGTGCAATTTACATACATACATATGCACCACTGAGTTTTTAAGGTTGTGGTTGTACGTGCACAGATTACTGCATCCGTGCGTGTGATAAACGCTTGCCTTCTTGGCACTGTCTGAACGTTTAAGTATCTGTGTGTCATCTCTGCCACTTTAGCCCATTAGGATCACCACATTAACAGGATCGTCCAAGACCCTTGACCCTGTTTTCATAGCCCTGTGGCTGGGGAAGGTTAGCTACTAGCAAAGCTGCACATTAACTCAGAAGGATTAAATGGGATTAGTTGTGTCACTGAGACAGATGTGATCTTTGCAGCCAGTTCTTTTCATTGTGTCGAGTTTTTCCACGATACAACACTGACCCCTGCTGTATTGCAGCATCACTGCACCCACTTACATGAGGAGGAGTTAGATGAGTCTGCCTTAACCCTTTCCCTGATTTCATCTCATCGTCCATTGGGGGTCACTGTTCCCATTCGGAAAGATTGAGCGAGGCCTCTCCTTTTTCCTTCTCCCATTTTGACTGCTTAATGTGAAGTATGTGAGGGTTTGCTGTGCTGAGCCCAGGCAGTGGATCTTCTGCAGGTTCCATTAACATGTTTCCTGCAGCGTCTTGTAATGGATGCTTAATGTGGCTTCAAAATGTTGTCATGAAAACAACACTGAGATAATGGAATGCCGCTGGACTACCAAAACCCTTGTGTGGGTTGTATATGCCAGCACCGTCGCTCATATTAGCTCATTAAAACAGCATGTAGCTCTGCTTCACAAGGTCAAATGTATCCATACAGCATTAGTCAGACGTCTCGGTCAAGCTTATACATAATTAGCATATCACCGATGGAGGAGAGTCGCTTTACAGGGTGCTTTTTAAATATGCATACTCAGAATGAGGCTCTGTACATTTTAATGGATTGTGATTTAGGGGATATTGTTCGGACTCTTTTGCCTTGCAGCGGGCAGCATGTGTTGGGCTCCTTTTTCCCCTCTTTTAAAGGCCATTCACACAGTGGCAATTGAACCAAGGGCTATAATTGTGTTTTCATGTACTATAGATCCTGTCATTAGGCCCCTGGGTCTGCAGGCAGTTATATGATGACAGCTGACAAGGGGGCACAGCTCCTTTGAGGAGGTGTGTGTGTGTGTGTGTGTGTGTGTGGGTGGGGGGGTGGGGGGGGGGGGGGGCATGCACAAAAGCCACAATTACTTCCTGGACAGTCCCTAGAGCTCAGTGGTTGGAGTGTGTATGTAAAATGATGTGGGAGAGGCCATTTGCAAAACAAAGACAGGGGAGGGAGGAGGAGTGGGAGAGTGATTGCTTTTGCACAATAGAGCATGTACACCCCGAGGCTGGTGGTTGGGGGGGTTGAAGTGGCAGACTGGGGGTTGACACGCCCCCTATACAGTCCTTGAGGAGCTGGATCCAGATCGGGGTGTGGTTCTTGTGGTTGACCCTGGAGAGTAGAGGGTCAGGGTTCATCCCCTGGCCCCTGAGGGGCGGGGTTTGCCCGACGGGAGGAGTCCTCAGTACATATGGGTGTGAAGTGGCCGACATGTTCACTCTGGCAGCACAGCTATCAAGCATGACATTTCTGCAGGGGTGGGAATTACTGTATCTGAGTAGTTTTTTTAGTTTACTTTGTTTGGAAGTTCTTAAAACCAGTAATATTATGTTTTTCCTAAATATGCTTTAAGGGAAATATTGAACTTCACTACATTTTAAATGGCATCAGTTATTGAGTTGATATAATCCCTAAATGGAAAAAAGACGAGGTCCAAACTTTTTGCCAATTAGTTCTGAACGATTTGAAAAGACAATCTAATTGCATATTTTAAATTACAATATTGAGATTTAATATGTGATTATTTTGAAGTTCCTTATATTGTCTATTTTTCTTAACAAACACAACCAGTTATTGTATATTACAACCAACACAGTATTAGATAGATAAACATACACATCTGTCCTATAGGTCAGCCCTGTATGTCATGATGAAATTAGATGATGCATGATTAAATATGTATTAAATATTTTTATCCATCTATTTCAGTCACAGTAGTACATTGATTTTTTTTTTTTTTAACTTAAAGCCTTGTAAGCAACCATCATGACAACATAACACAGTCTGCCAAACTACTGTGATATAATCATCAATATGAGAGTCAGTGACATATAGGGCTGAACAATTCTGAAAATATATCCAACTGCAATTATTTGACTCATATTGCAAATGCAATCTTGCATCTTTTTATGTCATTTTTATTCTGATTAAGAAAAACCTAGAAAATTAAGGAAAGTCTGATGTTTTGCAAACTATTCTGAAAAATGGATGCTTCAGTGATTGCACGATGTGTAGATTGCTGCAGAAACGTATCGCACTGATATTTTGACACATTTCAGGTGAAAGAAATTTTGCATATTATGGAATTTGAAAATTGCAGTAGGCCATATTGCAGTTTAATCCTAATTTTAAATTTATAGCTCAACCTCTCTAACTTCTATAGTAAAAAATGCTAAGCCTTCCAAGGATCCAAAACAGGAAAAAAGATGCATTGCTGTCAAAGATTGACATCAGCTTTAATGTTTTCTGATGATAAAATCCCAAATATACATGCTGACATATACATTAATACCATTTAAATGAGACATCCTGTAAATGCATTGCATTATTTTAGCTAATATGTGCAAACCTAATCTTGACAACCTCACCTTCGATTTCCACATACAATGGCTTTGCTGCAGTCCTGCGACTAATCATGCTGTAGAGCAAATCACTCCGTCTTTTATCAATTGGAGCCATTCCACTGCCAAACCATGTCAATCCATGAGGAGGTCGATCCAAACAGCCAGAAAAAGTGCACAGTATCCGGTCAACTTCAAAATACAACACAATACACAGACTCCCAATAATAAAGTCCACTATAACAACATTACGTCTCATCCTGCAGTTAGGGCAAAAGATCATCAGGAGGTCAGTGGGTCACAGAGCTGCTATAGCACCACTGACCAGAAAAAGTTAACTTTTGAGGTAAAACTCAACGGAATTGTACATGAAACTGGACATTTTGTAAGCAAACATTAATCTTTTAACTCCATAATGTACTCATCCACGATGGAAGCAATAAGATCATGGAATCATGTAAAAAATGAATGACAGATCAACCCCAAAAAGGCAAAATAATCCACTGTTGGCATGCAGTTCCTACTTGAACTTGCAATCCTCCTGTGATCTCTGCCCTCTTGTCTCAAGCTGATTCCAGCGTGCAAGGTCGCTCACTGTATGCCAAAGCAAAAAATTGGCGCTGCAGAGATTGGCACAGCTGTTGTATGTGGAGGTTGTGGGTCAGAACATTGTGAGAAGTATGGTGTCCTGATTCTTGTTGGAGGGTGAAGTTCTAGGGCTATATGGCCCTTAAAACAAAAAACAAAATTCCAGAGGCACACTCCAAACTGAGTGTTTTCAGGAATTCTTCCAAAATGCTTTGTGAATCATCAGCAAGAATTGCCTTTAAATAAAGGATGTGATATCATGAACCAATGTTGTTTGAGTGCATTATGGACCTATGTTTGAAAATGCGTTTAAAAAGATGTTGGGCATGGTTTAGCTCAGCTGATAGAGCAGCCACTCAGATGCTGTGGCAATAATCCTCAACGCACTGGTCACAGGATCAATTCCTGATTGTGGTGCATATTTAGCACCCTCTTTCTTTCCCCATATTTCCTATCTGTCTTTGTCTGTCCTATTCAAAAATGCCCAAAAATCAAAATATGCTCAAAGTAGAAGTATCTTGTATTGTTGTTCCATCTTTTTTATGTTTTACTTGAGTGAATTTACAGAGCAGTAATATTAATTTTACATTCATAAATTTGAATCAAAGTCACTGTACTTTTACTCAAGTACAGTAGTCCTGTACTCTTTCCCCCTGTGTTTTTCTCAAACAAAGGATTTGTGTTGCCTTATGTAATCTTATTTTTTATTTTAAGTGTGGGACCAGCAATTAATATAACAGAGGCTGGAGTTTTCTTTCAAAATGTATGTAATGTGTTGTAGACGTCTTCTCATAGCACAACAACAGAGGAAAAGACAAAAAAGACTCTTTAAATGTATTTTCACTTAATTAGACGGCCCGCAGCAGGAAAATCAGGGACTAATTGGTAGGCGTGATATGTGATTGATGTCAAAGGCCAGGCTCGAGCTGTGACACTGTGCTGTAGACACGACAACATCACCAATTAGCAGAGCGTCGTCGCAATACTGATTGGATATTATCTGAGCAGTGCAGCGAGCTGTGAGCACGTTCTGCAGGGTCACAGGGCTGAATTAGCCTGGTCGCTCTCGGTTTAATTAATGAGCCGGTGATGGTAGTATAATTGCTCTTCAAAGCGGAGTCTCCTCTGACACTGCTGTAGAGCAGCTCTGTACACATCAGTGTCACTTTGAAGGCCCAGGTCTGCTACCATAGGTCTCATCTCCGCTGGCATTCCCCCAAACTGCCTACCCCGACCCCTGACCTCAACCACTGCTGCAGCCACAGTGGGATACATATGACTGTGCTGGAGTACATGAAATATTCAGCAACAATTTCTGCCACATTTGAAATAATACCTTGAAATGTTAATGTGCTCCCTCTGCTTGTTTTAAGAGGAAGGCATCCCAAGGTGCTAATGTTTCGACTGCACTGTTACAGGGGACTCTGCTCAAACCGTGGTCAGGGTCATAGTAAAAACCCTACGCTGGAGAAATTACCACAGCAAGGCTTTCAGCTCAAGAGTAGAGCACTCTTAGACCCACATATTTTAATTTCTTCTTATAACTTGCTTAAATGCTTGTTCTACAAATGCGGACATGCACTTTTAGAAATGCAACCAAGGTGTAACTGTCCTTTTTCATATGCTGATACATAAACACAGCCAGTACTTGAACACTCCTGACATCTCTGACATTGATTTTCATTAGATTCACAGTGGTTGGCATGTTGACAGTTCCACCAGCGTCTTTGGTTCTGAATGTGTCTATTGTGGCAGGATTACGCAAGCCCAGGGTTTATACAGTGACAGGCCATGATCTGATATCTGCAGCTATTAGCCTGGCCTCACCCACTAGGTGCCTCTTCAGCCTTATCCTGCCAGAGACATTGCGATGTTATCAGGTCCGGTGATACCTCCATCACCTGACACAGCTTGTGGATTAGTAAGGGACTTGCCACAGGCTGTTCTGTGGTGTGGAAACATTGCAATTCGCCTGGAAAAGCTGACACATTACTACGAAAACACTAATACTCTGAGCTAGAGTTCAGGTAAAGTGTATGTTTCTGGCAAATCAAGTTTTCGTTTTATGTTTGCTTATTTGTTTGTATGTCAGCTAGAATAGCACAAACACACACAGAAACACAACCTTTTTTCAGATTTTCTTTTTGCTCGCAGTCAGATTCAGTGAGCCCTGCAGAGGAAAACACACTTGACTGCACAGCTCCTCCATGTGCCTGTGCCCTTCAGACCTGACAGCAAGGCATTAAATATTAGTGCCGTTTTACGGCGGGTTTGTAACATGGTTATTCCAGTCAGTGGGCTTGCCCTCCCAATGTCTGTGCCCATGGTGGGGCTTTGGTTTGACAGCACTGTAGCAAAAAGCTATCCTGAGGGAGGCAAACCTGCTTTAGAGCCTTTAGCAGCCAATGCACACACCTCCATGCACACTATGGGAACATCAGCATGAGTAGGCTCATAAAATTTCATATGACATAGTGCAAAAATGTGCCTATGCATGTGCAGAGGCTGTAAAGTATATATAAATACTGATGATACATGAGACTTGCGCATACAGCTACTGTACATTTAACCAGCATGCTGCATACATGCAGAAGCACCTGTTCCATTTGTACCTCACAGTATGGTCAGTAGATGGGTTCAGTTACAAGAATCTCTTTTACCACAGTATTAATTATTCTGTCCAACATTAAACAACAAAGATATAAAAAAAATGAAGCACAATAGCTCATTGTTTTATAACATGATATCTTTTTGGTAGGGATGTAAGACTACTTCATAATGAATTAAAATCAGTACAAACATGGATAGTTTAAATCTATGAGACTAAAGCTCACTTTCTGCTTCTCAGTTTATATGTTTGATATCAGTAAGGGTTATGCCACAGCTGCCCTAAACTAACAGCATCCATAATTACCAAAATCATTTTTGATGTTTCTGCAATGGTTAATACGCCAATATGTAGAAGCTCTTTAACCCAAATGATATTTTTAATGCTAAAATATAATTATTATTTTTATCCATGAATTTTAAAATTTACTGATTTACAAAAAAACTGAAAAAATATTAAAGCACATTATTATTTTTTGATTAATTTGTTAAATTATAGTTATTTACTTGCATTCCTGAATAGAAAAATGAGTTTTAGTGGTTGAATGTTATACTTGATTAATTTTGGACTTCTCAGAGAAGCCCAGTGAGCCGGCTCAAATTTGGGTGAATTCAGTTTGAAATCCCTCATTCCTGTTCAAAATGGTAACACATTTTTAGTTTTAGTTTTTAGTTTTAAACAAGTTTTTGAAAGATTTTTAAAATATTTATGTTTTCTCGTTTTTATGACAGGTGGTCTAGTAAATTTGTTAAGCACTGTACATAATTTTTAAATTGAGTTTTTACAGTATTTTAAATAATTCCTTAAATTTTCAAAGACTGATAACTTCTTAGCTGTTGTAATGTGTATTTTTATGGTGGCTGCCATAGGTTGCAAATTCCATTTCTCAAACTCAACTCTGTGACGTGAAAACATTGCTCAGTGTTGTCCACCTCTGCAGCCTCCTTTTCAACACAACATCTTATTTTGAAGTGAGGACTCTAAAAATAAAAACAGCACCTCATAAGGTGTAAGGTTTACTAAACAGAAAACCAGTACTCTGTTAACATTTCTCATAATGACTAAGACTGCACTTTAAAAGGCACTTCCTGGACACAGATTGCCTGGTGGTTATGTGGTTCCCCATGTCCATAAATAAAGGCATAAAATGCCCCAACATATATATTTAAAAGACACTTTCAAGTTCTTGCAACAAACTGTACCTGGATGCACATGCGCTCTTGCCGTGGTTCCAGCACAAACCTGGAAGTCTCTTTTTCAGTGCATTACAACCTCATTATGAGAAATGTATGTATGAAAACCAAACTTCTTTTTTTTATTATTTTACAAAACAGTGGATCTGCGCAGCGGTGATCTGTAAATGTCATATTGTGTAATTGTTTTGGTTGAGAGCCTCTGGTGGCAGGATATGACATACTGTGTGTTTAGGGGCTTTCTGTGATTCAGACTTTAGGCAGACTTGTTTTTAATTGTTTGGTAAAATTACATCCTCTAAAATAGTGAGAACCTGTAGAGTGAGCCCACTCTTGTGGCATGTGTTGTGTTGTGAGTTTTGTGTTTTGTTAGATTCCTCCTTTTTGGTTGTTGATATGCCTTAGGGAACATGTTAAGTCATTTTTCCTAACATAAGCAGAATGATGGTAAACTTAATGTACCAGCGAAGGTGAGAAGAATTGCATGCCTATTAGTATTTTAAAATTGCTATATGTTGCCTCACACTCATTTCAGGCTTAATGATTACCAAGAACAGAATAGGTTATTAGACAAACAGGACTGTTTTCAACAGGCAGGCAGAATGCAGTCATCATGGTTGTTCATACAGTTGAATCACAGGAGTTTTTAATTGTCATTAAGTTTTAACCCTGGTAGTGTCTGGGCATGTTTGTCCAGGGGGCTTTCAAGTCAAGTTCTGCCACCTTTAGTCTATAATGCCAGTTTTTCAATTAACACCATCCAGTCATTGATGCGAGGGGAGCACCGTGAGGAGGGGCAGCTGGGGTATTAGTTAGCTATTCAGCGAGGATCTCTTGCATGTGTTGCCACATGACAAACTCACTGACACTTCTGGCCTTTGGGTGGCGCAGAGGGGTTTGTTGCAGCAAATGACAGTGACCTCCCATGTGCCCCGCTCCCCCGTCGCCTCCTGGTGGAATTGATTAGGCATAATTGGAGGGAGTCAGAAGCTGAGACAAGTGGCTCTAAATAAATTTGGCTAGTGTTAATTGCAGATTCCACTGTGTGTGTGTGTGTGGCAGTGTGAGGGGTAGAGAAACACTTAGCCACCGGCTGACAATGGAGGATTAATTGGACTCCTCCAATGAACATAATTAGACTGATTGTTGGGAGAGATAAAGCAAAGGTTTTATGAGAGCAGCAGCTCTGTCAGCTCTAAGAATATCATCTCTTCCTACTCCTTTCCAATTCCTCCTCTGTGGTGAGTCCCCTGTACAAAGTCGATGCTCCTTATCCCTCTTGTAGCTGTTAGGGAGTTTCAATCCCCGCTCATAGAGAAGGAGTGGATCACAGGTTCATGGTTACTGAGCCATAGGGTGATAGCATCTCTTCAGGGGAACAGTCCAATCTTCTGTTCCTGCTACGGTACAGCCTCTGCATCCATGGGTCTTGATTACATCAGTTACTGGGCTTTTACTGGCCATAAATTCAAAGAGCAAGAGAGCCCTCTGCTGGATGAGGAGGCTACCATGCATTTAAAAGATGAGAAGGATTCTCAAGCAATCCAGACCATATGAATCCAATTGCAGCTGGGTTCATTCCTGCTTCAAGTGGAAATGATTTGGGAGCCTCAGAGCATTACTCAGGCTTGGCCAGGATCATTGATATTAACAACAGCAGGGACTTGTGGGACTTCAGAATCCCTCAGGGCCCTTTCACCACCCAGGAAACTTGCTGAGCTGGAGCTCTGTTGTATGGAGCTCTGACAACGACCTCTTGGATGGTGCCCAGGTCTGAAACAGAGAGGAGGCCTCAGCAGACTGCTTCAAAGGAAGGGCAGAAAGAGAAGAACAGTGCATTTGACAAGATTCATCAGATGAGGTTAACCACAAACGGCTGCATGCTAGCTGCTACTATAAATACGACATGAGAAGAAAAAAACAGCAAATGGAGGAATCAAAGAACATGTCAGAGACTTTCAGAGTCTATGCCTCGCTCTGCCTGAGTTCATAGTGTGACAAGGCAGGAGTTGAATTTCTTGGAAAAATTAGAGGTGATGAAAGACGTTCCTGAAACTGAAAGACAGCATTAAATTCTTCTAAAGGTTTGATTAATAGGCCAGTATTCAAAACGCATGTTCACTATTTGAAGTGAACTATTCACATAGACGACCACAGTCAACAAAAGACGTAAGGAATGGTTAATTACATACTGTACTTCTGTTTACCAATGAAGATGGCTTCATTTTTTGGGGCTTTTCATTTACAATGCTTGGAAAAATGTCCCTTTCCTGATTTCTTTTTGTTTTGCACATTTTTAACTTAAATGTTTAAGATCATCAAACCAATTTTAATGTTGGGCAAAGGTAATCTGAGTAAATACAAAATACAATTTTTAAATGATGATTTCACTTATTGAGGGGAAAAAGACACCCAAACCTTACCTGGCCCTCTTAAAAACTCATCCTGTTTGCAACACATCATGCCACAATCTTCAGAAATCCAAGAACAGGTAAGAAACAGAGTCATTGACATCTCCCAGCCTGGAACAGGTAACAAAGCCATTTCTAAGGCTTTGGGACTCCACTTAATCACAGTGAGAGCCATAATCCACCAATGTAGAAAACTTGGAACAGTGGCAAACTTTCCCAGGAGAGGCTGGCCTATTAGACATCTGACGTAAAACTAACGCAGAATTTTATACAAAAGAACATCACACTTCAAAAATTGAGGTGGTAGTCTGATGGTCTGGAGCAGCTTAGCTGCTTCAGGACCACTTGCGGTAATTGATGGAACCATTAATTCTGCTCTCTACCAGAAAACCCTGAAGGATAATGTTGGGCCATCAGTTTGTGACCCATTAGGGTTATGCAACAGGACAATGATCCGAAACACACCAGTAAGTCCACCTCTGAATGACTTGACCTTCTGAGACCTGAGTTTTTGTTTTGAATACATTTTTAGTTTCTCCCATTTATTTGGAATAAGTAGGACCTGAAAAGTTTTAAAGCTCAGACTTGGAATAGAAACTTTTCCAACAAATCCCCCTAAAAATTTCTCATAGCCTAATGTTCCAAAAGATTGCATTGCAAATACAGTGCTTAACAAATTTATTAGACCACCCTAACCCTAACCAAAGTCAGGTTTATGCCACAGCTGCCCTAAATTAACAGCATTGGTAATTACCAAAATCATTTTTGATGTTTCTGCAATGGTTAATACACCAATATGTAGAAACTCTTTAACCCAAATGATGTTCTTAATGCTAAAATATAATTATTGTTGTTATCCATGAATTTTAAAATTTACTGATTTACAAAAAAACTGAAAAAATATTAAAGGACATAATTATTTCTTGATTAATATGTCAAATTATAGTTATTTACTTGCATTCCTGAACAGAAAAATGAGTTTTAGTAGTTTAATGTTATGCTTGATTAATTTCAGACTTCTCAGAGAAGCCCAGTGAGCCGGCTCAAATTTGGGTGAATTCAGTTTGAAATCCCCCATTCCTGTTCAAAATGGTAAAACATGGAGAGCTGACTGAAAATGAAAGGGTCCGCATTAAAGCACGTCATGATGCTGGATGGTCTCTGAGACAAATATGATAGGTGGTCTAATAAATTTGTTAAGCAGTGTATATATAAACATTTTTAAATTGAGTTTTTACAGTGTTTTAGATAATTCCAAAAATTTTCAAAGATTGATAAGGTCTTAGTTTTTTGGTCTTTGAGACAAATATGACAGGTGGTCTAATAAATTTGTTAAGCCCCCAAATCCTTGAAAATGAAGGGACAGTTCTACAAAATATTTAAAGACCCCCCCCCCCGACCTTAAAGTTCAATAACATTCTGGACAATTATCTAAAAAATTCTTATAACAAAAATGATGGAAAAGCCAAAATGTAATGTCCTCATATGTTCATGCAGGATCTTAGGAGGTTAAAAAAATAAACAACCTTATGAAAACCCTCCAAAGCAGCTGAGCTTAAGCAATTCTGCAAAGAAGACTGGGCCAAAATTCCTCCACAGTGATGTGAAAGACTCAGTGCCAGCAGTTGTTGTCATAGTCTAGTTTTAAATTTGTTTGATCTGTAAGTATGACAAACATGCCAAAAAACAAGAAATCAGGAAGAGGGAAAATATCTTTTCACAGCATTGTATATGTATTTAGCTCCTGCTGTACTCAGTACCTTAGATTACTCCTTCTTACCCTTTCTTCCACACATCTTATGTCCACACTTACAGTGGCTGATACCTTAAAGCAGTGCTTGAAATGGAAATCCGATCAGTAGATCACAGAATTAGCCATTACCAGTCTTCTGTTAAATTAAATAATGCTCCCGTCTTTTCTTATTTTCCTCAGAGCCATAACAGCATGCTGAAAAACTGACCATCTCGTTAAAAAATCCTCAGAAATCTTCAAAGAACTGGAAACATCTGCACAAATGTTGTTTCCATGGACACCTGTCATGTTTCTGCCGAGCTCTAAAAGGGAAAACAATGTTGGGTTTCTGACCCGAACCAAAGACTAAAAAGTCAGCAAGCTTTCCTGACTGACAAGCAGGCAGCCTGGGGGGTTGGCTGAGCCGAGCAGGGCTGCTGAGGGCCGAGGGTTGAAGACCTTGACTTCTGCACCCGTGGTGTGATGGAGAGACTTGGCCTTCCAGCAAAAAAGAGACAAGAGGCCTCCGCTCAAAGCCGAGGCACCTCAGGGAGACATTTTGATGCATGATGGGTGGAATAAAACAGAATAAAATGGGATCAACCCGTGCAGCAGCAGTTATTGGTGAAAGGGAGGGGGGTTTCTGCAGCCCTCTGGCAATGCTCAACCTAAGGCTAGCTTTTTCTTCCATCCTCTGTGTTTTACAGTATGGAACTCCCACTGGCACCCCGAGAGAAGAAAGGCTGTTTTAAGATGTTCTGAAGAAATACTAGTACATTGACATATCCGTTTTAACTCAGCTGGGCATAAAATGGGAAAGTGGCTCCCCTTTGAGAGGAACTTAGTGACCTTGGCAGGAAGTCTGAAAGAATGCAGCCAAATTCTGGACTCTAGCTTTTTTTTTTTTCATAGTCTTAACATGCACATTGTTTTCTTTGGCTTTTGAATCACATTTTATAAAGTAACTATGACTGTTTAAAGACAGCTTTTTAAAACGGGGTCAGTTGATCATCATGCCATTTTATTCCTGATCAGGCTTTTCTTTCTGTATTTTATTCATTTCAGCTGCAGGTGGATGCATAGGAACCACAAACTCTATGAAGATTTGCCATGTGTCAAGCTGAAACTGTTAGCAGTTGTTCACTTTCCAGCACTCTGAAAACTTGCCAGTTCACACCGCTGCAACTGGAGTAGACGATGTTTCAGTTTTCAGAAACAACTCTCACAATCACTCAGTTTAACCCTCTGAGACCGGCATTGTCAACAAGACACATGTGCTATTAAGAGTTAAACAACTTTTGAACCATAAATCATAGCCACTTTTCCTTCTGAAAGCCCTCCATTGTGTTGTTCTAATGACACCGTCCATGCCTTTGTAGAAGGTAACAGAAGGTTCTCTAGAGAGCCTGGAACTTGGGTGACTTTCTAGGGTCTTTAAAGATTAAATCCACAAAAGTAACTCTGATATTGAATGTCTATAATACCTTTTTATCATTCCTGCAGCTAGCAGCTAATTATGTCTGAAATATTGCCTGTTGGTATCCCACAATGCTTTGTGATTGGGCTGTGACTACCAATGGCAGGCCATTCCATCACGTCACGTCATGCTTTGCCGAACAGTGCCTGTGCAAACATGAAAAATCATCATAAGGATGAACAGTAACAGATCACTCTCTCTTTACTTTAGTTTGCAGTCCCTCAGTCATACACAGGGAAGAAGGTTGCAGTTGTTAAATTGAAGCTTCTTGTTGTTTTAGAAAGGGTTTCACATTAATATCGTCGAAGAATGGCACATCAGTGGTTGTCTTGACCGGTCTTGATGGAAAGTCCCAAGTCTGGCCAGTAGGAGACTGAGACAAGATCGAGTAAAAATGCTCTGAATTCAGAGACAAGGCCATGACATTGAAAACAAGGACTTGAGACCAGTCTCAAGACCAAGACTGTTCTAGAGTACTACATCTCTAGGAACAGGAGTGGTCAGCATTTTGTTGTTTTTAAATGTGCTTTATAAATAAATTTGGATTTGGATTTTGGATTTTATTCAGTCGGAAGCTTCAGTGTGAACAAATACAATCATTCATCTAACAACATTTTGTATTTTGACGAAGTACTTGTCGTGTGTGGCATTTGCAGCCTCCGTAGCATCGATCAGCTTGCAACATCCAGAACCAGCTTTTTGCAATTTTAGGAACTGAATCACAGGCAACATTATCAGCCAGCTTGATTCGAGCTGCAACGGCTCAGTTCATACAGCTGTAACTGCTGTCAGTGGTGTTCTTTCTTTGGTTTGATCTGGGCTAAAATAATAGCCTCTAAAGTACAGAGTGACACGCTGTTTTCTTTGTAAATGCTTTGTGAACTATCTTGCTGATTGGGGAGCCTACTGTTGTACATTATTTCCAACTAGGCCTTGATTCCGTCATGATGGATGCCTGCTCCCTGAGTGGATCTCTCCAGTAGAACAGACTACAGAAAGGTGCTGAAAAGAGGGAGAGGTGACAATCGAATGGGATCTCCTTAGGAGAAGGCCATCTCATCGTTTCATCTCACGAGTTGTTTTACCTTGGCCACCGGGTGGCTCCCACCTGGCCTCAGTAGGATTGTGACTGCCGGGTTGGTCGAGAAGTCATGGCCACAGATTAACTCTGCTATTTATGGCCCAGGCCCGTCTAACTGCAGCCCCAGAGATGGGAAATATTGCTCACTTAGCAGGATTACTGGGTGCCGTAATGCCCCAAAGGCCTGCTTTATGGCAGGCCATAAATGTTCCCAGGGAGAGGCAGCGAGAGTCGGATTGATTAGCGCTCTGGAGGAAAGTCGATCCGTTACCCACGCCCCACTGGGGAACGCTGTGATGGATGCTTCCGGGAGGTTGAGAGAGGCACTGAAAGGGAGGGGAGGGCACTTTGCTCTGCACCACGCCAGTCCTAGACATCCCCGTTGTGACAAAAGATGGAAGGCTCCCATTGCTCGCAGGGCCGCAGGAGGTTGTCAGGCAGTCACAGAGCTATAGCCTTGCTTTGCAGCGGCCCTTCACTATCCCCACTGGCAGACAAATGGAGAGGCGACCTTGCCTCATGCTGCCATTTACCAAGGTCCCCCTTGACACTGTGCGTCCCCCAGACATCAGTCATTTCAAAAGATGGACCCCACCTACACCCCACACCCACTCTGGGGCAATCATTTGCTACAGAACAGCAGGCCCTTTTTACTTTCATAGGATGCCACTATTATTTTGGTTCATGACACAGTGATAGCATTGAAAATACCTTAAAACGTTTTAATTATTCCTAATCATATTCCAGCAACAAATTGTTAAGGTTGGCATGCATGCCATTGGTAACCAGCCTTATAAATGCACAGTGATCTCTGCCTCTGGGGTTTCACTGTCATAATAACAAAAGATGTAATTTTATTACTTCATGAGGCAGCACAGAATCATGCAGAAATCAGGTTAATGATGCTAGTATGTTTTTTCTCACCCATTGATGTATTCAGTTTGTGTGTGATCCTTGGGGCCAGGCACCTAAACAAAATGCATGTTGGTCTTTAGTCAAATTATACTTAACTGGGATAAAACACTGTTTGAAGCATTTAGGATACTCCTGTGCATTATCCAAGGAAACATATAGTAAAGGATTTGTTGTTTTGGTGCTTGAATGTTGAAATGAAACACATTTTAGCATTTAGACCAGGCACGTAGTCATGATAATGATGAGGATCATGATTTCTGGTGCTTGTACATGTTCAGCCTGTCAATGCAGTTTCCCCAGAAGGGCTGGATAATCAAACACCCTCTAAAAAAGCAGCATGAAAGCTAAGTGATAGGACATTACGTTCGGGTTCTTTCTCCCCAGGTAGTGCTGATTTCTTTGGCCATGACGTTATGCTCACTGCATCTCTCACCTCTTCCCTCTGGCTCCATGCTGTTCTTCAGTCTCCCTGACATGCCTACACAGTTGGACTGTGGCTGCCCTCAGACAGGCCTTTTAACAGCTTCAATATTTTCCAGATGCCTGACTTAGCATATTGACTGCATATGTGTGTGCTTTTGATGGATGTGATTTGCAAGTAGCACATATGAAAACCAATTAAGAGGCCATGTGCACATGCATGAAAAGTAAGCATTTACAAATAAATATGCAAAGAGAAATTCAAAAGTGCAAGTCAGTTTGGCACAGCATTAGAGGCCATTTCTCATTTTATCAAGGGAGCTGGTGCATGGTACGATGAAAGGGGGTCATCAACGTGACCTAGCTGTTGATGGAGCTGTGCTCTTACAATTTATGTGTGCCTTCATCTGCTGTTTCCACTGAAGCAAAAGTGTTATTTAGGACCCTAGAAGCTCTGGGGAGCTTGCTGTTCCTTCTGATGCAAATTCTCCATGACTTACATCTGCTATTAGATTACCACCAGAACCACATCAGCAGGTGTTTTTGCTTTGTTTCATGCTGTGCCAGAACTCAAGCTTTTGTCCATTTCATTATGTTACACCCCCCCCCCCCCCCCCCCGCACACTGCGCTGACCCTGAACTTGTATAAACTCTTATTTATTGCTTGAACAGTGCTGCTATTTTTAGGAGTCTTTGTTGAGCGTGCAATCATTTTTTGTCTCTGGTACTGACAATCGAAGCCAAGCTTTTTTGGTCACAGTTGCAGTCACTTTTTCTTGTTTTACTAGTTAAGTCACAAGAGAGTAGGAAATGCCTGTCATCCAGATAAAGCTGATTAGAGAGCATATCAGATAAATGAAGATAATTACTGTCATAATACAAATGGAACAGCAGTCAAGATAAAATCACAAAGCCTTTATACAGTCAAAGAGCACAGCAGCTGATGGAGAGATGATAGATAAAGGAGTGTATGCCCAGAAAGTGTTTGTGGTGAAACTTGGGGCTTGTTTAGCATAGTTTACAATGTAAAAGAATACATGGTATGGACAAAAGTATTCAGCTACACCTTTTAGTTATTGAATTCAGTCTCCATTTGCAAACATTTGTGATTCTAAATGGGTCTGACTGACTTCAAGCGTTGTACCGCGATAGATGTCATCCTTTGCAGTAAGACGGTTCATGAAATTTCCTCCCTGCTGAATATTACATAGTCAATGGGATATTATTAGAAAGTGGAAACATTTAGGAACAACAGCAACTCAGCCACAAAGCAGAAGACCACATAAAATCCCAGAGTGTGATCAACGACTGCTAAAGCGCATGGTGCGTAAAAGTCGCCAACACTCTGCTGCATAGCTGAAAAGTTCTGAACTTCCACTGGCATAAAAACTGTGCATCAGGACCTTCATGGAATGGGTTTCCATAGCCAACAGGTGCATACATGCTTTACATCATCACATTCAATGTCAAGTGTTGGATGAAGTGGTGTAAAGCCCAACAACACTGGACTGTGGAGCAGTGGAAGTGTGTTCTGTGGAGTGACAAATGATGCTTCTCTGTTTGGCAGTCAGATGGACGAGTCTGGGTTTGGCAGAGAGGGAGAACGCTACCTTCCTGACTGCATTGTGCCAACTGTAAAGTTTGATGGAGCAGCGATAATGGTATAGGGCTGTTTTTCAGGGTTTGGGCTTTGCCCTTTATCTCCTGTGTTAATGCTTTGGCATACCAAGACATTTTAGACAATGCAATACTTAGAACTTTGTGCCAACAGTTTGGGGAAGGCCCTTCCTATTCCAACATGACTGTGCCCCAGTACACAAAGAAAGGACTTAAAAGACATGCTTTTATTAGTTTGGTGTGGATGAACTTGACTGGCGTGCACAGAGCCCTGACCTCAACCCCATCAAGCACCTTTGGGATGACCTGGAGTTGAGATTGTGAGCCAGGCCTTCTCATCCAACATCAGTGCCTGTCCTCATGAATGCTGTACAGAATGAATGGATAAAATTCTCACAGAAATACTCCAAAATCTTGTTGAAAGCCCTCCAAGAAGAGTGGAGGTTGTCAAAGTTGCAAAAGGGGGAACAACTACGTATTGAAGTGCATAATATTTGAATATAATGCCATCACAGCCTCTGTTGGTGTAAGATTGGCATGGAAAACCCCGGATTAGTTTCTGTCATATTAGACAGAATCTGGACTGTTAATAAAATCATAACCAGTTATATTGTTATTTTTTATTATCTAAGCTTTGTTAAAGGCTAACTCCCCCTTGTTTATTTCTCTGTTACCTGTTGTTCCTTGTAGCAGGACTGTAGAAGAAAGCACACGGCTGGCATCCATAAGCCACAGAAGCCTCTATAAGCTCAGAAAAGCTGCTTTCTCCTCGGCTTACAGGTAGAATGTATCTATCCTCACTCTCAACTGCTTTTATACTGCTTTTAGTGTTATCCTCGGGGTGTTGAAATCAGCAGGCCTCATGCTCTCACTTGTCACAAGAGTTAAACCTAGGACAGATGAGAGTGAAGCATGCTAGGCATACATTTAGATGTTATACTAAGAACTCTGTAACCATGAGGACTTCAAATGGCGTTTGTTTGAGTGGGTATCAAACTTAACCATCTCCTACGTGGTGCCTTCTGCAGTATCTTATTTTTGGTGACCTGTATGAACCAGATCAGATACAGTCAAAGTCTGTCAGATCAAGTCATGCGGGATCAGTTCAGATTAGAAAAGGCTGAACAGAAGAAAAAAGACTTTGTTTATTAAACCCAGTGGCGTCACTCAATCATGCTGATCACACCACTTATCAGATGGATCAAGATGGAGGTAAACATTCTCACAGAGATTAGACTCTTTAAATGATCACAGTGATGGTTGTAACCTGTTTGGTAGCTTACAAGAGTCAATGCTTTTATAGTCAAGTATGTTTGCCAGCTTATCTTCTTCTGATTTGAGTTTTATTCTTCCAGTAGGAGCGCCTTTGTAATTCCACCCACTGTACATATTTTAAACTCTCTTGTTTGTCTGTTTGTGAATTAGCTGACTGGCTGCTCAGTAATAATAATCATATCCATCACACTAGCTGGGTTTCCATTACAGTTTTTCGCAAAATAAAAGTAATGTTTTTTTTTATTTTGACTAAGTACAATTGCGCTCTGCATGTGTTTCCATTGAAGGGAGTTTTGGGCATGAGCCTCACAATTCTAGTAAAATCTCATCTCTGTGTGAATCCGCTGCAAGGAAGCTGGACGCTCAAAACCTGTTACATGTTGGTACAGTTATGATTACATCTACAGTGGTTGCCTTGATGATTCTTCTTTTTTGGGCCTTTTCATGCTTTTATTGGATGGAGGAAGGACAGTGGATAGACTCTGAAACAGGGAAGAGAGCGGGGAGGGACATTCAGTAAAGGGCCACAGGCCGGATTCGAACCCGGGCCGCCCATGTAAATGGGTAGCGCCTTCAACCACTCGACCATCTGCACTCCCTTGCCTTGATAATTCTGAACTAAATGTGAAGGCAACGGATATTGGTTCAGAGGCAAAGTCCGTATTCATGGCAAAAGCCACAGGGTGTAGGTATGATGTTAAGAGACGTCTCGTCTCCACTTCGGTCCACATGTACATTGCCATGTTGTCTTGGATTGACTGGTCATGTGACGCGCCTTTAAAGACGCGCACTCTGCTTGCTGTGATCGGTGGGCACTTCAGCAGCACTTACCTGGTGGTATCATATCATATATATATCATATAACCCTGTAAAATCTGGGGAGGGTATGACAGTGTTAGAAAGTGAATACTACCCAATCCTAGTGTTGAGTGGAAGCTGCTGCTACTGTTCTGAGTTTTTCCTGCAGGCCTCTGACTGAAAGCTATGAAAGCTATGCAGTGGGTTGCAGCTGTTTTTCCAAATAAGAATGTCTGTCGGCCGATTTAAAAATTGCAGGACTACCTACTTTGCTGACAGTTTCCTCAAACCTGACACCCTCTGGTGTTTCAGATTACTTCACTATGCAAAATCTTCATTTGTGGTTTCTGTCCTTCTTTTGACAGGTTTCAAACAGCATGAAATGCTGTAGATTTCTCAGTAGAGACTACTTTTTTGCTGTGATTTGTTGTCCTGATTAGTTATATTAATGGGCATTGTTAAGGAAGTCATGTGTGTTGCTTTCATGTTTTTGTATTTGCTGCTCTGAGTTTTTGTTTGAGGACAATTTTTCCAGATCTGTTTGATGTTTTCAAAGATTTTCTTTAAATTAGTTAATTGTTCAGGAATAGAGCTAGCATGATATTAGTCAGGTTGGCCTTAGTTCTTCATTGTCCTCCATAAGTCACAGTTTCAAAAGTCCATAAAAGTGCACACATGAATGTACTCCTCACTTAAAATGACAACACAGGAATCTTTCATTTCCTTTTCTTTTAAATTTTAAAGCCATGCATCCAGCAGTCAATCATCTGTGTCACATCCTGATATAAATTCAACATCGACTCAGATCTTCATGCAAAAGAACCCGTCAGGAACTAAAGAGGGAGATGTGTTGACATTCCTCCTCTCGCTGCAGTGCTAATGCTTCCAAACAGGCTTCCATCGATCTGACCCAGACGACCAGGCGTTCACATCCCTGTAAAAACACACTGGGGATGGAGTTGTAGAGCAATGCGCCATGTCATGTTTGCTTTGTTAGCTCCCTAAGGCCTGGTCTCCCAGCTCCATTTATCAGGAGTGTTTGCACAAGAGGGTAATTTGTAATATTCGCTCAGGGCTTTGGAGATAAGCAAAGGAACAAAGGGTAGGAAGGAGATCAGCACTTTGTTTTCTTTGGACCAACTGCACTGGAAGTTTTGTTTTGCAGCATTTAGATTGTTTGGTTTCCCGTTGAATAGTTGGTTGAGTGAAGAGATTCAGCCATAATACACCCTTACTAATCAGTCATGCTTTATATTCAATATTTTGATTATCAGATACTTCAGTCTCGAGTGATGGCTCTTAGACGTCTAGTTCACTGTTTTTTGCAGAGGACAGCAGCAGCGGTGGGCTCACAATGACAGTGGTTAGTTCGCCATTCCAGCCAAAACTGTGGCTAGGTATTCTCTCCTTTACTCTAAGTCCTAATAGCAATATTATTCTTTAAATTTATTGAATGTAATGCTTAAGTTTCCTTTCCCAAAGTTGAGGAATAAGTCCTTCTCTTTCTAGCCTCCTATTTCCTAGCAAAGCAAAAACGTGTGCCTTTCTTTTCTCTAAATGGTTTGCAACACCATTTAGGCCATTTAGGTTTAAGGCTTTTGAGGGTGTGGGGTTAAAGTGCTCCAAAGAGGTGGCTACAGCCTTCCATGCAGACATCATCTTGGCCCACCTGTTCATTGCACCTGGCAGGTGAGGATAACAAGACTGTAAAGCCCCATGCTGTGTCCTGAAAGGTAAGTCTTTGCAGCTCCTTTCTGTTGTGTCTCAGTCTTGCCCTCCTGTGTAAATTCAAAAATCATTTTAGTTAACTGAAACGAAAACGAAAACTAAAACTGTAATGTGCGCTTACAAAACTAACTAAAATAAAATAAAAATGGAGACGAAATATCCTTAGTTTTAGTCTTTGACACAACCATGCTGACTGGCACCTACACCCAACTCTGGGAGTGTAAAATTGCCTGATCTGCCTGATTGGTTAAAACTTCACACAGTGGTAGTTTAGTGGCTGGAGTTTTATTCAAACATCATCATTAAGTAAATAAAACGATATGTGAAGAGAAGCCTGTTTTAATGTGTTTTTAAAAATGTATGATGCTCACTGAGCCCCGACATCTATTCGTATAAAACTAAAACTAAAACGAGTAAAAATGAAACTAAAACAAGCATTTTTGCAAAATAAAAACTAAACTAACAAACCAGCAGTCAAAACTAAACTGAATCGAACACAGAAAGTGAAAACTAAATAAAAATAGAAACTAATGAAAAATCCAAAACTATTATAACCTTGGTACTCACAACTGTTAAGAGCTACACCACCCTTGGCAATTTCACCAACTCTTACAGCTCCTTAACTCCTGATCTGTGGTCAGACTGTCTTCACAAAGTCTCCTCCTAGCAGGAGTTCACCCACCAGGGTGTCTGTGCAGAGAGGAAGCTGCCTCCTACACTTTGTATACAGAGTCACTGGATAGTTTTTTTGAAAAATTCAAAGCTGCCTATGGTGATATCTGTTATATTCAGATAATGGAAACATGTCTGATAAAGCTTTTTCACTTTACTGAGTGTTCCCTAGGAGGATTCTGTGAAGGGTGTGTAAGGTAACTCTGGTTTGTCTGATAATGTTGGAATGTGGGGGGTTTATAGTAAGGTGAACTTGTGTTACTTAAAAAGCTGGGAGTACAGGGACAGAGTTTGTGAATGATGGTTAGGAAGATGTCAGATGAAGCAGTTGCGACAAGTCAGTGGATTTGGATAAAGAGGAATCATGCCAGCTGGGGGTCAAAATAAAGACAATAACCACTCAAGTCAAGAGGGAGTAAAGGGAGGTAGAGCCCCAAGCCCACTCAGGCAGGGATCAGTGCTAGCCCCAATCAGTGCACCTGTTTCCCCTGCCTTCTTTCTAAGCTCTTCCTCTTCACACTTTTTCTCTTGTGTTCTTTGCAGTTTCATGTGTGCCCAGTGTGGTACCAGGAATAGTCGTCTATTCGTAGTTGCAGCTATGAGACATGTTGGGGTTGGTGGTGTCAGAAGAGCCACTACCTGGAGCTTGCATGAACAGAGAAGGTGACAGTATTGTTTAGGCCGTGATGGCTGTGTGTCCATGTTGTAATGGTGGGAGGGGGGAGCTAGCATGGAGGGGACTGCTTTGGGACACTGGAGATCACTACTCAGCCCTGTGTAGGTGTCACTGACTAAGTGAACGAAGTGTTCCCACTTAACAACACTGGCGATGTGCTGGCTGTTCGCTGCCCTTCAGTCTGCACAGTTGACATGTGGGGCCAAGAGTAGGGGGTCAGCTGGGGTTAGAGGTCACACTGTGTTCTTATCCTTTTAGTAGGGCAAAGGCATTTTGTTTTTACTTGAAAAACTTTGCACCAGCAGGAATATGAAAAATATGTCGTCCATCTGTGAATGCACCAGCACTTACATTTTAAAGGCCATGCTCAAGTCCACCTTCATTTGAATGTCTGCTTTATTCAGACATGCCTTAAACTTCTTTTTTATTTTATGTAGTTTTTTGCAGGACCTCTATTAAAGATGCACTTAAAGTAATCATACAGATAGATTGCAGTGAAAGCTCTTTCAGCAGGGCACCAGTGCAGGCATTTATGTACCCCTATGAAGTCCAGGGATACCATTTTTTTATTATTATTATTATTGCAATAAGATGCCCAAATCAAATTTCACTCATCAGTGAAATGCAAGACAGCCATGGTCTGTGGCCTTGCAGCTGCTGTAATATAAAAGAGTGTAGAATGAATGAAAGAGAGGGGAAAATAAAAAGCCTCTCCATCCTTGGAAGGTCAAGTAGACAGGCATTTTTACTATATCTCCTATCTGTGTGGCTGTGGTTCTAGCAGAAACTCACTGAGCAGCAGTGTGATAGGAATCACAGAGAGGTAATGGTGAAGTCAGAGGGAGAGCTGGGTCTTTTGGGAGTATTTTTCCTCACACTACTGCAGGCCTTTAGATTTATTTGATTGGCCCTCACTGTCTCCCTCTCTTTGATAAATTCAATATGTAGACATATAAGAGATTATCAACTTCAAGATCTTTGCCCTCATGGTGAAATAGTCCTATGAGGATGTGCATTTTGTCCTTTATGGATGTCAGTGGAATTGTGCCTTTTTAAACATAATCTTAACATTTATCCCAACCATGAGTTTTTCCTGGTAAATCTTGATCCCATGTGTTAGGCAACCATCCAGGGTGTGGGTTATCTGACCCAGCTTTGCTTGATTGTTGACAGAGCGCAGCGCAGCGCAGGCAAATGTCAAGCAGAATCAGACCTCCTTGTCTATTTCTTTCACCCTCTCTATCTGTTCCTCTCACAACCTCTTTGGTATTGATTTAAGGCTGAAGGTGGTCTCTGTGGACAGAAGGCAGGCCGGCTGGCAGGTGATGTTAGCTGTGATTTAAATAAAAGATAATTCTAGCTCAACAATGCCAGACAAGCCGTTGGGCAGATCAATCATGTGCTTGTGTCTGATGCAGAATCTTCTCAGTATGTAGTAGACAAACGTACATGAGGGCTGATGTTTTAGATAGTCTACGTAAAAGATAGCATTTCCAGGACCATTTGTACTGGTCCTAAATGAGTCTGGTATGATGGTGCTGCTTTAGATCGTCCTTTGTGTTTCAATTGTCAAACCAGACTATTGATCATCATTATTTACAGTACTTCATTAAGAAGCAAACAGATTAGCTGTACTCTTACGTGTAATACTTTTATCTTAAAGTTTATGACATCCCGGGGCCAACTTTGACCACATTTCAGAAGTTCTACATGATAAATACTGTGTGTATTTCTTTGATTTAGTTGGCCGAAAATAACATCAATGGTTCCCTACCTCACCTGCAAAGGCACTTCATTATCAACACTTAAAATGAGTTTTGGCAGTTTTTAAAAAGTAGTTTTTATAGTGTTTGCTGTCCTGGTGGTTCAAAAATGATCCAGGGGTGCATAGCCAGAGCCAAAATGATAAACAATATCTGCAAAATTTGACTCTAAAGCGAGGTTTTGTTCTATATAAATCAGGCACATTGACTATAAAATACCAAAAGATGTGTAAAAAATGTGCTAATGCTGGAATAAAGTTGGTTGCAGCTCTAACTAAAGAATTTTACAAATGCTTTACCAAAGGTATTCCTGCCCTGGTGAGATTAGGGTGATTAATCTGCTGTCATTAAAATCCATATACAGTTTGGTATATGGTAATTCTTTGGTAATTGGTAATTCTTTGGTAATTGTAATTCTTCGGTAATGGTAATTCTTTTCAAGGATCCTCATGGATCCTTGAAAAGAATTAAAAAATCTTAAATTTGCATGTTTTTAACTGAATTTCTTTCACAAATTGTTGCATTAATATTCTCCATAATTCGGGAAACTCAATAATGGTTACTCAAAATTTCCTTGGGTAGGACCTAAAGACCCCCGTCTTATTTTATATGACTCACTGTGTTTGAATGAACCTTGTACTGCTGTAAAACCCTAGTTCAGTTCTCTAACATCAGGGCTGCCAAAGTTGCCCACTTAAAAAATCCACCCTTATTTTCACAGGTCCTCCCTGACAAAAGTGTTTCTCTTTTTTTAATAGGTAAACTGTTTAGAATCAGCTCAGCATACCTATAAAAATAGGTTATGAATAAATATCACCACATGGCATATTGACAGAATAAAGCAAGGAAATGTGCCAGCGGTCATCAAATTTGGGCATTAATGGCCATAGCATGTCGTTGCCCTTTACCATCTGGCCTCAGTTCAGTCTTAAATTGGATGTTTAAAAGTGTATGGGCACCCTAATATACAAAAAAATGTTTAACTAAAAATAGCAATATGGCACATGCAAACAGTGTACATTGACCTAAATTTAGAATAAAGGTGTAAAATTGGTTTAAATAAGTTGAAATGAAATTGAGAAAAATGATCAAACACAGTAACTGGTGAGACTTTATCATGCTTTTTAAACAGTGGGACTAGATTGGGTCTAATTTGGCAACATAAGGATAGTCCAAATGAAGAAAACACAAGGGTAGATGAGTTTAATACATCAGAGTTACAGGTGCATTTGCTTGTTTTATCATCATACGCAACAGTAGGAAAGTCAGCATTGACTTAGCAAAAATACTACTGGCTCATAACTAGTGTAATGACACTATGGTTAAGCCACTGTGGCATCTCTCTGCAGCCACAGTGATGTAACTAAGTGACACCGCTACTCCTCTGTGGCTGGATAGCTCAGTGGTTTACATTGCTGACTGTGGCATGGGAGAGTGGGGGTTCAAATCCCAGTCAAAGCAACAGTGCCCAGTATGGGCCCTTGGGCAAGGTCCTTAACGCCAGCAACTTCTGTCCTAGATGTAAGGTGCTTTGGATAATTGGTTTGCTAATTGACATTGTAAATTGTGTACTCCTTAATGTTTGTTTTGGTTAAAAAAATCACTGACAGCTCTGTGGACAGGTCAGAAATTATCCGTGCCTGGTTTCATTACCTTTTTATTTCTTTCTAACATCCTTTTCACTCCGCAACAACTTCCTTTTTCTGTGGTTATGTTCAGTCTACCTGAGGTTCCTTGTTTAGTGCCAAAATAAAAAGCATGCCTGTATCCAAACGGGAAATAACTTAATCTGCATTAAAGATGGTAGAACAATCCAAACTAGTTCAAAGAAAACTCCTGCCCAACATGCAAAAGCAAGGGAGATTTTTATTTTGGTACTAGAGCTTCATCATCAAACACTGGTTCCCTTATGTGCTGTTACTAATAAATCTGTCCTACAAAGGCATTTCTAAACATTCTGGCCTGTTGAAGCAGCTGCATGAAATGACATCTGGGTGAGTTCTCCCCTCAACAAAACTATCCAAGGTTTTCATCAAAAAATAAGTTTTAAAGTAGATCAATAGTGGTGAATTTCAAAGGTTATCTAAATTCCATATCGAAATATTGCAAGGCTGTATTTTCATGCACCACAGAAACCATCCCCCTGGTTACCCATTGTTCTTTAATTTTCAGAAATATGACTATTGTTTTGTCTTATTGATTTCTTTCAAATACATTCAACTGCAATGCTGTGTCCATGTCAAGTAGCAGTGAAGCTGAAGAGATTTAAAAGAAGAGTTGTCCTCACAAAATGTGTATTTTGATATTGATGGGGTTAACAGTAAGAAGCGGAAGTCTGAAAGAAAACTTTTGATTTTGAAGGGTTTTAAGTCACTGAGAATTTAAGATATTTGATGAGTATATCTTTGAAGGACTCCTTGAGCTAGTTTTTCTGCAAGAAGCATCGTTGTGCTGATATTTAATTTGGCTTTGCATGATGAGTTGTCCTGATCTAATGTTGTTTCTGGCCATAGTGTTCTTTAACAGTAGCAGAACACATACTTTTGGACTCTTTTTCAGTATTGTTGCTCATCCTGGTTGTTAAGTTATTTTGGCGGGTTTTACTGTCGAGTGGACAAATTCCCCTCATCCACCTCAAGGCCTCGCTCCAGGTCTAAAGCCAGGCTGAGGCTTTGAAGGCTAGCTGTTGAGATTCAGCAGGCAGACACCACCTCTGGGGAGCTGACATCATTAGAGCGGAGAGCAGATCCCTGCTCCTCTTCAGCCTCAGTCAGGGAAAGAGACAGTTAAAGACAGAGAGGGATGGAGCAGAAGGAGGAATGGAGGGCGGGTTTAAGCAATGCGAGGTCAAGATCGTGGCACAATTACCCTGGCAGTATTGTGCCCTGGGAAGCAAAAGCCCCTGACTTTTCACCCTGCCAAGGTCGCCCGGGCCACTCCTCAAGACAATTAGCCTCCAAATATCCACTTATCATTTTAAAATTCACGCTTACCTCTCTCCCCTTTCTCATCCTCCTTTTTCTGCTCAGTTTTCTTCATGCTGTGAGCTGGTGGCAGTCATTTTAATGCTATAGATAATGTGCTTTCTTTACTGGTAACTCCAAGTGTATGTTTATAAGTAAACTTTCACTGCTGTGTAGGTACAGTGATAGGGGCTCATACACATGTACTCTCACCAACACAAACAAGCCCAAACAAAGCCCTTAAAACTGAAGGAGACGAAAGTGACACAGTGTGGGTTTTTTTGGGCGCTGGAAGTGGCAGAGTGTCAGTCTGCATATCGCAACATACAAGCACTCGCTGCTGGAAGCAGCGCACAAACACAGAACAACACAGCAGTGAGACAGCCTGTTGTGAATATGGGTCAGCTTTGGTTTTCTTCATGCCTGTAATATGAGATGCAAATTTCCCAGCAGCATGTTAAGGTAGCTTTAACTGATGGACATAATGAAGCAGGTATTCTGGGATTCTTTTCTTAAATAGAACGAAAAAAAATACAATGTCTTCTTGACAAAAATATTTTACAAAAGTCCTGTTTAATGTCAAAGTAAGAGTCGATTTCTACAAAGTAATTTCAGTTAAACAAAAATGTGTAAAGTAAAATAATAGTTATTGCATCAGTATTCAACAGAGGTCTGGGCAATTGGTGCTAGAAGTCTCACAATTAGTTAAATAGGGATCACCTGAGTGCAGTGAATGTGTCTCAAGGGATTGTAGTATAAAGACACCTGTGTCTGGAAGGTCCAGTCACTGGTTAATCAGTATTCCTGGTTACCATTACACCATGACGACAAAAGAACACTCCAAGCAACTAGGAGGAAAGGTTAATGAAACATATAAGTCAAGGGATGGATACCAAACATTTTCCAAGGCACTAAACATTCCCCCTGTGTGAGGCTGCCAAGATAAGGCCGGCATCACAAACTGACCATGCAAGAAGGAGACTAGTGGGAGGCTACCAAGACACCTATGACTACTCTGAAGGAGGTACAAGCTTCAGCAGCTGAGATGGGAAGGATTCTGCATACAACTTTTGCGGGGGTTCTTCACCAGTCAGAGCTTTATGGGAAAGTGGCATGTTGAAGAACACTCATCAGATCTGGACTAGAGGTCACCAAAAGGCATGTGGGAGACTCCGTGGTCAAGTTGGAGAAAGTTCTTTGGTCTAATGAGACCAAAATGGGGCTTTCTGTCCAGCAGAGAAGACACATTGTTGGGAAGACCCCAAACCCTGCACCACACTACAAACACCCCATCCCCACTGTGAAGCACGGTGGTGGCAGCATCATGCTGTGGGGATGCTTCTTGGCAGCCAGCCCTGTGAGGCTTGTAAAGGTAGAGGGTAAAATGAATGCCACAAAATATAGGAAAATCCTGAAGGACAATTGTTTTCAGTCCGCAAGAGAACTTCTGCTTGGGAGAAGATTTTTTTCCAGCAAGACAGTGACCTGAAGCATACAGAGAAAGCTCCACAGAAATGGTTTAAAGACAACAAGGTGAATGCTCTGGAGTGGCCCAGTCAAAGCCCAGACCTCAATCCAATAGAGAATTTGTGGCTGGACTTGAATGGGGTTGTTCACACCTGATCCCTGTGCATTCTGACAGAACTGACAGGGGTGATTATTATTTTATAAAAATTATATAGACCCTAATTGATTTATAAAATCAATAAATGGGTAAAACATCCAGGGGGGTGAATACTTTTTATAGGCACTTTATTTACTGTTATTGAATACAACACGATATTTGAAAGAAAACTGAGAATCTTAAATTAAACCAACCAGAAACTATCTAACTGGAACTTTTGAACAAAGATAGAAGGACATAAAAACACCAGGCATGATTATCGACAAATAATTTCAAATTTCATTAAACAGAAATTTAAATGCACACTAATGCAGAGTCCAAAGGTAAGGAGACACTCAGGAAACAATTAGAATTGTGCACAATTTTTAAACACTTGGCAACCCTAGATTATACCCTGGCTCAGTCTGCCCTTCAGTCTGTTATGTTGAAAAATGTCATATACTTCAGTGGCTGTAAAGGTAACCGGGTGGCCTACCCAATTAGTCTGTGTGGGAAGCACTGCTCTAAAATAGACAATCCCTAGTAGTGCAGTATCATTCAGATAACACCACACCTTATAATCTAAACACAACTGCTATTGGCACTGTTCAGTGCAAGAGCAGGATTTGGCCTGCTCATCTGAGATTAAGCCACCATTTAATTAAGTCATGTTAACTTCCTGCACTTTTAAGCATGCAGATTTTTGCTTAGATTCTGTTTATCCTCTGAACTATTCCATGTGTTCGTGGTCACAGGGGAATACAGGAAGCAGCTTCATCTGAGGAGATCTGCCAATTAGAATGCACAGTGAATCCGCCTGTAAGCTTATTAAATCACTATTATCCCTATTAACACAATGGACATGATCGTCTTCTGCCAAATGCATCCTCATTCTATGTAGTGTACATCTCGACAAGCGGCGTCTGTCAGATCATCCAGTGTCGGGGAATATGCTCGCTTACACACATACGCTCGTAGATAGCAAGGCTCAAATCCCAGCACATGACAGCATTTTGAGGGATCATATAGATGCAAATGCAGCCGTGTAATTGCACAAGCGGTAGATCTGTGCTCTCCAGGCTCCATGCTGTCATGTCGACGGCTGATTCCATCTGCTTTTTACTGTTCCGTTTTTTTTCTCTGAGGCTCGATTTCCATACCAACCCAAAGCTGTAGAATCATCTCATCCTTCTGTCTCCACCTCCCCCTCCATCTCTTCACCAACCGCACTCTTCTTATCCAAGATGGAGATGACAGCAAAAGGCATGCCAAAGCCAAACACCCGGATGACAGGGAGAAGCCTCCTTTGTAGCTTCTTAGTTTCTCCTCTTCCTCTCTTCGTCTTCCAGCTATCCTTGCCTCACAGTAGCCATTTCTCCTATCAGTGTCTTCCACTGCTCTATCCTTTTGCCTCTGCTCACTCTGACTTCTCTCTGCCTCCCCTGACCTTCCATTATTCACAGCTGTCTTCATATTTTTGCCTGTCAGGTGCGCAAGCTGCACACTTTCTGCATCTGGGCTTATAGGGATTTAAGACATTCCTTATGCAGGCCTGCATATGTAGATAGATAAAAGCCAGCGTGACGGCAGTGTGATGCGTTACCAATCTACCAATTTGCTGCAAGTCAAAAGAGCAGTGATCCCTTCTTTGGAAAAAAGGACTTGGCTGGAAGGGATTGTGAGGAGAAGGACTGTGCCAGGATGCTTTATTTCTGCACTCATTACTATGATTGGGGTATTGTGACATTGCTCTTGCAAATGCAAACCACAAGATTGCTTTTTTTGTGTTTGGCAGTCACATTCACTTTCTTACATTAAATTCGGGAAATGAGGAATGTGTCAAACGGGAAAATTAAAGACAATAGATATAGGTGATCTTTCTGAGTGAGTGGGGTTGGCATGAAAATGTTTCAGAAATACAATATATTTTTCAGAAAGCAGAATATCTTACAAAAAACTTACCTGACATTTGGGTGGTTGTCAAAGAAAATTGGTGAAGAAAAACTGTTTACAAAATTATCCTCCATCACATTGTTCTGAAAGATTGTCAGAACAGTGCTGATAAAATGATACTGTATATTTACATGTGATGTTCTCCCTTGTGTTTTACTCTAGTCATTATGTTAACTATAAAATACTGCTTACAAACATAAAAAGAGGTAATTTTACCAAGTATAAGACTAGAGAAGACTAAGACATGACTATACTGCAATATTAACTTGTTAAATTTAGGTTCAAGTAAAGAAGACCAGATCCTTTTTACTGGATAATTTTCAGAGCACATCAAAAGAACCTCAGGCTTAGAAAGCACCAGCAATTCTTCAATTAATACTTGAAGGCAATCCTACCCTTCAATGCATAGTATCCAAATTCTGCTGCCAGGGTGCTCTCAGTCAAATCAGTAACAAAAGATGCTGAGTATGACGCCAGTTTAGCTCAGTTGGTAGAGCAGGCACCCAGATATAGAGGCTGAAGTCCTCAATGCACTGGTGGCAGGATCGATTCCCAGTCTCTGTGCTATTTGGACCATATCTTACCAGTCAGTTGGTGCTAATAGTCTAACGATTAGGGAAATGGAGATCACCTGAGTGCAGTTAATCTGTCTTAATTGATTTGGTAATAAGAATTCCTGGCTACCATTACACCATGAAGACAAAAGAACACTCCAAGCCACACAGTGAAAATGTTTTTGAAAAGTTTGAGTTAGGGGATGGATACCAAAAATATTCCAAGGCACTGAACATCCCCTGGAGGTCAGTTAAATCCATCATAAAGAAATGGAAGGAATATGGCACATGCCCAGATCAGGCCGTCCTCACAAACTGAGTGACCATGCAAGAAGGAGACTAGTGAGAGGCCACCGAGACACCTATGACTGCTCTGAAGGAGATACAGGCTTCAGCAGCTGAGATGGGAGAGACTCTGCATACAACAACTGTTGGTCGGGTTCTTGACTAGTCAGAGCTTTCTGTGAGAGTGGCATGTTGAAGAACACTCACCAAATCTGGACTAGAGTTCACCAAAAGGCATGTGGGAGACTCCATGGTCAAGTTGGAGAAAGTTATTTAGTCTAATGAGACCAATTTAAACAATGTTGAAATTGAAAGAGTTTATGAAACTAAGTTTTTGGGAGTAATAATAGATGATAAACTTTGTTGGAAGCCTCACATAGAACACATAGAACATGTAAAACTGAAATTTTCCAAATCTATTTCTGTTCTTTACAAAACAAGGAATTTACTGAATAAGAACTGCCTTCATTTACTGTACTTTTCACTTGTGATGCCTTATATGACATACTGTGCTGAAATTTGGGGAAATACATATAAAGCTAGCTTAGATCCAATAATTAAACTGCAGAAAAGGGCTATTAGGATAATAGATAAAGTTGGATATCGTGATTCTACCAATGAGCTTTTTATAGGATCATCCATGTTAAAATTTCTGGACATTATATATTTAAAAACATTATTTAAATTAAAATTATGTTTCGTGTGGTGAGTAAAAGCATTCCTGTTTGTATTCAAAAAAATTTTCAACTAAGACAGGGGATTTATAATTTAAGGGGGTTGCTAATGTTTGAAACCCGCAAAGTGAGAACTAACATATTGTGTTTTACAAGATAAATTTCAGGAGTTGATTTTGTTCTTATCCTGGAGGAACGAGAGAAATACTATACAAAAGTCAAACAGACCTATGATGGCTGAATCCAGACTTTTCTCTGATACCCCCTCGGGTCACACTGTCTACTTTTTGCTCTGCTGGATATAACTGTTATGTGGTTGTTGTCTTGTGATTTATAGTTTAGAGTTAAAGTTGCCTGCAGCTTCACCGACTCACAGGGCCACTGCAGGGCTATAGACTTTCTTGTTGGCGTGTTGAAAATGGAATTAGTGATCTAAAGGCCAAGTTTGCAAGTTAATTTTTTTTTTCCCTGAAAGTACACTGAAAAATAAACTGCAAATGTGGAGTATAAATGGTATATCTCTTATATATGTAGATGTTAAAGCACCAATTCTAGCACATGGACAGATACAAATGCATTTGAGTGCACAACCTTACCTCCTTTACCTCTCCCTCCCCTCCTGCACCCAACACATAACACTTCCTCTGAAATTCATTGGCAGTGTGTGCTGTGCAGGCATGAGATAACGTCCCAGAAGTTTTTCAAGGGCAGGACGGGTGCTCAGACATCAGAGGAAAGCCGCGTCGAGCCGAAGCTGATTCATTACATGTGTTGCATCTGCCTCCTATTAAAAAGCCCAGAGCACTCCGGCTGTCTCTCCTGGTCTCTCTTTTTCACTCTCTGACTGCAAACTACCTCCTGACTCCTCACCTAGACCTCATCTCTCTCTCAAAAACTGCCCATTTCTGTCTCTTTCTTTCTGTCTCTGCCTCTCCTCTGATGACATGCCTCAGCTCCTCAGTAAATCTTACAGATTAACTCCAGCATACCGTACCCCAGTACAAGTTCAGTCAATATGAGTGTTTACAAGGCAAATACAATATGATATTAGGAGGAGGGCTGTCCAAACTGACTTGGGCTGAATAGGAATCTGACTTTGAATTTTAACATACATGTTTATCGTGGAGCTCAAGAGCCAGCATGACAAAAAACATATTTTCACCGTTTTACAATAGTGAAGTAGCAGCTAACTCAGAACATTGTGTTCAATGTAATCTCTTTGGACAGATGTTGGCTTGTTCATGGTGAAGGTTATGCAGTCGACTGGTCGGTGGTTTTACTTATAGGATCTATCTTGGCAGCTGTTGCTCATGCAACATAAAATAGTATCGATATACGAGTCCAGTCAGTTCAAGCAGACATATTGTGTGACAGGTATACTGCTACTGTAGACTTTCCCTGCAACTTATTTCTATTTGAAATAATGCAAATACTTGAAGTCAGTAGATGCGTCCCAAAGAAAGAGAGAAATCATAGTAGATCTTATGCAGTCATTGTTCTGATGAGCCCCTGTCTGTGGTCCTCTTTGCAGGTTTACATCTATATGCCTGTGCTGTAGTTATACAACACTCCAGTCTCAGGACCCACCACTACCTTCTTTATAAGAATTATCAGCCCAGTATTCTGACCACTCAAATTTATCTAACTAGAAAATATTTCAAACATGTTTTCCAAACATATCATTACAGAAGCCCTGGGAGCACATGCATGCTTGCTAACTTGTAAATTATGGTTGTTTACTAGAAATCAACACATTTTCATATAAAAAGAAACTACTTTGGTATCCAAAGAAAAAGTTCCAAAAAGCTGAGATCTCAAGAAGAAAACAACCAGAGTAAAAAAAAAGTAAGAAAAACCAAAGCCAGATAGAGTAGTCAGCCTGTGTGGAAAAGTAGCTCTACTAATGCTCACTCAGAATTCAGACACCACTGTGGGGTACTCACTATATAGTGAATAGTGAGAGATTTTGGACACAGCCATTGTTTTGGTTGAGAGCCCCCTGGTGGCTAAATTTTACACTCTGTATTTAAATAGCAAAGAAACCATCTATAACTATTCCATCTATAACTGTTTTATCTTAAGTTGATGTATTAGATAAATCTAAAATATGCAGCAAAAGCAAGTCGTAGCTTGTTAGTCAAACAACAGGAAAAAAGTAGCAAGCTGTAATTCAGTGACAGTCTGCACTTATGGAAAGCCATCTTTATGCTATGTATATATCTGCTCGGGGCTTCTGTACATCCTGGATGATTTGCCACTTTTTTTTTTCAGACCTGCATTTGTGGCCCACTTTTGGGTCCCATTCCAAACCAGTTGATATCCAATATCCCACAAGGTACTAGCAGTTCATTGTGCTGGTTTACATCCAGGTAGTAGAGCAGGCAGTGAAAGTCCATTTAAAGCTACATATTGCTGCCATCAGACCAAAACTTCCTTTCTCCAAAAATACCACTATTCAGGTAATTAAGCTGACTAATCCTGAACTTTGAAATAATATTAACACTGGATAGTGATAACCGGCATCAGTTTGACAATTTGTGTTGGTTTAAAATTCATAGAAACCCAGTGACAGATGTAAAGGGCGACCAATAGCACTGATTCATGGGAAAATTTAAATTATGAAAAATGGAGATACAAGCTGTTGGCCTGATTCCATCATTATTAGAGCTACATCCTGGTGGCTACATCACAGACTGCACCTTTAACCAGCATTGTGGACCTAGATTGATTAAACGCTAAAAAATATTTCTTTATTATTTTAGTATCATAGTGTTCATAGCTTATGCTAATTTGCAACTCCTGTCCCTAGAAGGGCTTTTATGATAATTAAAGGTTAAAATGGTTAATTGAAAAAAAGGAAAGGTTGAACTGGGTACAACATGAGACAGTTACTTCACCTGGTGCCCACCAGTGAAGGTGACAACAGCTAATCTAACTGGTGTTGATAAGAAATTAAATTAATTTCAGTAAAGACATGGCAAAAATAATTAAGTTTAGTGTTCCAGACTGATTGAGCCGTTTTATTTCCAAGCTCTCCTCCGTAATGAAAAGCTTGAAATGACTGATAAAGAATCATTCATTACAGGAAGAAATATTGAATCAAATAAGTGTCTGCTATAGTTAACTCCTATTGATGTTTATATTTTTCTCATTATAAAATGTGGAGGTTGGTATGAGACTGAACGACTTCAGTCCCTGGTTTGTTTTTACATTTCACCTTTATAATCTCTGCTTCTTTGAGAAGAACACACCATTCCCATTTTAACTTAACATACACTATATGGACAAAAGTTTTCAGCCGCCTGACTATTACACTACACACTGTTTTTATGTTCATGTACTTTAATATGGAGTTGGCCCCCCTTTGGCAGCGCTCACAGCCTTCAATCTCCTTGGAAGGCTTTTCACAACATTTCAGTGTTTCTGTGGGAATCTGTGCCCATTAATTTTGTAGAGCATTTCAGGCACTGATGTTGGACGAGAAGGCCTGGTTCGTAATCCCAGTCCAGTTCATCCCAAAGGTGCTAGATGGAGGTAATGTGAGGAATCTGCACAGGCAGTTCAAGTTCCTCCAAACCAAACTCATCAACCCATGTCTTTACAGTCCCTGCTTTGTGCACAGGGGCACAGTCATGTTGGAATGGAAAAAGGCCGTCCTCTCACTGTTGCCACAAAGTTGCATTGTCTAAAATGTGTTGGTATGCTGAAGCTTTAGGATTTGGCCTTCACTGGAGATAAGGGGCCTAGCCCAAATCCTGAAAACCAGTCCCATACCATTATCCGTCCTCCACCAAACGTTACAGTTGGCCCAATGCAGTCAGGCAGGTAAGATTCTCCCGGCATCCACCAAACTCAGACTCACCCATCTGACTAGGAGAAGTGTGATTTGCCACTCCACAGAGCATGTTGCCAATGCTCCACAGCTCAGTATTGGTGTGTTTTACACCTCTCAGCCTGACACTTAGCATTGGACTTGATGATGTGAGGCTTTCATTCAACTGCTTGGCCATGGAAACTCATTCCATGAAACTCCCAGTGCACAGTTTTTGTGCTTACATTAACGCCAGTGGAAGTTTAGAACTCTTCAACAATGAAATCAGTAGTGTTGGCGACTTTAACACACCATGCACTTTTATTCTGTGGTCTTCAACTTCCTGGCTGAGTTGCTGTTGTTCCTAAATGCTTCCTCTTTCTAATAATATCACTCACAGTTGACCGTGTAATATCCAGCAGGAAGGAAATTTCCTTCCTGGCTAGGTGGCTAGGTGCTTGATTTTATACACCTGTGGCAACAGGTCTGATGAAACACCTGAATTCATTAATGAGCAGATTTGGCCAAATACTTTTGTCCATACAGTATATCGCTGGCAAAGATTATTTCTGTTGTTCAAAGCTAACAAAATTCTGTTACTTATGGGGTATCTAAAAGAATAGGAAACGAATGATTAAATTGATTTGCAATACACCTCTAGTGCAAAAAGTTACAGCCACTTCATCACTGAAGGCTAAAAAGTGTTACAAAATCAAGCAAGTAGGTCATCCATCCAAAGAAACAACAAAATATCACGTCAAATAACAGTGTTCTAATTGTTTTTAGTGTTGTTTTAACTTGTTGGGAGATAAACAAAAGATCTGACCTCGAATTTGTCAGTAAACTTGGTGACTCTGAGAGCTACTGAGAGCCATTTCCCTACCTGATTGAAGAACAGAGTCTAAAGTTAGACTGAATACAAGTTTCCCTTCTTCATCTTGCATTTTTTAATCACTTGCTCATTTCCTTTACTTCACAATCTCATCTTTAGTGTTTTAATTATGTCTCAGTGAATGATAGCTAGTCTTAAGGTGTGTGCGTGTGCATGTGTGATTTGTGGTCTTGTTAAAAGGGGCCTTTTTGCAGCGCATGGACGGCTTCATCTGATAATTATTTCAAATTACATTAGAGGAAATTAAACATTTCTTAAACTACGTGTGAGGGTGACAAAGTTATCAAGTGCAGTCACAGGAGAGAGTGTGAATGTTACACTTCCAAAAATGTAATTTTTGACTGTTAATAAGATCATGTTCAAGTGTTAAGAAATAATTAACTGTGTTGCAGCAGCTCAGCAGGAGTCAAGGCTCTGGTATAGTGATTAGTGACATGCATAGCGGTCAATGCTTAAAGTCACTGATGCAAAAAAAAAGTATATGAAATGGGATTCTTATCTGTGGTGATTCAGGTCACCGGGCTGTCATGTATGTAACCCAGAAGTTCCTAATGAATCATTATTACTGTTCTAATACTTGCCATTATTTCGTGTTTCTCTCAGTAACAGAGGGCAGCGCTCTCTTTAATTTGTAGCAAGTTCAAGTAGTGAAAATCTGTGTGACACTGTCAGACATTCTGTCATTTCCAAATCTGTCTGGACTGCTGATCTGTCCCAACAACAGCCTCCTATCAGCTGATAAGGGTGTTTACGCCAGCCTTATCTCTGTCCATTTAAAGGTTATTGAGTTGATAAATCATCTTCAAGTAAAGGATCTGTGATTGATGCAGCATACCTTAAATTACTACAGTGAAGAAATGAGTAGTTCAGAGTCTAATCTCACATTTTCAGACATCAGAAAGATTCCATCTATCATTTGGTTAAAATATTGCCTTTGGTGGAGAATGTAGGTTAAATTATTCATGTTAAAGTTGTTTACTTGAGCCATCACTGAATTTGGATAATTAATTAGCGGAAATTACTTTATCATCTTGACCATGTCTGCATACCTTGTGTTGGTTGCAGCCATGCAACTGGCCAGTTATGTTTCCATTAATTAGCAAGTGTACCTAATAAAGTGGCCAGAGAGTGGGAGTGCCTCAGTCTAGAGCTCTGTTTGTATTATGTTCCCTTTCCTTTGACACTATTTATTAACTCTGTATGTGCTATGATGCCGTGACAATACACCTGCTGATTGGACGGTGTGCTGGGATAATTAAAGTATTATTCTCAACATCAAAAAATAAATCAGTTTCTCTCTCACTCCCTCTGACCACCAAGTGCAAATGTGGCTTGTTCAGTGGCATGTACCACAACCTGATTTTGTTTACAGTAGATTTGAATGTGCCCTCTATTTTGAAAGCCAAAGTGAACTTTGACTTGCAAATAATCAAGTCAAGATAGAAAAATTAGAGTACAACCTCCAAAGTGAGCACCATTTGAATTTTTCGTGTTAGCATGCATAAATCTTTTGCCAAATGCACTCACAGCTTTCAATGCTAATAGTGTACATAGAAATCAAAGCTTGCAAAGCAACAAGCGAGGAGGGAGATCTGCATAATGTTGGCTCCAGCAACGAAGAGCAAAATGCAGATCCACAGCTTCGCTCCCTTTCTGCTCTGCTTTCCTTCCAATAACATCATTAGCATTTTGACATCATCGTCCTAATTGTTGTTGGTTGCTCTGAGAAATGCTTGCCTTGGAGTGGGAGTTGGGAGAGAGAGGAGGGGGCTGGGGTGCTTCCGCTGTAAGGCCTTGTGCTTATCAGTGCAGGGCAGATTCTCCTCCTATGGTCCTGGCTGACAGGTGAGCTGTGTGGATGTGTGGGTCGGTTGGTTGCGGTTGTCAGAGAATCCCCGGGACAGGTGCTAAGGGAAAGGTTCAAATTTGGGAGCAGGTGCACCCCCTCCCCCACCCTCCTTCCTCTTCTTTTGCCTTATTCTTCGCTCCCCCAGGAGGCATATGGTGAGAGTGATTGGAGAGACCCGGAGGCCCACAGGGAGTGCTCTTCTCCCCAGTTCATCTGTTCCAGACGGGGCCCTGCGGGACACTCAGGCTCTCCTGAGGCCCATGTTGGCTGGGAATCAGGTCGAGTAAGCTGCTTCCTTTTAAGGTTGACTGCTTTGTTACGGCGTTGGGCGGGCACGCTGGTCACCCCAGTTAGCTTTACACTGTGAAAAAGGATCCACTCTAATTTAGACAGCAGGATTCATCCTGTATGTTGAATAGACATAACCTTAGGTGATTTAAGACCCTTTTTTAGGTATGCTGCAGCACCCCTAAGGTTCCTCTCTAGCACCCCTGAAATAAAAGTAACAAGGGCATGATGGCCTACTCTGCTAGATTTTCAGAATCTTGTGTAGAAAAAAATAATTAGCCTGTAAAAACAGATGTTAAAGGAGGGGGGAAGTAGTTGAAGTAGAGGTTCAACCCATGCATGCTGGACTAAAAGGCTAAAAAGCTCATTTGTCTCTGTTGCCGCTGATTTTTTAAATGATTAATAGTGTGCTTTTATTTATTTATTAGTTTTATTTTATTTTCCACTGTCTCATTGAGCTCATGTTTAATGTCTTTATGCTGATTGAGCTGGATGTAGGCTATGTTTGACAGCTGACAGCTAAACAAACTGTCCTTCACAGGGACAGTAAAGTAAATGGTGAACCTTGAACCCATTAAACTTTGTAAATATGGAATAATGTACAGTGCTTAACAAATTTATTAGACCACCTGTCATATTTGTCTAAAAGACCATCCAGCATCATGAAGTGCTTTAATGCTGACTCTTTCATTTCCAGTGAGCTCTCCACGTTTTACCATTTTGAACAGGAATGAGGGATTTTAAACTGAATTCACCCAAATTTGAGCCGGCTCACTGGGCTTCTCTGAGAAGCCAGAAATTAATCAAGCATAACATTCAACCACTAAAACTCATTTTTCTATTCAGGAATGCAGATAAATAACTAGAATTTGACATATTAATCAAGAAATAATAATGTGCTTTACTATTTTTTCAGGTTATTTGTAAATCAGTAAATTTGAAAATTCATGGATAACAATAATAATTATATTTTAGCATTAAAAATATCATTTGGGTTAAAGAGCTTCTACATATTGGTGTATTAACCATTGCAGAAACATCAAAAATGATTTTGGTAATCACCAATGCTGTTAATTTAGGGCAGCTGTGGCATAAACCTTACTTTGGTTAGGGTTAGGGTGGTCTAATGAACTTGTTAAGCACTGTATGTCAAATCCAAGCACCAAACAAAGAAGTCTTTCTTCCTTCTGGTTGTTTTGCTTTCCAGCCAGGGAGGAAGTAGCTTAATAAATTCACACACTGTCATTGAGTCGTGTTTTTGTTCACCTATACTGTGTTGAGTAGTTTTAAAAATCAATTATTTTACTTTTACCTGAGTGCATTTTGGGACTTTACTAAAGTAAAAAAAAAAAAACATTACAAGTAAAAAGGTAAGCACTTAAAGTCAGAACAAGTTGGTCAAAGCTCTGTGACATGAAACTGGACAGCTGTTTGGCTTTGACTACACATGACTACACATCTGGTGTGATTGCAGGAGTTGTACAAACAAATATAATTCTTGCAAGTCTGCACATAATATAGGATAATTCTGTTGAAACATTTCACTTTATTAAATAGCCCTTAACTTTTATACTATAGGACTTGATTACTCATCTCATTATGCTGCATGTTAAAAAAAAAAGTCTGGTAGATTTCTGAATCTACCAGCCACAGTGGCAGCGAGGTGAAAAAGTTCATTTTCAATCCCGCTGCAAAGCAAATTTTCCTAAGGGAACGATAAAGTTGAAGTTACTGTTTACTTAAGTCAGCAGATTTAAAAAAAAACACTATTTTAAATTCAACTTAAGTCCATTTCAACCAAAGTGACTGTACTTTTACTTGAGTTTGATAGTCTTGTACTTGTATCTGTCTCTTTAGGTAAGGTCAGTTATGACTTCTTAAAACCTAACATCCTGTTTAATGTTAACTAGGGCTGTCAAAAGATTAAAACTTTTAATTGTGATTAATCTCTGAATTTATGCAGTTTATCACAATTATCACACCCTTTTTATCATTTAAAAATTCCATTGTTTTGTATTCAAAACTGTTTTTAACTTTTGGAATATTTTTTTCTACTGTCTTAAACCAAGAGTGACTGACTTCCTGTTTGGATACTAACCAGCTTTTATAGGTAGACTGAAGATTTTAACAACAACTTAGACCCTGGAAAAAGGAACTTGTTATGGATCTTAAAGGAAATGAGGATCAGCATCAATCAATCAATCAATCAATCAATCAATCTTTATTTGTATAGCACTTTTCATACAAAACAATGTAGCACAAAGTGCTTTACACACAAACAAAATAATTTTAAAAAGAAAAATACATCTCTCCACCCTATCACATCCCTCCCTCCCCAGCCCTTTCCCCACCCCACCCCTGTCTCCTCATCCCCACCCCATAATCCAAACACAATGTTGGCACTAAAGCACAATGAGTAGTCAGATGACTAGAAGAGCAACAAGCTCAAATCCATTTACCAAGTCTATTTTATATCATGAGCAATGGATTCAGTGTTTTCAAAATGAGGAAACACTGGAGGTCAGGTTAAAATCTAAAAACAAATAACATAAAATGAAATTTAAGAAATAACAATGAATTAAAATGAAATGAAAACAGAACAAAAAGATACTAAAATAAGAACAAAAGCACTAAAATGGCTTGATAAAATTGTATAAAATAAGTCTAACACACAGAAAGAGAAGTGGTACATTATGATAAGAGGATAAACTACTAAACGACAATCCTGACATTAAAACTGAAATGCTGTAACACTCAAACAAATTAAGTTGGTGATCTAAAATTTAGTTAAAGGCCAAATAAAAAGGTAGGTTTTGAGTTTACTTTTAAAAACATTAACAGTAAAAAGGTAAAAGTTTGATAACACATGGAACAGATATGTTCGACTATTCCTCTGAGCTATCCGTGGACTTATTTTACATCACTGTGGCTGCAGATCCACAGCTTGCTGAAAGGGACAGTAAAGCTTGAGATTAAACAATAGTGCACTGAATGTGGACCTTAATTAATCACTTTTAATACAACTAATATTGACAGCCCTAGTGAAATTATCACTGGATAAAAATAACCAAATAACATATATATATATTTTTTAAATTCTATGTTCTGCCACTTATTTCCTTTGATAAAATGTACCATGCCACATTTTTTGAGTTGAGCACCCTTAAATGTCCTGTCCTTAATTCGCCCCTGGATCAGACCTTCTACTCTGTTTGTTCACTACCTTGATTGCATGAACGTGCTGCTTTTATTTTCTGATTTTTGTCCGTTCCTGGCGTCATTTCTGGGAATAGAAACGCCGCCCTGCTGTAATTTCACAGGCTTATATTTGTAGACCAGCTTACAAATGTAAAGCAGTTGTGAGTGCACTACAGAGGGAGAGTTATGGGGGCATTTTAGGCCTTGTATAATATGTGTACCTCTTTTATGTGGTCATTTATTATAAGGCGAGCTCCATGAATAATGTATGATTAAAAGGCGTAATGGATACACTGGGACTCGTCAAAATAAAAGCAAAAATCCATTTGCTCTCCCTGTAGTAAATCCACTAGCTTGTCCTTGGGCTAATTTCCAACTTGGGACTTGGTGGGGGAGTGAGTGCATGTCTTGATAGCAATTCCAAGGGAGGGAGGTGTCGGTGGTGTTGTAAAGTGAGATGGAGAGAGGAGGAGGAAAAGTGAAATGAGACATGGATGAGGAACAAAGCCAGGAACACCTCCTTCTCTCGATACCTCTTTCCTTCATCTCACTCTATCCCAGAAGCGCTCTGTCTCTCCTTCATTCTCTCCTGTCTGTCTCTCACAATCTTAAAGCTCCTTCCCCCTGCCTCCGAGCAGCTGCCACTTCTGAGCCTGAAGAAAATGAAGGCAGATGAATCAATTTGGCCTGTGGCCCTAAAGTGCACTTGTCTGCACCCCAGCCTGGGCGGGGGGGATAATGAGCCGATAGATTGAGCCGGTGCCGGAGCCCGGCGCTGAGCACCGAGGTGCCTCTGCCTGCTGCACCACCGGGGCCCCCCTCGCACTCACACACAAACACATTGCTGATGCCTCCCTTAGCAGCGGTAGCAGCCTGTCGCTGGGTTAATGGGGGTGAGGGTCCTCTGTGCAGGACACTTTTCAGAGCAAATTAGAGGAAGGATCTGTATCCGTCCTTTTCAGCCCTCCCCTTGTCTCCTCCCTACCCTGTGCACAGATTTGAGCATGGTAGTGCTGAGCAGAAGAGCATCAAGGCTGCCAGAAAGAAATTGGAGGGCGGGGGGCAAGGTCCAAGATCCTGGGGTAATAAGGATTGACACCAGGACAAGGCTGAGGCACAGCCTCCCTGAGCACTGTTGACAGGTGACGGCAGGCTAGGGAGAGGAGAGGGGGAGAGTAAAGAGAGGAAAAGCGGGGTCAGGACCTACAGCTTCTTTTATTCAAGGAGGAAAAAGGTTGGTGTCAGTGCAGCCATCCGATGCCCCCCTCAAACCCCCTTCAAGGTGTAGGAAGGAGGATCAAAGGAGCAGGACAACAAAGCAGCACCCGCAGGCCTCCAGGCGGCTCCCTGCTGGCGGCCCGCAGATTGATCGAGTCTTCATGGAGAGTCAGGGAGAGTGAAAGTAGAGGGAAAGTTAACCGGTGCTCATTTTGGCAGCCAAAAAAAAAAGTCAAAAAAGTCCTTTCATTTTAGTCTTTCATTTTAGTCAGTGCATTTATTTTCTTTGAAATAATTTAATCTGACAAATAATGAAATTGATATACATGTAAAACACTCATATTAACACACTAATACCGTAAAAAATAACATTACTTTTTCAGTTCATCACTGGATTTAAAATGGATAGATGGTCTTCTTCCTCGACTTTTGTCCAAATTTGTTCAAATACAGGACAGCAGCAGAGTGACGAGGTAAATGGAAATTATAAGACACAAGAACATACATTTGTTCAGTCAGCTTTCTTCATTAAAGGCTGTAAACTCTGGAATTCATTACTGATATAAAAGTCATCACAGATTTGAAATCCTTACAGTAAGCATGCACAGTACTGGAATTTGAGCAGATAGCAATTGAAACATGTACATCAGACCTGAAACTTCAGTCCTTGAATCTTAAGGAATGAGGATGAACAAAGAAAAAGACTGCCTATGACATACAGCTGTGGATAAGTTTTGGGCATGTAGGATGCTAAGGGGGTGGAAACCAGAGTCAAGCCTGGCAAATGTTGACACACAAGTGTGTCACCTGGCAGCCAAGGTCAAGCTTGACGACATCTCTACGCAGGCATATTACAGAGGATATCCATATCAAGACTAGGGGCTATAGGCAACTATACTACCCACCTGGATGCCCTAGACTGTGCTTACTTGCAAAATCCACTCCTTAAGGTTTTTGCATACTGAGTCCATTATTTTTGGATATGTATTTTTGTATCCCTAATCAGTAAGGAAACATAACATATTCAAACCTTGTACACTAAGTCCACTGTGTTTTGTTTGTATTTATCGCAAAAATGTGTATGCTGACAGAGATCTTCATACGGCAGCAGCTCGTACATCACAGCTGTGTCAAGTTGGAGAGATTAATTCAGTATTTGTTAGGTGTCTACAAACTTGCACATTTATCTGTTATATTGCAATGGTTGATATCCACATAATACACTGACCTTAAAACAAGGTTTCAGTGTGACAGAGGGAGAGAGAAAGGGAGGGGAGTGAGTGAGCGAGTGAGAGAAGGAAGCAGCTACGAAATGATTCAAACTGATATGAAAATTCACATAAAATTTAACCTGCCCTGACAACAATTAAGACAATAACAGTTTTGTAAGTATGCAAACATGATTAGAACACTGTGAGATTAATTTTGTTTTAAACATGCAAAAGAAAAAATATGGATGAAAAAAACAGACTCCGTTTGCAAAGGCCTTTTCTCTACCCTGAAGGAGTAGATTTGTTATTTTTTCAACCGATTATTTTCCCATGCTCCTGGTAATCGGCAAAGACATCCAGAGCATGACCGGGGTTGTGTCAATCTTCCTTCCCCAAGGCAGCTTACACACCACATCTTTACCTTACTTCAGCCTCAATTTTGGATGATATTTAGATGATTTTCTCAGCTAATACATATGTTATAAATATTGGCAGAAATGTTCATATCTGCTGATGCCAATAAATCACTTATCTGCTTATACAGATATCGTGCATCCCTCAGACAGATCAAGTCCTGGCTGACAGTGGCCCAGAGATGTACTCATCGTTAGACTGCTGTGTTTTTAAACTTTGTCTCTGCACTGGTTCATAGAGTTGTACTGTTTTATTGTGGTCATGTATTAATTGAATCTTTATACTGCAAAGCTGGTTTACTGTGTTTACTCAATGGCCCAACCAGGGAAAAGACTGGGAAATTAACTTTGGCCTTTTTTTTTTTTGCAGAGCATCAGCTTGATGCCTTGTTACAAATGTGTTAAACTCCATCGTCCTTATGAATAAAAAAACATTTAATTCAATACTCTCTAATTGTTTTAAAATACACTAATAAAATTATTATGTCCCTTATACTCTTAGTGGACAAATATCATGGAGTTTGAACCTCCCCATGGAGTTTGAACCCACAGTCTAGCACTAACATGTTAGTCTCCTTCAAGAAAACTAAACTTACTTTACATCAGAGTTTTCTCACCAAATATCTATTTTAAGCTAGTCTTGGTCTCGTCTTCCTCATGGAAAGAAGATGTTCTAGTCACAGTTTTAGTCGACAAAAATAACCCTGAGGTTAACCAAGCTCAGTATGAACTGATGTGAACCACTATCATCTCCTCCAATGCCTCCACTGGCCCTTTCTAAGAAGGGGAGCTTGTGACTTCACCCAGGGTTAGAGTAATATAAATGAGAAGACCCAAGTCGGCTCTACTCAACTTGGGGGAAATTAAGATGCTGGAGGGCCCTTTGAAGATAATTAAAGAGCACAGAGCGGCGGCCTCCAGAGAGGGACTGCAGACATGTTCAATACCGAGACTAATGGAGCTAATTTCCAGTACATTATTCATGTAAAACACAGGCCCCACTCAGCTATGTTTTTTCTGTGTCTCTTCTGTCTGTCCTCTTAAGTCAAACCGTCCCCCACATGCAGATTAACAACACTCTCATGCTGCGTCAACCTGATTAACCTTGGCCAAACACTGCAGAGGTCAAACCTTTAATGTAAACAAACTAAATCCACATAGAAAAAATTAAAACCATAGATTCTTAAGAGCAAGGTGGCTGAGAAATGCGGCCCCAGCTCTGCCTTGAATGCATCACAAAGTTATTAAGTCAAGCATGGTGGGAAGGCGTTATGACCTTGAACTGTGTCACTAGCTGCCACCAAGCACGTCTCTGTAGAGCATTAGCCCCTCCTCACAGCCACTAACATGTCCTTTAACATTAATGAGTACACAAAAAAGGGAAAACAACACATGAGAGTTGTACAGTCGGGAGCTTAGGGCCAATTAAACACCTCCCCAGACAGGAAATTAGTCCCTGCCTTAATCACAGGCAGTCGGGGTTGCCAATCTTTTGTCAGAGTTGGTGAATTCCTGCCTAGATCAATTGCTCTCCTGTCCCGTCGAACAGCGGCTCAGGGAACGGTCTTTGCTCTTTGCATCATTAACCTAGGCGGCTAATTAGATGCTGTGCTCTGATCAATAGCCAAGTTGATTGCTGACTGGGTAATGTAGCCACAGGTCTCAGAGGAGACAGAAACACTTTAAGCGCCTTCAGGAATTTGTCAGCAGCACTGATGCTGGGTAAACAAAGTAATCAACGTCTGCACTTGACGGCGATGTGACGCTGACTGTTCCCTGACGCTCTATCTGCCTCTGTGCTTCGTTCCCTCCTGACAAGGAGGATTGCACTCTCCGTGCTCTCCTTGAGAGGAGGAAATCAAAAAAGACCACCATCTATTTTGAGATTCAAAGAGTGATTAGGCTGACAGCTAGTTGAGAGAGCGCAAGAGAGGCAGTGAGAGAGGCAGAGAGAGGTGGAAGTTAAACCTGATTAGGCCCACCTGCAGCGTTCTCTTCTCTTCCTTCCATCTTCTACACCCTGATTGCTCGTCGGCAGCCCCTTCCTCTCAGCCACAGTCACCCCATCCCACCCTCGTCCTGTCACTGTTGACCTCAGCGCGCCGCTAATGCCCCTTGGCCAATCAGCATGCTAGCCCTGGCAGCAGCAGGGTAATTAAAAGGGAATTGTGTCTACTTGGCTTGTGAGCTGGTGGGCACGGGGGTAGACAAACACACTCTCTGCCGGCTTTCCTCCCTCCCTCTCTCCCAGCCAGGTGGCAGCATACAGGACCTGTCAGATTAGCTGATGACCCTTTTAATTCTGGCCCAGCCGGGGGCCATAATTGATATTTACCGGGAAAGGTTAATTGTAGCAGTGATCTGCTTAAATTACAGCAGAGATCAGGAGAATGAGGCCAGCGACCACGCGTGCCACCAGGGGAGCTGCTACACACAAACTGCTAGTCAAATTGAGTACGCCCCGCGGCCATGGCCACTGTACTCCAAGGTGGGGAAGCAGCACGGGACGCTGTGATTGGCTGGTGCTGCCCCAGCATAGAGTCTTCCTTGCTGAGCTCGCCAACCTCCCATCTGGATGGGATTTTGGTCGCATGCCAACTGCAGGTCTTGATGGCCTGCAATAAAACAAGCCATCCATGTTTGCATCAGGGTCGCTATGATGTGGGAGGCCAAATGTGCACATTTTAGCAACTAATTTCTGATATTTTGTGTGTATTTGATAGTTTCTGTTTGGTTTAAACTTTTTTCTCTTTAGCTCTTTTCTTATCTTATTTGCAAATCAATGCAGAATGCAGTCCAAAAGGCCACATTAGACATAATGAAATCTCAGAGCTGATCTGATATTGTCTGACCTCAAGTTTGCATCTCATCACTCTATAAACATACATCTGCTAGTCCATTTAACAGTGACAGATATGCTGTTATTCTACTTTAAATCCATTTTTGTGTCTTAAGGTGGAATAATACCAAACCCTGGTGAAAGATGCACCTCTCATATCCTGGACATTTTGAAACACCTTTTACTCCACATGAAGCTTGTGAAGGACTGAGTGACATTTCTAGAGGCTGTATTATCATCAAATAAAGCCCTGAGTTCAAACATTGAAAGCTTGTCAGTGAATGTACATGATCAGAAATATCTACCTGATAGTTGAATGTGGGTAGAATTAACATAAGACAGCTAACTCTGTTCATACAAAACATGGTATGAAAAAGAAATAAGGTTATTCTGATTGGTTAAGCTGATTCAGAAAAATAAAACTGCCTTTTAAAATGCCTGTCCTCTTCAAATTCAACTCAGTCCACAAAAAATCCAAACCAGCATGACTTGTGTTGTACAGCTGGGTTTCCGGATCCTGTTACTGACAGGTATGAGTGGTAACAGTTGGTGGATGTTTGGGTCGCAGGTGTTTTTGCTACAGCCAGCTCTAGTTTGCATTTAGCCAAAGCACAAACTGACACCAAGCTGTGGGACACCACACCAGCTTTGACTTTTCCTCAGGTTCTGAATAAACAAACTATAGACCACTGAAAGTCAGTTGAAGCCATTGTAGTTGTGATTTATTGTTGTAGCCTGTCTGCCAGAGGGTGGTTATAGATTCATAGTGAGTTACAGGAAATGGCATTGGGACCATTTATTTGTTTCCCTTGATTCAAACTTTATTCCCTCTTTTATTGTTATATAATGTTAACTGGATTATGGAGGAGGCCTTTCATGCCTCAAATTATAATCATTTCAGTTTGTTGTAAAATCAACCTGCACTACATCTGACATAATCTGAAGCATTTAAAGGTTGGTTAACCACTTTTTATTGCATTTGTTGACACTGGATTAAAAAGCCTGTAGGAATAGACACATGTAGCCCTATAATGAAGGTGCACATTCCTACAGAATCCCAAGATTTGACTTCCATTGTTGCATGTTGTTCCCTTCTCTCCTTTTCATAATTTCTACATGAAAAAATATTAAATAAAAAACATTACTTCTTATCATTTCAGAGCTGTTAGCAGGTTCCAGGTCAGCAAAAGCAAAGCATTATTTAGTCACACTGTTGTGTGGATAACATTCTTAGGTGTTCGAGAAAATAGGGATGCACATGATTAGCTACCTAATCAGTGAAGTAGTTGACATCAGTGTGTTACTAGTTACTAGTCTGTTAACCTAATTCTTAAGAAGAGTGGTCCGAAATTCCAGTTGAGAGGTGTAAGAAGCTTGTTGATGGTTTTAGAAAGCCATTGGTTTCAGTTATTTAATTCCCAAGGGTGTGCAAACAAGTATTAAGTTGAGGGTGCCAACAAATTTGTCCGGCCTATTTTTTGAGTTTTGTGTAAAATTATGTCAACTTTGTCTATTTTCTTCTGCTTTTTTGTGTTGTTCCAATGCACATAAAGGAAATAAACATGTGTATACCAAAAACATTTGTAATTGCAACAATTTCTGGGAGAAATTGTGTATTTTCTGGAGAAATTCCAGGGGGGCCAATACTTTCGTCCATGACTGTATTTATGTGACAAATAGTACTGTCCTTGTCTGATAGTTCAGAATGTATCATTTCTTGTCTCTAAATTTTCTAAGCCAAAGTGCAGTAATTTACAGTTCAAATAGAACAGTTTTGATTTAGTCTTTCTGATTATACTTTATTGACCCTAGAGGGGAAAACACAGTACAGTAGTCATGCAGTCACTTCATTTCTGGGCATGTTTGTTAATAATGAAGAATATAGTTTGGTTCGATGGGGATGTTCATGATTTGTAAAATGTTCTGTGTTCTCTGCAGATCAAACCTCTGGCTCTACGTCCAGTCAAAGTCAGCGAGGACGAGACAGTGCAGGAGCTCAACCGACCGCACAGGAGCAATTCTAAGGAGCAGCTCAGCGAGGTGAGTTCTTGGACGAGACCTTTTCCCCTTTTCAAAGACCCCCTACAGAGAGCCAGGCTATCCACTTTCACAGTGCAAAAAGGGGGAACCCCTAAGGTAGGATAAATAGAGCGGGTGGACGACGGCAACATTGAGGCTGAGATCAGAGGGCAGTTGGTTCAGTGGTTCCTGCTGTTTCCAGCTATCACCTCATAAATCCCCTGTGCGTTAAGAGAAAGACTGGTTGGCTGGCAGCATAAAGGCAGGAAATGATTAAGCTGGTCACACAGCATCACCTAACTGGCCTGGCATTATTTAAAGCGTGGCACTGTTAAATGTAGACATGACCTAACGCAGCGCAGCCAGGTGCTGGCTAACCTCGCCGACCCCAGAATGGAATGAGTTAAAGAAACTGTTCCAATTACCGCTGCACGGCGTCCATATGCCAGCCCATTTAGAGGATGAGTAGGTGGCAAAGGAAAATGGAGGCCAGGCATTGGTTCAGCATAAGGGATGAAATAATGCAATTTAGATACAGGGGAAGTAATGAGAATTTATGCAAAATCCCAGGCGGCTCATTTTAAATGAATGTAGAAATATGCTTCCTAACTAATGCCTGTCAAGCAGGCCTCCCAAACTGAACTAAATTCAATCAGACTGCTCATTTAGCTGACGAAAGCAGGAGCAGAGCGAGTGAGAGAGAAAGAAGAGGAAGGGAAATGTGCCGCTTCCTTTTCTAGCAGCGGTAAAATGATGGAACGAAAAAGATTTTAATGAACTTATTAAATACATTGTTTTAAGCTATTCAGCACTCCAATTGAAAATAAAGCCTGATGAATAAAAAAAAAAATCACCCAGCATAATTTCTCCATCCTCATCCTCTTTTCTCTAAGCCTTTCTGCTCTGTGTCTCTTGTGCTCTGTCCCCCCGCTTCCCCTCACACTATTTCTCTTGAATTTGTGTAAAAGGCTGTCTTTTAATGAAAAAGTCAGGAGGAAGAGGCGGGCTTGTCAGATAAAAGAGCGAAGACGGTTGACAGCTCTGACAGGGATATAAGACAAGCACGCAGAAGGAGGGGGGTTTGCACAGATGAGGGTGGAAGTGGTGGTGGTTGTTGCGGTGTAGGGATGGCGACAGAGTGGGGGGTACTGTTGAAAATTGCACGCTGTAATCGCCGACGGTGTTAGATATGGCATGTCTCTGTAATCTGCTGCCAAATAAATGGTGCACAGACGCTGATCATTGTAGCCACAGCATCCACATCTCCCCATCTCTCTCGCTCTGCCTGTCCTCACTTTTTCTTCTTCTCTGTCTGAGTCCATGTATGTCTTTGCTTACTGTTCCACTCAGTAAAGGCCAGAACATGGCGCACACAAACACAGAGAGTCCTCCTCATCACATGCCATATGTTTTTCTTATTTTTCTACCCCATGTAATCTCCGCCACCGCACCAAGAGCACTACTAATTTTCGTTAAAACACGCTCCACCACATCGAAGTAGCTCCCGGCTTTAAGAGCTCTTAACTAATGACGCTGCGTATGCAACCAGTAAAATGGATTCCTCTTGTCTTATCACCAAAGGAAATAGAGACAAATGCGACATGTGGACGTGCCCGCCTGTAAAAACAGTCATGCATCAATTTAGAAGCAGGGGGTGAAAAAAAATTGCAGGGGCTGCTGTTTGTTCATTGCCATGGTTGGGTCTTTATCTGTTTATTTTGACTAGGTAATTGTGCCTGCGGTGCAGCAGGGCCCCGGCACTAAGCCACACAGGGATTAGGGAAATGTGAGGTGGCGAGGGAGTGGGGGGGGCGTGGGGTTGGGGGCTCCACTTCATCTGGGTCCTGCAGAGCAGAGGGCGCCAGTTGAGGTGATGTCAGGGTCTCTTGTAACCACCCACTTGCAGCCAAACCCACCCAGCTCCCTGATCTACCTGCCATAGAAGCCGCTCATGTTTGCACCTCTTTTCATCATGCTCCAGCGAGCTCCGATTGGGCCGCCCATCGGCCGTCCTGCAACGACAAAAACCAATAGACTAGGTTGGTGGAAGATGGCCCGGGCCCTCCCCACTTGTCGCCATGTTTTTCTTTTTTTTCTGTCTTTTTTTTGTGCGGAGAGTGGAGGAGGGGGCATGGAAATGGGGAGAGGATTAGGGGGCGGATTTAGCAACATTTCTCTTCTCCGGGGCTGTTTAGTTAACCCTTAAATGCCGCCAGCATCCGCCCCATCCCTCTCACCGCCAACCACCATAGCCACACACACACACACATACACACAGTCATCCTCCTCCCTCCCCCACACTCCTCTCTGGGGCGGGTTCTTAAATCCTTTTGAAGTCCTAAGCGCTGCAGAAATCCATTGAGAGCCATGTATAATGGCTTTTAAGAGAGAGTGTTTAGCTGGATGCCGACCCTATGGCTTATGAACCGCTGGCGTTTTAATGGATCCCCCTTTTCCCTCCCCTCTTTTCCTCCCCTCACCGGCACTAAATCCAATGGATTGTCCCTCATTATCATTTAAATAAGCCTCTCTTTCTGCTTAGAATGCTCCAAGTTGAATGAACTCTACATAGTAAGGCTAATTCTAAATGGCCTTGGCCTCCCACCACCTATGCCCATGTGCACCCACATACACAAACACATGCATATACACATACTCTCACGACAAGCACATGCACACAAACAACAGCCAGCATTTGCACTGAAACACTTTTGGCCCTTCTGTACCCGCAGCTTTAGCCTTCTGTGCAGCTCTTCCTCCCCTCTCTCCTCTGGCCTCCTCTCTGGTCGCTGTAGTGATGGAGCAGAGAGGTTGAGCAGAGCGGGAATGGCCTTTTTGATTCCCGCAGAGCCAGCTTTCCGGTTCACGGCAGGACTCCTCCCTAATCGTCACCACAGGAGCCGTCCTGCGAATCAGAGGGGCACACAGGCGTTGATGAGGGCTGAGGCCTAGAGCAGGTGTGGGAGAATGGATGAGGGGTTTGGGAGGGTGCAAAACAAGGGAGGCAGCGGCGGCGAAGGTGTGGGGGAGGTCGTTTGGATTGAAGGTGGACCTATGGATGAAATTGGTCTAGCAGAAAAGTCCCCTCCAGAGACCAGGGGGGGAGAAATTGCCAATCTAGACAGAGGAATAAAAGAAGTGAAAAGTGGAAGTGGAGGGAGGGATTTGGAGATTGGTATTCGTGCTGGGCGCTGACAGACAGAGCCAGGGAACAGAACAAAACCCAGCGTTCTCCTTCTCCATCCTGCTCTTGTTCAGCATTTAGAGGACTGCATTAGAAAACACAGGAGGTGTTGGATGGGCCAAAACATCTCACTAAATGCATGAAGAGATATTGTCCTGAGCACAAAGAGGCTGATACAACATAACAAAGAAGTTTTTTTTGTGTCCCTGAATGTGTCAGACACCACTTTGATAAAAAATAAAAAGCTCTTGCAAAATGATCACAAAATCAAATAAGAGCATCCAAAAGAGCCTATGGGTAAAATGATAATTGGCACCATTAGAGTTTTATTCTACATGGCATCATGCTTGTATGTCTGCAAAAGCTACAAACATTTAGGAAATCCTATTTTTAACAATATCTGTAGACTACATATGCGTCAATACTTTGGCTTTACTGTTGGATAAAGTTACTTTTAAAAGTGACTGATTTACTTATAGGATTAAAAACATAATCAGCATCATTACTGCTTAACATATTTGAGTACATTAAAACTTATTATGTATGACACCTTACTGTAGATCTACCTTTGAATGATATAGCTCTACTGTTCCTCCACAGCCTAGCTAGAGGCCCAACCTCTTAAACTCTGCAGCCTCATAACAGTTAATATAACTGTGATAACCTTTACAGCTCTCCATTGTGCTGTCCAGCACTGTGCAAAATTAGGGACATCTGTTACAATAAAAATAATACAACACAGGCTTTTAACTTACACTTGACTGTTATGTTGTTCTTTAACAAAAAGTCAACATCATGGGAAAGTAAATCCTGTCCTCTGCCATCTAGCTATGCAGGCAAATCCACTGAAATGACCGCAGGTTTATTTCAGTGGGTAGAGCAGGTGCCAATATACAGAGGCTATAGTCCCTGGCACTCTGGTTGTGGGATCGATTCCTGGTCTCTGTGCTGTTTGGTGCATGATCTCTCGGTTCTCTCTTCCCATATTGCCTTTCACTGTTATCCTAATAATCTTTAAAAAGTTGATCACTTAAATTGCAGTACTAATATGTTACTTGTTTTGGTTTATTTAAACAGGAAACTTCGTTGAGGATCAAGAATCTTACTTATGAGTGTCCAGGTCTCAGAGCAATAAGTCATCACTCAGAACATCTACAACCCGATGCATGTTTCTCCAACACCTCTAATCTACATTTAAAAAGATTTAAAGAGACCAGCTCACCCAGAAACAGATTTTCCTGCAGCATGTTCCAGGCAGCAGGAGCAACGTACCTAAACTCCTTTTACCCATTTCCAGTGAGACTTTGGGCACAGATCTTGTGACTGAGTCACAAAGTGAAGACTGTAACTTCCAGGCAGTTTTTTTTTTTCACATGAATAAAATCACACAAGTATGATGGAAGCAGATTATTCATAGCCTCTTAAATAAGGATATGCCAGTGATTTAACCCATAATCAGTCAATGAAAGCCACCCAACTTGATTATACAGAATACAATGATTAGTCAAGGACTGAAGATTGGCAATGGACCTCAATGCCCCATGGCACACAGGTTTCAAAGACTGAAGGCATTGAGAAGATGCATGCATGTACAAAACATCACTGAAATTGTTTAGAGGCATAGAAGTGGCAGAAACTAGTATTTTTTGCAATAAAAAAACAGAAATCCAAGGTATTTATAAGATGATACAGTTTCAGTCACATCAGCCTGTGACGTAGTAACAGAGGGTAGGTTCTGCTTCCTTTTTCTTTGAGTTTGAAAACATCACGAGTTTGGTTTTGTCAGGATTCAGAACCAATTTTAGCTAAAGCAGAGTGCCCTTTGGAATATCAGAGGCATCTTGGAAGTAACAAATGATGCTACATGAGAGCAGAGCGGTGAATGAAAGTGTCATCTGCATATAGATGAAGATTTGCATTGGTAGTATTCTTATTGATAGAGTGTAAATATCAGCGGTCCCAAGACTGAGCCCAGTGGCACTCCATGATTAACTTCAAGATATTTAATGTCTGTATGAGCTGAGCCCTCCTGAAGTTCTGATTCTTACATCTCTCCTGGTCAGCAGACAAAGATTAGCCATTTATAAAGCCTCTTAGATTTGTTCAGTTCAGTTCTCCTAAGATTAAAATGTATGTTTGTACCCATTTGATCCACTCTTATTATATTTTTGTCAATACTCGTTTTTTCCACATATCTTTATACAAGAACTGATTATAGTTCAGTCTTTCAGTATGACATCAGTGATTGTTTTTAGATTGGGTGCTGCTCAAATGCCCCCATGGTTCAGGAGTCCAGGATGTATGGGAGTGATGTGTGCGGGCGTGGGTTACATGGCAGGGTGGGTAAAAGGTTAACGTGAATATTGATATTAAAGCGGCGCAGCTTCATCATGTCTGTGTCAGCGAGTGAAACGCTCCTTAAAGGTCATCCCTGTTCTCCTCTTTCTCCCTACAGAGTTCCACTCACTCGCTGTCAGGCCGCGGCTACTCGGTAAGTGGCATTTTCATGCTTCATAGCTTTACGGCAGAATTACAATCTCCAACGACCCACTTTATGGCCCCAGCGCTCGACATTTTAATTATGTTAAATAGAGTAATGGAGAAATCATGATATTAGGAACATTAATTCTGGCTGACTGACTGATTAAATTGCAGGAAGGTGTCCTGAGCTACCTTGGCGAAAGGAGCCTTGTTTTATTGGCATCGATCAGCGACGGTCGCCACTGCTGCAATTTTGCTGTCAGAGTTTTACGTCTTCTTCCAGCGACTGTCAGTGGAGAATCCCTTTTCTCACATATGATAATATGCCTAAAAGCTTTTTAAAAGCACATCTCTCCATGCAATAAATAACATTTCTTACCATCATGGAAATGCACGCACATTAACACCTCCATAGCTGTTAGACATGACTTATGCTCTGCAGGAAATTGTACATTAATGAAAGTCAGTGAGATGGTTTTTGTCATTGAACAAGGAAAATGTGCCTGAGAAGAGTATTCAGTTATGCCTTAGAAAATGTCAGTTCAATCCCTTTAAACATACAATAGCTCTCAGATTGTCAGAGCTGGACTATTTTTATCCCTTGAAAGCATCTGTTGCCTTGCCCCAGTGCGTTTTCAAACCGTAAATTTGTGCTCTTCCCCTCCCATTGTTTCAGTGATGTGTGTAGTCTCTGGGTAATAGAGACAGCGGTCGTCCTTTATGTCCTTTGCTTAAAGGGGAACTCATAAGAGGAACATTCTTTAAAGTGTGCTACTTTTAGCTGATGAGTGGCATATGGCAGTTCTTATTGCAGCTTGGAAGCAATCATCCCGACAAACAAAACAACTATAAATGGTTTGTCATCGTTAATCTGCCTCAAAGGACTGCAGTTAAAGCGCTCAACAAAGCTTGGTTTCAAAAGACCTTGATCTGTGCAAGGTTTTTTTCTTCTCTTTTTTTTTTTTTTTTTGATTTTGTTTTAATAGAACATGTCACATTCCTATTCCCCAGCGGCCGCAAACTCACAGATGGATGAAAACAAACAAGACCTTCCGAAAAAGCTTGTGGAGCCCTTTGGCTCGAGCTGTCAGTTTGAGTCGGCAGGGAACAAGGCCTTCTCTTTATCTGAAAGGCGGAGGATTCAGAGAAAGAGAGAGAGAGGGCAGAGTTGGAGGTGGAGGGGGCTTGGCACTGTGGGGGCGGGGGTTTCGTTAAAGCACAGGAAAGTCCAGTAATGAGGGCAGGAAGTTTTACTTTGTCTGACTCCCCTCTCTAGCTATCCGACGGTGCTATCTGCAGCACATGTAGCCTCTGGGCGCCTCCTGGGTGCTGAGCTCTGACTCTCAATCTGCTCTGCTGCCGGGCCCGCTTGATTTCTGGGGTCTCCTTATCTGTAAGTGCTTCAGGCTTTACAGTATGATGGTTTTGAAGGTGTGTGGAGGGGGGGTGTATGGGGTGTGGGGTCGGAGTTGCGGGTGTGGGGGGGGCTCTGGGGACCTGCCAGGCAGAAGCTGAGTGGGTATGGGAGGAGGAGGAGCAGGAGAAGAAGGCCAGGGGCTAGATTGAGCATTATGGCTGGAGGAAGAGGAAGAGAGAGGCTGCGTATGTGGGTGGAGGGCTGTTTATGAGGTGGGGAGGGGGTGTGGGAGGGTCAAAAAGGCAGGAGCATGGGCGTAGGAAGAGCCACCAACCACCAATAGCATGGGCAGGGCTATCTGTTGGTTGGCCCCTGGCCCTGATCACCATCTACTGCTCTTCTTCTCCACAAACACTCTGCTGGATGGGGGCTGGTTATCTGTCACAAGGCACTAAGAGGTAAAAAAAGGCAATCTCTCCTGACAGTTTTCTGCATCTATGGAAGATAGCGCCTCTTCTTGTTTATGCTTCCATATGTCTCCCTTCTTACAGTGCCTGCCAGGCTCCAATGGCCTCTTTTAAATGGTTTTATGTAAAAAGATAAAATAATCTTCTAATCTTAAATGCCAGACTCATAAAACAGAAATTGTCTGGAAACAGCAAATACTCCCATATTGGATTTAAAAAGTTTTGCTGGTACATGCAGAGCACATTTTCTCCTAATTGAATTCACCAAAGCCTGTTCTTGTTACTTATTGATATTGTTGATTAACTAAATATTTCAAAGTATCATTTTGAATTATATAATTGTTAGGTTACTTCATAACATACTGAGAAAAGTAATGCATTGGAGTATTTTTGCATTAGTCTTCATATTGGTTTCTCTGAATCCTTGAATAAAGAGCGGGCCTTTATTTACAAAATTGCAGAAGATACCAGGCCTTTATAGGAGGGTGTATTTTTTGTGGCATTTTGTCTTTATTTTAATTGAACTCCTAGAAAAAGACAGGGAATATGGGGAGAGAGAGTGGGGGAAGACATGCACCAAAAATGGCTCAGGACTGCAAACAGTGCACTGAGGACTGTAGCCTAAGCATATGAGCACCTGCTCTAGCAACTGAGCTCAACCAGCAACCTGCCTGACAAGTATTGCTTATATAGCAGTACAAAGCAATTATGATGTAACTTTAATTCTCATAGCCTACAAATGTTCTGTGAAGATGGGGGTCTCTCATAACTTAATAATAATAATAAGATAATAATTAAAGATCCATGCATCCGGTTCCTATACCACTTATCCCGTTTGGGATTGAGAGGCTGGAACCTATCCCAGGCAGGGTACACTCTGAACTGGTCGCCAGTCACATGCAGTGCTGACATAGATTAAGAGTCACCAATTAACCCAATAAGCATGATCTTTTGGTGGTGGGAGGAAGCCAGAGTGCTCATAGAGAACCCACACATGCACAGGGAGAACATGCAAACTCCACACAGAAAGGCCCTGACCAGGAAGTGAAACAGGAACCTTCTTGTTGTGAGGCAGCAATGCTAACCACTGTTCCACTGTGCAGCCCACAATTAAATATGATAACAAATTTTCTCTTTTTCTTTTAAGTGGGCTAAAGGGGAGTTTAAAACAAAAGTGTTTGAAATAGGTAGATTACAATTTTTAAAGCTGCTTCCCTTTTTCCTTGCCTCACTCTCACACTTTTATCATTTACTAGTAGTAAGAGGAATCTCAGTACCCTCAACTCATCTAGTTAATATTTTAAATCTGCCCTCAATGTGTGACAGGTACCCTCCTGTGTCAGTAAACAGACTACTATGTTGATCTAAAACCCATGTAATTAAATTGAATATTGTAGGCACAATGTAAATGATTATTTGAGGATCATTGTTAAATGTTAACTTGTAGTTATTTATACTTTTGCTACCAGCTAACTTTTCAAAATTTGTACACCTTATCCATTTGTTAAGGAATGATAAACTAATGTTAGCTTGTAGCTAGGTACTCATTCGTTACCTACTAACTGTTCAAAATTTGTGCACCTCATTGTAACAAACCAAACAAACCGTCTCTTCTGTCCCTGATTCCCTCGGTTAAACTCTCCTGTCTGCACTGCTCCTCTGTGCATTTCCGTGTTCACTTGCAAGCGTGGTCTGAGTAAAGATTTGATCGGCTAAGTAGCTTCAACAATCTCTAGCATCAATTCAAGAAAGGCTGTACCATTTAAAATAGAGTCTCATTTGAAAGCATTAAAACTGTGCTGATTTAAATGAAAACGCCGGGGAATTAGTGCCCAGCCTATGAAAGTGGGACCATGTGTTGACCACAACCCTAGCTGAAATACGGGGCCCAGCTGCAAATTGACTAGCAGTCTTTGTTGGTCAGATTTACAGTATGTGGTCCAGATGGTCCCCTACTACATCTGCCTTTACATCTGTTGGCTCTACTGTCATTGTACAGCCTAATTTAAGGTCCACAATCTGTAGCTTTGCAGCCTACTGAGGCTAACAGGCACAATGACCCTTAGTGCTCTTTATTATGCTACTATCTGATAATAAACTGGGCAAAATGGGCATGTTTTGACAGAGTAAGTGCTGGCCTCTCTATCTCACTAGTTCAGTTAGGTAGCTACACATAGACGCTGATATAGCTGTAGCTTTATGTTCTGCAGGTACACAGAAGTCAAAGAGAAACAGAAACTGTGCAGATGCATCAGAGATTTCTCTAATGGGAAAAATGGCAATGTTTTTCAGTAATGGATTACTTTAATGAGAGAAATGATACAAAGGAATTCTTGAATTGCAGAAAGAGCGCTTAGCTGTTTTTGAAAAAGGCTGCGCGTATACATCATAAACATGCAACATGCCTTTTAACATGACCTGCTTTACTGCATCTCTAGTGATTCATTTACAGCCATTCTTTATATTACAGCTAACTGATAACTGACAGATTAACAGCTAACTGTATTTCAGCACTCAGCAACAGTAAATGCAGCTAACTGTGTGCTAATTTAATTCAATACCTGACAAGCTTGTGGGAGAGCTATGTACATACTGGCAAAGAACTTTTTATGTCACTCAGACAGAGATCAAAATGCCTTAGCTTTCAGCAAATGAACAGCACATAAAGCAGTATCAAACTGGTAAAAGTGAGGAAAATGGTAACAAAACCCAGTCAGTTTAGCTACAATCCACTTTGCTGCAACATCAAGCATTATGTTTTGTTGTGTGTCTACCCTGCCTCTCTCATAGCTGTTGAACAAATGCAAACTAACTTAAGGAAATGAAAGAATGGGATTTTGTTTGTTTTTTCACCACATCAATATAAAGATTTAACCTTGCAAAGCTGATAGATTGGCAATATTCCATGCCTCTCATCAAGCAGATCCTACCTGCAGTTCCAGTCAGAGAATGAATGAACCGATCAGTGTCACTGTCAAAGAGGTGTGGTTTGGCCATGCTGCAAGGCTGTAAATGATGGCTGCCAGTGAAGAGGTTAGCATGGATGCACTTTGATCAGACCTGGACCACATTTCTTTTTTAAAAGAAGAGCTAAGAATTGCACTAAAATCTTGTAAAGGATGTTTTTTGCTTTCTTCCTGACTGATTTCAGAAAGACTATTATTTACCAACTGATGTAGTTTCCCCGTCAGTGGCACTGCCAGCCAACCAAGTCTTATGTTCTGTTGCCCTGACTGGCCCCTAATAAATGTGGCAGACAAAACATTTATCCAATAATCCTCTAAGATTTTTTTTCTGAAAGGTTCTGTTCACCCTAGGGATGCATATGAGTAGCTGGCTAAACAGTTAAAGACAGATCCCTTTGTAGTCAACACAGGAAATACCAATCAGTCAAATTAGTATCTGTTTTAAACATTTCAGACCCACAGCTTGGTTAAATGCTCTGTCTAAACTCCAACAATGCTATTTAATCTGTAATAAACAACCACCAGCTGGCAGCACCAATAGTATCTCATGGGAACAGCATGGTTTGGCACTATTTTGGTCCAGACAAGGGAAATAAAGTTTCCCAAAAGCTCTGCAGGTTATACCCAGATATAAGCAAAACTATTCAGCAAATTCAAACCTGCAGTGTGAAGTTAGTTTGCAGAATGTATTAACTTAGCTTTAGACTAATCATTATCAGAATTATAATTTGCATTTAATCAAATGAGAAAGTCACAAAGGAACATCACCTGCCCATCCCAAACACCATGTACTGGGTGTTGCCCAGATGGATGTGAAATGTTTTATATGCCATGTATATCTGCTGTTTTAGATTAAGGAAGTATACCAAAATAATGTGATTTACAGCAAACTATACAATAGCGGGTCTTAATTATACCATGTAGTGTTGCAGACTGTAGTCCATGCCTATAACCATCCTCTTTATTAACGTAGTGCACATTAGACGTCTTTAAGTTAGGTGTTCATCCAAACACGATGTGTTTATTCAGGTGATGACATCTCCAGACATGAAATCACTCCCCCACCACCCCTCAACGCCCATTCAGGGCTGAGGGCTAATCTGTGGCCCATTGAGTCCGGCCGCGATATGTAGCAGCAGGACTGAGACTCGCTATCTGGTTCTCTGTGGAAGACTGGAAATGGAATTGTTTATCTGGCCGACTCTCTCCTGTCCGCTTTGTGCAGGCTTCATTATAGCCTCGGCTATGTTTGGGAGACAATATCTCTGCCTTGTTTCCTGCGCTGCTACCTGCTTGTTGTTCCACTGGAGATGGGCCTGGGCGCTGGCGATTTATCATCCTCTCTGAGGGGCTCCTAGATAAAGAACCTAACGTCCCCCTCTGTGCCTGGGAGATACGGGCTGCAAGAGACGGAGAAAATGTCAAAGAATCTCACTGCAGCTATCTGCCCATCCTGCCACTTCCCCTGGGCTGGATTCACTGTATAGAGGAGGAGACGGTTTTGCTAAGCGAAAAAGACAACACACCTCCCTTTCCTTTCAGATGATGTGATTGAGCTTCAGTGCCCCCCCCCCATCTTTTAAAACCACCTCAAGGCCAAGCTGCCGCTCATGTTTTCACACACGATAAAAACACAGAGCTTTGTCTGTGACACTATAATCGGACTAGTGTGTTTTGGGAGGTTTTATCTCACCAGTGTCAGGGAGTAAAACCTTAGCTGCAATGTTTGGGTTGAGCCTGAGTGCTCGGAGCTCTCAGACACACCCATTCTCTGCCCTGCCTGGGTTGTCATAATCATATTTAACGCTAAATGAGTCTACACTCTGAACAGAGCCTCCAACACTCATTTGTGCATTCTTAAACAGCCTTGTTTAATTGATTTGGCATTCACGACCTCCACTTTGTGGCAAATGCACTTCCTTGTTGGAGTGACAAGGCTTTTTACAAGATCTTTATCAAATACAAGGATTATGTCACTTAATTATAATAGAAGCCATTATAAGCGTCACGCTTTATTTAACAGAACGACAGATTCACTGGATTAAATGCTAAACACAGCAATTGAAGGAAACTGGGAGAAATTATCTTGAATATTAAGTTATTTTTGAACCAAGATTTTTTCATACTTTATTTTTTCTTTTCTTTTTTTTTTTTAAACAGGATACCAAACAGCACTGTAGCAGCAAATAGATAGAGGTTTAAGGAGAAAGGAGAAGAAAATACAGTTGCATACCATGTCATACGTATCCATGGCACACATACACAGACAACAACTGGAGGTTTTGTCACAACAGTCATAACAATAATAACTTAGGGTGATTAAAGTGGATTATTGCAGATGATTACAGCATCAGCATTGGTTCAACTGATAAAGCTATATCTAATGTTATCACCTCTTAGTGTTAAACATGTTTTCCATGTCTTCCAGACAGCATTACATGTGTCCTTCTGCAGTCTTAGAAAGTCACATATTCCAAACACTGGATATTTTTGACTGGTTGATGGAGGGTGCGTCCTTACAGAGCAATCACCTTGTTATGGCCTTGATGCCTGCTGCCATCAATATTTTTAAGAAGGAATCCATCAAGAATTCATGAATTGCCCCTTCTTCATCATCACATAGTGAAATATTTCAAGACTCTTTCTTGTTTTAATGATGATTACAGCTTAACAGCTAACAACAATAAAGACACTATCAGAAAATGATAGAATATCAAAAAAATCAGTCCAAAAAGGATTTATGATACAAAAATGTTTTGGGAAAATGATGCTCATTTATGCACTCAGAAATTTGTTGGAGTTCCTTTTGTATAAATTATTGCATCCATGTGACATGGCATGGAGCCAATCAGTCTGTGGCACTGCTGGGGTGTTATGAAGCCCAGGCTCCTCTGATAGAAGCCCTCAGCTCGTCTGTATTGTTGAGTCTGGTGTCTCTCATCATCCCCCTGACATTTCCCCAGAGATTCTCTATTGGTTTCAGGTCAGACCAGCCAATCAAACACAGTAACACCAGGGTAAGCAAACCAGTTTCTTGTTTTGGCTTCACTGTGGTCAGGTGCCAAGTCCAACGTCTTCTTAATGCTTCTTAGCGGATCGAGGCATGAAGGTCTCTAAAATCTTCTGGTAGATGGCTGACAGCATTTACTCTGGACTTGATAAAGCACGGTTGACCAACAGCAGCAGATGCCATGGCACCCTAAACCATCACTGACTGTGGAAACTGAAAACACTGGACTTCAAGCACCTAGGATTCTGTGTTTCTCAGATCTTCCTCCAGACTCTGGGACCTTGACTTCTAAACAAAATAAATACTTTCATCTGAAAACAGGACTTTGAACCACTGAACAACAGTCCAGTTGTTTTTCTCTTTAGCCCAGGTGAGACGCTTATGACATCTGTGGTTCAGGACTGGCTCAACACAAAGAACACATTTCTGTGAGGTGGCTCCTGATCCACTATCTCCAGCCTCAGTCCATACCATGAGAAGCTCCCCTTAGTTCTTGAATCTTCTTTGTTTAACAATCCTCTGAAGGCTAAGCACATGCCTGTTGCTTGTGTAACTTTTCTTATCACGCTTTCTCTTCCAGTCAACGTTTTATGAATCTGTTACAGCCTCTGAGAATAGCCTGCCCTGTCAGCAAAGACTTTCTGTGGCTTACCCTCCTTGTGAAGGGTGACAGTGATTGTCCTCTGGGCATTTCTCAAGTCAGCAATCTTCCTCGTGATTGCAGTTATTTGTACTGAACCAGACTGAGAAAATGACGGCTTGGGAAACATTTGCAAATTGGACTTTTCCACAATATTTTATTATTTTGAGATAGTGGATTTTTTTTTTATTTTTGTATGCTGTAGGCTTCAATCATCAAGATTAAAACAAAGAAAGCCTTGAAATATTTCTTTTTATGAGATGAATCAATAGTGTATAGAAGTTTCCTTTTTTAGAGAGAATCACAGGAAAAATTGAAGTTTTCTATGATAATCAAATTTTTTGAGATGCACCTGTATGTGCACGGTCTGTAGTGACCACTTCCTCTCCAGCATTTGAACCTAGATTTTTTGATGTTCAAATCTCTGCATGTAGAGGTTTTTACTCACCACCATGGCCAATCTTTTGGAGGATCTCTGTGACTCTCCCTCCCTTTAAACATCAGTCTGTCCATCTCTGTCTGCCTCTTGTGCTCTGCTTACTTTTCAGTGGGATGTGCAGGTGTCTCCACACCACTGGCTCTGCACATGGTGAAAATTAGTGAAGGAAACTCAGAGCCCAGCAGGAGTGGGCTGGGGCCCTGACATTGTCCTGGCCTTGGGGTGGGGCGCTGCCTGTCAGGGGCCTCTCTATGAGGGCTGTCCGCCTTGAAAACCCTATTTGTTTATCCCTGTGTGCGGTCTGGCTTCAGATCCCTGGCCCTGCTGCTCTCTGTGCACCAGGGACCAGGGCTGTTGCCGCTAGCAACAGATAAAAATTGCTGTTAACCACAGCAGGGCCCACAACACATCAATCAACGGGTCTGCAGATAAAGGCTGTAGGCTTCTGGGGCCCTGGCTGAATGGCACAGTTGAAAATCCCTTTCCAGTGGCTGAGCACACACAGCACTGGTTGTAGAGGTCTGCTATCATTCAGAGCTGAGGAGGGAAACTTCATTTTCAGCTATGCAGCTCAGGTTTTGTTCTAATGGAGATGCATTAGAACGGCCCCGACACAAAAAGGTCTCTGGGAGAGGTCATTTAAATAATAAGGCGACACCGTGAATTAGTGTTGACCGGGCCTTAGAAAAAGCAGCCCCAGCATAGTTCAGTTGTTTTAAATGAACTCCTAATTGCTTTTGCCACTTGGCTTTGCTCTTAAGGCTGCTTAAAAGCTGGGACGTTCAGCTTCGCCGCGTTCTGCATAGCGCCTTCGTTAAGACCAAATTGAGATCAACGATTGGAAATGGCCAGAAGCTATACTCCAAAGGCCCAGACTGGCATTAGTACATAATATATTTTCAGCATAGGTGATTCCAATGATTCATTCTAACCTTTTTTTAATCGAGTCTCACCACCGTTTCTCCAAATGTATGGTGATGACTTTGGTGCCTGGTAATGAAAAAGAACAATACTGATCTTTTCTTATATTAAATCCACTTAATGTATTCCCAGACGAAGCGCTGTGCTATCACCCATGTTGGAGTTAGTCCAAATGAAACACAGGCTCTCTTGGGCACAAGCATTAGTTTTATCCCCCCAAGCTCAGCCTTGATAATCATCACTCTTAGTTTGTCCTGGATGCACTGTCCCCTAACTCACATTTGGCCCACTTTAAACAAATAGCCCTGTAATGTAACAATCAAATAATGCTCGGAGGATTTGTTTACTGCAGGCTTTCTCCCCATTAAGTTTCACAGACACTGTAGACAAATAAAGTGGTAATTCCACTTTATCATATGTTACATATACCACAATCAAGCAGCAATTACATGCTCCTTCCATTTGTAAGAGCTCCCAATGCCGACGTGGATGTTTTAATGAGGGCTGTAATGAACGCTCAGGGTGTTTGGCAAGTCTCCGAGATGTTGCCGGGGCTTTTATGGCTCCCATTATAACGTACAATTTGCATCAGCAAATTACAATGCTCCATATCATTATCCCGCACCAAGGCCCGACCATAAATTAGAGCTCCAATTACAAACATCTATCTGGGAACAGGGAATGAAAATGATGGCAGCCCACCAGAAGCAGGCAGGAGGGAGAGAGAGCCTCCTGTGGATTGTGGGATGGGACTTCCATAGAGGTGTGATATTCGCATAAAGCCTCCTTATGGGGAATTCATGCTTCCAAAGAAAAAATAGACCGTTTTGGGGGGAAAGAACGTCTGCTTGTTCTGTTTTGGCAGCTCCATATGTCACATTTCACGGCAGGCTGCACAATGAACTTTTTGGTTTTTTAATCTCTTTCCTTCTGCTTAACACAACACCCACTGATTTCTGAGTCTGACTGTTTCACACTTTTCATTGAAAGCTATGTGAGCCTGACCCTTCAGCTGTGCAGAGGAAGGGACTCATCTATTGTGTCTCAATTCAGACCCAGCCACGTCTCAGTCTCTTTCAGTCTCCCTCGGTCTGACTCTCTCCCTCCCTCGCTCATTCAGCTTGATTATACACTGGAGGGACATAATAAATCATAGAGATTTATCATGCTGCAGTTTATTAATTCAGCGCCACAAGTGTAATATTAGTCTGTGCCATTTAAAGAAGCAGGCATTGCCAAAGTTAAGAAATACAGAGGAAGCCATCTCAGTTTGTGGGTAAAGAAAGAGCATATTTTGCAAGACATTTAATTCAAAGCATTTGTGTTCAAGCTTTCTTCTTGGTAACTTAATGAGCCCCAAAATTCAGCTCTAACATAGAACCAGCACCTACCATACTGAATTACATCACAGATTTTGGTCTTTCATTTTGGGACTATACCAACCCCCACCGCTCAAAATGAAAGGCACAATATGCTGTGTAAATGATTTATGCCCGTGTTTTATTTCAGCTTCATTTAATCTAAACACTATGACTAAAATTGTTAGTGACTGCCTTTTTTCCATGAGAAAGACGAGACTAATGTCCTATTTGCTCAGGAGTAGTATAGGGACCTCTGGTGATAACAATTGTGAAGGACGTCTGTGTTTTTAATCCTATGCAAATCAACCTGTCATTTTCGGAGTAAAATTTCCAGGGCAAAATACTGACCATATTTCACCTCACAAGTAATTCTAGTCCCATGTGAATCGGCAACTCTGTAATTAAGGGTGGTAATAATGTTGTTATGCAGCTTTTTATGCTCCTTTTTCTGGGTTGAAGAAATTATAAAGGCAGTGGTAGGAGATTGTTAACAATATATATATATTAGTATATTTCACATTCATCTGGGAAAAACTTCCATGCAAAGCTTTTGGGAAGGGCAGGACTTTTCACAAAATTCTCAAAAGGTGACTCACGGAAGTTGTGTTGGTCACATGCACTTTGGACCAATCAGAGGGGGAAGACAAAATGAAGTAGTATGAATGCACAGCTCTGGTTAACTCTGCAGGAAGGTGCTGTCGTAGTTGAACAACTGTGGACCTTGTTGTTGGATAAAACTAATGACAAGGCCAGAAAGGAGAATTGTAAAAACATCTTCCCTGCCAAGAAGAAGTTTAATTGTGATTTTTTTGCTCCTCTTTCAATGCAGCTCAGATCTGCTAAAATGTGTCACTAAAGCTGCATCCCAGCAAATAACTTCAGCAGAGGCTGTCATAGCTACTGGCTTGAATACAACTAAACCCCATCCAAAACTTGTGCCGACACAGGTCAGAGAATTGCAGAAACATATTTTTAGCCATGAAAAGCTTTCCATGCAATTCATTGGACTTATTTTCTTGTTTTAATAAAGAAATGTAGTCCAGTTTAAATAAAACTGCCACTGTACTTCCCAGCTAATTGCTCCAGAAGCAGTCATTGTATACATACATACAGTGCAATTAAACCCCCTTACTAACTATTGCAGGGTCATGCTGTAGCAGGTCAGGAGATGGGCAAAACATCATATGTCAAGTTCTGCCCTAATTTGTGCAGTTTCCCCACTTGAAAGGGATGGATAAGTCTTCACAGAGTTTAAACTGGATTCCACTCAAAGACAAAACTGTTTCTTCTTTCTTTGTATCTTCCATTTATTTGCAGTTGCAGTGGTTTGACAGACCAGGTCATGAAGCAGGTGAAAACCTTTAAACAACAGATCTACAAAAAAGAAAAGAAAATATTATAAATACTGTACATGCATTCTAATTGCAAATAAAATAGAATAAAAAAATAAGCATCAAATAAAATAAAAATATGCAAATAAAGTGACCCGTTTATGATCCTGTATCGCTACAGACAATGTAACCAGTAAATATTTGCATTAATCATGCTTTAACAATGCACTGTTTTAAACTAACTGTTTGCAGCTTTTAACATTTGCATTTTAATTTTGTGCTCCATTTTTACATTGATATTTAACACTTATTTAAACATAGATCACTTTAAATACATGAAATCATGAAATGTTTTTAACTTATGTACCTTTGTGTATTTTTAAACTGTATGATGTTTTTAAATTATGTTTTTTTAACTTTTAAATTGTTGAAATAAATTACTAAATGTTTCCAATATGAAATATTTAACTTTACACATCTGCAAATAACATTGCAATTATGTCTGAGCCTCATGAGACTTAAGGGAATTAAGGCCCGTTACTTGCACTTAGTCATTACTATTGCATCACCAAATTCTCTTTATAGTCAAACGAGTGTTGTATTAATGAATGAAGTATCACAGAAAACCACCATAAGCATTCGAGTTCAGAAGTAAGATAACAGCAAACACAAGAGTAAATCATCTAAGCCACATGTAACTAGGCCCAGACCCGGTAGCTAAGCTAACAATAACAACATTAGCATCAGCAGCACCTATCACTTTAAAGTAGGGCTGGACGATTATGGCAAAAATAATAATCACGATTATTTTGATTGATATTGAAATCACGATCAATAAACAATTATTCATTGATTTCAAAAGTTGAGTATTTATTGAACCACAACTTAAAAGAACGATGAAAAATAAATTAGTAACAAGTAAAATGATAATAATAATATATTAAATAATAGCAATAAAAAACAATAAATAAAATTAAATACCCAATCTACATGCACTCCTGTAAAACTTGCAAAATTTGCAACATGTCCTACCCTTCTTCTCAACCAAAGGCTGCCGTTTTGTCATGTTTTCATTCGCTCACTCCTCGTATTATTGATCCACATACGTCACACGCTTGCTGCAGCTGCGCACGCAACACAGGTGCATTCACAGTGCTTTTACAGTGTAGGAACTTGCATACACGCCGCGCCAAGCAGCACATTAATCGTTTTTCTTTAATTATAATGTTTTTATGATCGCGAGAAGCCAAAATTGAAATCATGATCAAATTTCAGTTAACTGTCCAGCCCTACTTTAAAGTTTGCCGTCTTACCGGCTGCCTCTCTGCTTTTTCATAGATGTTTCCAGTTCTGCACAGGCTCACCACAGGCGGGCTGTAGGTTAATAATTAACTTCTCCAAACTCTGACTCTCCGTCTCATTCATTCATTCACTTGTCAGCTGCTCAGCTGATGATGCAGGATGCTGTGAGTCCCTTTTACTGGTCCGTGCTACATGTGCTGGTTAACGATGGTTCCTGCGGGTCAGAAATTATCCACAGGTGGATCCGTGGCTGATTATTTATTCTCATTTCCTCCTCTTCATTTTGTTTTTTCCAGTTTGACTTCACATCATATCTGCAATGAAAAGTTTTCAGTGCTGTTAATGATAAAGAAACATGGTCCAGTTCTGACAAAACTGCTGCTATATTACAGCTACATCCGCGCTTAGTGCTATACCAGCTTCCAATACAACTAAACCCAATCCTTAGCTACCACCTCATTCTCCTCAAATGACACTGATTGGTCAGGTCTGTTCTCAGACCTGGTGCAATCATTTCAGCTTTGCAAGATAGATCTGCCTGATGGCAGACATGGAATCTGGCCAATCCATCTGGTTTACAAGGTTACAGCTTCTATTCACCCACCATCTTTGAACACACTAATTTCTCCTCAAAGTGTCAACTCAGGCACCATTTAGGCACTGGCACCATTTAAAAAGAATTGATGTAGCACTAGTATTGGAAGAACCCAAACAGTACCTGGACTTAATCTAGTGCTTCTGAGCGTTATGGAGATTAAGTGCAGGCCCATCTCCTGAGCACTAACAGTTGTTGTAGAGGAAACAAATAGCATTTTACCTGTGATGGCTGTGTTTTCTGTAATCTGCAACCTGTGACCAAATCTCGTATGGAGAGGTAGAACAAAAGACGTATGCCAGCAGATCGCTTCAGGCACCAGGCAGAAACCACCTCTACTGATGAGACGAAAGGCCTGCGGGTCTCTCGCAAACCCACAAAAGCTCCCCTACGCTGCACAAACAAAGCCTGAAATTAAGAGGAGCCAGAGGCAGGCCCATTTCTACAGCAAAGCTAAAATGTTCCTTTTTCATGGCCTCGGTGGATTTTCTGTATGGGATTGTAATAGGGCAAAGAAAGGAAAAAACACTTTGCCTTTTTCACACACAGATTTTGAAAAAGCAGGTTTCCGGCTCGCAATATTCACACCTCCTACTACACTCTCTGGGCTAATTTTAAAGGTACTAAAACCTCCTCTTGTAGCCTTTAGAGGTTGTCGGATGATGTTTAATTCATATTTTGTTTTGCATTTTAACCTTGCATATCTGTAGGATCAAACACATCCATCTGTGCTTTTTGGCTGCAGAGTCAGAGCAGAGAAGATGACTGTGAGCCCTTGTTTGAGTTTGAGAGGTCATGAGATGAAGAGACTTTATTCCACATTCACAAACACCCCCTGGCAATTTTGCCTGCTATCAGTAATGTTTCTATGAATCTATTAGGGTTAAAGCCCCCTCCCGCTTCTCTAACTCTCCCAGCATAAGTACCTTTTTCCAAAACCTGTACAAAAAAGTTCTACTAAGTAGGTCATGTTCTGCCACTCGTCTTCTAATCACTCAACGAAAAAGAACACGATTTCCCTCCATCGGAGCCCCTGAGCCTTGCTCCTGGGATTTCAGTGAGCAACATTCACTCATTTGATTTTCTGGCATGTGTTTTTTCTCCCTTTCCTTTCTCTCTCTACACCCTTCTTTTTTACTTCCTTTACCTTGTACCTGACAGAACACAAGCAACACCTACCCTGCCTCCAACTTTAGCAGACATATATGCACCACACCTCCTCCCCCTCCTCATATCTCTCTCTCTCGCTGTCTCTCCGTCTCTCTCAGTGGAGAAGGTGTCTGACAGTAACAGCAGGTAAGGTATAAGATTACAGGAGAAGCAGGGGCAATTATACCTCCAGCTGATGCTGCTGTGTTTATGAGGAGAGTAACTGTTAATGACAGTGTTGTGGTTTCTCCAGAGGATGGAGCACAGCTTAGGGAGACCTGCTGTTTTTGTCAGTTGAGCTTCCTGCTATGTTGTTGTCAGGCTTTTTTTTTCATCTAGGGCTGGAAAATAGTTTGAAGATACATTTTTATGATTTCAAACCTGAAATAGGTTAAGACAGTTTTAGTTAAAAGTTTATTCACAGTAAGAACCACTGACACTGATATGCATATTGACCACAATACATCTTATGCCATTTATGTATTTATCACACACCTATGGCGCTGCCATCTGGTGGGCAAGGACGTTGACTGTCTTAGCCACTTTATTAGGTACAACTGTTTGGTTGCTTGTTAACACACATAGCTAATTAGCCAATCATATGGCAGCAACTCCATGCATATAGACGTGCTCAAGACAACTTTCGTAAGTTCAAACCAAGCATCAGAATGGGGAAGAAAGGGGGTTTAAGTGGCTTTGAATGTGGCATGGTTGTTGGTGCCAGAATGCAACTGCATGATGCTAGCATGTCGATATGGACCAAAATCTCTGAGGAACATTTCCAACACCTCGTTCAAACAACGGCACAAAGAGTTAAGGCAGTTCTGAAGGCAAAAAGGGGTCCAACCCAGTACTAGCAAGGTGTACCTAATAAAGTGGCTAGTGAGTGTATGTGCTAAGCCAGTGTAATTTTATTTATTTATTTCTTACAAAAATCATGTTGCTGTTTTTTCATGGATGCACTACCTGATTAGAAGATGCGCCTGGTTTGCACTTCTATAGAGCCTCATCTGAGAAAGACAAGCCAGAGATGGAGAGTTCCCAGGTTTTTTGCAATCACATGATCCTGAATGTCTGCTGGGGGTCAGGAAATGGAGGACAGCCATTGGGAATGAACGGGAACAGAGAAAAAATAGTACTTAGTTGTTCTGAATTGATGTGCTGCAATTAACAGAAAATTTCATACACTGGGTACGATTCCTGCACTTTACAAAAAAGTGATTTTTACCACAGTTTAACAGATGTACCAGACGTTGAGGCGACCAATATCACAAGTCCTGCAGACCCTCTAGCGTCTGGCATCATGTAGTCAGATAAAGGGAGACAAGAGTCTTGAGGAGTCCTGCACTGAGCTTGGAGGGTAGCTGAGCCCCTTTAACATATAAGAAAATCCTTGTTTGGTCTCAAACATACATTCCATTGAAACAGTGATGTACTAGCAACCGAATAAACCTTGTGGGGTAAACGACCGAGTGATGATGTCAACAAACAAGCCAGTGCTACAAAACAGCTCTTTTACTTTAGCTGTGGTAGCTAGCTCCCGTTTAAGTACCATTTTCCTTTCCTCCATCCTTTATCATTATTCAATTCACATTTAAAAGCCAAACTGAATAAGTGAAGAGAAGTTTTCGAGTCAAACGATCAGTTCTACTGAGCTGACAAATCTCCCATCACAGTGATCGAGGCTGGAGGTTGGTGAGATGGACATCAGCCGAGGAGAAGAGGGTAAGATCAGAGTTTCAGTGTGCTAAACCATGGCAAAACTGTACTGAACCAAACCAGACAGCTTTGTGGAAGCTGACCATACTAGAGTGTGGTGTGATACTGCTTGTCCAGGCTTTAGATGGAGTTTTCTTTTTTTTTTTTTTTTTTTTAAATCCACTTTGAAATGCAATCTAACAAGCTCTGTTTATTTCAAAAGTATTCCCGTCTGAAACTACTTATGTCTTGTCATCTCCCTCTTTCTTTGTTCTTTACCCATCTCAACACAAGGAAATGGGGAAAAAAACAAACCAGGAAAATATGAGGGTGGCGCTGGCATGCAGTCAGGATATTTCAATAGAATCAGTGTAATTAAGCTGATTTTGTTGCTGATGCTCACTTGTGTCACATGCATTTAAGACAGTGTAAATTACCATTCAACTAAAAGTCAGTCAAGATATTATTTTTGGTCCACATCACCCAGCACTACCACCGATCTCATTTTGCCCCCCATGCCTCTCTAGCACTGAGGTGGCCTCATTTGTGGTTGCCTCTGCCTCTGTGACGCCCTGCTGATGCTGTGGTTTCACCTTGTGGGCAAACAGAGGCACCAAGCAGGTGCAGGCTTCTTCAGCTGTGCTCAACTAGCATTTGGATGCTGGCATTATTGCAGAAACATTCAGGTCACAGTCGCTTGTACATAAGCATTGGTAAACTGATCCTGTAACACACAAACATGTAGGCTTGTGTTTGCAAGTGCAGATCTCTTACCACAGTTTTTGGCTGTTTTTGCCACTTCCCCCCTACGTGCCTTCACACACAGCAGGCAGATCGCAGCGATTTGAGAGGAGTTTGTGTTTAGATAAAGGAGCTTAATCATAATTGCATGGGCTTTTCAGTGTCTGGCAGTGGTACTCTCCCACTGGCTGTTTCTGGCTCCGACAGGGGGATTCAGACACCCTGGGAGATGCAACCAAAATATATCATTTAAATTTATCCAATATTTTAATAGCATTTCAGATCCCATTTACTTTAAAGTGAAAGCAAAACTGAAAAATAGAAATTTGTTTCAAGCACATTCATGAAAACACATACCATTGGATATTTTTGAAGCTGTTTAAGGTAGGTACTATACTGTGTTGCCCTTTGACACCTTTTAAATGTGTAGTGCAGCTCTAACTCGCATTTGTATTTGCCATGTTTGACCATATGTAAATCCTTATGTGTCTGCCTCTGCCAGATGGTGCTAAGTCTATTTGTCTTTTGTTTCCTCTGAGGCTGCACCTGTGCAGGAGGAATCTACCTGTTTGACTATCTCTATCCTCTGACATATGTTTCACAAATAAGACCTGTCCTCTGATTGTGAGGAGATTATTTGTGTTTCTCATTCCGAAAATCCCACAGCAATTATGCATCAAATTGCTCGTAATAAATATAATTTTTTTCAGGTTTTTTGTGGTCAACTCATGCAGTTTTTTGTATGCTGAGTCAAACAGCATACAGCATCCTGTGACCCCCACTAAAAGCCTGCTTGGAGTGAAATTATTTCACTGTTTCACTCACTGAAAGTCTGTTTGGATAGAAGAGTCATTGATTGCCAAGAAATGTAAATGAATGCCAGACCGGCACCCCAGTTTTCTGCCCACGACCATCCTCTCTCCAGACCGCATCCGTGCCCTCAGCGTGAGCTTGGCCTTGGCCCCGATCACACTGGGGCACATGGGAGATTAACTGGGCCGGCTTACTCACTCAGCAGGTTCCCCGACTCCCCTCCACTCATCCCGGCCCAATCTGCCAGCTAGCCTCCTGCTCCACCGAGCCGTGGCAGCAGGGCACCACAAGCCCGGCCCGCCTTCATTACGCCTGCCAGATGGGCTGAGAATTAGATTCGAACTCCCACCATGGAGGGAGGGAGTGGAGAGAGATTGAGGAGGGAGAGAGGTGGCGTCAGGAAAAGGAGGAGGGAGGAAATTTGTTGGGGGAAGAAAAGTAATGGTTTTTGTTTTCATTTATGTTGCAAGTTATTACATTTTAATGTAACACCCCTGGGACCTGGCAGCATTAAATGCCTGTTCTTGAATAATCGACACTAACTGCAAGCAAATGCTAGGGAGAAATGAAATTAGCGAGCACAGCAATTTGGCACAGTGATTATCGGCTCCTTGGAGGCACTTCCTGATGATTTAAGAATGCTAACATTTAAGCAAGTCAGATCTCATTACTCTTCAAGGTTAAATCGAGCTGTGTCGAGGCGAGGCAGATGCTTGATTGGAAAAAGTGCTTCCTTGTCTCGCTGTGTCTCTCTTCATCTCTCTTTGTTTATGCACTTTTTTTCTCCTTTTGCAGCAGCTTGCTTTAGGCAGGAAACACTGGGGGCTTTATTCTGTCAGACCCTGATGACACCTTTGGCCAGCTCTTAATTAGATCAGCAATACTCGATTTCCCAGGTATAATTTCTCTTTTGCTAAGGATCATCACTTGTGCAATGAGCACTGCTAACTGCCTCAACTTTGATCTCATCAACACAAATGTCCTTTCACGCATGCATAGACGGGTCTTTAGCTGCAACAAAAGAAAAAATAGGACCCACACCAAAGGGAAAGTGTTTATTACCTTCCACAGCGAGCCACAAATGTTCTTTTGTACTGTATTTTTCTCTGCTCCTTCCATGTTGGCAGAAACGATTTTCAAAGCAATTTCAGCCCTGGCATCTTTTGGTCCACTGTTTACCTCCGCCAGCCGTAAGCATCTGTTCTGCACACAAACTTGATCCAATTAGGTGACACCAGACAATGGCTTACTCCTGTGTAAGCCCTGCACAGCGCCAGGGGTCCCAAACAATACGGAAGTGTTTTTTCCTTCCATTACGGGGCGTCAGATCCTTTTAAAGGTGTTTACCCGCCGAAGATGTGTCAGCCCCAGTTTCCAAAAAGGGGGCTCAGCTGGGGAAGTGATAGGCGATGAGGATAATGATGCGATTGGGAGCAATGTGGCGGATGCAGATGCACTTTACCATGTTGTGTGTGATAAATCCTCCCCTCCGCTGAGCTGCACCCTACAAAGTTGAGGGACAGATGGGTTGGACTTTTATCTCGCTTCTCTAAATGCAGAAGAAATCAAAACATTTTTCACCGGCATGATGAGATTTGTTTAAAGCATGGCAGGAGCAACAAAGATACGTTGGGGAATACGTCTATTAGTTTTTCCAAGCTGTTGTTTTCTAATGCAAGAGGGGGGGATCATTGCAAGTCAAATGTAATCATCCTGCCGCTGGGTTATGCTCCGTCTCGAATAATAATAATATTAGGTTGGTCCCTGCATTGCCAACATCAAGCTTGTGATTTGAATTTCAGAGGCACGAGTAAGAAGTCTGATGTTAATCACAACCAATCACTGATGTTATCATTTTTTTTTTTTTTTTCCTTGTTTATAACAGCTTTATCTTTTGGCACATCTCGAAATTTGGCAGCCTGAATTCATTATCTGCAGTGTTTCATGTAGTCAACAAACATGGTGTCTGTAATGTGGGATTCTGCTTCCTCCCACTTACATGCTGTGCACACTGCACCGCATCTGATGTCTCTACATCACATTTCCTCTCTGTTGTGGCCAAAAGGATTTCTGGATTTTAACAGGGTTACCTCAGGAATGAGCAAAAAGCCTCTAAATTGTAACCAGGCATTTCCACATGAAACAGTCATGCTTAAGTATGATTAGCAGAGATTAAGGTGGGTTTGTTTTGCCTCTTATAAGGCCCCGTGACAATTTGGAAATGGATTGAGAGCAGCTTTCCTCTCCTTAATCCAGTGCCACGAGTTCTCACCCACCTTTGCTGAATTATTTACGTTAAAGTTCTCACGTCAGCTTTGGAGCCAAGAGCCTGGAGGTACGATGTGTTAAACTGCCTAAACCTCAAAGCATCCGAAGCATGGAAAATATTGTGTTAAGTATTTCCAGGACTTTTAATGGAACGTGTTTCGCAAAGAGATGGATTTGTCAGTGTTACTTTAAGAGCTAGTATTTGAAAACAAGAAGTAATATGTTGCTTAAAGTTCAGAGAAACTGCTGTTTTTGGAGCCGGAGCTTGTCCATTTTCTATCTCAAGGTCTGACTGAATAGACAAAGTGCTCAGATCAAATACTGGTCCATTCTCCCAGCCAGTGATGTGAATCCGTCTCCCCATCCAAGCCGTTCTGCTATCTTGTATCTATTTCCATATCGCCCCCCGATCATGTATATGAGACAGAGCCCTCCCATGTGCTGGATGATGTGATCCCCAGATAGATTCATTCATATATAATGATAAAAGATGGGTTTGGACAGGGCTACTTATTTGACAATCATTGAAGTGCCACTGTGATGGATAGCGAGGAGGACCTCCACCCCTCTCCCCTCCCACCACATAACCACAGCTCCCTCTTCTGATCCCCCGGCGTTCATTTTCACCGGCCCCGCTCAAGGTCTCACCTCACTTTAAAAGACAAATATCAAATTGAATTAAAATTGCTCGCTCACCCAAAACAGAGGCCCGCGTGCCCTAAAAATCACACATCTGTTCCCACAATTCATCGTTGCAAAGTCAATCCCACTCTCTCTCTATCGGTCTCTCTCTGGGTGCGTGGTAATGTGAATTATTCATGCCAGCGGGGCCACGGCGTGCTTCATCATGTTAAAGTGCCCATGACATTACTGATGGAGCCACCGACGCCCCCGCACTGCTAGCTATGCTAATGCATTTGGAAGGAGGAAAGAAAAGAGATGGCAGCACCTCAAGGGATCAAGGGGACAAGAACAGATCACCTATTAGAAATGAGAACTTGAAGGCTAAGTCTTATTCTAATCACAAATGATCCTTTATCTTCAGAAAGAAAGCCCGTGAATCAGGGAGGCAAACAATGGTACTGTTTCAGGGCTTATAGGGTTATTATTACCAGAAACAAGGGACGATTGGTACATAAAGGCTAACAGGTTAAGCTTTTTTGGCAGCTGTACACTGTAGCTAACCTTGCAAAGCAAACATTCCACGTGTGACATCAGGTCAAGATTTGCAGATCCATCTTGCAAAGCTTCAATCTGGAATGTCTGTGCCAAGTCTGAGAATGGACAAACCAATCAGTGTCATTTTTTGAGAACAGTGCTGGAGCTGTGGGCAGTGTTTTGTTTTACTGCACTCAACCAGTGAAGTCATTAGCTTAAATGTAGCTATAGCGACAGTTTTATCAGAGTTATTCAACATTTCTTTAATTATAGCAAAGCAAAGAGCCACACTGAAAGCTTTTCTTGGACAAGATGTTTTTGCTCTTTTCCTAACAAGCTTTGGCAAGTTTGATTCACCAACTGGCTCCACTGATAGTGACTGTGCCACGTTTTATTGCTCTGTTTTATCACTCATGAATGTGACAGATATCCCAGCCATCCTCTGAGATTGTTTAAGGTTTTGCTCCTCCCAAACACCAACTACAGACTGTTGCACAGATGGAAAAATGGAACAGTCTATCTGACATGTCAGGTTATGCTGTAGCATCTTTTCCCACTGATTTTCATGTGTCATCGCATCTCCCAAAATAGTGCCAAAGAGAAGTCACAATGGAGTCTAGTCAGCACTTCTGACCATCAGTCAGCGTCCAGGCCTCACAAGAGTATAAGGAAAACTTGGAGGACCAAGGACTGAAACACTCTGACTTTCATCCACGTGCTCAGATACCACATGTCTTTTCACAAGTCTGTGGTTGATCTCAGCCTTGCCATCAGCAGATCTTTGGATTATGCTTCCAAGGTAGGTGAACTGCTCCACATCCTGGTGCTCTCATCATTCACAGATTCGATGGCAGTATCCAAGGCATTCCCAGATGCCTGGATCTTTGTTTTGTGCCCAGGAAAACCTTCCCAAAACTTCACATAGGTTTTTCCTAGCATGCTCAACCCCTTAAGCCTACAGTGGCTGTCTGGTCTGGAACAATCAGTTTCCTTTTTATTAACAAAACATCAGTAACTGTGACAACCTCTTTTGCTATTCAGTGGCTAATTGTTGTGTTTCACTGTGGTGGAGAGGGTGATTGTTAGGTGGAGGAGCCCACCAAGGTGGCTATAATGTGCATTGCAGAAATGAATGTCATACTTAAGTACTGTAGGGAAGAAATTCTTACAACACATTTGGCATCCCAAAAGAAATCTCCCACAACCGTGGGTCCTGACCCAGAATTTTGGAAATGAGGGGCTCCAAAGAGCATCTCTGCTCTTATTTTCATATTTTCAGTGAACTGTACCATAGTCCTTGAGTGGCTTTAAACACTGTGTCCCCTCTGGTTTTAAGTTGGCACCTTGGATCATATAAGAACATCTGACCAAACCGACAGACCATCTGTGCCCCACAAGTAAATTATTTTTAATCCTATTTATGTACCCCTGCACTGCCACAGTAAGGAAATGATAATTTCTTACATTTGTTGGTGCTGTGACTAATACACACTCACCTCTTGTATCTTAGGTCAGTGGTGCTTAAAGTGAGTAACAAAGTAAAATGGCATGGTTTCTTTTATCAAGGGCACCTGTTGTTAGCAGCATGATTCATCTGAATGTCAAGGACGTTCTCCAAACCATAGAGCATGCTCATTGATTTTTACAAATCCCTTTCAGTTTCAGTTAAACTGCTCTCAATCACACTTGTTCTTTTCCCATTGCACATTTTACAAGCTCATGCTGAGATTTAAAGTTTTTGATCAAAACCCCACTTCTCAGCTGGATTACCCTCCCACTCACTGAGAGAGGGAATCTCAGGAGCACCCTGGGGATTACTTTGTGTTAGTGTGCATCCATGGTGGAAGATTGTGTTTATTGGACTCTGCAATGCAATAAGTCAGCTCGATTGTACATGTGAAGATCATCTTTCATGATGGGATTGAATGCAAAGCGTTGGTTTAGCTAGTAGAAGAATAAGACGGTGCTCTAGTGCACATAATGATGTGAGCCCACATGGGAAGCCATCATTCAGCTCCATTTTTGTCCTTCAGGTGTTTGTATTCATGGCTAAGAATGGTCTGATAAGCATTTCTAAGCAAGAAGACTATCACATGTCACATTTCTCCACATGCAAAAGAGGCCTCCTTACAAACGTTATTTCACAATGATGGAAATTGATCTTGCAAGGGGCCACAACAGGCAGACAGAGATTTTATATGAACAAAACAAAAACAGGAAAGGGAGGAAGCAGAGAAAGGAGGTTGAACATTGTATGAAATATTTCCACTGTCAGTTTGTGTTAAAACCGGCCTCCGATACGCTCTTTGTGAAGCTTTTCTCGCCTTTTTAGAAACCGCCCGCGCGTCTGTAAAGGTGCTGGGTAAGATGAGCACAACTGATACTGTGGTTCCCACACGCTCTGCCTTCTGAAATTTCACAACCGATAGCGGTTACTGACAGAAGGGGCCTGATAAAATCTCACCTGATTAGAAAAAAGAGGGTTAGAGAGGCGGTGAGAGAGGCGAGGCGAGTAAAAAGTAGAAATGAGAGCGGGCCTCGTCAGATCTCTGAGGTTGTGTCTAGGTTTCAGTTGACACATCTCCGGCTGGCCCTGACTGCACCACGCTCTCCACAAATGAGTAGGTTGAGTCAAGACTGACGCAGTGCAAACCACACTGGCGTTGCTTTATCTTCAGATTGCAAATTTAGAGACACAGATTGATCATGTCTGATGATAAGATCTTTCAAACCTGGTTAACGTTAATGTTAAGTTTTTTAAAGCCCAGAAAAGCATAAAGACATAGACGATTAAATTTCTCTTCAGTGTTTGAAACCTGAAACATCTACAAACTCCACAGTGTGTTGGTGGATCACTGGCACCGGGTTCAAGCAGGATTGTAAAATGAGCCTGGCCCCACGTAGGCAGGAGATCTGCCCCAAAAATAGCCAAGTTCCCCGCCTCATGGGAGTCTCTATGCTGAAACTCAGAGATGTTATCTCAGCCTACCAGCCGTTGTCGTTGTTCAGAAGAGGAGGAAGGAAGGAAGATGGCATCATCCTGTTTGTACTTTTTCTGACTCAGTCTGCTATGATTATTCTCTTTATCTCTGATCATCTCTGATTTAATGCGCTCCATTTCGTCGCTGTCATTCAGGCTGAGGTGATATGATGGAGTGTCTAAGTTATTAACTAACAAACACAGTGATTTGATTTGCTCAACAGTATACGTGCGATGTGACCCAGATGCTTTTAGTGAAAATTGTTCCCAAACACAACTTCGGAAACATTTCACAATCACAATAATTGGAACATTTTCTGTAGTTTAAGGCTTTCAAATTCCTGTAAAGTGACACATGTCAAAAAAAGGGGTACGCCCCTCTCCCCTTTCCTCCTCCTGTTAGAGATGCTTGTTAGCAGAGCTGCCATAGGCCCTCATCGCTGTGACGGCTCAGTCACAATCTATTACGCAGACTGGGAGCCTACATGTCTCACAACCGGCGCCAAATATTGGTTTTGCTGATAAATTCAGAAAAAATGCCACATTAATGATGAGAAAAATAAACAAGAGACTTGTTGGCGGGATGTGGGTGGCTGTCCCATGGGAGAGGGATCTTGGGGATATAGAAATAGTTCACCCAACAGGGGCTCCTCCACCTCCTCCTTCTAAATCGCTGCTATATTTCAAGTGCCTCGCAGCTATCGGAGCTGTATAAGACAGCAGAGTTTTCATTTACCATCTACGCAGCTTCTCCTCCTAAAGCAAGCCTTCAGGGTAATGTTAGGTCTTTTCATAAGTTACAAAGATGTAATTAGACAAATTAGCTCAGCAGACACTCAGGGTTGCGTTTTTAATGGCTGCATGTTGCCTAGGTTGGTAATTAGCAGGCAGCCGCTGCTCCAAAATCACACATTGCACCCGAGGCCCTGCATCCGTAACCTGACAACCAGAAGCAGCGTGGTAATGAAGGCTTATGTATCCCACAGGCTCGGTGTCTTACTCCCCAGCAAGGTTTGATGTAGGAATTCACACTGAGCCCCTGCTCAAATCTCCTGTTTATGCCTGTGTATCATTTTCTCCCAGGTTGAGCATGCCGTCCTTTCGCCACGGTGATGTATTCAAATCAAACGGATGTGTTTTTGCCTCACAGGCGCAGACTTTCATTTGAGCCAATCACCTTTATGGCTCAATTCATCAGGGCCTCGGTCTACGTGTCCAGGTCTCTTGTTGTGAGTAGCACCCGGGGAGCTGATGAGCCATTTCCACACACCCAGCTCCTCTCCCACTTTTAATGACTTGCCCATGGTGATTTTCGCCAAGCGGCTGTTTTTTATTGGCTCGGAATAAATTCCCCTTCTCTCTGACACTAGACATTCTCTGTAAATTGGATCGAGGGGGCTGAATGCCAAATCGGAAATGACCTAGCAAAATGCAGATTAACTTGTGAGAGAATTTATTTGTCTATTTACTGTATGTGTCCATATTAAATTTGTGACACTGTGTTTATCACAAATATGACTTAGCTGCAAGCTTTTTGCAGCTGCGACAATGATGTGCAGACTGCATATGCTGCAGGAAATTGATTTTCTCTCTGCTTTCCATTTATTAGTACACAACCTGAAGCAAAAGCCCTGTCTTTGTACTGGTTTCATAACATTTATCACTATAAAAAATATGACATTTAGCATTTAATAGCTGCTCTGTGTTTGTCATAATTCATGTTGTCATCTCCAGGTCATATCAGTCTGTCCAACATGGAAGCCTAACACATGTGTCTTATGATGATCTTCTCAGATCTTACATTTCAATCAGGTAGACCATTCTTAAAAGATGAAATACGATTCCACTTCCAAAAAAAGTTAGGGAACTGTGTAAAACATAAATAAACAGAATGCAGTGCAGAATTTTATTCACAATAGAACATGAAGAACATTTCAGAGGTTGAAATTGAGACATTTTATCATTTCCATGGAAAATATTAGCTCATCTTGAACTTGATAGCAGTAAAACTTACCAAAAAAGTAGGGATAGAGCCATGCTTACCATTGTGTGGCATCCCCTCTTCTTTTAACAAGTCTGTGAACTTCTGGCAAGTTAGGAGACTAGCTGCTGGAGTAATGGGAGAGGAATGTTTTCCCATTCTTATCTGATATAGGATTCTAGTTGCTCGCTGGAATATTCAAGGCCTCCCCCGAAAGAGACATCTGTATTGAAACTTAAGACTGGCCACACACTAGACGATATTTTTAAATCTGAAATGATTTTAAATCCATAATCCTCTGAAAGCACACATTAGACAACTCAGCCAGATCGTCAGATCACAGGAGACTACACACCTGCTGACCTGCCAAGGACCTTGTGTGATCAGAAAAAAAAAACAAAACACAGATGTATGTCGATACCGTCTTGCTGTCTCTCCACAGCAGGCTGCCCTGGCATGTGGTACAGGTGCAGCAAAAATCCTAAAACAAGGGAAAGACTCAGAACGAAATCCTGGCTGGAATTAAGATACAGTTGTGTTAGTGTTTGTGAGCGTTGAATGTACGTATGATCCTTCTGGTGACACTACCTGGTCTGCTCGCTCTCATTGGTTGTTGTAGGTACTTCGTGAGAGACACTACGACCTAGAGTCGTAAATATCTACGATTCAGGGTCTGGGAGGCTATTACATGATTTGGAGCAGTAAATTAATCGTGTTGACATCACACACATGCAGACTACTCAGAAAACACCCCTATAATCAATCATGGGGGTCAAATCTTGCCTAAAATCGGGCTTAAAATCCTGTAGTGTGTGGCCGGCCTAAATCTTAAACCTCTATACTTTTCATCATTGATAGTGCCTTTCCAGATGTGTAAGCTACCCTCGCCATAGGCACCAATGCAGCCCCATACCATCAGAGATGCAGGCTTTTGAACTGTGCGCTGATAACAACCTGGATGGTCCTTCACCTCTATAGTCCACAGGATGCAGCAACCATGGTTTCCTAACAGATGTTCAAGTATTGAGTCTGACCACGTCTGACCACAGAACAGTTTTCCATTTTGCCTCAGTCCATTTTAAATGAGCTTTGGCCCAGAGAAGACGTGGTATTTCTGGATCTTGTTGAAATATGGCTTTTCTTTTGCATGATACAGCTTTAACTTGCATTTGTGGATGGTACAGCAAACTGTGCTGACAGATAGTTATTTATGGAAGTGTTTTCCAGTACAGAGTCATGCCTGTTTTTAATGTAGTGCCTCCAGAGGGTCTGAAGATTAGCTTCCAATACTGACCTCTGGCCTTGTCTCTTGTGCACAGAGATTTCTCCAGAATCTTTGAATTGTTTGGTGATATTTTGTGTATATAGCGGGATGTTTTTCTGAAATTGTTCCACAATTTTTGGATGCAGTTTTCTGCAGATTGATGAACCTCTGCCCATCTTTACTCCTGAGAGAGTAAGCTTCTCTAAAATTCTCCTTTTAGAAACAGTCATGTCAGTGACCTGTTTCCAATTAACCCTATTAGTTTCAAAATGCTGTTTTTCACAAGTACCACTTACTTTTCCAGCCTTTTGTGTCCCCATCACTACTTTTTTGAGATGTGTTGCTGCCATCAGATTTAAATGCACTAATATTTCTATGAAATGTGGGATTTGCAAAACATTGCATTCTGTTTTTATTTCCGTTTCACACAGCACCCCAACTTTTTTTGGAATTGGGATTCTAAATAAAACCCCATTATCTACTCTAAGTATAGAACTGTCATTGGCCTTAACCTCCCACAGTCTGTGTCTTTCTGTTCTAATTGTGGGGGCAAGTTGGCACGATGTTCTGCCTTCACCGACATGGAAAAGAGATGATTGGGAACAACGTGCTGTGAGTGGATAGCAGCACACATCCAAAGGAGCTTTGTGGACCAGTGAGATAAGGCTGAAGCCCACAGCATGACAGGGAGACCGGGACTAGGGAATGGAGGACAAGAGACCGCAGCCTTAAGGCCAAAAGACTCAGCAGAGAGTAATGAGGGCCAGCTCTCACCGAGGATGCTGCTCAAACTGCCAGAGAGCGAGTGGGAGAGGCTGAAAAACAACCTTGGAGGGCAAATTAGATGACTCGCCATAGTAGCTGACGGCGTAGAATGTGGAAACAAAAATGCACAAATGACAAGGAACAAATGTGAAGGTGGCTTTGATTCCAGGTTCAGGAATCTGACCCCTGTTGTAACAGGTACGAAAAACAAACAGCAGACTGGAATGCACAAACTGAACAGTGCATTGTTAAGGCTTAGAATAAGTACAGGTAGTAAACTAGGCTGCTATTATCCAGACAGCATTTTTTTTTCTTGTGGAGAAAGAAAGTGAAAATATGCAATGTTAATCTGGTACAGACATTATAAAAGGAGGAAGAAGGGACAAATTGCATTCCTTGCATTCATTTTCATTAAAAACATTTGATTGTGATTGAAATTTTGAAAAAAGTCTGGTTGGTCAGAAAGGAGACTGTGTTGGGTCCTTAGGCTGGACCAGCTGAGGATTACTGATCTGTTTGGGGCCCTTATGATGCAGTCCATATCATTTGTGTTTAACAACATCAGCTCCAAACAGAAGCCAGAGAAAAACAGTCAAATCCAAGTTACTCTTTGCCTGGGTTCTCCAAATTCCTGAAACCACTGTGTCATGCATGTTTTGTACCACAGTAGTGCTGTAACACACAGGCTGCCTGATGAAAAAGAGCTGAGAATTTTGTCAACATGCATTAGATGGACAAAAGTATTTGGACACCTGTCCATTATACCAACAGGGACTGTAATGACATTGCATTCAAATGTATGTACTTTAATATTGAGTTGGGGCCTCTCTTGTAGCTATAACAGCCTCCACTCTTCTTGGAAGGCTTTCCACAAGATTTTGGAGTGCTTCTGTGGGAATTTGTGTCCATTTATTCTATAGGGTATTTATGAGGTCAGGCACTGATGTTGGACAAGAAGGCCTGGCTCGCAATCTCCATTCCTGTTCATCCCAGATGTGCTAGATGTGAATCAGGGCTCTGTGTGCTCTTCTGTTGGAATAGAAAAGGACCTTTCCCAGAACTGTTGCCACAAAGTTGGAAGCATGGCATTGTCCAAAATGTCTTAGTATGCTGAAACATTAAGATTAGCCTGGGGGGGGTGCTAGCTCAGAGTCTGAAATAAAGTCCCATACCATTGTCCTTCCTCCATCAATCTTCACAGTTGGCTCAATGCAGTCAGGCAGATAACATTCTCCCGCCATCCACCAGACCCAGGCTCACCCATTTGACTACCAAACAGAGAAGCATGTTTCATCACTCCACAGGACATGTTTAGTCCAGTGTCAGTGTGCTTATACCATGCTTGGCATTGGACTTGGTGATCTGAGGCTTGCATGCAGCTGCTCAGCCATGGAAACTCATTCCATGAAGCTCCTGCTGCACAGTTTTTGTGCTTACATTAAAGCCAGTGGAAGTTCAGAACTCTTCAGCTATGGAATCAGCAGAGCATTGGTGACTTTCATACACTGACACCTTAGCAGTTGTTGACCCCACTCTGGGATTTTTTCATGGCTGAGTTTCTGTTGTTCCTAAATGCTTCCTCATTCTAATAATATCACTCAAAGTTGACTGTGGAATATCCAGCAGGGATGAAACTTCATAAACCGTCTTATTGCAAAGGTGGTATCATTCACAGTTCCATGCTTCAAATCACCGAGCTCTTTAGAGCTCTTTTGACCCATTTTGCATCAGGGATGTTTCCAAATGGAGACTGCATGGCTAGGTGCATTGTGTACCATTCAGTTACACTGACATGTGACATTTTTAGCTCTATTTTTCCCAAAAATTAGCTAAATTATGCAGAGCAGACAGCCCTGCCTGCATAGCTGTATAGCCCAGTGCTGGGACTAGTTGACCTCTCCTTTAGGGGAAAACGCTGACTGTTTTGCCCGTTGGCTAGTATACATACTGTTGACTAGCACTTTATACAACCCCCCTTTAAAAACACAATACCAAACAGTCACTTTAAGTGTTAAACTTTATTAAAACTACATCCCAGTGAAAAACATTTGGCTTCAATTTCCAGACACAATAATATGCAGTGTTTTTCTAGTCCATATGGAGGAGAATGATTTTGTACGATCGTAAAACACTTAGTCATATAGTCAGTTAGAATTAATCAGCTGTCATCTGTGAAAGAAATGGTCGTCATCTCACAAGGGCTACATAAAGATCCTCGGGCAAAGTCTGAGTTGAAAAATACTTTTAATTTTAAACAGTTTTGTTTTTTTGTTTTTTTTTTTTTCTCAGGCATGGATCCTGACCCATCCATTATGCGCGATGCCTTCACATTCCTCTAATGGAATTTTGCAGTTCTCTCTGTTTTGCTTTCCCTTTCTCCCTTCTGCTCTACTCGACTCTCTTTCTCTCGCTCTCTCTCTCTCTCTCTCATGTTCAGCCTGCCTGTGGCACATACAGTGTTGGATCATTTGATTCCAGCTAATAACCAGCGTTAGCCCAGAGAAAGGCATAAATGAGTTGTGTCCTCCCTGGGCTCCTCCTGCTGCCTGTCAGAAGTGTGAGATGGCTGAAGGCTCTCAGCCAGTTAGCTCTCAGGATGGAGGCTTATTGTGTCCTAAAGGTGCACATTTTTCTGAGGTCCTGGAGGATTATACTACAACGAGGAACTCTGAAATTCAGCTGTAATTGTCCAGAGTTGCAGAGCCTTTCTGCAAGTTTATAGTCAGCTTATTTCCATAGCAAATAATTAATTTAATTATCATAAATCCTTTAAGATCTCAGTTTGACAGGCCAATTTTCATCTGGGTGGTTGGTGTCAGTCACTTGTGTGAATTGTTTGACAGGACAAATCTATTCTGAAGATGTATGCACACAGCATTACTCACAGCCTTGCCCACTACATGCAAACAGACAAAAACGTCTAACTACATGCTGTCTGCACCCTCAGATGCAGTTACACGTGTGCATACACTAATAACATGTTCTAACCCACGCCTTCCTTCACACACATAAACAGACATTCATCTCTATGGTCTGAGTTAAAATGAAAACACTTCTCTGTTGACACCTTGTAGTGCTTTGCGTAGTGATTAGCGAGAGAAGGGAAGTGGTAATGAACTGTGAACGCACTGCTTCCTCCCATTTGCAGAGCAGACATCAGCTTCGTTCCCGCACTCTCTCCGCTGAATGTCGTATTACTATTCTGTCCTTTCACCGCTCCCAATTAGCTCTGGCATCTCTTAACACTCTCCTTTGTTAATATTCAATGAAACAATGCCTATTTGCACCATTTTCTCAGCACAGTGGTTCTGATGATATGCAGGTTATGGATGAGAGATGACAATGTAGTGCCCACTACTTCATTAATAAAGTTTCACTGATTTTGTATTTGCCAGTAAGCCTTTTAGTGTCTCTTTGTTAAAACAAATAAGGCTCAAATATAGATGGATGGATAGAACAGTATGTTTGGCTGTTAGGCAGGCCGTATTTTTACTCATTTTTCTCCTCCAAGAACGGCAGTAATTATTGTTTTTCAGTCTCACTACGTTGTTTGCACCCAAACATCTCTCAGCCAAAACTTTTTTTCTTTTGTTTTTATTCAACATCTCATTGTTTCAGCTCTGAAAAACAGAAAGTGTGAAATCGCATTTCCCTTCTATCTCGCCTGTAGAATCTGCAATAACAGCCCCACCCTCGCCTGCCCTGTGGACGCTGGGAGATGTGTTGTGTATGTGTTTGTGTACCACAGTGTGTATCAATCTTTTGTCATTTTTAATACTGCAGTCTTATCGGGAGAAATGACAAGCTCAAATGAGCCGGCGCGGCAATTACCACAGTGTGAATAAATGCGGGTCTGTGAGTGTGTGGGTGCGTGCATGCTTACGTGTGTTTGTGCGTGTATTTGGGGGTGGATGTGTTGGCTGGGTGGGGGGGGGGCGGAGGGGGCTGTTGATGGTGGGACCATTTACAGCTTGATGATGAGAAACCCTGCTGTTCTCACCATCACCATTTCCTCCTTGTGAGTCTCCTTCAACACGCCCAAAACACAAAACTCTTCCCAACACACACTCACACCCCAGGACACCTGTAATTAGGCAGGTAAGCATCAGGCAAATGCTCACATAATGGTAACTACAGTGTCCAACAGTAGTTTCTCCTCTGGAGGCACTTACAAAAAAAAAAAAAAAAAAAAAAAAATTTTAAAAATCCAAACCAGACAGACAGTGAGAGGTCATTTTGACTGCTGGATTACAAATACCCATACATAGATACCCAAACAAGCCCATATTGTGATGGGATATCTTCATTAAAAATGATTTTTAAAAAACATCTGACACTCTCGGGACAAGAAAATAACACCTGATTGTATCTGATTTGAAACATTTAATTTTGATCTTGTTTTGAAGTTAAGATAATAATATCCAATTTCATGACGAAAATATCTAAAGGAAGTATGTTTTGGGGTTGGAGTTTTTTTCCTGATCACCTGAAAATTTGGGCAGGACTTTTCTAATAAATACTAGTTTCCATTTACTGTCATCACTTTTACCAGGGGTGTCCTGATCCCATTCATACAGTATGTGTCGGATTGGAATAATAGTGTCAAAATTAGCAATCCCATGGCTGGAATGGTACAGTGCTTAACAAATTTATTAGACCACCACCCAAAGTAAGGTTTATGCCACAGCTGCCCTAAATTAACAGCATTGGTAATTACCAAAATCATTTTTTATGTTTCTGAAATGGTAAATACATCAATATGTAGAAGCTCTTTAATCCAAATGATATTTTTAATGCAAAAAATATAATTACCATTGTTATCCATGAATTTTCAAATTTACTGATTTACAAAAAAACTGAAAAAATAGTAAAGCACACTAATATTTCTTGATTAATATGTCACATTATAGTTATTTACTTCATTCCTGCATTCCTGAACAGAAAAATTAGTTTTAGTGGTTGAATGTTATGCTTGATTAATTTCTGACTTCTCAGAGAAGTCCAGTGAGCCAGCTCAAATTTGGGTATAAAAAGGCAAATTCAGTTTGAAATTCCTCATTCCTGTTCAAAATGGTAAAACATGGAGAGCTGACTGAAAATGGAAGAGTCTGCATTAAAGCACTTCATGATGCTGGATGGTCTCTGAGACAAATATGACTCGTGGTCTAATGAATTTCTTAAGCACTGTATATAAATACTTCAAATCTGGGTGAAAACAGTCCAACTGCCACTTGCGGCATCTGTAACATGACCGTTTAGCAGCAGAGGTGGTATCAGCAGGGATGGGTTTAATATTACCAATTTATTGATAAAACATTGAAACTCTAATCTAGGCAAATGTGAGGATCAGATTGGGACTCGGAATCGGTAGATACTCTATATTGAAAAATAGGATCCAGATCACAAGCCAAAAATGCTTATCTCTAAATTTACAAATATTTTCACTCTAGTCCAGAAATATTCAGTTACACTGCATCAAAGCTTCACCCATTAAAAAACGTTGCCTGTTGTGCTGCGTAGCATCACAGTCAACCTCGAGCAATCTCACACAGTGCAAGCGTGTCCCGAGCGCTGTGCACACAGGTCTGATCAGCTTGAGAGAAGAGGGCCGAGATCATGGGGGAACCATGAGTTGACACAGGAATAGTATGTCAATAGAGCATTATCTTTCCTTTTTGGGTTGATTTGACATTAATTTTGACATGATTCTACGATTTTATTGTTTCAGCTGTGGGTGAGTACATTATGAAGTTAAAAAGTCTGCAGAAGGATTTGTGGTTTCATGTAAAATTCTGTGTTTTTTTATTGTTAAGAACACCAAGTGTCTCCAGTGCAAAGACAGGCTGAAGCTGAGAATACAGCTGACATATGGTTTATACTGCAGATGTAAAAGGCCAGTATATCGGCTGAAAGGATTAGCTGTAATTCTCAAATCTGCCGATAACGATATCATGATGATAATATCGACCATCCCTAACCATGGTGAAATGTTTTGATGATAGCCAAGTGTTTTCTGATGTCCTTTTTATAACAGCTGGATAGAAGTGATATCTTGGTCCAGTTCACTGCTGAAATTGTCATGTCCTTGAGCAGCACACTTATCCTCACTAATAACAGCCTAAAACCTCATCAGCCTGGTTTATTTAAACTAGTAAACATATAAAATTTGTCTAAAAGGGAGCTAACTCTGTGAGAAACAATGAAGGCAACCAATGGCCACCCAAAAACTGGATGTGGTGTTTCTAGGTTGAATTGATCATATTTTCTTCTTTCCTTTTTGCAATTTATTAAAATTACATTTTATGTCAGAATACAGACTTTTAGGATAAGTCAAGGACCATCTGCACTGTAACATCTAATTCAGCAAAGTTATACATATTGAAACATTCAAAATATCTGGCTCTGCTCTTTCTGGTGTTACTGAAAAGAATTAGAAAAAGTTATAAAATGAATTTATTAATGGTTCGAAACACTTTAGGATATTTTCAATAGATAGTCAGTAAAAAATTGCAAAGTGCAATCATTTTTGTGAACAACACAATCCCACAGTGGAATCATCCCACACACACACACACACTCGTATAGATCGGTCGTCCTCTAAAATGGGCGAGGGACACATCAACACAGCGAGAAAAGCCTGCGGAGGGCACGACATGCAGAGGGATGTGGAGGTGTCAAACATGGAAGTGTCAAACCGGGCCCACTCACCACCCCAAACCTCTCCACATCCTCAGTGAGAGTGTGTCTATGTGTGAGTGTGGAGCTGGGGAGTGTGTACAGTGTGTGTCCGTGGGCGGCTGTCACCTCTAAACAGCAAAGTTTCCAAATGACAGGGCCAGGCGCTGACAGTTCAGCTACTGCCACCGGGCAGGTTAGAGACGGGGGCCTCCCTCCATCTAACAACCCCCCAACCTCCCTCCTATCTCTCTGTCTCTCTCCCCTTCCTCTCTCTGCCTCCCTCTGCTCAGTGTTGTGACGGCCTGTGACAGGACTTGCAGGTTTCTTGCTGTTTACTCCATGTGGTTTTCCTGCTACAACATGCCTGCCTTGTGCATTTTCTCCCAGCATGTTTGTTCCTTTGACATTGAGCTCTTAGTGTGTGTGCTGGTGTGTTTAACAACAGGTATGTTATTATAGGTGCATTAATATCTCTCTTTGAGAAAAGCATAGGGTGTTTGGCCACCAAAGCTCATCAACACTAAGAGAAACAACAAAATCCAGATAATGTTGTAGCTGTACTTAAGGAAGGAAAGTGCATGGCTTAAAAACAAGCTCATGTGCAATAGGTCAGATAAACAAGGCTACAGCTCTTTCATTCATTGGTATTGAGTATGGCTCAGTTTAACCTTACAAAGCAGATGGATAGGCCCGATTCCATGTCTGTCATAAGGCAAATTTACTTGCAAAGCTCCAGTCTGAAAAGATTGTACCTGGTCTGAGAACAGACCTGATCTATCAGCGTCATTTGAGGAAAATGAGGAAATGGCAGCAGGCGAGGTTTAGTTTCACTGAAAGATGATAGCAATGGCTGCTGCTGGTGTAACTTTTATCTTGGAGATAGCTGCAGTATAGCGGCAGTTTAACCCGAACTGGGCCACCAAAGAGCCACACTGAAAACTTCTCTTGGCAGAGGGGGATGTTTTTGCACATCTACCGACTGGCCTTGACATGAGTTTTATCCACCAACAAGCTCCACTGTTCAGAGACTGTGGTAGAGTCTGTCTGTTGAGCTCAGGTTACTCGTATGCCTACTACCTTGCTCTGTCTTTTCACTCTTATTGGCCCGTAACGAATGTGACAGAATGAACAAATCACCGTCTGAAGAATTTTTTGAAAAGTCCTGCTCTTCACAAACACCTTAAATGGGAGGTTTCCCAGATAAATGGGAAACATATCCTGTGCAATTGATAAATGAACCAGTTAGTCTGGTGTATAAGGTTTTTCACCACTTAAAAATCTTTAATGACACACTTACCTCTTCATAAACATTTATATAAACTTTGGAATAATTCAGGCTTGTAGAATGGCGTTTTTAGCTGAAAGTCAGGGTATACATCGATTTCAAGTTACTGCAAAGCTTCAAGGAACCAAACTCTTTTCATGGGGCTCAAAGATGTAGCTGCTAGGCTACTAGCCCCCTGGTTCTCAATTTGTTGTGATATCATGACAACACAGCTGTCCAAAACTTTTCTTGTTTTATATTCATTGATATCGAAGAAAATATTAATAGGAAAAACAGTTTTGAGTGCAGAATGATGAGTTTTACTTTCTTAGTATTAGGAGCGTTGGTAGCCTTGAGGCTGTTGTCCTCGGTGGGTTTGTGTTTGACCATGGCTCCTTTTCTCGTACATCATTCCCTAATCTCTGGTTCCCCAGCCTGATACTGTTATGTCTGGATAAAGACATAAAACCCCCAAAACAAGGGTAAAAAAGTCTTGGTAATATAATTGTCTTCCAGCCATTAATTTCAAAGTGTCTCTGTTGTCCTCTTTAACTTTATAATAGTCAGGCATGTCTGATACTCTTGTAAATTTGGCCTTGAGACGGAGCAGTCAGTTGAGCAAATGTGCATGATTTGTGCTGCTGTTTGCTATTATAGTCCTCTTGTCTACTTCATCAGGGTGTTATCAAGATACTAGTTACCAGTTAAACTGTCTTCTCAATTTAATCATGAAAAGCACTTCACAGTAGAAATTCCTGGTGCCAAAAGTTCTTTCAAGTACAAGCTTCATGTTCTTAAGGTTTTATGTCTTCATTGTCTTGTTTCATGATATTTTTAGTAGGGATGCACGTAGTTAAGCAGTTAAATTCATTTCGCAAATTAGGCAGTTAGAGATTTATGAGTCAGTTGGACTAATAACCTATCATTTTTATAACCAATGGCTTGAAACCCTAGTCTATAATGCTCTTTTAAACTGTGATGAACCTCCCACCACTAGAAACCACTGTAGCTCCAGTGAACTGCCACTGCCTTCCTGTCTGAGCTTTCCATCGGCGCTTAAATGGTCGTAAATATGAGAAGCTTAGCAGTTAGCATGTGGTAACAGCAAGGTATGACAGTTTATTAAGTAGTAAATGGATAACAGTGATATGTAGGCTATTGAGAGTTGAACTCATGTATAACTACTCAACCAAAGTAAAAATGCCTCATATCACAGCATGATATTAATCTGCAGAGAGGAACAAAGGCTGGCGCAGCTAGCTGCTAATGTTAGTTGTGATCTGAGCCTGATATACTCTGTACAGCATGGCTAACACAGTGACCCTGATGAATTTGACTGTTTTCTAAGTTTTTTCTTCTCTTGAGGTACCTTTCACACTAAGGGCCCGGTCCTAAATCCAAGTGCACTTGCGCCCAAAGTCGGGCTCGTTTTGGTCAGTGTGAATGCAAATGAACCACGCCAAGGCACCAGCCCGGTCCCACTTGGAGAGGTGGTCTCGAGCGCAATTCAAGTGGACTCTGGCATGGTTCAGATGAAATTTGAATGCACCTACGCAAAATAGACACAGAGGAACATCCCTACTGCAGAAGTGCCTATTTAAAGGGATGTTTGATTTGTTTCTGCCCTGCTCCAGTTTTACAGGAAGTTAGTGGATTCACAGTAACGCCAGTAAGGAGATTATTGTTTGTAATGTGATTACTAAATTAGCAGCAGTAATGTGTTACACTATTGTGATACAGAAAAAAAAATATTGCGATTACAGCAACACATTACTTTGTGTAGCATTGCACCCAACACTGGTTATGGCGACATAAACTGGTGTAAACTCAATGTATAGCCAAGTCTTATGCTTGAACTTTCACACACAGGTTTGGGATGATATTTTGAAGCTTTGCCCTGTGCCAGTTTAATTCCAAGATGTGACTCATTGAACTCGTCCTGGGTTGTGTCATGTTGCATTGAAAGAGCAATCCCTCTCCTGTGGATGGGGTTCAGTTTAATTTAACCGCCTGCAACAGCTCATCGATAGTTTGTCCCGCAGCACACTGGGATTGAATTGGCAAAGACAGCATATAGTAGTTATTGTTGGCTATATCTTTATAAACAGAGCCCACACAGGAAGAGATGAAGATGGATTTCAACTGGAACACACTCCGGGGAAATACGTTTGTGTTGTACAGGCGGCATGTTGAGTGAATTTCAAAGTGCCTGATGACCTCTAAGTTAATCCTTACCAAGGGTGTTCTGCAGCTCAGGAAACCAGTGGACACACTGGAGATTTGTGAGTCAACAACACATTTTCTAATGCACATAATAACCCCTACCACGTCACCACTTTTTCTCTTGTCTGTCTTACGTAGCCCCCTAATAAAACAGAAACACATTATGAGGAAGTGTGTTTATGGCCTCTTAGTCATGCGCATATGGAGGGCTGAATTGTAGGCTTGTAAATGGATTTATCTCTTTATCTTACGATCAAACAACAGCAGTTTTATTACCCGTGACAATCACACAATCTAGCATGCGTGTGTGATAGGCCCTGAATAGACATATTACCATACATTTACATTTCTGTGTCTAACATATGGCTTTAAATGCTTGTCAAACGTAATGTAATTACTGCTTTTTGGGCTATTTGTTTATCAGGAGAGAATCCTCCTGAGAGCTCTGCAGAAGAAGCATCTCTGGGTGTTATTTGCAGCCTGACAGCTTTCTTATTGCATGATTGGATTAAGCTATATTTCACTAGTTATCACTGACATATGTCGCTAAATCTACTCCAAGAATTCAAGGTAAGGCAATGCATTGAATGCACTCTTGCTAACAGTAGCTTTAACAAAATATTTGGCTCTTGTTAACCTAATTTTAAGGGGATTTCACAAAAATGTGGAATGGTTGTATTTTCAGATGGCAAATCGTTGATAAATCAAAAGCTTGAGACTGATTTTTTTATTTTGACAGGAGCCATTAAAATTGACAAAAGTCAATTAAACCATTTGTTGAGGCAACTTTCTAGAGCTACAAGTCACATTACCCTTACTAACATATCATCAGACATACGTATGACCACATGTACATACAGCGACATACCGAGACAAACTCACTGCACACATGGAAACCATTATTTGATTCTTAACTCAAAGACATCAATTCATATCACAAAAGCAAATTAGCAGCCGTCCAAATATTTAGGGAATGAGATTAATTATCTGTGCAGGCTTCCCACACGGAAACTCTAATCTGGGTTTAAAACAAAGCTGGAGAAGGAAAATAAACGTGTGGTGGGGGAAGATGACCCTCTTGTTGACCTCCATGACACAAGAGGCGAGACTACGGAGGCGATTATGGACCGGAGCGCTCTGATTTTCGAGTCAAGCGTGCTCTCTGCACAGGATGCCATGTGTCAAACAAGGACCTGGGGCCTCAAAAAGGAGGAAGTGTATTCTTTATGACACTTATCTGTGTAACTACTAGTGCAGTGGATGCCAGATGGTCTATGATGGATGAGGAACCTTGTCCAGGCTGGAGTACTGTTCTTTTATATGTGGCACATTTTCTTCGTACCGTGCCAAAGCCTACTTAAGTTGCCATTATGCACATAGTTGGTTTAAAAATGCACAAAGAAGAAGAAAGAGACAACCATGGCAATTGCTTAGATCGAGATTTGTTAATGATCCGTGCAGCAATGGAGTCCATCCTGCAGGCTACAGTGGAAGTTTTACATTTTGAAGACACCAACATCACTGTCTTCATACTTACACACCTACTGTACAGCTCAGAGGATGAAATGGGTCAGTGTTGTGGGCATACGGTGTCTTTTCAAGAGGAGAAATTTAGAATTGCTTATAATTACCCTGGACTCGGGACAGTTGGGGTCACATCTGCTGTATAATTTGCTTGAGTCCTCATGAATTTTGCTTGAGACCTTCTCCAAAGGAAGACCAGGGCAAGGTGCCAGGGTACAGAACGCTTGTGTTCAAGCTGATCGAATAAACTAGACTTTAGGGTCTAGTGTTCTTGGATTTAGGCCCAGGTCCTTAAAGGGGAACCATTCATATGTATCAAAATACGTGTCATATATGTGTCAAAATACTAGATACCCATTGATTTGATGCACATTGCATGTTCAAAAGCTAGACACCATTTCAAATGAGAAATATTAAAAATTGACAACAGTAATGTCATACGTCAGCAAAGGCCGACCAACAATTTCTTCCAAAGCGTGCTTTGTACTTGTGATGTTGTTATCAGAATTTCAAAGTGAGTTTGCAGGATCGAGTAACGTTGATTAACGTAGATCTTTGCACACTGAGTCTGTTGTTTTCAGATGAGATTTTGGGTCAATAATCAGATTAAAAATGTCATGTACTGAGTCAGGTACATTAATTTTTCTATTCATAGTGAAAATTAGCAGTGTAGGGCAAAATGGTCTAGTTTTCAGAAGAAATAAAACCAATGAAGATGATTCTTTAGCTCTGTCTCTCCACAAAATTACTGGGTATTTCAATCCTGAAAAAGCTCTTTATATGGCACAAGCTTGTACATCACAGCACTATGCCAAATTGGAGATATATAGCACAATTTTTCATTTCAGGCTCTGTTACATGGTTGTGAGTAAACACTTTGGCCTTTATCAGTTATGTTCCACAGTGGGTATCCAAGTAGTACGTGGGCAAATCACAGTGTTTGTAGTGAAATTTTCAATGCAAAGGGGGGAGGGGGTGGGGGGAGCTGCAGCCGCTGCTCTGAATAGTTGATCACCCATTCAGATGACTTGGACAGATTAAAAAAAAAACAAAAAACATACAATTAAATGCCAGTAAAAGTTGCAGCATTGACACATTAGATTGGAATTTTTTTTTTTACATGCTGCTGTTTCAGAACCAAAAACCATGTAAATATCAATAAAGGGATGTTTCAACTGGATAATTCTACAGTTACAGTTACACAAACAAGAAAACAAATGTTTAAATTTGACTGGGTAGCAGATGTAACAAGTTGTTTCCAAAGTGGTTGTGTTACATGGAGTTAAGCTGGACAAGTACTTGCTCAACACCTTTACAATATGATATGCATGAATTAATATTATATAAAAAAAATTACACAAATGCTGTTTAATTAAAAAAAAATCTTATGCTGAGTTGTTTTGAAACATTTACTGGTATACAGCTGTAGATACTGCAACCAATGACATAACATTATTTAGAAAACGAGACAGTTTAAGGTTTAAGAATTTAAATTTTTGTAGTGATGATAGAAATTATATAGAAACAGTAGTGTGGCGCTAAAGGAGAGTTAATTACCCTAAAATATTTATGCTTTTTAATCACACTCCTATCAGAGCAACCACTGCTACTGGCCAACACCAGTCTGCATATTGGGATCTTATCAGGAAGGTAGGGATTCAAGCTGTGCTGAAACCACAGACTGAACAATTCTCATAGCTCTGACTTCAATTTGTACCCACAGAGTTGTAGCTTTGGTGTTTCCCTCTCCTCATGTCTACTTTAGCAGTAGAGGAAAGCTTATTTTGACCTTGTTGTTCCTCTCTCCCTCTATCTCCTTTATCTCCCAGCTTTTGACCTGACCTATCTTTGATCATCCCTGTGAAAAATGGCTTCTCTGACTCTTGAGAGCTCAGGAACAAAAAATGTCCTTGGGCTGTTTTTCTTAGTGCTTTTGTCTAGCAATACATCTGCACCTCACACCGTCTGCTATAGCTTTTAAACCATCCTTTCCTCCTTCTCTTTTACTCCACTTTCTCCCCACACTGCAAAGCATCAACACAGCTGGATGCCTGCTCATAATTGTGCCATTGTTGTCAAGAGTTTTCTGCCAAATGATAGCTTTGTCAGGATTCTCAGGTGTTACCTAACAAGGCAGACTACAGACGCGTTAGTGTAGCACATTCGTCATTGTCATCTGGGGCTAATTACCAGCCTATGAATCACTGGCCTCATCTGGAATGAATACCACTGCAGGCTCTTTTAAGGTGGATCAGAACCTGAAATCCTCTTTGATTGGCAGTCCTTGCTAAGGCTTAGTTTTTATTCAGTTCAGTTCAACTTTACTTATATAATACATTTAAAACGACCAAGGTCGAACAAAGTACTTCAGAGTAACAAGCAAAACATAAAACAAGAATATGTTGAGGAATGGTGGCTGATCTTGTATGAAGGGGTAAGCTGTTTCACAGGTTCAGGGCTGCAGACGCTCAATCCCCCCTGGTTTTGGACCTTGTTTTGGACATATCCAGGAGCAGCTGGTTGGCAGACCTCAGTCCTCTGGCTGGAGCGTGAACATGAAGCATCTCACACAAGTAAGGTGGTGCCAAACCATGAAGAGCTTCAAAACCTTTAATTCAATCCTGTAGAGAACAGGAAGCCAGTGTAGAGAAAGCAACAGTGAGGTCCCTCTTTTTTTGTGCTTGTTGAGGTGTGCCGCCGCATTTTTGGACTAGCTTTAGATGCTGGACAGAATGGTCCAAGTCCGCCTACAAAGATTCACAGTGGTCAAGTTTAGATGATATAAATGCATGTAACATTCTCTCTAAATCTTTCAAAGGGAGATACGATGACTTTGACTATTAGCTTCAGTTGAATAACTTTGACTTTACAACAGAAGAGATCTGCTGATCAAATTTAAAAACCATCATATTACAACTATGATCAGCAACATGTCTGTGTGTCTCAATTTTTGTGTCTCGATTTACACCACACCGTTGCTCCAGTTGTCCTTGATACCTCTCAGAAGACTGCTTGGGTGTACTAGTTCGAAATTGGTACAATAAAAAACATCATAAATATGTACAGATTTTTATAAAATCCTAAAATGCTTGCACTGAGTCATATGTATCTGTAGGGACTCCATTACCCATAGTTCATGTATGACACACTCAGGGTTGTTCAGTAAAGCTATGACCTTTACACAGCGTCCCACCTAATTCAATAGACACGGTGTCAGCCAGTGAAAAAGGACTGAAATTGCGCCCTGAATGCTGGGCACCCCATGTTTGATTGAAAGCACTTATTTCAGTGCAGTATTCCATCATCATGAGAAGTTTATGAATGATAGCTGAATTTCAGTTTTCTGTTTAGTAAATACGTCTTATGATATGCCGTTTTTATCCAATAGAGTCCTCAATTCAAAACAAGAAGCAAACAGCAGTGCTGGGAAGAGCTGGGGTGTATTCCATCAAAGTAGCTAAAGAAGGCTAAATGTTCCCAAACTGGCCTGACTTAAACTAGCTACTTTAATTTTAATTTATCAATCAATCAATCAATTAAGTTCAAGGCCATCCATGTTGTAATATTCAAGGCAGTCAAATCGAGAGTACCCCCATTTTTTAATTTAAGAAGCAGATTTGGGCACCATTGGCGATACAGTTTTTGGAAAGTAGCCCCAGACACAACTTACACTACAAAAATTGAATGGGACCCAACACAGAGCCTTGTGGGACGCCACTTGTAATGGGGCTTTTCCACTACAGCTCAACTCTAGCTCAACTCTACTTCGTTGAAATCGGCACAGCAGCCAAGCACAGATGAAGAAGAAGACATACTTTTTTAATCCCTGAAGGGGAATTCACAGTTTATGCTCTATTGTTGAAAATGCTACACACATATAGGCTGATTTACATGCAAACAGGATCCCCATGGACATGCACTAATGGAGAGAGATGTCGGAGTGATGGCCTTGCTGCTCTCATTGGAGCTCTCAGGAAGTGACCTGGCACCTCTCTAGTTACCAGTCCAAAGTCCAGATATGGTCTGACCTGATCTTAAACTGGTGACCCTCTGATCCAAGTCCTTACAGACGGAGCAACATCGGGTGCTTCTAGAGCTGATGGTGTGACGTTTTGAGTCAATGATGTTAAATAGCTGCGTTTCAGTAAGCAATGTTTTGTGTCCTCTGCTGTCCACGAGTTGGACCAGTCATGCCTGGTGCAACCAAACTGGTGATGGAGAAGTAGATCAGTGTGGCTTAATTTACATCGGCTTGGCCAAAATTCATAGTGGACAAGCCCCATAAGAGTGGTCATCTCAGAGGAGGAATATTGTCTTAACAATTAGTCATTGTTGTGTTATCATCAACTATTTTATCATTCTTTTCTTTTCTTCTTTTTCTTTTTTTAATAAGCCATTAGCTCATCTTCTAATTTACTGTATGCATTGCTGGATCTCGACTTTTCCATTTTATTATACCATGACCTCATTTGAAGCTGCAAAAAGCTAAATGAGATAATATTCTCAGGACCAGACAGGGCTTAAAGTGTCCTCCCCCTGACTTTTACAATGATAGGAAGGTTAAGTTAGCACTGTGTTAGATTTATACTGCCTTTCAAGCATCCTTCATTTCCACTTACTTACCAGATCAAGCAATCCCCGGCCAGTCTATAAAATCCCACAGCTTACTTTTCTTTAATTAAATGCCACTTGTAATGCTCCCGCTGCACCCCGTATATCTGTGGCTGGAGCTGGTGCTTTAAAAAGCAAAGAGCCACCTTTAATGCGGTGCACCGTCTGCAGCTCAGCTGCACCAAGGGGACAGAGCAACCAGGCATCCATCTTAACAAGGTCACACCGTTTGATTTTTAATATAACGGTCAGTGCTCGGGCCCTGTGTCCTCCTTTGAAATATTAGCGCTCATTAATGATGTGGTAGCCGCCCCGCCCCTCCCCTCCTCGCAAAAACCCCATCAGCAATCACTCTGTCCATGAGGGTGTGCAGAGTCAGATCTCTGTGCTTAGACCTGCTCCCACTCACTGCCAGGGGCTGGCCAAAAGCCTGCTTTATAGGCCAGCTTTATGGCATTCATTATGCACACTTAACAGCCGCTGTAATTCTCTCCGATGGGTTGGGGAAGTGAGGCGATTAGCTGTCGGGTCTAAACGTGGGTTGCCTGAGAGTTTGACCTTTTGTTTTGGACATGAAAAATGATGTCTCAGCCTCTTGCAGAGAGAAATCCTATCTGCAGTCTGGTCTGTACTTTATTACGCTTTCCTCGTTCATTTGTGCACGTCTGCTGTAAAAATAATGTGTAATCAGGAGAAAGTAGGCAGAGAAAAGGTCTCCTCGCACTGAAGAAGATGTTATGAAATGCATCCAGAAAGATCTTGCTGCCCTTGTGTATATACGTAGTTGAACTCTGACTGTTTTCCTAAAGGCTTGTTAAAGTGTTATTGTGTTCTTCTGTTCTGTTAAGACTCTATTCCGTGGAGGCTTTCAGCACAAACGCTGAGCTAAAGTGACTGGAAGTTGTTTCCACTTCAGACTGCTGCATCTGAGAGATGTAAAAATGAGGCATAGAGGGTCAGGGTTGAAAACATCTCACACTCCTACGCAAACATCCTATTAGAGGCGAGCTTTTGTAGAGGGGTTTAACTTGCTTCTGTTTTCTGCTTCCCACTCAGCTAATATTATACAGCAAATAGGGGTAAGACATTGACAACAGCACTCTTTCATGATCTAAGACAGATTGCCTTTGTTGTCTTAATTCACAGCTTTAAATCAGTCAGTCTTCAGAGAAAGAACTACATAACTCTGCTTGATGACGTGTTTTTCTTACTTGATTTCAGCCCGGCTGCTGTGCTGCATCTCCCATGTGAAACCCAGCTTATGCAACCAGTGCACCCATAACAAATTACAGCAGCACCTCCTCTCAACATGACTTATCCTCCTGTGTAGATGGAGATGCAAGACATTCCATAAGTTATTGTGCTGCGTGCCCTTGGAGCTGCCGGCGTGTTTACACAACCCCATATTCCTCTCTGTCTCCACCTTGGCTCTATTCCCAAAGAGAGATTTCTAGGTCACAATCTGCACAAACCACAAGAGCACTTCTCTTTGAGCCCAGTGTTTGGATGCACTAAGTAACGGCCGCTGTCATGGGAAATTCAGGCCGTAAATCTATGGACGGTGACCTCATAAAGCGTGCTTGACCTCTAGGACGAGGAGGCTGAATGGGCCACGCACCATTAAGTTCACAGACGGCATCAGGATTAGATTTCAATGCTCATACTGAAAATAGTCACAACCGGTGGCTCTTTGAAAAGTCACCAAATCAATGACCTGAACTGCTGACCAAAGACGTGTGAATTTAATAGTCGTGCATGGTTTATATTGACATTGTTGAAGAGTCCTCAGCTGCAGATTCTATGTGAGGAGGAAAATGTGGAGGAGTGTCAAGGAGAGGTAAATAACTGTCGAACAATTTTGCACATTTCTGCATTAGTAAAAACACTTGATGTGTCTAAGGCCTGTTTACATACTCATTAGACAACATCATCTTTAGTGAGGAGTTACTGTGTCACTCGGCAGAGCCTAGTCAACATAATATGTTAAATTGCAAAAGCCCAGTTCCAACGAAGATGGTGTGCTGTGTAAAATGTAAAACAGAATGCATGATTTGCAAATTTTATAAACCCATATTTTAGTCACAAAAGAACATAAACAACATACAAACAACATGTTGACACTGAGATATTCTACCATTTTAATGCGAAATAGTAGCTCATTTTGAATTTGATGGCAGCAACACATCTCAAAAAAGTAGGGACAGGGCCATATTCACCACTGTGTAGAATCCCCCCTTTTAACAAAAGTCTGTAAACATCCTGGAGATGAGGAGACCAGTTGCTGAAGTTTTGGGAGAGGAATGCTGTCCCATTCTTGTCTGATGTGGGATTTTAGCTGCTCAAGGGTACTGGGTGTTCTTTGCCAGATTTCTCGTTTCATAATGCACCAAATGTTTTCTATTGGTGAAAGGTCTTAACTGCAGGCAGGTCAGTGCTGCTGTGATGGATGCAATATGTGGTTTAGCATTGTCTCGCTGAAATAGTTAAGGCCTTCAGTGAAAGAGTATGAGAATATGTTGCTCTAAAATCTCTATATACTTTTCAGCATTGATGGTGTCTTTCCAGATGTGTAAGCTGTCCATTCCATAGGCACTTATACAACTCCATACCATCAGAGATGCAGGCTTTTGATCTGTGCACTGATAACAAGCTGAACGGTCCCTCTCCTTTCATGATTTCCAGAGAGAATTTTCCAATTTTTGATTCCTCTGATTACAGAACAGTTTTCCATTTTGCCTCAGTCCAGTTCAAATGGCCCAGAGAGGATGGGGAAGTTTCTGGATCGTGTTCACTCATGGCCTCTTCTTTGCATGAAACAGCTTTAACCATTTATGGAGCAAGAAACCATTTCTGGTCACTTCAGTAGATTTCCTTTGTGGCCTTCCCCCCAGTTTTCTGTAATGCAGTTGAACTAGAATGATTTTTTCAGCCAATCAGTGCAGATCATTTAATGTCACAGAAAGTGACATCACAGCATCAGACCAATGATCAGTGGCCCAGAGCATCTCAAACATCCTGTTTCCTCCAGAACTTGCAAAATTAAGTTTTACATTTCTTTAGATCCCACACAAATTGCCATTACATCTTAACTTACCATGATATGCTAATGAAGCTCACATGCCATTCAGGTGAATAGTAGTGCTTAATATCATGATGTTTTGTTTGTATAAAATTTCTGGCAATTACTGCAATTTTAGTATGAAAAATGGAGGAGCCATATTTAGACATACACCCGTTTAGGGGTGTGAAATGGTGTTTATGTTAAAATATATGGCCAAGTCATCTAGCAAGTTCCCCAACAGGGGCCTGAAGATCAAGAGCATCCAATATTGACCTTTGACCTTTTTATTGTTCATAGAGATTTCTCCAGATTCTCTGAATCTTTCGATGATATATGTATGGTGGGATATACATCTTTGCAATTTTATTTTGAGGAATATTTTTCTAAAGTGGTTCCAAAATGCTTAGACACAGTTTTTTGGAGCCCACCTTTATTTCTGAGAGACTATGCCTCTCTAAAATGCTCCTTTTATACCCAGTCATCTCACTGACATGTTGCTAATTAATCTAATTAGTTGCAAAATGCTCCTCCAGCTGTTTACTGAATTTTCCAGCCTTTTGTTTGTTTTTGTTTGTCAAAAGGAGTTGATATTATTTCATCAAAGCTGTGAAATAATATCAACTCATTTCAACATCTGAGATGTTGTTTATGTTCTGTAGTGAATAAAATATTAGTTTAAGAAATTTGTCATTGCATTCTATTTTGTTCACTGTGCCCCATCTTTTATGGAATTGGGGTTATAACCCTTGTTTTTACTGAACTATATAAGAGTAAAAAAGTATTTTGGGCACCATTTCTCCCAAATGCAACAATTATAAACAAAACCAGAGCTACATTCGAAGTTTCCTCTGAAGTTTTGTTGGTTCAGGCTCAACAACAGCAGTTAAAACCAGGACCCAGTCTGCCTTGGCGGTTGTTTTTAAGAGCCCCACTTAAGGTCTCTTTTGTGGCTCCAGATGTTTTGTGTAGCTATTTATTTGGCTTGTGAACAGGCCAACAAAAAGCAGCAGGCATAATGATGGAGAGGCAGGGAACCACAGTGACATTGTTGCAGGGCCTTACAAAAGATAGCTGTATGCTTAATGTGATTTAGAGCCCGGGTTGGAGCGGGGGGACTTTATCGCCTTTGAGAGGGAGGTTACCAAATTGAAATGCAAATCTTAACATTTTGGAATTCATTAGGGTTGACACGACCTCCTTGGAACTACAACAACAAAAAAAATGAATGTGCATTGTTGAAAGGGGGTTGGGGGAGTTCTCTTTTCTTGCAAATTGTTTCGCTAAAAGGAAACGGAATGAAATGAGTCCGACCTTCTGACTTTGTTATTTTATTGCAATGCTCTCTTTTGAGTTTTTCTTTGAATGTTGATGTGGAGACTGCTGTGATACACAGGGTTCTATCTGCTAGCATATGGAGCAGGTGGATTGTCCCCAGCTGCATTAATGCTCCACCATATTAGAGCATCTGCAAGGATGTCAAGTTGCATGAAAAACCCCTATAGATATAAGGAGCAGACATGGAAACTATGAAGACAGTATGATCCTTCATAATTATCGGGTATAAATGCTGTCTGCTGCAGACTTCACCTTTGTGTCTGGCTGCTAACTAGAACTCCAAGTTGCAGAAATAACTCGAAGCAACTTCAGCTTTTGAGGAATTAAAAAGTTAAGGAGTTTGGATTTCCTTTGAGGCGAATGCTGTTATGAAAAGCTTTTATGCTTTCTCATTCTTTGACAGTTTCTATCACTCAGTCATTTGACATTCTCACAAACAAGCCTGTGCACAAGCAACCAACACTCACACATCTTTCGCTGACGTATGGCAAGTCCTGATCTGTATCTCCCACACACGCACACGTCCCCAGAGAATTGATTAAAATCAGAGAGAGACAGGCCTTGAACATAGCTGCTTTTGTCTGAACAAACAAAGGCTGCCGGTAATTGGATTCACATTGAGAGAGGTATTTAAAACAGTCTGATAACTAACACAAGCTGTGGGCTTTTGTCGGGGCATTTTGTGACCCAGTCACCTTTATTGGTCTAGCCTGCTCCGGCAGAGCTCAGTTATTCTGGGCAGCTCTTTTTTAACCTCAGGGAACATTATTACGAGAAATCTGTCACTCAGAATGCTCAAGAGTGCCTTCTTTTGCTTCGGTTTCCTTTTGGGGCCCTTAAATGCACCATTAACTCACTCTAATTTGACATCTACAATTAGTGGGCGGCGGTGTATTTTGGATAAAAGATCACTTAGATATTTGGCTAAATGTGAAAGATTAAAGGCCTTGCAGGAGGTTGACATGACCCATGGGAGTGTAATCTAAGCAGGCCAAATACCACAAGTTACAGATAATTAAACCAGTGGAGGGCTGATTAGAGGCAGCAAGACAAAAAATCAATGAAACATGGCCAGACAAAGTGTGTCTGATTGTTTACATACCTGGGACTGAGATGGAGAGAGGCAAAAAGAGAGAGAAGTGACTGCCATTTTACATCTGGGTTTGAGGTGAACAAGATAGAGATCAACTCCAAATGGCTGCAGTCAGAGGGCGCAGGGCTCAGGGGACATCAGCGGCCTGCAATCCATCGCTCACCCAGACATGGACTCTCCATTACACTGTCTCAGACCCTGGATTAAATCTCAACCCAGACCTTGATTGTCTCTCCACCTCTTCTCAGTCCTGTCGACACCGGCCTCCCTGGGCTGTGGAGGCTGTTCTACCTGCTTGCAGGGTCCTGTAGGTCGAGCCAGAGTGAGTGAAGAAGTTAGCGGAGAGGTTGATGTTTGACCAATCATGATATCTCTGGTCTCTCTGAGTGTATTTGCACAGTTGTCCAAGTGTAGTCATAAAAATTGTAAAGGCTCAGGTAGGTTGAGCAACTTTTTGCTTTTTTGAGTGTCTTATCTTGGTTTGGCTACACATTACACCCTGGTGTGTTTACATTTTCATGTTTGAGTGTGTGTTCTGGCAGGATTTACCTTCTGAGCTGATTGTTAAGGGGCAAAGAGAGTTCACACTCGGTCGTGCCTTGTTCTGTTTCCTGCTTGTATCTGTTTCTCTTGAGCGATGGCCAGCATTTGAGATCTATGTAGAAGCGCGCCAAGTTGATAACCAATACATGAAACCCCTCACTGGAGTAAAGTGTTGGATTGCATGATAAAAATAAGCAATCTTATTACTGTTGCATGCATGTTTGGTATTTGTATCACTGGTTTAATTGAAGTTGGTATATTTTTGAACCATCTCTTAAAAGAATTTAAATTGTTTGTGGAATAACTATCCCCTTATTCTGGGTAAAGACACCAAATTATTCTGAAAGTAGCACAGCATGAAATTCATAAGTAGCCATTTTCTCCCTGCTCAGTGTATCATAGTGGTTAATAACTCTACCACTTCCTAGAAGTCCTGGAAGGCAGTCACAGTGTTAAGTAACAGATGGTATTTATGATGCAATTAAAGCCTTATATAACTCAGTAGCCATCTAACAAATATGGAAGTCATGCAGTTTGTAGGGATTAAATGAAGCAACACTGCCCTTTGGCTGCTCTAACAGCCAGTGAAGCAGTACCTAAAATTACTGCAACATCATCTGCATAGAAGGTTATTTCTAATTAGCTTGACATACTTGAGGATTATTTAGACTTTAACCATTTATGACAGGCATTTGGAGGCATGGTGCTGATTACAGTTTAAGACAAACACTGTCATTAGAACATGTACCAGATGGCTTTGCCAGGAAACGTAAACAGTTCAGTTCAGTTCAGTTGTATCTTCTAACAAAGCTAGCATGAATCAAACTGAACTAAGATCATATTTAAAATCAGAAATACCTGATTAACCTCCTAGGAAAAAAAATGTCATACATTTACTTTGACAGGAGAACAGGCAAAAGAATAATAAAATAGACATAGGAATAAAATAGTACATCTACATGTAGGAACTAGAAGTCATACACCCAAGCTGTAAGCAACCAATAGCCTGCAGGTTAAATTATCATAGTTTATGACTTATTAGCCAATCACAGCTCAGTTCTCACAGGACGGTCTGTTTGACCACGGTTTCCATCTAATTAAAGCCTCACATTCTGCTACTGCTGTCAAAGCTTTGCCTCCTCCGCCTCAGCTCATTTCTGCACATTTTCACCACTTTTTAAGGTTATGAAACATCTCTACCAAATAAAATGTATGTTTACAACAGTGCAGTAATATAACAATATTGACAGGTGTGTTGTACTAAAAAACTCAACAGTATCCAGGGACTGAATGCAGTTTTTCTGCACAGTGAAGACAGTAAACTCCAAAATTTGTTTTGTTTGGATAAATTAAATGTTGTTTCTTCATGCAAAATATATGTTAAGTTCACTATTTAATTATACCCCTTTATTTTAGGTGTTAAGTAGATGCAAGACCAAAATATGTTATGACAAGACAAGGGATAACCGAATTGCAAGTTTGCTTAAAAAAAAAAAACATTTCAGCTTGGCACAGGTTTTTGCCGCCACTGGTGGACATATTTTGGACAGATTGCTTAAACAAACCTTTCCAGTTTATGAAAATTTGTTGAAACTATCAAAATAAATCTTAATTAGAGAAATCTTCGTTATTAACTTACACTAACTGGATTTAAATGCACAGCATGTATTGTCAGTCAATGGAGGTTTCTTTATCAAAACAAAAACACAATATTGCCAGAAGAACCTTGCACTGCTCAGCTCAGCCCATCTCCACAGCTGACTTATGGTTCTATTCCAAATGACATATTTACTAAACAGCAAAGGAACATTTTGGTGAATAAGTTAGAAAAGTTCATAAAAGTGGCCTTCGTGGTTACCACTGTAAGCTACTCTTAAAGCATCGCTAGCTAGGAAAGGCACTTTTAACAGCTTTTCTCCCTCATTATGAGAAATTTATCTATAAAATCAAAATATCAAGTTACCGTTTAGTAAACACGCCGTATGGAGTGCTGTTTTTCATTTAAAACAAGAAGTAAGTAGGCACACTAAGCAGTGTGTCTGGTCTCTACTTGACCTGGAAATGCCTAGTCGGGCACTTTACAGACAGGGTGAGAGTTCTATGTTCCAGGGTGAGTTTAGGCAATTGAACTGCAACTGATGGCATAGAATAATCATTTTCAGTCACAAATAAGCAAAACAAAACATGAATGAGAAAAAAGCAACAGAACGATAACTTCCAGCAGCAGTTCCCTCTGCATTTATTGTCAGTGTTTTCTGCCATAGTCAGCGTTTTCCTAGCAACAGTTAGCAAGTCATGCCTGCATGACAGCCACCATAACAAGTAGCCATTTTGAAAACTGGAATAAAGGAATATTTTGAAATATTGAAGCTTTGAACTTTAGAAATAGCTGATCAGACTCTAATTCTTTTTAAAGCATAATTTGAGGATATAGGACTGAATTACAAGTCTGTGGCCCTGGATGTCATCGTTTACAGAGTAAGCTCTCAATAAAGGGTCAAAAATTGTGTCATTAATAAAGATGTGAAACATAAGTTTATGTCCAGCTGATGAATATCACTGTGACTTTTATTACTGTGTACCTAAAGAAATGTATTGAATCCAGGTAGATCCATGATTTTGGTGCTGTGCTGCAGTATTGTTAAAGGTACAACTCTCTCATTGCACAGTAGGTTTATATGTTCTCACACCCTATACTAGACTAAAACACAACATGATTAATATTTATGCTTGTAATTATTCTATGTGCATTATTAATTGCACCAAAATACCCCTCCAAGACGTTCTCATTAGGGTTGGAAATTAGTCAAAGCAAATAACGTGGAGAGTTGAAAAAGCATTTTTAAACATCCTCCACGTTTCCTCTCTCATTTAGCTGCTGCTGAAGTTCATAAACTGAACTGTGAATGCGTTCATTAGAATGAGTATTTCCTCAAACTGACTTGACTGGAGAAATTGTGTGTGATTAAATATTAGCTTGAATATAATTAGCATTTATTAGCAAACTCTGCTATGGCAGATAATGAAAATCTTAATGAAATGCTGTGTTGAATTTTCTGTCAGGGCGTGTAGGAGGGATTTTCTTCCCTAGATTTCCAGTCAGTATGTGTGCACAAAAATAAATAATGTGTACATTTATTTAAAGGAAGGATCTAGACAGCTGCTGTAATTGTAGGATCTGACTATCAGGCTCTTTCATTTAGACATCTTTTTAGTCTGTGTGCTGCCACAACAGCCTACAGCGAGTTTAATCGGCTCCTCAGTCTGCTAGAGCTATTACCAGATCCAACACAGACCATTAGGCCGCATGGGCTTAATTGCACATTAATTGGATAATTAGTCCTGCACTTTGTTTTTCTCCCATTTTCTCAAATCTTCTCCCTTGTTTTGGCAAGCAGTCGGTCATTCGCTAGATTTCCCTTTTGTCGTTATGTGTTTCAGCACAGCGAGGGAATACAGAAGGTGGAGCAGTCATCCCGTGGCTGGAGATTTTTGCCGCGGGGAGGGGTTGCTCCACGTGGGTGGGAAGCCAAGGCTGAGAGGATTGATGGAGCCCTGGGTTGTCCTCCTCCTGCGCTGTCATGTTGACCCACAGTACATGCTGTGTTTGTGTCTCTGCCAGCATGGAAACCAGGAAGAGGCATGCATAGTTAAATAGGCAACAACTCTCTAGTGCGCAAGGTGCATTATTTATGAACTTTTTAAAGAGATTTTATTCATCCCTTCCTCGTATTTCTCCCCGCCATTATTGTCTGTGCTTTAGGCGTGTGCCGCAGCACTCTCAGATTGCTGCCATTAAACCCGGGGAGCCATCTGATGGAGTTATCAAAGTAAATGTTTGGCACATTTGATAGCATTTGAAATATCCTCCTGTAATAAAGCTCTCCGGGGAGAAAGAGGGACAGGCTTTTCATGCAAATAGCCAGTTTTCTGATATCACACCGTGTCGAAATATCCACATTTATCTCTGTGCTGTCAACAAACACACAGAGCACCCACTGATGTGGAGGTTGATGTTTGGCAAGATGGGAGACGGAGGAAAAGTGTTCACCATATGACACCGAGCCAGGCTGCACTTAATGAAATCATTATCCTAAATTTACAAGCAATGAATAGAGCAAGCTGCACTTTGTGTTTGGTGAGGTTTTATTGTGCATATGGTACACACATGGATGCCAGATAATTAGAAAGAAGATTATGATGAAGGCATAAAAAATCATGTTTTTGGTGTTGAGATGATAAAGCATGAATTCTATTGTGTGTTTTTATAGCTGTTGTGTAAGTGCAGAGTTCTGGGAGAATCAGTGCAGAGGAAAATGTAGTGATAGGCTGTGAACTGCTCTGCTTAATGAGGAAAGCATTGTCGTCCTCCTCCAGACCCTGATAGGTCTCCTACTGATTAGACAAGTTAAAGCTCGGTCCTTTATTATTCCCAGAAGGCACGGCGCTTGCTTTTGTCTCTGTGCTAATAATAACCATGAAGTATGATCATTCCAAAGTGTTAAAATGCTCCTTATAAACAACGGTCTGTTTTCGTTTTGTTTATTATTCATCTCGTCCAATTACCATTCTAAAGGGGGAGTGTTTCTCGCCAGGCGCTCAGGGAATAGGAGATTAAAAGGCAATGAGGAAACATCTGTGTCTCTGCTTTGCCACAAATCTGCATCTCATTCCTACCACTGGCATCCAAATAGACAGCGCCTACAATGCAGGGAGAAAAGTAAAACACCAAGGCGCATAGGGCTAGTGAATAGAGGGAAGGGTTACCATAGAAACACATACCTCACACGGGTTTATGGGCTGCATCCTATCACATGCTATCAATTACCATAAATCTTCTGGCAGCGAGGGCGGCGGTTAAGGTGCGCCTCGGCAGTGAATGACAATGTGTTGATCTGCACATATCTGGAGAGATGCATGCAGCCGCTTTAAATCAGGAGGAAAACGGCATCAGATTTAGCTTGTGACAATAGAAAGATGGAGAGTGCCTCTAATGCGCTTCCTTTCATGAGCCGGTGTGCAAACAGATATTGAAAATCTGGCTGCCTTTCCTGTGAATTCATGTCATTGTGAAGATGAATGATTGCAGAATCAGAACTTAGTGAAAGGCATAATGTGGCACACAGCTATACGTTTATGCCTGATAATCTTTGACTGGGTGTCATCATGCTTGTTCCATTCACTCGTCCGACAGCTGTCTGCACATTAAAAAGCCAGCAGTGAGAATTGTGTCAAAGCACAGCGGTACATCAGTGCAATTTCCCACAAATGGCATCTTTTCCCGAGCTCCCATCCTCTCGACCTCTGGCGCCGAGCGACGACGCTGAGAGCATTATCAGATGTGTTTGAGCAGCTCCCATCAGCGCGACCCCGGTGGGCGGTGCAGATATCGAGTGACCTTTTCTGCATGGCTCCCTGATATTAACGCAATCTCCCCGCCTTATTACCATGGGAACATTTCACAGAGTATTAGACTTAATAAATGACTTTTTCCTTGGCTCCCATCTCTCTTCTGTCTCTGCCATCTCTCCCCCATTCTCCCCTGGCCTGCTCCCCTCGTCTTCCCTGCTCCTGAGCCGATAACCCGACCTCCCCAGGGGCCCGGCCTCCATAATCGCGTCAGTTCACGGCCCTCTTATTCCAGCAGAATTGCTTAATTGGTATGTGTTCTACATAACTGTTGGAGTATTAGACTCACAAATGAAGGTTAGAACCTCAGTGCTTGTAATCGACTGAAAGAAATTGATTTGTGCTCAGCTGCCCTTCTGGGACGAGACTTTATGGTTCTCTGAAGAAATGAAGCTTTTATAATTGTGTGTTCCCCTCACTCCCCCCTCTCCTGTCCTCTCTCTCTTTTTCTCATTTCCTCCCTGCTAACTGCTTTGTTGACATTCATCAAAAAGCAAGGCGCTGGCAATTTATAGGTGATGTGTCTGGTTTTCCATGTTACTTTGCATTTGGCATACCCGACACAAGTTCCCCCTGCTGTATGGCAGGTATAGAGTGCTGAGCTGTGAATATATATCTATGTCTTTTTCCTCCCACCGCTGGGAAATCTAATCATAGCTTAGACACTCTGTCAATGGAAATGTGATTGCATTATGTGTGATCATGTAGAAGGTGTGAAGCAGCGTCGTATTAACTAAACCTGACCAATGAGCATAGATTGTCTTATGATTGATCTTCCTGGATAGTGTGGCGCTTTAAGGCTTTGCATCAATAGCTGAATGTATGTGATTAACAAGCGACTTGTAGCAGCTTTGTGGAGGAGGAACTAAAGTGGTCAGCAGGGACAAATGCAGAAATGAGAATCTATATGAGCGTTATAGAAGATGTAAGAGCGGTGCAAGCACAGATAGGCATTCTGCTCTTTTTCGTTACATCTTTACCGTACAAGGAAACTCCTTTTACTGCTTTTATGCAATGACCATGGCTTGAATTTTGGATATGTTACATTATGTTGATGTAAAATTGTGTATGATAAGACACCAGCATAAAGGAGACTCAATCAAAGGGAGTTAAAACACAGTATGTTAAAAATACAACATCATCCCCTGTACCTCAGAGGTGGGAAAAAAATCAGCTTACAGTTTATCCTGCAGGACTGTATTCACGGCGCCTTGTCTTATGCATGAAAACTCCCTCTGACTCAGGTGACCGAAGATATTTCACGCTTCTTTCCAGGTGGGCAGACTCAGATGTGTTAGGTGCAAAGGTTCGCTCGACGCCAAATCACATTTCACGCTTGCGCTAATGTCACCCAGCGAGTGAAGAGGAGTGAGAACTGGCAGGTGGTGTTTACAAATGAGAACACCCCAAACCGCAAGCCGCCCTGACACCAGATGCTGATTTGATTATAGGGTGGCATGTAAGATAGCGTATGAATGTATGGAAAAGGGAAGGTGACGCCTAAACAGCCGATTACGTGAAACAAGGATGGGTGATGCATTTATGTCAGGCCAAATGTCATGTTTGAGACTGATATGGGTTTTCACAAGACGGGAGTGGTTTTAGGTTGAGATGTGGTGTTTGTTTACTATGGAGTGATATGTGAAAAATCAGACCATGTTTCTGATTGTCTTTGAGTCGTCTTATATAGACTGCAGACACATCACTACCATGACCTTATATCAGCATACCTAAAATTTGGTTACTGTGCATCTTAGTGGACAAAAATGTTCTAAATGCATTTTTTCATACACTGAAAATGGCATTTCTTGGTTCACAGGCTGTGATCTTAAAGCCTACAAAGGCCTCAATACTTATGTAGCTTTCCACAACTAAACTTAGCACAAAAAGTAAGGAAATGTGTGTTTGGTAGATTATTTCTTTGTTGTAACAATGCATCTTAGCAATAAATCTTATACCATTGGAAAGCCTGTTAATTTCCCTTGTTAATGGTGCCACATTTGTAGGAAGCATGCATTTGTGGGATGAGAAGCAGAGCTGAATATGTGGGTTGTACCCATGAAAAATTTGCCAGATCTTCTCTACCAATGCCAAACAGCTTATTCTGCTATAGGTGGATTGAATTATTGAAGTCTGAAGAAACAAGAAATATTGGCAATTTAATTTATCCATTTAACAAACAGGAGCCTCAGTAGCATGTGGAAGAACCATACAGAGCCAAAACAGTCTGGCATCTCCTCCTCATGCTGGTCACCAGCCTGGTCACACACTGCTGTGGGATGGCATCCCATTCTTCAACCAGCATTTGTCGCAAGTCAGCCAATATGGTTGTGTTGGCCCCTCTGGCCCAAACAGCATGCCCAAGCTGATCCCACAAGTGTTCAATGGGGTTGAGGTCCCAATTCTGGAGGTAGTCTCTGATAAACCCCGCTCTGTGGGGTCATCTATAAGGATAGTCCAGACTATGGAGATATGGGAATGCCAATAGATGCAGAATCTTATCTCAATATCTCTGCATTGAGATTGCACCCAATGATGACAAGCCTTGTTTTTCTAGTGAGGGAGATTCCGCCCCACACCATCACTCTGCCTCCAAAAAAGATGTTACTCTATCGGTGCAGCAATCAGCATAATGTTCTTCGTGTCGTCTCCACACTACAATCCCACTGCCATAGATGGAATCTGGACTTATCACTGAAAGATTGACATAACGTGCTGATCAGCCACCTGATTGTCAGCAGAGACCAGAAGTTCAAAACAAGTCAAGAAGATTTGGCAAATTTTTCTTGGGCGCAACCCACATACTCAGCTCTGCTGCTCATCCCACAAATGCATGTTCTTTACAAATGTAGCACCATATTAAAAGGAAATAAACATGCTTCTCTGTTTGGCAGTCAGATGGGTGAGTCTGGGTTTGGTGGATGCTGGGAGAATATTACCTGTCTGACTTCACTGTGCTTACTGTAAGGTTTGGGGGAGGAGGGATGACAGTATGGGGCTGTTTATCAGGGTTTGGGGTAGACCCCTTATCTCCAGTGGTGGCCAATCTTAACTCTTCTCATACAAAGACATTTTTGAAAATTCTATGCTTCCAACTTTGTGGCAACAGTTTAGAGAAGCCCCTTTTCAATGCCAATATGACTGTAGCCCATGGTTTGATGAGTTTGGTGTGGAAGAGCTTGACTGTCCCTGACCTCAACCCCCCTGAATACCTTTGAGATGAGCTGGAACAGAGATTGTGAGCCAGGCCTTCTCACACAACATCAGAGCCTGACCTCATAAATGCTCTACAGAATGAATGGGCACACATTCCCACAGAAACACTCCAAGATCTTGTGGAAAGCCTTCCAAGAAGAGTGTCATAGCTGTAAAAGTGGGGCAACTCCATATTAAAGTACATGCATGTGAATAAAGTGTCATTACAGTCCCTGTTGGTGTCATGGGCAGGGGACTGAATACTTTTGTCCATTTAGTGTACATAACAAGAGTATAGTCTTTTGTTTTTGACTTAATTTTGATATTTCAGTGGAGAAGTTTTACATATTGTAGCTTTAAGGTACAATTGCACACATGTATTGAGTTCCTAATGTTTTTCATTAGACAAGTTTTGCAGGAACTTCTTGATGTCTTATTTTTCTTCCCCTCAGAGTATTATGTTCACTATTAAAATGTTTTTTTAATGCTGACAGCCTGCCATAATTACAGCAGTTTAGTGTTTAGAGGTGCAGTGAAGTAAAACATAACGCTTTTCCTCTGAAGTAAGACTCAAAGGAAGGCTTAGATTTTAATGCAGATGATGATGTGCTTCTCTCATGATAAATTATGTAGTAGGTTTTAAAAGCCAGCTAGTAGATTGTATACCTTTCTTTGGCTTCTTTCTATCAAGTATTCTCTACATCTCTTCTTCCCCGGTCCTTTGTAATTGCCAGCAGATGCAAATTGAGCTCTGACAGCCTGTAGCCGCAGTTCCACTCAAACCCAACCTCCTAATCAACTCAGTGTGATTTAACGCTGCATCCTCGGCATTAGTATTCCAGAGCCGGATCCGTCTTGGATCCCGGCTAGGATTATCCGAGCTCTTAACATCTTAGCTAAGCTGGTTAACACCTGTTTTTATTGACATCTGAACACCATCAGAGGTGCCTCGTCTTCTGTGGTTTTAAAAGATCTTCTCCTGCTCGCTCTCTCTGTCTCTGGCAGGCTATAGTCACTATTATTCATGTAGGCTGCAGCCCACATAAATGACCGTTTTTCCCACCACAAGTATTTCTAGTAGGTCAGCAGCTTCTCTGTGGAGACTGGGAGTTAATTTACATTCTTACAAAAAATCTTATTGCAGTGTAATTTGTAATATGGCTGCATTAGTGGTAAGTCAAGATACTTTGATGCAGATATAAATCACTTTTTCTGAGTTAGGCCAAGTGAACTGAGAGTGATAGTGATATTTCTTCCAACTCCAAGTCTAGACATGAGCTACATTACTCTGTACATGTTTCACTTTATTTGCCAAGAGTTAGAAAACAGAAAACAGGCGTTCTTTATTCATTTATTAAGCTAATATATCCACTGGGGCTGACGTTTGCAGCAGTATAACTGATGTAATGTTCTATAAAAGCATTTAAGCTGCTGATACAGCCTCTGGGCTTGTGGTTAGCGACTGTTAGGACTCCTTAGACTTCTCTGTGAATCTGTTTTATAAAAGGCTTGCCAGGGTCAGCGGGGGGAAACTTTGAAGAATGTTCCAGGATTTGTCTAAATCATGAGGTATGGATCCTCTTAAGCGTTGCTGGCTTTAGAGCTGAGCCCTATCAATGATTCCATTAACCTAAATTCCAAACCGGGCTTCACAACACGACCATGTTAACCCCCCGGGTTTTACCAAGCTCTTGATCCCTCGCTATTTAGATAGAGAGGAATGAATGGTCACTCACATTCGTCTGGCTACCGGCTCGGTTTCCTGCCCCAGACAGGGAATTAAATGTAATATGACCCCATGTTTATCTTCGGCCTTTATGTGTCCACATGTTTTCTGCTTATTTTTCCTCCCCTTTAACTGTGACAGAAGCTGATTAAAGAGGAAAAAGGCTGATGTGAGATGATGAGGTATTAAGGCTGGACGAGGACAGAATCCTGATCCGCTGATTTTTTTTCTACCTTTCCTCGATGAACAATAATCATTTCAGGCTAACAGCGCCTGAACGAGCAGAGAAGAGAGAGAAACAAGTGTCTGCCTTCATTAGGACAAAGGGAGGGTGAGCAGGAGAGCATCTGACAAGCCAGTAACGCCTCATTGTCCCTGATCTCAAGTTTCATAAATTTCCACGGCTCTCGTTAAAGGACGTGTCGCTGCTGTCACCGGGCGCTAACTCGTTATCTCCTCGACGCCGTAAAACGCTGTAATTAACATTCAACAACTGTAACCGATCCAGCATTCTTCCTCTCTAGCTGCTAATTGCCACACTATTGTGCTTGCTCATAAGTGGGCGGTTCATTCCGTTTGTAAATAGAGGTGAGAAAGCAGCTCATCCGGGGCTCAAAGGTTGCAAGTTTTCTCTCAGATTTCCCTGGAGGAGTTTGTACCTCAGAAAAAGTCACGTCTAGATTGTGTTGTTGAATATTTTTGCATGCATCTACACCCTAACAGTAGAAAGACCATGGCAGTCGTTTATAATACTTTTAACTTAGATGGATTAAAACTTACAGTGCTGCTGGTCCAGAGTGAATTTTGACTGCTAATTTAGATTTTAGTCATACTTTGGTTCTCAAGGATAAAAGTTATTTTTAGTCTCATTTTAGTCATTTCTACCCTTTTCAGTTTCAGTCTAGTTTCAGTCAACAGAAACATTGTAGTCCACTTTTGGTCTATAAAAGTCATTACATTATAGTCAAAACATTTGTTCTCTTTGCACTGATGGCCACATATAGAAAATTATACGAGCACTTTCATAGACCTCACCTGTCGGATATGATCGTAGGTAAATCCAGTCTAATTTAGGTAAAGATGTGCCATTTAAGCATATCCAATCTTAGTGGTTAGATATGCTTAACCTCTTGGAATTCTAGGTAAAAATTGGTCAAAAATGCCAACCCAGGAATACTCAAATTAAATTGGATGTTGTGTTTGAACCACTTGGAGTACATGCACTTGAGTATACGAAAGACTTTTTTTTCCTGCCTGTTCGTAGCTCAGGTACAAAGCTGATAACAAAAAAGAACAGAAAACTTGTGTTTCACCTTTTTTCTGAGGTAAAGTCCAGGTGTTTTCAACCAAAGACTCCAGAGAGGATAGAGGTTTGCGGATATTTTACATTATTACAGCGAACAGTGAACTATAAAGAACAAATAAAGTTGAATTTTAAATTGTATAAAACCATTTCATGGCTCTTTATGGATGTGGATCTTGTTGGATTATAAATTTCACTGTATTTAGGGTTCCTGCAGCCAGCCTCAAGCGGACACTCGCAGTATTGCAATTTTTTGCACTTCCACATTGGCTTTATTTTTCAGGACCAGAGGTTGCCACCTGGTTTCCACCAAAGATCGAATTTTAGTGTTAATGTTCCTCAAGGAAAAAACGTCATTAATGAATGTTTTTAGTCTTACTTTTAGTCGATGAAACTGGCACTAAGCTGGCCGCTGACTTTTTCTAAAGAGCCTGTTGTTTAAAGCAGTGTGTTGTTTTGATACATTTCACAAAGCTAAAAAGAAAAATGATTTCTGCTACCTGTAGGTAGATGTTTAAGGCAGTTATTAGTCAGGATGAATGTGCTGCTCTGTGGTGCTGATCAAGGGCTGGTTTGAAGGACAATTTCAGGGGGACCGTTCTCAGACACCATCTCTGATGGACTGTTGTCGAGAGAGACACGAGAAAAAAAATATTTTATTTGAATTTATTTAACCAGGAAACCTCAATGAGATTAAGAATCTCAATTACAAGAGTGTCCTGGAAATGTTATGGCCTTCTGGCAAAGAGGGCAAAATTGAAGTTTCATCATCAGATACAACAACTTGTTAATTTCTTGAACTGAGAGCGTTACATAAATTATCTATTGCAAATGCAGGTGTATTAATGGAGTGATTAAGGTTTGCTGCATGTTATGACAAATAATACTAAAAGATGTTCACATGAATAAGTTAACATGCACATTTATGTGTAATTCTGTAAAAAAAAAAGTTGGACAATATGCGTTTTTTTCTGTTTGTGTTGGTTCTGTATCATCAGAGATAACAAACTTTGTAATCTCGCAGTCAGAATGACCCTGTAGCGCCACATTATGTAATAACGCCGCATTAGGTAATAATATAATACATTTTCCATCCATCATGTAATAATACTGCATTTTCTAAGCCACTAAGCGGTTAGTGTTAGGGCAAGGTAATAGGGTAGGTGTTTAGTCTAGAGCCCTGAAGGGGGTTAGGTTTAGGCATGAGTCACTAAGCAGTTAGAGTTAGGGCAAGGTAGTTGGGTAGGGCATACCTTGGAGCCCACACTAAGTCCTATGGTTAGGGCTATTACATAATGCGGCGTTATTACATAATGTGGCTTTACAGACCCCACAGTCTTTCTAGTAGGTTTGCCCTTCTGGCCTTCCTAGTGTTAAAGGTAGCAGGTTTTCTCAGTTTTTTCCTGGAGGAGTTTTTACCTCAGAAAAAGTCACATCAAGATTGTATTTTGAATATTTTTGCATACATCTAGACACTTTAAAATGCCTTCCATCCAAGGGCTGTTAAGGAAATCTCAGTCGACGATGCTTTCAGACTCCTCATGGGTAACACAACCTGTATTTTCACCGTTGAAGAGCGTATTGGAGGCCCATTTGTCAAAATCACAATTACTGTAATTACAAATTCCAAGCCAATGCCGGTAGTGGTGAAGACACAGAAGGTGCTATTATTCAGGGGAGCTGCACTGTTCTGGTTTCAGCCCTCTTCTCAAATCATATCCTTCATGACATCAACCACAGCCTCCAGTTGTGAATTTATGGCTGTCACACTGTTATCCGCTCACAAAAGCACACACAGAGCTCACTTCTTGTAGGGATTTTTTCCCCCTTTGAGGCATCAGAGTTTCTCTCATAGTTTCTTGTAGAAACTCAGCAGTGTCAGCTTTGTTTTAGTAGGAAATGTTTTTGTTTTCCCCTTAGCTGCTCCTGCCTGACCTTACGGGAGCAGCAGCCATCACAACAAGACCTTATGAATAATTAGCCTGGGTCAACTGATACTCCCGTCTATGCACACTGCTGTTGTCTGCTCCGCCAGCCTCAGCCAAAAGCCAGTGAACTGTGTGCAATTCTGCTCAATTGAATCAGTTGCAGCATTTGTTATTCGAAGGTAAAGGGCTAGATGTAAGCCGATACGAGAGCTACCTCCGAGACCAAGCGCAGGACAGGAGGGAGGCCGTCAAATTAGCAGAGAAGCCAGGACTGTATTTGGAGGCTTCTACGGTGGTCTGTCACAGATATGCAATCACCTGGTGCTTATCTGTATGCTGCTGGCCCGCCGTTTCACTCTCTGGGGATTAGAGCGAATGCCAGGCTAGGGTTTCTGAGAGCCAAGACGGCCCCTGGAGGACAAACAAAACCAAATGGTTGCATAGTGTTTCTTGTCCTGGTTTCATGTTCGGGTCAGAGGAGATGTGGTGCAGGTGTCTGGGGATTCAGGTGTGTTTCTGTGTAATGGGTTAAGAGCTTTATTGTCAGACACATGATGTACATTGTCTCTCAGATCGTCCTGTTGGGGCTTCTTTGTTTAATTTAGCAGTTTATTCCAACAGAACCTGTCCAACTATGATGTTATGATAGAACAAACCTTGTTCAGGGCTTCTTAAATTCTCCTTGACAAAGAATTCAGCCAGTTTGCTGGCATATTATTTACACATTTTACATCATTTCATTATAATCATCATTTTATCTAAATCCTCGGAAAACACATTGAGGGAGAACCATCATTTACAATGGTGCTGAGGTACAGACAACAATAAAACAGACGGATAAAAGCAGTTAAGGGGACAAAATATGAAACAAAGAAATTCATTATTTATAAAATTGTTGGCAGTAATCACAGTAATTAAAACACAAAAACATGTAAAATATTAAATGGAATGACTGCTAAGATCAATGAGGTCAGCAATTAAAACTTGAAATTGTCTCATTGGTATTAATGTTTGGGAAAATTTTGGAGCAGATTTCAAGTGTTCGGGGCATAAAAGCTAAAAGCAGGTCTTCCTAGCTCCGTGTGAAATTTTAGGACCTGTAGTATGGCCCATGACTGGGAGCAGGTAGTTTCCCATATTAATGGTGAGGAGAGTTGAGAGATGGGGGATAGTTTCTTTAAAAGGGCTTTGTAAATAAAGAGATATAAGTGTCCCATATGTCCCATATTGATGTAGTGGCATCGAGAGGTTCTTGTGTTGAGTTATAAATGATATCTCTGTTGTCAAGCACAGAGAGGAAGCAGCTTCAATGATTCTTTTCCTTGTACATAAAGGAAATCAAGACTTATTACTACGGACAAAGCCACACTGCTACCTGAGCTTTGATAAGAGCATATCGATATGTGTTTTGAAAGAAAAATTTAATCTATCCAAATTTCTTGATATTTATAAGATAGCACTCTTTCTATCACCCTGTTGTTAGCGATTGAATTTTTAAACCTTCATCACTATATTTTGGATTGGACAACATTAATCCATTTCGTTTTAGAGCAGTTAAGGACCAGTTTTGAAGATGGCTAAATGCTAACTGTAGTTTTAGCGGCTTCATAGGTGGAATTGGCTAAAATATAAAGGACAGTATCATCAGCATAAAGGTGGAAAATTGCAATGATAGAAGAACTGATCCTTGGGGAACAATCTTTGAGAGGTGGAGAAAGGATGACTTGGCATCGCCCATCTTCACACACTACAGCCTATCAGAAAGATAGTTTCCAAACCTTTTACAGCTGTTGCTACCCAAGCCTTTCTTGAGAAGTTTTTTAAAAGTAGAGTGTGGTCCACTGTGTCCAAGGCCTTTGATAAATCAACAAAAAGTAACGCACAGTGTTTAATATCAAGTTTATTATAACAGCAACAGAGGCACCTCTCCACCTCTATATAGGATGTGCGTATGTGCATGGATTGTTGCTTTTACGTTCTTTGTTTGAAAATGCACTGTTCCACTTGTAAACTTCTACACCAAATTCCTACTCTGCCTATGTAGTGTAACTTAAAGAAGAAATATCAGCCATTTTAGGAGGCAGCAGTGAAAATTATTAACTCCAACATTGAATTTCATTATTTTAGATAATGACACTTTTAGCTATATTAGATTGAGAAATTTGAAAATCTAGAAAAGCAGAGGGGTTTTTTAGGTTGAACTTCATCAATTTTTGAAGATTATTTTGGGGTTTTTTTCCCTTCGTTTAGATGGGACAGCTGAAGAGAGAGCATTCACAAGGAGAAAGAGTGGGGGGAAGACTAAGCACTAAGACCTGGAATCAATCCCACGTCCAGTACATTGAGGACTACAGCCTCTGTACGTGGGCGCCTGCTTGACCCACTGAGTTGAACTGCCATCTAAAAGGCATAATGTTTGCCTGAATAATATAGACATTTGTTGGCATTTAATTCAAAATTTGTGTTTCATGTTGTGTAACATTGGTGCTATGGTTTTCTAACTTTGTTTGCCCAAGGCACACATGAAGTCCGGCCAAAATCTCAATGCACACCATATTCATGTCCATGCTAAATAGCCTCTTTAAACTTGTTACAGTGTCTTCAGTTGTGGGATAGTTGTAGTAGTAATGTATTGTTGTACTCAACACACAGACTTGCTTCTCCAGCCATTTAAAAACCACTGAAATAGTGTAAGCAGTTTCCCGAGAAGCAAAGGATTTCTAGGTAGTGTCTGGACCATGTTCTGTTTGGGCTTAGCCCCGGATATTTAACACGTCTGCCTCCACCTCTGGTCTGATCCAGTCTAAAGTTGCCTCAATACCATGAATTTTAGTGGTGCTTAAACTCCATCCCAAAGAAATGTCCAAACAATCATTGAAATCATGCAATGCTGGTTCTACCAGTAGTGGTTGAATCTATTTCTAGACTGCATGTGTCTTACTGATGGACATGGTATGAAAATATGAAGAAGCTTTTTGGCTAGCATGTGGCTTTTATTTGTTATGATGCATTTCTAACATGTTCATCTTCCATTTGAGCCTTTTATTACAAGGTTTTCTGTAACTTTTAGACGGCCATGCTTGTTTTTCATTTGGATGAACTTGTTGTACTATGACTTCTTTTCTTGTAAACTTATTGTTCATTTACACAGCAGCTTTCACACCACTCTAGAAAGTGTGTGTAGTTATTTCACAGTACTGAGCTTCAGTTTGTGTTGGGCTGTGGCCTAACCCATACAGAGATATCGTGCTCTTGTAGCGACTCACAGCATCCTTTGTGGTTTTTTCATGTTTGCACAATAGGCGCATAGGTTGTGGTTTTTCTCACATTTTTACAACGGCTCACCACCAACGAAACTGCTGTAGCTGCACAGTTTGAACTCTCACTGCCTGCCCTCCTTCCTGTTTGAGCACTGAGGGAATTAACTCACAGAAATACATTCATTTGTCCCCAGAGAGAAGACATTAGAAAATGAAACAACTTTTTCAAGTCACACGGGGCAGTTTCATTGTCATTTCTGTCTGTCTACTGTAGAAGACACTGGATTGTCAACAACAAACACGTTAGCTTGTTTGCCTTGCAGTGAATAGTCTGTATTTCTTCAGTCAGCCACAGAGTATGTCGTCCTTCTCTAAAGATTGTTATTAAGCTCAGAGTTCTGTAAATGTCCGCTGATGTGTGGCAAAACACACAAAGATTTGCCTTTGTCTGCAGTGCTAAATTTTATGCTTAATTCATTTCCACGCTCATGTAGCCTCTAATTCAACCTGCAACATCTACAAGAATATCTCCAGTCTTCACACCGTCCTGATTAGACATGGATCTGGAAAAAATGATCTATGACTGTGATGAATCTAGAGATAAGAAAGATGCTGGCTCTCGAGCATAAGGTCCTTTCAGAAGCGCCGTGCACAAAGGAGAAGTTCTTCTCCGCAGGGTTTTGCAGAGGGTTCAGCAGAAATGTGGTATAGTGTCATCATATGTCTTTTTTTAAATGAGATTGTTAAAGATAGATCTTGTTTTAATGTGGTCTAATGCGAGGAACACTATCGGCCATTGAGTGGGAATGTCTTATGACTGCCTTGACGTACTTTGCTCGACGGTCTTGTGCTTTTACTCTGCAGTTTCAGATACCCAGCCAAGTGCAGAGGCAGGGTAATTTTAAAAGCTCCTGCTCTCCCTGTTTAGTTCATGAACTCCAGCAGCCCACCTCCTTCCTTCCCTCTGTGACTATATTAGTATCTCCCAGAGAGTGTCAAGTAAGTCTGCAGCTTCTGTTTACAGGCTATTCAATCACTACAAGCACTAGTGGCAGGCTGATTTTCCTGGAATGCCACACTCCCCATGGACTTCTCACATGGAAGGTATTTATCATATGAAAAATTTAGCACTGTCAGACTTGCCTGTTTTACTAGCCCTGTCCTGGTTCTGGGACTGGTAAAACATTGTAATATATGTACTGCAGTCAAAACTGGACATAAAAATATCCCAGAATGCTGCAAGAGTTACACTCTGTCATAGGAAAGTGGTTACTTTTATAACACCATCGAACCGGAGATAACATCTCACAGCCTGTGGTAAAAACAGGTCATTTGATTATATTTGTTTTTTCAGCTCTCAGTGACGCACACAGAAAACATTTGTTTACCCAAAGCAGATTAAAAGAAGTGTTTGTATTTTCCTTTTTTAATCTGCTGAGCATTTTTAGCTGCTTGAAATCTGCAGCATGCCACCTCACATCACACCGAGTGTTGGTGCATGTATGTTTATGCGCTGTTGACCTCAAACCTGGCGACAGCCTCTGCTAACTGCTGGTTTTCTGCCAGTTTTTCTGCAAGGCTATGAGAAAATTAGCTGAGCCATGTGGAGTCTTGTAGCACCCTAATATAGCTTTTAGCAGGGTGACCTGGCTCACTTCAAATAAATAACGATATTCTGTATGCGTATGCATTTGCAACTTGAGCATGAAATCTTTGTTTAAAATTGCTTTTCGCATTCTTAGGACTCATTTATGCTCCATTTACACAGAAAATGGATCCATACATTTCAAATAATACAAGCATCACTGAACACATGCTCTTTGCACATGTTGGCCAACATCATTTATAAGTTTGTAGTCTGAAAAAACCTAAACAGTAAAATTCTGCCTTTTTTTTATCTATTCTTCTTTGCTGTGTCGTGCTGCTCTGGCTTAAACTGTTGGCTACACCAGTGGTTCTTAACCTTGGGGTCGGGACCCCCTTGGGTGTCATGAGACACTGAGAGGGGGTCTCCAGTTGCCCTAAAAAACCAAGATTTTTTTTCTAATTACACTGTTGCCACTTTATACCAATTTTGTCAAATTATTTACCTCTTTTTGTGATTTTTCCCCCCTGCAATTTAGCACATTTTTACCATTTAACATCTATTTTTGTCAGTTTTAAACCTTTTCCACCACTTTCTTTCTGACTGTTTTTGCCACTACTAAACCAGTTCTTGCCACTTAAGCTTAATGTTGCTGCTGTCTACCCTTATTGCTACTATTAACCCATTTTAACCTCTGTTTACACCCAATTTTTACTATTTTATCCCCATTTCACCATTTGATATGCACATTTTGCTAGTTTAACCAATTTCTGCCAGTATCTTTCTATTTTTTCTTTCTCAGTTAACCTGACCCAACACACATGCATTGACATCATCAATAAATCACAAATGGGGAGGGCTCATTCTCTGGGTTTTTCAGGGGTCCAGTTAACTCTTTGGGCACGCTTGTCTCCATCCCTTGTGCTTTTATACTTTTGTAAAACTCTAAAGTTTCCTGAAATTTTCAGGTTGAGCTATATGTAAGTACACTGAAAGATTTTTTTTTTTACCAACTTTTACCTAGAATTTCTTTTTTCCAAGCCCCTACTAAAAACTATTTGAGGTCAAGATGAGCTGATGTGAAAACACAGCAGGAAATTCACTTGAGTGAGCAGAAGTGCTTGGTGACATTTATGTGCTGTGACTCCCACAACTGTATGCACATGACAGCTGCAATGGCCACACACATGAGGACACTGATGCATTAGGTTTGATGTTCACCAGCATGTTCTTCCTGAACTACACACAGCATTGATAAAAAGGCAAAAAGTTCATCAGCATCTGACTCGAACGTTAGACTGTCCGTCTGTCTTGCCTGTTGTCAGGAATAGGCTCCTGCTGTGGGGTGCATTTGTGCAAAAGCCTCTCAGAAACATTTCAGGGACAGTCTGCCTAGAATTTACAGAAAATTTTAAGAAGCGCCGGTGTGAAAACAGCTTAAATCCTTTCTGAACTCAGATAAAAAAAAAAAACAGACAGCGTGACCCTCAGAGCATCCCTGTAAATAAACAACATGCAGGACATGGAGTGTCAGCATGTCTTTAATCATCTCTGCTCTGTCTTCATCTCTTTCAGGCTTTGCTTTCTCCTCTCCTTGTCCTCCTCCCTCTGACCCGTCTGTTTACCCAGCATCCCTCTCTGTAATGAGGGGCGTCCGTTCATCAGGCATGTTTGAGCTGCAGACAGGATTAACTTGGCTCAAGACTTAATGCACATGCACAGTCACCCTGTGCTCTGTTTGCCATTTCCAGGCCGCACATCGACTAGCAGCTCTGTCAGGCTTCCCTCTCCGGCTTGTTCTCTGTCTCTCTGGGCTCTCCAGACCACCTCCTCTTCATCGTCATCCTCCTCCACCTCCTCCTCTGTCCTCATTTCTAGTGAATTAATTGAGTTCTCATTTTTTGTGAGGGAGCTCACAGGAGGCAGAGAAGAGTGATAGAAAGATAGACAGTGATCAGTGACAGAGGCCTAGGGGGCAGAGCTCTCCCAGAGGTAGGCAGTCACTGGTTTCCTCAGGGACACTGGGGCCCCTCTGCGGTGACTTATATCTTTATCCTCTCAGCAGTCACCCCTCAGCACTTCAGGGAACACCCAGAGGCTGGTGGTCAGGGTCAGGCAGATGTGATTCCTTACTTTTGAGCCCAAGGGAGACTCGTACCTAATTTAAGCTCTTTGTGTCTGAAAATGTCTGAAGGGGGAAAAACTGAAAGGTGTACAGAAAAATATGTAGTAGTGCTATTTTACTGTGAACAAGAGGAATATAAGACAAAGGAAAAGAAAAACTGTACACAGTACTGGTGCTAGCTTTTTGAGACATGTTAGCTCAGTAACAACAGAGACATTTGTATATATTTTTATTGTGTATTTTTAATGGTAAAACATCTAACAGATGTTTCGGAACAAGTGCATGTTTGCTGTGTGGCTTCTGTGGCGCATTTCAGCTCTTTTTTGTGGCAACATGGCTTTCATACCAGGCGCATATGTGCTGCATGTCGGCTGCATCTTCCTGCTACCATAGCCGTGTCTTTCTGCATATTTTGCCTCCATTGATCTCCCTACGAGTGACTGGATTCATATCACCTAACTAAGCCAGTAAAATGCATAAAAGCAGTCTGTGTAGGCATGTTCAGATGCATCAGTTTAACAACAGTATTGTAACCTAGCAAAGATGATAGACTGGCCTGATTCAGTGTCTGTCATGAGGCAAAACCATCTTGCAAAGCTCTTATCTGAAACATTTTTGCCAAGTCTGAGATGTGACCAGAACAATCAGTGTTATATGAGGAGAAAGAAGGGGGTATCAAAGGCAGGATTTAGCCAATAACAGTAGTTGCTGCTAGTGTTGCAATAAGCTCTGATTTAGCTACTGTATAACCGTAGTTTTATTAGAGCTGGACCGCATTTCTTTATTAAAGCAAGAGCAAAGAGTGACTCTGAAAACTTCTCTCGGCAGAGAAGATGTTTTTGCATTTCTCCCAGTCATCCTCAGCATAAGATTTATCCACCGACAATCTCCACCATTCATAAACTACAGAAGCACCTGCCTGTCGAGCTCAGGTTGCAACTGCAGCTGCACATGTTTACTACCTCATTTTGTCTTGCAATGACTGCCACTGGAGTAGAGATGAGGTAAGATGTAGCTATGGTAAAGTACCAGTTTAACCAGAACTGGACCACATTTCTTTTTACAAGAGCGAAGAGCCACACTGAAAGCTTCTCTTGGCAGAGAGGATGTTTTTGTGCTTCTCCAGACTGGCCTTGGCATGAATCTTATCCACTGATGAGCTCGTGGATACACCAGTGGCAGCCATTTCTATCAGCTTCCAGTACAATGAAAACCCACTGGAAACTGATTGGCTAGACCTCTTTAGATGTCGGGCATGAACACTGCAGATTAGAGCTCTGTAATATGGATTTCCCTGATGACAGACATGGAATCTGGCCAATCCATCTGCTTTGCAAGATTAGCTTTAATCAGCCAAATTGTAAAAGTAATATAATTGTGAAACACTCACATTATTGCAATGTTAATACTTTTATTTAAAATACACAGATGAGAATACTGACATACCTTAGATGGACAATAGAGAACTATCAGGGTTTTCTAATGTTCAACAATCCAGCACTTAGATTTTCATTCTCATTTAGTCTCCTTGATAAAAACTAAACTCACTTCTCATCCAGGTTTTTCTCACCAATGAGCTTTTTTTTGCTAGTCTTAAGGTGGGCATGCACGGTGGGAAATTAATTCAATTCAGCCAGAGATTTTGAGTCATATGACTCATTTAGAAGTCACTGATTCAGTTGGATCAGACGTCATTTGTAGTGCTGTGTACATGGGGATACGATGGCTGACTACGACCCAATCACAGCGCGACCAGCTGCTCCAAACTGGTCAGATAGATTTCTGACATGTTTGATATATTGATTGTACGACTCCAGAGTATGTTAACATCAGGTTAGAAAAAGTTGATATCTTTTAAAGTGCAGTTGTATTAACAAAATAAGATAATGGGGTTTTGGATTGATTTACACTGGCATTTATCCAAACCATTCTGCCCAAACTGAAATTAGTGTTCTGCACATGCTTCACAGATTCCCTTCTGCATATGCACATTGACCTGCAAGTCAATCCACATTTGCATAGCTAAGCCAAGACAGAGGGATATGGTGCATTGTATTAGTAAATCTGTGAATGTGCTGCTGCCTGTTTTGGCCAGGACCCTCTTGTAAATAAGATTATTGATCTCAATTAGGTTTTCCTGGTTAAACAAAATTCAATAAATAGATACATTTGTACCAAAAGTATAGCAAAGAGTATGTTAAAATTGTACAGAGCTGAAAAGTTGTTCATGTTTTCGATATTTGGCATACAACCATTTTACTCACTGCTTACTTGTCAGCAAGGTCAACCGGAAAAAGGTTAGTTGCTAGCCAAAAGGGGGTAAAGCCTTGGACATACTTATGTTAATAAATGGATTCTTCCCTGTTTTTTGTGTACTGGGATGAGGGCAGTCGTCCAGTTAAATCACCTAATCCAGCAAGAAATGTCACTCATCTTTACTTGCACAAAGCCGTTCCAACAGATATGTTTCTGTGGCTCTTGTTCACCTCATCTGTGACCCATTATTTATACTTTTATTAAGTTCCTGTTATTGCTTTTGCAGGAGTGATTTATGGGGAGGAATGTTATGTAAAAAGTGTTATACAAATAGAGTCATTATAAAGTTATTATTAGTATAATTGGATTTCAGAACGCCCACAGGCAGTCCATGTTGTTTTTTCCTTTGTTTAAAGTCATTATAAATACAAGCTGTGCACCTGCAGGCATCATGTGCACCTGCAGACATGATGTGGACCAAACCTTGGCCTGAACCCTTTCAATTATGAACCATTACAACTCCTCCTCTTTCAATATTCATGCAGGTCCAGATCACTCCTTCAGATGTCTTAGGTTGCTGTAAGTTGAGATAAACACTTGCCGAGTTGTAACAGCCAATCACCCGCCTCTATTCCTCAATGTCACTGCCTTAGCACTCAATAATTCAAAGCTTGGCGGTAATGAGCTCCCCATAGGCCCTGTCCCCGAGGAGCCTCCCCACTGTGCCTTCCCCTGTAATGTAGTTATATCTCATGTCAGCTTTCAAATCAATTACATTTCTATCTGATGGCTATGTAATTGCGCCTGATTGAGTTTTTGGCATGCCAGCCAAGTGTGTGGCTCACAAACTCAAGCCAGTCAAAACAGGAAGCTTCATCAAATGAAACTGTATTTCATCCTGATTGAGGCTGCTTGCATGATAAGCACAAGTGTAATTATGATAATAATAACAATAGCAATCTGTGTTTTCTCAGCTTTGTTGTTTCTCTTTCTATGCTCTCCAGATGAAATTCTGCCCCAAGGACTATGCACAACATTTGCTTTGCTCAAGATGCAAAGCTTGATTTGATTGTTTGTAGCATGTGCAATTTACCAGAATAAATGCAAACCATAATGCTTTCACTCAAATCAGCCGTGAATGAAAGGTTCTGGTTTCTTTTGGGTTTAGTGCAGCAGACCTTATCTTTCTTATCAGGACTAAATTTTATGACTAGAGCCATGGGGATCTTTGGATGTTGTGTAGTGAAGTTGTCTTATGTTGTTACAATACTGGAATTCCAAATATGTGATACAGTTTCACTAACAATCAAACAATATCTATGACATGACCAAGAAAAATGTTTGTCTTCCTGATGAAGGCTTGATGTTGAAACTCATCAGTGGGGCTTTATGGTCTCTGTGACCATACCACACAGGTATTTATAGTCTTGTCTTGTTCATTCATCAAGTGTGGGAAAGATTCTAGACCTATGTTTTGATATCTGTACCTTTTGTATATCTATGCAACAAATATATATTTAGTTGATACAAAATGTTTGGCAATGTCTATGTTTTAAGCAACATAAGTTGGACAGAACATTCATACACATTGTTTGAATTGTATTCAGTTTTTGAATCGTGACCATTACACCTAAAGGGACTGTAATGACGTTGTATTTGAATGCATGTATTTTAAAATGAAGTTGGTCCCTCTTTTGGAAATATAACAGCCCCCACTATTCTCGGAAGAGTGTTTTTGTGGGAATTTGTGCCCATTCCTTCTGCAGAGCACTTATGAGGTCAGGCACTGATATTGGACTAGAAGGCCTGGCTCACAAGCTCTGTTCCAGGTCATCCTAAAGGTGCTCAGTGGGGATTAGGTCAGTTGTGCAGGTCAGTCAAGTTCTTCAACATCAAGCTCATCAAACCATGTCTTTATAGTCCTTGCTAAGTGCACTTGGGCACAGTCATGTTAGAATAGAAAGAGCCTTCCCCAGACTGTTGCCACAGAGTTGGAAGCATAGCATTGTCCAAAATATCTTGCTATGCTGAAGCCTTAAGACTAGCCTTCACTGGAGATAAGGGGCCTAGCCCAAACCTTGAAAAACAGCCCCATACCATTATCCCTCCTCCACAAAACTTCACAATTGGCACAATGCAATCAGGCAGGTAACGTTCTCCTGGCATCCACCAAATCCAAACTGGCCCATCTGACTGCCAAACAGAGAATGGTTCAGAACATGTTCCTACTGCTCCACAATCCAGCGTCAGTGTGCTTCACACCACTCCATCTGATGCTTGACATTAGACTTGGTGATGTGAGGCTTGCATGCAGCTGCTCAGTCATGAAAAATCTTCCATGAAGCTCCTGATGTTCAGTTTTTGTGCTTACATTAATGCCAGTGGAAGTTCAGAGCTCTTCAGCTGGAATTAGCAGAGCGTCTCCAACTCTTCCACATTATGTGCCTAAGCAACTGACCCTGCTCTGTAATTTTACATGGTCCTCCACTTCATAGCAAAGTTGCTATAACTCCTAAACTCTTCCACTTTCTAATAATATCACTTACAGTTGACTGTGGAATATCCAGCAGGGATGAAATGTCACAAACTGTCTTATTGCAAAGGTGGCATCCATCCATCCATTTGCAGTCAAGCTTGACATGTTGTGTGTCGCTCATCAGCCAAGGTCAAGCTCGATGGCTTTTTTTGTCCAAGCCTTTTCCCCCCCGTGGTGATATGCCAGGACACCACCAGGGGTTTTCAGGCCTTTGGGACATCTACAGCATGACCAGGGGCTTTTGTGGCAACCCTACTACCTTCCTGTATGTACCCTAGGTGGTGCTAACTTGCCTCAGACAGGCTTACTTGCCATTACACACCTTTCTTCAGCCTCAGTTTTTGGCCCTAACATGCCCACAAGTTCTGCACAGTACTGTACTTGCTAAGTTCTCTGTCCCTTTTCCTGTGGCAGCATTTTCTCGTAAATATAACTTACATTCTGGGGTTCTAGGTTTTATTTTCTTATAGTGTTTAGCAATACAACCATACTGATTGCATTGTTTTAAACCAAATGGTATCAATAAATACTAAAATATCCAAAATATGAACAACCAGAGTGTCAAACATAAACCACAGCCAGCAGAAGTCGTACGACCATGAGCATTCTGCCTAGAAATAACAATCTAACCTCATTGGTATGGCAAACAGCTGATAGATAAGGTCAGAGCATCGCTGTTGTTACATATGTCAAATGTTTCAGAGCAGAATCAGTGGATGGACGTATGGATTGAAAAATGGATGGATGTAGTGGACATTAGATGGATGAATAGACCTACAAATGCACAGATGGATGGACGACTGGAAATACGGATGAATAGGTGGATCAACAGAAAGTATGCCTGGATGGACAGAGGGAATACTCTAATGGAGTGGTATTGAGATAGATGAGGGGGAGGATGCTGTGGTTAGGTGCATCAGCAACTAAATAGAGATGAATTGTGGCCGCTGTCAGCAGCACTAAGTATAACAGACATAGTAAAGCAGCCTGGCTCATCCATAATCAGCAGACACAGATTGTCTTCATGCCAGAAGAGAACTTCTGTGGAAATAAAGCACTGAGAGCATCTACCAATCTGTCTTTCTATCCTCACTTCATCATCCCCTTTCTTTTTATATCTCCTTACTCTTGGTGTTCTTGCCCTTTAAATCTCTTCACTTGTGCTATTCTCTGCTCATTTCTCTTCTTAAGGTCTTGTGTCTCTCTCTCTCTCTCTCCGACTCTGTCTTTTGTGTTAACAGCCTTCCATTTTTTTGCAGTGGGAGAGCCACTGGGTGCACATCTACAATCTTGCCTTTCATTTCATGGCTTCTGGAAATGGATGTTTTACTGCCTTCATTAAGGCATGCGGCAGTCAGCACCGTGTTTTCCCTCTGAAGTTTAGCTCCATGAACCTCGCCATTAGAGGACATTATGGCCCCAGATTTCAGGGCACAGTGGAACACTGTATAATTTGATTAGTGTTATTAATCAAGTGGAATACCGCTCCTTTCACCCACGTCTCCCTCCCCTTCTCCTCCTTCTTTCTGCCATTTCACTTCTGCTTCCAAACCCTTCAGACGCTCTTTTCTCTCATCCTCCTCCGTCTATCTGTCCTCCTCTCCATCGCCTTCACCATAACACACATCCACTGAGTGTGACAAAAGGCCATACGCCTTCCCTTTTAAAAACAATGATTTACCACTTGTTTTTTCTCCCCCTGCCCCCCTCTCTTAGCCCAGGACATAAATCAATTGAGATGAAAGTTCCATAATTGTGCTTGCTGGGAGGGATTTGAGCAAAATTGCGCTATGAATTTTTTAAAGGGAATTTTTACTAGCTGTTCAGCGAGACTTGGGAGGCGATGGAAGGTGAGGCCACGAGGATTTATGGGCCTGGATTCTTCATTACTGAAGTAATTTTCCTGCAAATGATAGTGCAGCACCCTGGAGGGGGGAGCGCTGCCCGCCTGGGAGAGTACAAACCTGCTTAATCTCTCGTGGAGAGAGAGCAGCTCAGAGCACTAATATCATCTGTAAGCGACTGAGGCTCCATTTGTTCACATCTAAATCGCAGCTAGTGTATTTGTGATTCATAGTAATTGATTGCTCAGATCTGTTCCAAGAGAAGCTGTACAAGTTAATTTCATTAGGAGGGATGGTTTTATTGAACTCTGAGGGATTATGCACCGGGGTCATTTTTAAGTGTTTGCAAAATATCCTCTTTTAGGCAGACAGTTTAACACTAGAAAGACCTTGGCTGTCATTTTGACTGTTTCCACATATACTGAATTGGACATTACAGTGCTGCTGGTCCCTGCCTTCTCCTCAAAGTGTGTGTATCTTAACCTCAAATGTTATTGTAACAAGTCAAACACAATTCAAAGAAAAAAACGATCACTTCTGTATAGAAAGAACGCAGGCAGTCATTTTGACTGCACAGGTTTTGCACTTAAAGGTGCAGTGTGAATATAAGTGACAACTAAAACTCACACTCTTTTAACTCTTAATCTCTGCTGTTATAGGTGAAAATGGGTTGACTTAAAAAATACTTTTTATGTGGTCTCTTCTGTGGTGCTATGCAAGATGCACAAATCCAAAATGGCGGATTCCATGTAGGGGGCCCTCCCTCTGGATGAATAAAAGGCTTATTCTAAGTTAACATATAAAACTATTTTATGTATTCAGAGGATTAAACGGGTTTTTAGATAGCCCTATTTAGAAATATTGTGTTCCATTTTTTCTAGGTTTGTTTCCCTGAATGCTACTAGGCTTAATATTTGACTGCATTTTAAATGTTCTTTTTTCCTTTTTCTATAAATGCAGCTGCATCTTGGTTGCTTGTCCCTTTTCATTGTTTCTCACATAGGAAGCTCCCTATCAGACCTATTTTACATGTGTAGTAGTTAAAACCTGGCTGAGGAGGTTTTAGGCTTTTATAAGTCTGAAATGTTTGAAAAACTATTTCATAGCGACATCAGAAAAAAATGTTGTGCCTATTATTTAAAGACTTAATTGTGGTTTTGTAAATTAAATGTACCTCATAATTTACAAAGTAAAGCTTATTATTTTAGCACAGGGAAGTATTGTGAAACATGCACTTTTATTATTACTGGGAAAACAAGTTTTTAGTTTGGTATAAAAACAACAAAACAAACTCATAATTGTAGGTCATTATAATAACATCAAAAAATGATATTAACAATAATAGCATGTGCTGCCTGTGCCTAACTTGTAATATTTCTGCCAAGTAAATTTTGAGTTACACTGCAAAAACCTAAATTTCCTGAATTCAAAGCAAAGATGGACAAAAATATCTTATTAACAAAGAACTGAGAAAATAGCTCTGCGCTGTTTGAGTGAAACTACTGGTTAAGTGGATAACAGTAGGCGAAAATATCTCCAAAGTATTCTTTAGAAAAGTCATGCACAAACTCCCAAGACAACAATTCAGTCCCCCAGAATATGTTTTCTATTATCAGTTTGATATTTGGATATTAAAAATATTGCTTATTGATAATTATGAACCACGTCTTAACCCTCTTAGATTGAAGCTTTCCTATAGATACTACAAAATAAAAGGCACAGGTTATAAAGGGTTGAATAACCTTTGAACTTTAAATCATTGAAACTTACTTTTTTACCCTGGAAGCACTCCACTTTGATATTCTAATGTTGCTATTTTTAGGTCAATTTTTCAGTCGTTTTTCCCACTAGCTTAGCATTAGCCACCATATTGGGTCTCCATAATAGATATCACATGGGCCATGATAACCAATGGCAGGCTGTTCTGTCGTCACATCATGCTTTGCCAAACGGCGCATGTGTAAACTTAGAAACTGAAGGAGAGGGCCTGAATAGCTCGTAGTGGAGAGAGGAGGGGACTCTGTTGTGTCCCTCTGTGTCACTGCAGACAGGAACTGCTTTGGATAATGGCTCATAATCAGTCAATTAAAAAGTGCAAGGACTTTTTTTTGTAAATATATGAATATTTACAAAGTAAGCGTAGTCTGAGCTGGCCTTTAGTTGATCAAATGACATCGTTCTACCCCCTTTTAAAATTTTAAAAGCTGCAAGTCCCCATAGAGAGAACCCATTGGCTTTTATACTTGGAGGAAGTGATACTGATAAAATAGTCTGTTCTTTTTCCCATTTTCTAATCTAATCCCATACATTCAGTGTAGACTTAACAACAATGTTATCATCTGCGATCTCCAATACTTTCTGATTTTGGATAAAGACTGGCCAGTGTGTCTGGTTTGTGCAAACCGGAAGATTTGATATCTAGCCATACAGAATCTGGATCATTTTATATCCAGTCACCAAATATCAAAACTGATACAATACAAAAAAAGTGTTTCTGTTTGTATTGGGTGTCTATCATCAGACATAACAGAGTTTATAATCCGGCAGTCAAAATGACCCCTCATGGTCTTTCTAGAAGGTTTCTGGTCTTTCTCGTGTTAAAATTTGATTTGATGAACCTAAATGTTTAAAGATGCTGTACTAGCTGTACTTGTGTACTGCAGTAGCTGAGAAATTAATCAGGCTTGACATCACTTGCTCTATTTTCTCTCTCTGTGGTTGACACCTTGTCATCTGTTTGCAGTGTGCATGTCCGCTCTTGTGACTAAGATCTGCTTTGCAAAGCTGTCATGTTGTGTCTTCAGTAAGGGTCTCCACCTGTCTCTCTACCTTTGGTCTTTCCTCCTTCCTCATTTCAACCTTCCTCAGTCCAATATGGCTGACGTTCTGTCTCCATCTCTTTAGGTGCAGCCAGCAGCAGTGGCCCTTCTCAAGGTTAGTGCGTCCACGATGCCAGGTCTCATTCTTTATCCTGCCTGCCGTCCACTCAATTTTACAGCTCAGTAGCTTGAGAAGCAGAGGGGGTAAATCTGCTGCAAGAGGGAGGAAGAGGGAGAAAGGGGAGGTGGGGGGAACAAAATTATTGTGCACCCTGTCGGCAATTGAAGGGGATCTCATTCCAGGCACACTAACAACTCAGGACAATTAGTCACTTCTCACTAGGCCAGACCTGAGACTCACTTGAGGGCCCAAAAGGCAGAGAGTAGAGGACCCAGTAGCATGGCTGAGCACTGCGATTCAGCAAAGAGAGAGGCAACTTAGAGATGAAATGGCTCTGAGTTGTGCTGAATGGCTCCTCTGGGCCTTTTGTGCAAAAATGAGAGAAATAGGAGTAAGAGAGTGGGGATTAATGAACTGATACATCGTAAAGATCCATGAAAATGCTGCATGATCCATAGAAAATACAGCATGAACATAATACCGGGTATTTGCCTTTTTATGAGCACAAGATAAAATGGTGATTCCAGATTCCCAAATCCTTCATCCTGATTTGATTCATCTTGTAAATAATGTGTCATACATAACCTTTAACGTTCACCCAGATAAACTTAAAACCACGATGTCAGGAGTTCATTATGTTCCACCTAATAGGCGCTCCATGGTAGTTTGCAGCCAAAGATGAGCACTGAAGCTTCAGCCAGCACATGCTCCTGAACAAAAGTGAAGCATGACTAAGGTGGGTGGTGCGTGGAGGATCAGGGAGTGGAAAGAGAGAAAAGTTTGTCCTCGGCCCTCTGCAGAGACGCAGCGTGACCAATTGAGGTGAAGGGGATGAATGAGGCCATTCACTGGCTCTAATGAAAGAGTTCCTGCTGGGCACTGAATGAGGGTGGGCCTATCTGCAGCACATAGGCGTGCACAAACCAGTGACCTCGAAAATTACCCAGGAAGCACTTTGGGACAGTCGCCCCAGCAACAGGCTGGGGTGCGCATAGTAACCAGGCGCTTCAATCAGTGCCTGGCAGCTTCTTTAAACAGAGCAAAGTTTCTCTCTGTGTTGAAAGAACTCTGTGTGAAATCAACTTCAAGGGACAGCCACCAGTTTTTTAAAGGGAGGGAGCTGCCAATACTTGTCCCATGTGAAAACATTCAGGAGCTCTCACCAGCTTTGAGAGGTGTGGGATGCTACCCCTCAGGACTTCTCCTGTAAAGGCACAAAGACCTGTTTGTCTTACATACATGTGTGAATGAGGCGCTGTATGTAGGTTAATTAGGTTGAGAGGATGTATGGAGACAGGTTTAGAAGGCTGTGAAATAGATCCAATTAGAAGATTTCAGATAAGGAGGAGGATTCCTTCTACACCCCTGGGGACTGGACATTAAGTTTACAAGCATCTTCAAGGATCTGGATCATTGGCTGTTATCTGTATTATTCTGTGTAATATATTCAGTCTTGATGAGCCAGAGGCGTGCAGGTCATTGAAGCTCCATTCCTGTCTCCGCTCCCTCACGCAACTTTTGACAGCGTGAAATGACAATCCGCCCCTGCACGCATCTCCCACGTCAAAAAGTAATGAGATTGTGCTGCTGGAAATATCACTACAAAGCGTCAGACCTGCACTCGGGTCTGACTGCACCTTCAAACGGCGCCGCCTGCCAGCTCGCCTGCCTCGCCTGCCTGCTGAAAAGGAAACGAACAAAAACAATCAGAATCAGAGACAGAGAAACGGCAAGGGAAGCTCCCCACGCTGAGACAAACGAACACGCCGGGGTCTTTCATCCTGAGAGTGATTAGCCATCCGAAACGTTTTAAAACCCCGCTTTGAGTGCATTTCTCAAACGGACGAGTTCCATTGAGGAGTGGTGGTGAGATGTTTCTCGCTGGGAAGCGCCAGTGATCTAGTCTCTAATTGTGGCGCCGCTGACAAGGCTGGTGTGGCTGGGAGCTTTTTAAGCGGGGCTCTTTTGCTGCGCTCTTGTTCCCTTCCTGTCAGATCCACCACCAAAGGCACCAGGGAACAAAAAGAGCCCTCCGATTCTGTTCTAACATCCATCTGCCTTTTACTTTGTGCATAAACACAGGCTTAATTTAACACGCTAATAGGCCCTGATGCTGGCCTAATGTGACCACAACTACAATAGGTGCTCTATATGTGGTGTTTGGTTAAAGCTATGTGATAAAATCCAATGCACTTTTCACTTTCTATAATAGCCGTTGTGTTTTTGTCATATTTCATTGATCCCAGCGCCTCAGCTTCAGAAGACTTGCAAAGATTCTGACACATTGGCAATAGTGTTACCCTTCTTGTGCAGTATAGCAGGAACAAAGTCATGTTGAACGTCTTTGAGGGGCGTTCAGTAGAGCGGTAGATGCTTTCAGAATTTGGCTCAGGAAACTTTTCCGATCCTCCACTGTTCAGAAGCCAGGTAGTCTAAGGTTTGAGGAAACGTGGAGAAGCAGCTTGAAGAATCAAAGACTCAGCGACAGTCGGGGGAGAAGGGGGAGAGCAGAGAGGGGAGGAAAGGAGTGAATCCGGAGCTCATAAAAATCAGTATTATAACAACATTAATTGATGCTGCTGAGTGCCATATGTGATGCCATATGGAAAAGCTGCCCCAGAGGCCTGCTATAATAGACAGCCCGCAGCGGTGCACACAACTTGGCACATTTACAAACAAGGGACGTCCCATTAATATGAGCCACGCAGACAGAACAGGAGACGGTGGGAGGGGGAGTGGGAGGGAGGAAGAGAGGGAGGGGTCGGGAAAATACAGAAGGAGCAGAGGTACCTCATTTATTTGGTTGTTTTTTTTTTACCCACTCACCTCATTCTTCTGTTCCCAACATTTTCAGATATTATCTCCATGTGCATTTCATTATTACACCACTGTCTCTCGTGCCCCCCCACCCTGCTGCCCCGCTCCTTAATTACAGTAATAAATGGCCCCTCCTTTCTGTGTCGGTCAGACCACCCTCTGTCCACCCAACTGTCACTCCCACCACAGATGCCCAGTAGTCCTTTCATCACACACACACTTCAGCAGGTGAGGTGATTCATGGCACCTTGACAACGGCGGCGTGAATGAGCTCTGTTTAACCTCTTCTGTGCCTAATCACAGGGCGGCTGTTATTTACTGCTGCTGTCCTCAGTCTTCAGGGCTTGACTGCTCACAGCACTGACCTGCTCTTACACTGCACTGTCTCCTGATATGGTCCGTGCTCTTCCTCTGCAAGATATTCTTCACCTGAAACATCAGCTTATGCATGGAAAAATGTATTGATAACACTTATTTAATTTAGATTAATCAAGTGAATGATTCATGTGTTGGAAGTAGTTTTAGGCTCCAAGTTAATCAAATTCAAATGCAGTATTTTAGGAATAAATGGAATTTTTCAATATATTGTGTAATGTCAGAGAACTTGAGGATCAAGAATAATGTCTTAAAGGGATAGTTAAATGTTTTTAGTCCCAGCCAAGGCTGGCAGACCAAACCAGCTGATCAGGAGATAACAGTACACTCAGGCAGAAGAACACGCAGCTGAAAGTTGCATTGCAAAATAGTGCCAGCCTAACGCAAATCTGAGTCTTCAAAGTGAGCTTCCTCACTCGCTGACCTTCCTCACTCGCTGACTAAAATAGGCCCACCTCCTCCTTGTGTCGGTGCAGGCATCAGTGTATACAGTGACAGATGCTGAAATGGTTTGACTTGTTTGACTTAAGCCAGAGTCCAACCAAAGATCCATGACAAGACTCAGAAATGTCTGTGACTTTGTAAAAGCCTGTCAGTTCATACCACTGCAGCTGGGGGAGACAATGCATCGTTTCCATTAAAGTGATTTAATTGAGTTACTGCATGATAAATCTGTCTCTAAAGAAGGGCAGTATTGAAAATTCACTGTTTTTTCCCCTGTGTTGCTATCATCTTGATATTGTTTGACATCAGGCTGTTTGATTCCTGATTTTCACCAATTCCTTTACCATCACCATCATAGAAAGGAATCATTTTCATCTCACATATTAACACAAAATGCATCATTAGCTCAATCATGTCATAACTAAGATATCTGCTGAGATTTTTTTTTTCCTGGTCAAATTTATCTACTACAGTCTTGAATTTCTCATGTATTAGCTCATGAAGCATCAGACATCATGCTTACATCCACAGCTGGGGGGGGGGGGTATCCAGATGAAGTTAATTTGTGAAAACTTCTACTTTGAAGAAATATTTTTTGGTATTAATAGCCTATCAAAATAAGATATTTAATTTTCCACTTTTCTGCCAGCTGTTTGCACTTTGTCAAGCTGAATTGTGGGCAACAACCTCAGGCCCGATTAAGCTGAGGCAGCTCACTTCACACAACAGCAACCATCCCCCCACAAAGTTTTTAAATAATCTTGTATTTTCAAAATGTTTTGGTCTTAGCTGGTCTCTAAGCCCAGTGCTGCAGGGATTTCCATCTTCAGTAACAGGTCTACATGCTGTTTGTAGTTCACTAAACCCCTGCTAAATGGTTAAGCACGTTTTATTTACAACAAACTCATCGACAAAATAGTACCTATGAATTATGTTGTTGACAGACCTTTATTTTGAAAGTCATAAGAGAAAATGGGTTGTTTTCAGGAGTTGCAACTTTATAGAACCCAGACTTTAAGCTATGCAGACTGAGTCAGAAGATACAACATGTGAAAAACCAAACTTACAGTGACTTAGAGACATGAAAAGAGGATCCAGTGTGACATTGTGCGGTGACAACTGCTGTACCAACTGCTGCACTAACAGCAGACTGATACACCTATTGTGACACTTCTTAAACGTATTTTAATTGTCTTCCTTTTAGTGTTTCGTTTGATTTCCAAAGCTGTACCAACTCTCACAGGCAGTTCAGAGAAAACAAGATGGATCAAACTGTAACTCACGTTTTTATTGTTTTAAAATAAACCAGACAAACCAAGAATGTTTCATCTTGGACCTTTCATTGATGTTGTTCTGCTGAACTATCAAACTGTGACCCTAAAACCAAAGAATGAACCAAACCATGACCTCAATGAACCGTTGCAGCCCTAATGTGTATAAATTGTTTGTTATAAACTTAATAAGATGTCAAATCAGGATTTAAGGCCAACCAAAAATGCAAGAACAAAAAAAAAAATATATCCTATTTTAGAGACTGACAGTGAATAAAAGACCTTGGATGTAATAATTAAAACTGATCAAATGTCTCAACACTAATGGGAAGATAAAGCCGACAATGATAATTAGAGAAGTCAAAGACAATATCAGTCAGGGCTGCAAGGTTTTGAACTCCTTGAAGTGGATGCATTGATCCTGTGAAGAAGTCAACTTTTAGAGGCTCTGCAGACTGAACTGTCTCCACCTCCATGCCCCCACATGGCCCGCATGTTCACGCCGACTCTTTTGTGCGAGGATCTTCTGATTCCTGTGAAGTGCCCAGAGCGAGGAGGGAGACGCAGAGATCCTCATGAAACTGAGTTGTCAGGCTTTCTGTTGAGTTTCATAGAATGTGAGGCGAAACAAGAAAAGTGTACAGCTGTTTCCTCCCTGACACAGAGGGAGGCAGATGAAGAGCAAAAAGAGAGAAAGGAGGGAGGGAGGGAGGACGAGGGAGCGAAAGAGAGAGAGCTCTCCGCTCTGTGATGTGCACTGATGTAGCTGCAGCTCTAGGTCAAACGCTGCCAGTGTTTTGTGTTCATCTTCGTCTCGTCTCCCCAGTGCTCCTCTAAATTATTCACAGCCTGAAGATGTGCAATGTGGCTGCCTCCTCCTCCCCTTCCCCTCCGCGCCTTCATTCTACATCGCTCTGTGTCTCTCTTTCTGTTTCCCGTCCCTTCCTTTTCCTCTCAAGTGACGGCTTGTTTAAGAGGCACTGAACAGAAGTTTCTCCTTGTGAGCGGGCTTACCCCCACAACCCATCCCACATCTACTCATCTTCCATCAACCACCTACCTTTCATCACTGACTCCGTCTCTCACACTCTTTCATCCCAGCTCGTCCCTCGCTTGCCTCTCCTGGCTGCCAGACTAGAGCCATCCTTTTTTATAAAAGGGGAGGCAGCCAGCTGTTAGCATCAACTCCGTGCTAGCTCCAAACACGATGCTGAGGTTGAGCTGGAAGGGTGTAGTTCCCCTGCGAATCTTTTTATCCCTTTGTCTCATGTCTTTAATGATTTACTGTGACTTTTTGCACGTTTTATCGAGCTGAGTTGAGAGATAAACCCCCAGTGCCCCAAATCCTCAGGCTGGTCGATAGCTCAGATAAAAGATGTACCCATCAGTCGTTTCACCTTTAACAGACCCACTGTCCTCCTGTGAAGACGGAGGCAGCTCCAGGATATCAAGGACATGGTGGAGCCACGGTTAGGCCTTTACTCTGGTGTAATCATGGTAGTCTTTGAAGGGTTCATGTGGCCAACAAAAATAAAGGGAAATAAAATGTTTTTAAAGCTTTTTTTGTTTCTGGGACTTTAAATTAAATTACATTTTGCTCCTATTATCATCTGGTACAATGCTAAATGCAGATCGCGTTTACCACAAATGTACTGTGTTTAAGTAAGTGAGGATCAAACTGACTGGATGTCTCACTAATTTCCTCTCTTAATTCCTTGATGCATACTCAAGGTCAGTGGTTCTCAACTGGTGGAGCCTTATGACTTACCATTAACACCTCAGTCAGAAAATGGAGCCAAAATTTTCAGTCAGATTTAATTAATGAAATAGTGTATGTTTTAACCTCATACAGTTCAAAACACGTGACTCGTAAAAGACACATGACTATAAAAGCATGTGACTCTTCACTTAGTACCTAATTACTCTAATATTATAATTAGTGTGCTAATTTTCTAATTGCAAATGAAAGGATGTTGTACCGTCCCTGCCATCACACGCTGGTTAAGCCACATCAGCGTCTGAGTGCATAAGTTTATTCACATTGAGAAGTAAACTCAAATGCAGTTTACTACTGCTGCCCTCAAAAACGTAAAAGAATTGCGTGTGGAATGATGGACACTTCGCACCCACATTAGACACCATATTAGTAATGTAGCAGATATTTTACATTTAGCATGCTAGTGCTAGCTATCGTTAGCATCTTCTAGATAGCTAACATGTTGATAGCAACGGCAGCACATTTCAATCCAGAAAGAGGCAATTTAGGCAAAATAATTTCATTTTATTGAAGAGAATGTTAACATTAAAAACAAGTTAAACATCTGACATCTGCTGTAGAGGAGGAAAACAGAGGCAGTCCAACCACTGTTGCTTCCTTTAAGGGCAAAAAGGCTCTAACCTGACACGGAAAACCTTCGATATACAGCGTTTGAGAAAGGGCAGAGCCTTTGATAAATAAATCGGAGGGTGATTGTATGAGCATTCTGTCCGTCACATCTTTACGGGCCAATCAGAGTAACAAAACACGTGACGTTGTCGCTGCTACCGAGCAGTAAACTCCATATAGAGCTGCATAACATGGCGACTGTAGACATGTCAGTACACGACTTTTGTTGTTTTTGAAAAGAAAACAACTCAGTGCTGTTCTTTGTTCTTCTTTTAATGAATAAATGTCTTTGAAGTTCTGATAGAACTGGCCCTTTAGCAGCATCCATGCTAATGTCAGCTAATGTCCATAATTGTACCGGCCTCTCGTTGCCGCTTGCTTGTGTTAACCGGGCCCAAACAGTTCAGACAGGAGCTTTGCAAGATGGATTTGCCAGTGAGAAACACGGAAACAGGCATACCCATCTGCTTTGTGGGGTTAAAAAGGCACTACACGGTTTAGGAAGATACAACCCCCAGTGATTAAGTGCTCTGTTATGCATTTAAGATTGTTTTCATACCTGATAGTCCGGGGGACTCGGTTTGGTTGGGGCTCAAATTGCAACATTTTTGCAGTTTTATGTTGTTTGGTTTGCATTCACATTGTACTTGGTCAACCGAACCAAACCATCTGGAACATGTCAAGCAGTATTCTGTTTGTGGCACTGTTGTCCAAAACAGTGAGCAGTGAAGAAGAAAAGAAGATGTTAAAGAAGACAAAATCAGAAATCCATATATTCATAAACATTTATGTTGTTTTGGCAATGGAACTGATGATGCCAATAAAGCCATTTAAATTGATTTGAATTGAATTAAATACATGTATATTTTCCCTGTGAACTGGCTGCTAGTTCAAATAATTTTGTCATTGCTAAATCAGTCTCATATTTCCACATTTATAATCAATTTGGATATTTTGAACCATTAATTGTGTAGCTAGGACAGGCCTTTTTGATGCTGCATGTGTTTATGGATGTCTGATGTCTGCAGCCAGTGTTCTCTTGGCTGGAGGCGTGGACAACAACAGATAAAGGAGAGAAGGCATGAAGTAGAACAAGAAAACCTTAGATGAGCTACTCAAACCGTTGCAAAAAGTTTAAGACAAATGATACACTCTTATGATATTGAACCTCTGGTCATAGTAGTGAGACCTTTTCAATAATAATCCATGATTACTTATTCCAAATGCTTTAAAATTGTCATTTAGGATACTAAAGTCTGTTACATATCACCATTACTGTTTCCAACTCACTTTATTAAATATTTAATTGCCACAATTTATCACGGTAGCCTTACATATGAGGATGTTTTCAGTTATGGATAGAAAATGAGCTTTTTTGATCAGTGACTCTTAAGTGTGTTGCAGCCACACGCAGATGCAGCTCTTCTGTATGAGGATGAGGTCTGCTTCTGGAACACACATTATTATTTTCATGTTAACTGCAGAGTCCAACTATCATATCCTGTTTGGACAGCAGGGGTTTTGGGACAAGGTGTGCCTTCATGGCCACCTGAGGAGAGCAAGTAGATGAATCCAGCTCCAGCCGTTTCCACAGGACACTCATTTGTAATTCTGTTCCTTTCCTTCAAAAACGTTTGATCATTGCAGAGGGGGGACAGGAGGAACCGGGAGGGGGAAGGGGGAGCTCTAGATTTCTCCCTCCTTCTGCAGCCCCCTCCTCTTCTCAAACTCCCGCTACCCACCCTCTTGCAATTGCTGTCACCCTGTATGAATGCCCCCTCTGGCCCGATGACAAGTCGAGCGTGAAACGCTTGGCTGCCCCCTGAAATTAGCAGTAGAGCCCCCCGGCGGCACATGCTTCTCATGACCAGCACACAGTGGGCTGCCGCCAGATTCTTTTCATTATGGCTGTGGCCTGCCAGCCCCCTTACTCTACCTCCTTCTGCCTCTTCCTCCACCCCCTCTCTCCTCTCCTCCTCCTTCCCCCCGTGCATCGGCCAGAGCTCAGTAAACAGCATCTGTAGTGCTCATCACATTACTGTCAGAGGGAAGAGGAGGGAGCCAAGATTTCTGTGGGTGTTGCTGTTATTTCTGTGATTCCGAGTGTCTTAATGTGTCCGCACAGTCTGTGATTGTATGTAAATGCACTACTATGTATATGGTGTACATGTTTCTGTGTGTTGCCCTGACAAGATTAGTGAGAGAGAGTTAGTAGCAGCAGTTCAGAGAGTGAGGGAGAGAGAGAGAGGAGGGGAGTAGCAGTACAGAGCGATGCCTGGAGGCTCAATCTGTTCCTCACTGAGCTACATCAGTGTTAGAGACGGCGGCTCGGGCCGCAGGGAAGCCTCCACTCGCTCCATCAAACTGTCAGGCAGCCAGCGGAGCTGCACAGGGAGACTCTCAGCTGCCCCCGGGGCCAGTTCAAGTCAACATCCCATTTCCTTGCCTCCTCGCCTAATTTCTCCTCTGCCCCGACTTAAATTTCCAATGCCCAGTGTCTGCTGCTGCAGCTCAGCAGCACCAGGCCCGGGGCCGCGTCAAAACACTGGGTGGTGCTGAGGGTTGAAAATGCTCGTGTATGTGTGCATGTTAGTCTCTGAAGGCAAGATAGCGAGCTTGTTACAGTCACACGGTCAGCGGAGACAAGAAGAAGCCGAAGGGAGCTTTATGAAAGACGAGGTGTGGAAAAAAAATATAAATCAGTGTTGTTTTTTTCCCTCTTTCTCTTTTACCTCTGTTCCCATTTTTCTTCCATGACTATATTCATAACACAGTTGTGTATTCCGTGTCCCTCCAGGTTTCTGGCAGCTTTTCTTCTTTTTCTCAGAGCAGAATAAATGCTCCCTGTTCCCTCGTACATCTGCCATTACTGTCTGTTTTTCCCTGGCCAAACGACTCCAAGGATCACACCGGCAGCCCGGTCGGCTCTGTCACTCCCCCAGCGAGTGCTGAAAGCAAAGGTTGAGGGATTTCTGGTTGGAAAGGACAAGGCGGCCCTTTAATTTAGTGAGGACAGGGGACAGCTCTTCAAGTTTAGCCCCACAAGTATCACCATCAATCTGTCCATACTCCCCCTCCCCTTCTTCCTCGTCCTCACCACGTACTTTGCATGGAAGTGAAACAGAGCGCTGCCAGGTCCCAGAGCTGTTTACATGGACTCTGGGTAATGTAAAAGTCTGCTTAGTTTGGCCCCAGGTCAGGACTATATCTTTCCTCACCCGGGCTTGATTTACATGGCCCCCGCTGGCTCTTCCTTTAAGTGTGTCTGCTCTCAACCAGAGACCTCAGCATGTCTGGCTAATGCAGAGAGCATTTCTCTGCGCTCGTCTCCTCCGCCGCTACCTCACTCTCATTCTCCGTCCACTCGTCCACTCGCAGTAGGCCCTCTATGAAAAAGAGCTTTTGCTGAAGCCGTCTCTCTGTTTGCACAGACAACTGCAAGGTCCCAGGCTCAAATACGGTTTAACGTGAGAGCCTGTCTAGGCCTGCTCTCCTGGTCGATATCATTTCTACCCGGCAGAGCTTTTCTCTCAATCTCATTCCCTCTGGTGCCTACATCTTCACTGGGATCAATACTTTCCTAATCCAGAGCTCCGGGGCTGACCCAGGGTAATCAGCTGACTTCCCATGCTGCCTGCCGGGGAGGTCAAAGGTCAAATGGCCATATAGATTTGATCCCATGATCAAATCACTTTTGCAAGGTGCTGTTTTCAGATACAGGTAGTGGGGTCAAGAGCAGTCTTGATTTTTTTATCTCTTTGTGTTAAAGAGAGTTAAATCAAGCGGTGTTTAGTGAGCTGTGTAGATCCTCATTAACACTACAAAGAACATGGCAGTCGTTTTCACTGACACATTTATTTACCTTTGCTGAATTTAAAGTTGCAGTGCTCCTGGTCCCTGACTTTTCCTTAAATGGGTCTCTGTTTTTTAACTAAAAATATTATTTTTAACAAATTGTGCTGAAGGCAAAGAAAATGTGATCACTTTAGCCTCGAAAGGCCACAGGCAGCCATTTTGACTGCACAGACATAAAATGTTTTTTTTTTTTTTTTTCTGCATCTTGGTTGCTTTGCAGCATAAATCATATCTCACAGAGTAAGCTGAATACTGGTCCAGTTTTAGATGTGTGGTAGTTTAATAAACCAGTCTGAAGAGGTTAAATGTGTCGCTCTGTGGTGCTGATCAAGGGCTGATCTAACCTGGCATGTCCATCTGGAAAATCTTCAGTATACAGCATTTGGGAAAGGCCAGAGCCTTTGAAATAAAACTGTGATTGGATGACATCTTTATGAGCCAATCAGAGCAACAAAACATGTGACGTCGTAGCCGCTACCGAGGTGTGTGTGCGCAGCTCCTGAGGAATAAACTCTATATAGAACTGCACAACGCGAACCATGGTGACTATAGACATATCAGTACACGACTTTTGTTGTTTTGAAAAGAAAAGCGCTCTCTGCTGTTCTTTATTCTTCTTTTAACGAAGAAATGTCGTTAAGTTCTGCTAAAACTGGTGCTTAAGCAGCATCCATGCTAATGTCTTCCGCCATAATGGCACCAGACTCTTGTTGCTGCTTGCTTACGTCACGACTCTGCCGCGCCCGAAAGTACTGCCCTCTGTCACTGATTGGTTCTGGCACTTTCTTACCAGGCCCAAACAGTTCAGATGGGAGCTTTGCAAGATGGATTCACTAGTGAGAAACACAGAAACAGGCGAATCCATCTGCTATGCGAGGTTAGGGCTGATCAGGATTTCAATGACAATTTCAGGTATTCTAAGACATCACCTCTATCCAGCAGTTATAGAGAGAAACATCAGAAATAATATTTCAGCTGTCATCAAAACATTTCAGCATTGAATTATAAATCCAATTTACCTCATGATTTACAAAATAAAGTTCATTACCTTTAGCCAAATAAGCATTGACAAAACAGAACAGATCAGTTTGAAAACACTGCAGTAACAAAAAGATTAAATGCAAAGTAAAATGTTAGTCTCTTGACAACCATAATTTTGTAATTTACCCATAAAAGAGGATTGAATGCTCCATTATTAAATCATATGTTATTTTCCACTACAAATCTTTATTATACTGAACAGTATAGTAGCACATCCCACTTATTTCTCATATGGTCTAGCCTTAAACACATATCACCCCTCCATCCTCATCCTCACTGCTCTAAGTTTGTTCGAAGGCACTAACACCAAACCCTCCTGGTGAAATAATTATGAAAGCAGAGTCAGAGTTACATTTTCACCCTTCCTCACAAGCCCAAAGAGACCTTCAGACGGCCCCCTGATGTTTCAAAACCCAGCAGGAGTCCCCCTCCAAGCAGACCTGAGGCTCTGCTACCACGCCCCATCAGAGTGGCCACAGAGCCCGCGTCCCTGCACCTCATCCCAGCATCCACAGGAGGGAAATTGCTGAAGGAAATTGGTGTTGTTCCACGAGTATCTGACACTGCTTTGGTCCTCTGCGATCTAAATGGACCGTTACCTCCACTGTGGGCTGTCTCTCTAGGAGATCATGTTCGTCAGTACTCTTTTCCTTACAATCAGGAGGATCGAGGGATGAGTCCACAGAGAAATATTTAAGACACTGAGGGCTTCATCAATGGGAAGATGTCATTTTATACGTTATTGGCCTGTCACTGAAACAAGGGTTAAAGTGTTACCTGTTAAATAAGCTTTGTAGTTTACTTTTTTTCTTACTTAGTCTCTGGTACAACCCAAAACTATAATTTCTAGGAATTAAGCTGCCTTATCCCAAACTCATTTGATTAGCTGAAAACAGTGGTATGCCAGTTGAATCACATTAGATTACATTATCTCCCACATACCCATGCAGCCAAACAGCAAAGTCACCTTTAACAAACCAGGACTCCAAAATGCAAATGATATTACCTACAGTACCACATGGCCCCAGCTGTCCTGCACAACTTAACCGTGATGACTGATGGGTGGCAAGAGTCAGGACATCACCAGGAGGCCCCAGACAAAGACCAATATGGGGCCCTTCCGATTTAGCCAAAAAGAGATCCTAGAGAGCATTTTGAACTTATTTTGAAGCATCTGTTTTTACATGCCAAAGCCAAAAAGCTACAGGACATCCCCAAATATGAGATGTTAACACCCAACAGCAACTCTTACAAGGGCATCATAACTCAAACTCACCACATTATGATATTTTAACATGTCTTCAGAAGTAGATATGCTTTCCTTTGGTGTAATACCCATTTTTCTGCAACTTTTCAAGCATTTTTGGTTTTTCTATGAATGTTACCACTCAGTCATGCACCAATTCATTGTTTCAATACCTTTATGGGGATCCATCGGACTATAATTTGCTTGATGTAAGACATTTTGGGACTTTTTGAGGGGCTTAGACTTTCTTAAGGTTCTTCCCAGAAACTTTTTGTATACTCAAACTCAAGTTTGATGCTATTTTATTCAGTACTGGCTTCTTATTACACTCAAAATGTACTTCACAAAATATTTCAAGGGGACAGACAAAACCTTGATAAAAACAAGTACAAAGCAAATATGCTGTTATCGGGCCAAAACCTTCGATGTATAAATAAACCATTTTTCAGGGAATAAAAAACACTGAACACTTAATAGTCATACTTAGCATCAATTTATTGTTTTAAAATTTGTAAAACCCACTCACAGATGAAGTAGTGTTGTTTTGTAAAAAAACTAAATAAATAATGAAAAATGGAAAGATGTGAAAGTGTGTAAAGATGCAGGAGTTAGCAAAACTGCTCATTTCATCGTTGTCCCTTGTCAGATCACATTACAAAACAATACAACATTACTCACAATTTACAAACATGCAACAATGATATAAATGTCAGCTTTGGCTATTCTAAGTGCAAGGAGTAATTTTCCACACATGCATTGCTGGCACAAGTCTAGTACCACAGAAAGAAAAAGCTTTTTAAGTTAGAGCAATAACATAGAGGTATATATATATATATATACCTCAGTTACCGCTGCCTGGAACGGACCGAAACACCATTAAAATGCTACAATCATAGGTAATACAGGGGCACATATACACCCCTGCATGTCTGCAACACTAACAATCACATATAAAAATAATACAATAAAGGTCTTCATTAAGGATGCACAATATTGGATTTTTGTCAATATCCAATATTACCATATTGCTAAACTCTTTGTTTGGCCAATATCTATATTTATATTGATATAAACAGTCCTCTGCAGAACTTTAAGGCATGTTTAGGCTTAAAAACTGAGGCTGGAGTAAGGAAGGAGTAAACCGACCTGAGGGCATCATTGGGCTGGAAGGAGGATTGACACAACACAGGTCGTGCTCTGGATGTCCTCGCATATAACCAAGGGCATGGGAAAATGATCCATAGAAAAAATAACAAAGTCCACACATTAAGGGCAGAGTAAGGAGTGGATGAGGTGAGTAAGCAGAACCTAGTGGTGCTAGGTTTGCCGTGAGCAGACTTGGCTGCTGAGCAGCAAATGTATTTGTGTCTACCTTGACTGTGCCTCCCTGCCCAGCCCCAGATTGTACCACATTGGGCCCTGTGATGAATCCTTAGCACCTTACGTGCATAAAACTTATGCAAATTACTGTAAATGTAGTTCATACATCAAACTTTGGTCCTTAAAACAGTTCAAAGTTTACAAAATGTGGATTATCAAAGAAAAGACTTCAGCCAACTTAGATCTGTTGCTCCTGCCTAAAACCCCCACAAACTTATTTGTAAATAGGACGTTTACTGCCAATATATGCCGATATTTACACCTGATATATCTTTAGTAAATATCAGCAGACATTTTCATGGCTGCTGCTATGATAATTAACCTTTTCAGGTAATATCTGCTTATAACAATATGCTGATAATATAGTGCACCCCCGGTGGTAATGATTAAAAATGGTTCAAGACTGTTTATTATGGGATGCAGATGGCCTAGTGGTTAGGTTGTACCCCATGTACGCTGGTGACCCAGGTTCAAGTCCTGCCTGTGGCTCCTTTTCTGCATGTCTCTCCCCAACTCTCTCATCGCTGTTTCAGACCTTATCCACTGTCCTTCCCTCTAAATAAAGGAGTAAAACCCCAAAATATATCTTAAATAAATAAGATATATATCTATAAAGATGTCTCTTATGTTTAGACATATACCTTATGTTTGTATAATACACATACATGGACAGTATCTTGAAGCCCCTAGTGCAGGGGGCCTAAAGCAACCACCTTAGCATAATGGAAAAACCCCTTTTGCAATCAATGCACATGCAAGTTACAGGTGTTCAGGTATGATACCTACCCTGCTATGTGACTCCTAATTGTCCCCACAATGAAAATGTAACTATTTCTGGTGCCAACATGAAAAAGGAAAACATAAAGAGCTCAAGAGGACATAAAACGCATTTTTAGTACGATATCGACAGAAGTCAGAGTTAGAAACTTGGAAATACTGAGATGAGCTTTTATTTCACCATTGTAACATCTCTATGTGTACTTTTGTGTGCAAAGTCCCCTACTTAACATCATAATCAAACGGTCTACAATGACTAATGACACAGTGCAGGAAGCTTTTGTCACAAATTCTTTTCCCAAAACACAAACTTTTTAAGCATCCTTCCTTTTTTTCTTTCATTCATTTTTTTTCATATTGAGTAGAAACGAACAGTGACACTTAAATGCCAGCAGCTTTTGTTTTGCCTATTTTTTATAGATTACTCGCAGCGAGTGCAAGGCTGCGATCAGTATTCAGGCAGACAGTTGTTGACGCCGTGCCAGCGTTTGCGTAGCCGGGCAAGTTCCTCCTCTGTTCCTCCGTCTATCTCTGAGGCAGAATTCATGACAGACTGTCCTCTGAGTGTGACAAGTGGAACTGTGTGATTAATTTGGCCAGTCGTTTTAATGTGCTCCGGGATGCGCGGCGCTTATTGTCTTCCCCTCGCACGTCTATCGGAATCTGCCAGAGAAAATGTCCAGGAGAATCGAGACATCCATCCTGCCTCCATTCTTCTCCCCTCTCTCTCTCTCTCTCTCTCTTTCTCTCTCCAGCCCGGCCTCATTTCAGGGCTGAGCTGCAGGGTCGTCATGGGGGCCAGCCCAGGTCGAGGCCTGGCTACATCCAGGGCCACTGGCGGAATAATTCGCCTGTCTCTGAAGTGTTGAAAGCTGTGTAAATGTCAAACGCATCCGTCTGATGTGCTCGCTGAGCGGAGGGAGGGCTGAAGAGGAGGTGGGCTGCAGGGAGGGAGGATTGTGGATGAGCCATCCGCTGAAGCTAGTCCCCTGTTACTCTTCATAGCTGCCGGTTGCCAGGTGCAGATGTTTCTGCTTGCTCCCTGCCTCTGAAGAGCCAGCCAGTATTTTTTCCTTTTTTCTGTCTTTTTTTTCTTTGTTTGGTTTGTGAACATCTATGAGAGACATAAACCTCTGGGGGCTTGGCTCCTGTCAGGCAGCTTAGTGAGCTGCATATCTCTCCGATTTTAACAAAGTCCCCCCTGACCACCAGACGTGCTGTTAAGGGAGCTTTCTGTTTGTGGTTGTGCATTTGCATTTCACCATTTGGTTTTCTTTTATAGCCTTGTAGAAAATCTACCCAGCATAGATATCCAAAAAAGCGCTGGATACTTAATGGCGTGGTTTTCTTCTCACACCCACACACAGTCACAAACACGAACCATTCTTGTACTTTTACGGCTTCATTGTCATCTTTAATTCAGCCCAACCAAGTGTAGTAGCCCAACAGGGCAATCACACACAGTGCTGATGAAAACCACTCCAACATTTCTTCCATGCATCCCCTCCTGCCTGTTCATACTGTTGTTTTGTTCCCCTTCTCCACCTGCCTCCTTCCCCTCCTGCTGTGCTGTGTCTCTCTCTGTCTCTGTCTGAGCCACAATATTCCTCTTTACGCTCTGCTGCAGTGCATGCTTCTTGTAAAAGGATAAGCACCATGCTGCGCTCTTTTGATATTATTTTTCCTCCTCGCCAGCTCCAGCCTTGTGAGGCCTCATCTCTAGTGTCATGGCTACCGCTGAAACAGCAAGGCCGAGCACGCTCCCAGGGAATAGACTGAGCCGGTTGTTCATCTCCGTCACCCAGGGTTTAAACTCATCCTCAAGTAATAGAGAGGAACTCACAATCGCTGTGAGAAAGAAACTGTCTGCTCAGACGCATGCTAAGAATACATTTGCACTGTTTTCCTGTGGGTAGGGCCAAGTTTGAGATTGGATCAGTTTACCTTCTTTTTCTAACACAAAGATAAAGATGGAGAGAAACAATGTTTTAAATGCAAATCCTTTTGGATAGAATGCAAAAGCACTGAGTGAACAAATAGATGGAGATTGCAGGTTGTGATGTTCCCCAGCGATAAATTTGTCCCAAATCCTCTCTCTGAATGTGGAATTGATTGACAAGAAGCCTAAGCCACTTTTTTCTACTTAATGCCCTGCACTCTGTGACGAGGGCCAAAAGCCCAGACATTAGTTTGAAAACAGATACTGTGAGAACAAAAAACTTCAATTGCTGCAGTTTAGAGTTTGTAAAACCAGACATACCAGATAGACTGTTTCATATCCATTACATGGATATATTTCAGGTTCATCTGGGAAAGCTCCCATGCAAAGTGTTTGGGAAGAGCAGGACCCCTCAATAAAATTATCAGAGGGTGATTGGACGAATGATCTGCATGTCACATTTATTACAGGCCAATTAGAGAGGCGAGATGAAATGAGGTACTAGGCATGCTCAGCTCTGGTATAGGTAATGTGAAGTAAGCAGGCTGGTCCTGTCATAGTTGAACAATTGAGCTTGTTTGTGAATCAAACCAGTACTGTAAGTGGAAAAAATAAGCACCAGTACTACTTTTAATTCCCATTTTAGTTGAATGGCGATAAGATTTCATCTACAAAGAAAGTAAAAAAGAAAAACAGTCATCTCTAAGGCCTTGTCCACACAGAAACGAAGATGTTATATTTCCATTTTATTTTGAAAAAGTTTTCTGTAAACACAGAATTGTTTCAGGAAATGTCTGCATAAGCATGGAACCACTGAAAACGACTGAAAACGCTGTAGTAAATATATGCCAAGCCTGTAAGTGGCGCTGTAACACTGCCACCGAAATGCACTGAAAAAAGAAGACTATTACAGAAAACTGCTTTGTTGTAGGTAAATGAACATTAGATTTTGCTGTAAAAGCCATAATAAACTCAGTGGCTTCTGCAGCACAAATGCAACCCTGTAACCCGCCATTGTTTTTTTGGCTTGACCCGAGCACGTGGCTTAAGTGGGCTATTCTATGTATAACATAATCGTTTAAAGAAGATGCGGTTGGCTTACCAGAAACAAAAGGTAAGGGTTTACAGATTTGTTCAATCTGGGACCTGGTTTCAAATAGTAGCATATATGGCCTACCAAAACGCTGTTTCCGTGTAGATGAAACGCAGATATGACAAGAAATTTTTGCATATACTCCTGAATTCGTCTACGTCTTGACGGGGCCTAAGTCAAATCCTCATGGATCAAATGTCCCACTGGCACCTGAATGAACAGCCAGCCAGTCAAAGTCAACATGGACATGAAAAATTATATAAAAATAAACAACATGTTTGTGGGGGAAACACACTACTAAACAATAAAGCTCCTTAACTAAAATAAGAAAAAATAAAATGCGATTTCCCCATTAGACTCAATATTTGAAACACACTATTTTTTGGTCAATAAGCATGTTGGCTATGGCTTTGTCCAGTTCTGATAATCACCATCGCTATGCTACTACTACTCACTTTGGTTTGCCTCTGTCTTGAGGCGTTGCAGCGCAGGTCAACTGTACACATCAGCGAAAGACCATAGTCCTGTGTCAGCCACATCGCATCTTCATCGCAGCCGACCCCGACTTTAAACATGGGGGTCTCAGAGGACTTCCATTAAGCTGAGGGGGAGCGTCTTCTGACTGTTGAATCACCAGCAACCTCACTAGGATGCTATAGCGACGGCTGAGATAATCAATACAACGGCAGCAACCATTGCTAGCTGCTTGTAGCAGAACTAAACCCCACCTTTAGCTACTGCCTCGTTCTCCTCAAATTTCAAATTACAGTCCTCGTTTTGGAACGGTTCTTCTGCCTGACAGCCATGAAATCTGGCTGATCCATCAGCTTTGCCAAGCGTATATATACACATATACTCTATATAGCGTTGATTTATTTCCAGTGTTATTGTTCAATGACTGCATGCAGTGTTTTCCTTCTTTTAAAAACCTCAACTGTTTTGATTTTTTTTTTGTTAAGAAACCACTTATCAAAATAGTTTTATAAATGTGGAACAAAAGACGCCACAAAGCATCTTTGAGACAATTTATCGTCTCACAGTTATTTTCCCCTGCATTGTGAGGCACCTTTTCAATGCTTTCACATTTATTTTCTTGATCTTTACGGACACGCTCTAAACGATGCACAGCAATCACTTCAGTGAGCACAAAGCCTCCTATTGAATATTTCCTTTTACTGTACCCATCCTCTTTAAGCTCTATGCTCTCACTCTATGTCTTGTGTAGGAATGCTTCAGTCTGAACAATACAAGCTCAGGCGTTTCTTTCAGTTGTTATTCTGCAGATAGAGATGCAAACACAACAATAAAACCTCCTGTGGGGGCGGTGATGTTTTTCACTTAAAGCCCCTGCCAGCAAGGACTCCTGCTGTATCTCTTGTCTTTGCATAGCTGAATGAATCACTGAGCATAGCATAGAAGCTTCTCTCCCGAGAGATCTTGGCCACTGAGCCCCTGCACTGATTACTCTCGTTACTTAATTATACATTTGGACCCACCGCACTCCAAACAAAGGGCCGCTGTGCCTCCATTGACCTGGCTCCCTGCTCATTGTGCCCAGCTCTGAAAGGGAGTCAAACAAAATAAAGAGGCTCCACTTAAATATGTTGCCACAGGAACTTAATTGACAGATTGATGGCAGTTTTTCACTGGGGGCCCCCTTGCTTCGTCTCCATGTGGCTCTCCGCTTGAATTGCTCCACTCCTCATGCTTCCTGCTGTGAGGTCCAGTGGGACTGAACTGCATTTCAGCCACTCCTGTTTCCAAAACTCCACCGTGCATTGTTCTGTGGGAGGGAGAGGTACTAACTAAGAGCGTTTAGCAACAAATGAATGTGAGAAACGGAAGCAAGGAGCAGTTGGTTTGCCATCAGGTAAGGAATGTCTTTAGCATGACAAACAAATTTTGCACTTTCAATTAATGGGGTAAGGAAAAATTGTTAAAAACCTACAGTGCCTATAAAAGTATTCACCTCCTTGGCTGTTTTACCCTTTTGTTGATTTTATAAATCAATCATGAGCAATATCATTTGTTTTCTTTTTAACAAAAGAAATACAAAAACTCTTTAATGTTAAAGTTCAAAAAAGATTTCTACATGGTAATGTCAATAAGTGGTGGGCGATACTGCAAAATTTAATATCAATCCGATACCAAGTACAGGACCAGTATCACCGATACAGATACTTGATACCGATTCTTTTTACTTGTAAAAGCAGCAGTATACAAAATTATTAAATTGATATGAATAAGGCCAATATAAACTCAAAAAACATAATGTATCATTTATTTATCAGCCTTAATAAATAGAACTAATTCTTTTCCGAGTTATCTTTAACTATCTAACTAAGTATTCAGGGTAAAACATATTACAAAGCAGGATTTTAACTTTTTGTAATATGGGACTTGTTTTCATCTATTTGGTTTCCCCACTGTACCTAATGTTAGACTGTTTAAATTAGTTAATTGATCCATGGACTATTCAATGTGTGGTTTGAGAAAATGCTGCAAACAACTTTCTAAACTTTTGGAAAAGGCCGTCAAATTATAGGAGAAAAAGTAGTAAACAGTAATGAAGAGGAACGGATTTATAAGTACACTCTCAAAGTCAATGAAAATGAATCGCACATGTATCAGAGTCAGCTACAGAACTTCTTTCTTTCCTGGTTTTTATGACTAACAGCACTAGCTGTGGCTTTGGCTCAGTGAAAAAAACCATCAGTGTCTTTAGTCTGGAAGTGAGCGGTGCAGATTAGACATGACTCTAACATCCTCTTCATGCATCAGTTTTTTATAACTTTGAGATAAAAACTTTTTAGACACTGGAAATGCTGACTCACCTTTGCATTTTTGTGGATAGTTATTTCACAAAGCTGCAGCAGTTTATTTCTGCCATTCTCGCCAGTTTGATACAGACATGAGGACTCTGAATAACCATTTGTGTGCTGATGCCTTGAGTGTGTATGTGCGTGTTTGCTCTATCTGATTGGTCGCCAAAGTCACGTGACACAGAAAACAGTGCAGCAGCAGACTTTTGGCACAAAAGACAGACGAGAGCGACTGCAAACAAGCAGATGGGGTGCATGGCTAGACGTTTTTTTTAAAAGTACTCATTTAATATCAACACTTTTAAAAAAGTACTCGATGCCAAATGAGTACTTTGTAAATATCGATATATCGATACTTCAGGATCGAGATGCCCACCACTAATGTCAATAGAATAAAAAATACAGTAAGTGACAAAATGAGTGAGTACATAAATATTCACCCCCTGCAACATGACGGACCTTGTTCAACTGAGATCCAGCAAACTGTTGCTAGTAGTTTTACAATTTGTAAAGTAAAGATGACCTGAGTACAGTGAATGTGTCACAAGGAGTTGTATTATAAGACACCTGTGCCTGTTAGGTCCAGTCACTGGTTAATCAATATTCCTGGATACCATTACACCATGAAGACAAAAGAACAATCACAGCAACTCAGAAAAAAAGGTTATTGAAAAGTATGTCAGGGTTGGATATAAAAAAAGTTAAAAGCACTGAACATCCCTCGGAGTTTAGTTAAATCCATCATCAAGAAATAGAAGGAATATGGCACATGTGTCAATCTGCCTATATCAGACTGTCCTCACAAACTGAGTGAGCGTGCAAGAAGGAGACTAGTAGGGAGATACAAGCTTCAACATCTGAGATGGGAGAGACTCTGCATACAACAATTGTTAGCCGGGTTCTTCACCAGTCAACACTTTATGGGAGAGTGGTAAAGAGAAATCCAGTGTTGGAGAAAACTCAGATTAAATCTGGACTAGAGTTCACCAAAAGACATGTGGGAGACTCCATGGTTTAAGTGGATGAAAGTTCTTTGGACTTATGAGAACAAAATGGAGCTTTCTGGCAATCGGACAAGATGCCAAACACTGCACATCACCACACACACTCCATCCCTATTGTGAAGCAAGTTGGTGGCAGCATCATGCTGTGGGGATGCTTCTTGGCAAGTCAGCCCTGGAAGGCTTGTAAAGGTAGAGGGTAAAATGAACGTGGGAAAAATAGGAGTACCCTGGAGGATGATCTCACTCAGTTTGCAAGAGAACTATGGCTTGGAAGAAGATTTATTTTCTAGTGTGATAATAACTTGATGCATACAGAGAAAGCTACACAGAAATTGTTTACAGACAACAAGGTGAGTGGCAGTGTCAAAGCCCAGACCTCAATCCAATGGAGAATTTGTGGCTAGACTTGAAAAGGGTTATTCATGCCTGATCCCTGTGCAGCCCTACAGTGTTGAAAAGAAGTTTGGAGTAAAATTGCGGTGTCCAGATGTGCAAGCCTGATTGGGACCTCTCCACACAGACTCAGAGCTGTGATTACAGTCAAAGGTGCATCTTTTAAATACTGATTTTAGGGGGTGAATATTTATGCAGTCACTTATTTTACATTACATATGTTTAGTCAATTGACATTACTATGTAGTAATCTGTTCTCCTTTTGACATTCAAGATGTTTTTTGTATTTTTAAGGGGGGATATAAAAGCTGAATTATGTTGACCATGACTTATAAAATAAGTAAAAGGATAAAACATCCAAGGGGGGAATACTTTTTATAGGCACAGTAGAAGCTACAGTGTTTGATCAAACTTTCCACATTATTTACAACTACAGATGAATCAAATTTCAATTTTTCTTTTCATAATGACTCAAACTTACTTGCTTGAAAGTTTTCTGCTTTTGAAAATGTCAGGAATGAAAAGCTGCTGCCCTCCGTGTGTCAGATACAAGGTTTGACTTTGTTCTCTTTTAAAGATTGCACCACATCTCAAGATCCTTCAGCCTGATCTGTTATTTATTCAAATTGTAAGATAACTTATGAAATTTAAAGTGTTTAAGAGGAAGCCCATTTCACTTCTTGAGTGAACAGACTGTGATTTCGCCTTTGGCCGTGCTAGACGAGACATTCCTCGGAAAACGACCTCTTGTTATTTAGTTCCTTTATCTCTACAGAAGTCTGACACACAAATTAAAGACCAGTTTGTCACAAGGTGGATCTGAAATACCACACTTAATAGGCACTGTGTTTGAGTATTCAGAGAGCCGGAGCTCTCTCTGTCCTTGAGATACTATCGTCCAATTTTAAAGCACTCTTAAAAGGCTAAATGACAAGCTGCAGATGAATGCTAAGTCATTGAACAAGCTTTTTATGAGAGGACCCAGTGTATAGTGTAATTCATGTTTTATCTTTTATAAATTTGCAGCATTGAATTTGAAACAGAAACACCATAATGGCAGTCTGTGTGGCTGTGCTGCTTTTGAAACATAAAAAACTCTCAGACTTCCACACTCTCCCTCCCCTCTTCATCCTCTGCCGTTTGCTCTGAAAGCTGTCACTGAATGAGAAGTTTCACACAAAAATAACATCTGCACTGATTATTATGGGCTACTTGGGAGGGGGCAAATGAATAATTCCTTACATTTCCTGTGTCTGTCTCTTTTCTGTTACAGTGTGACAGCGAGAGTGACATTGACGACAAGGTAAGACTGCATTTCTTGTGTTTATTCACCCACCACATGAAGTGGATGAGAGTTGTGAATAACAAACTTGAGCTCTCGACAAGAGGAGAGAAACAGTCGCAGTGTGTTGTTAGCAAAAAGACGAGGTGTAAGAGACAATCTGGCGCTTCCACCACTGTTGATCATTTGCATCTTACAGAAAGTGACAAGGAAACTGCAAAAGATTTTTTCAGTGTTAGACTTCTTTTGTGTAAAGTGAGAAAAATATAACATTTATATCCAAATAAGTCTTGAAAATGTCTTGTAGCTGAGATCACAGCTTACACAGGAACAGAGAACTTTAGGGAGTAAGAACTTGATTTTATTTGTAATAAAACAGATGGGAAAATCATAATACTACCTTTATGACTTATGTAATCATTTTAGCTCATAACTGCAGAGTTTTAAAGATGAATTTGTACCAGTCAAAGGAATACTCTTCTATTCTCTGCCAGTATAGTTAGAAAACAGTGTGAGCTTTCTGACAAAGGGAGTTCAAATGTGCTTGACAAGGTGTTTCTATTTATGAACTTGGACCAAAGATGGCACCCTGCAATGTAGCTACTCACCTCAGCAGTGTTTACAGCTTTCAGTGTGCTTGGTTAAAGTCATAAAGAATAACCTTGTGAAAAAGTTTGAGGGGTTTGCTATGGTGCACTCAACTCACAGTGTGAGGTCTACAATAAAATTTCATCACAGTTCTTTACCATTTTCTAATTTTTACAGACATGAAGTTAAAGTCCATATTTGAATAAATGTCATACTTTTATTTCAAATCTCCAAATCTGGCACACTAGATAGACTGTTTCATATTTTCATTGCATGAAATATGTTCACATTAATCTGGGAAAGCTCCCTTATGAAGTGTTAGGGACTTTTCAAAAACTTATTGAAAAGTGATTGGCCAAATGTTCTGTCTGTCACATTTGTCACAGGCCAATCAGAGCGACAAGATTAAATGAGGTAGAGGACATGCACAGCTCCAGCTAGTAACCTGAGCTCGACAGACAGGCACTGCCAGAGCTTTTGAGCAGTGGAGCTTGTTGGTGGATCAAACTCATACTGTAGTTAACCGACCTTATCACAGTATAGGGGAAACCAATTTTATTTACTCGCTTACAATGCAACAAAACCCTACCAGCAACTATCGCAAATTAATCTTGCAACACAGGAAAGACTGAAAACATCTTTTCCATAATGAAAAGCATCCATTGTGGTTCTACGCTCTTAATTTAATAAATAAATGTGGTCTAGGTTTAATAAAGCTGCTGCAATAGCTTTTTTTTTTTTTTTTTTTTTTTTTTTTTAGCTATTGCTACACCTGCAGCAGCCATTGCTGCAGTGCAACTAAACCCCACCAACTGCTACCGCCTTGTTCTCCTGAAATTTTGCTGATTGGTCAGGTCTGTTCTCAGACCTGGCTCATTCATTTCAGATTGCTTTGCTAGCTCAGACTCATTATTACTAAGATATCCACTGAGAAGAATATGTTTCCACAGACAAATGCAGCTCCCATAGCTTTGAATTCTTCATGTATTGGTCATAGTGCCATGTGTCCTGCTTACGTACACAGCTGATCGAGGGGAAAGGAGTGGTTTTCAAACTGAAGTTTCCATGTCAAAAGTAAAAAACAAAAAACAGATGCAATTGTTTCTGAAATTTACAGCATTTATCCAAAGAAATTATATTCTACCATGGACAAATATTTGTTGGTGTTTGTAGCCTTTCAAAACAAGATCTCCCTGTTCCATTTTAAGGTGAAGTGCCAGGGTCACATGGCTTTTAAAACAGAGATTTTCTAAACCAAGATTTGAAAATAAAGACAACAATCTAATATCTTAATTTATGTTATTTTTAATGTGTTCTGGTACCTTTGATTCCATAGCATTTTTAAAGATTGCTCATAGTAGAAGTGTCTAGTATTGCTGTAACATCTGTTTAACGACTACTGATGACATATCAGGAGCTTGAAAGGTTGTCCCATAATATAGGGGACAATTTCAACACCCCATTGTGCAGGGCAATGCATACTGGTAAAGAATGGTCACTATGCATCCCATAGGGTTACCTGAAGTCACAGATGTGAACTCTTACTCAGTGGATGCCTTCATTCATGGTGCAAATGTGTCCTACATCAAAAACAACAACAATCCACCAGAAACACAAGAACATAATCCAAAAGCAGTCATCAGCTGTTTTGAGATATGATGTGAAATCATTGTCTCTCTGTGTGCTACTGTGTAGTCAACAGAGGTGAAAAACAGTACAAGAGTATAGTACTCAAGTAAAATTACAGTTCCTCTGGTTAAAGTTTACTTAAGAAGAAGTAAAAGTACTGATTCCAAAATGTACTCAAAAGAGAACAAGTACACCAAAATACTTTCTACCCCTGCCTGTGTTTTAATACCTTGCTATTCTTACTGAACCAACCAGCAAAGACAAACCAGAGGCCAACCAGGAGTATAAAGACAAAAATGTGAGTGGGTATACTTTGTATACCTAACTTTGTATTCCCTGCACTAAACCACCAGCAGTGCTTACAACAAAGCTATAAGACAGTTATAGTGATTCTGCAACAGCATAATAGTGATGTCCTGTCTGTTAATTCGCGTTGCATTATGGCGTTACAGAAGAGTGAGAGCACAGCAGGGGCTTCGAATGTGACTGACTGAACATCAGAGTGAGTTTTTTGCAAGTTTTTGCACCAAGCAAATCAGAACAACCTGAAGCAGCTTGGAGAATTTTCACGGCACCAGCCTCATGGGATGGGACCCCGGCCATAATATTGGGCCTGGCTGCAAATTAATACCGGTCTTTATTTTATGTTTTACAGTGATTAACTCTCTGATGTAAAGCTGATCAAAGCGTGCTACAGCATCATTCAAACATACAGCCCATCATATTGAAGATGCAGATCCCTGAGTAGATGTGGTGCTTGGAAAAATCTGGAATCTACACCAGTACAGAGTTGGGATAACTTCATCCTCCACTATAGGCCCCAGTGGCATTTACTTTGACAGCCACTATTAGTCCTCGCTTGATTCAGTCATGTTTACTGTGCCTCTTTTCCTTAGCTAACAGATCAGATAACATCCAGAGAGTATCCCAATATTTTTTTCTCATTGATTTGAATCGTCCATATTTGTGTTGATATTTGATTTTGTCATGAGGTACATTAGGTATTGTTACATCCCTATTTCTAATGCATCTTTGAAAGTAGGGTTACTTTAACAGTCTGGTTTAATCTGACTAGAAAATTTTTCTCAAAAGCCTCAAATGTTCGAAACCAAAGCTGGATCAAGCATTACAATCTCTTGGTGTGGTTTAAAAAGTGCATACTATTTTGGCAGTGATGACATCAAGCTTACACCATGTGACACTTTGACAGATGTAGTCTATCACTTTCACTTCTGTGTATTTGTTTATCCCCGGCTCAGAGGTGGTTGTCTGATGGCAGCCACCTGGTTACAAGATGAAACGCCTTCAGGGGAACCTTGTGCATTCTAATTCCTCCACAGTTTAGCAATTACTCCCTGGTAAATGAATGAGATAGCATGCCTAATCTCCTGTAAGCTTAGCTCCCAGTTCTGTGGAAATGTCTGCAGCTCTCCCCATAAATAATACATTGATAGCAGGCCCAATTTGCATTAACTGTAGCCTGGCAAGTCAATAGGCTTTTATCTCTTCATTGAAGCGAGAAGGAACCGAGGGCGCTAGCTGGTTGACACGACAGAGAGACGTAGCAGGCTTGTCAGTCTCCATACGGCTCTCTGGCATCACTGTGGGGGGTAGAGAGGGAAGGAAGCTCTCACTGTTTCTTTTCAGGGTTTTGTTTTCCTTCCTGCTCCGTCACTTACTCAAGACTTCTAACAGTTCTATATAGTGTCACAAATTTTGACATTTAATAAATAAAAGTTTGATACCATGATACTAAACAACAGAGCTAAAGGAAAGAGAAGAGAGAAAAACAAACCATGTCTCGCCGGTTTTGTGGAAGCTCAGCGGTGTTGCCATGTTGTTGGTTAGGTGTCAGCCTCGTTCTCTCCACTAGAAAGATCCATATTTGGCATTTGGCACCACTTATGTGAGCAGTTTTAGCTCTTTTCAGTTCAAGGAATGGTGCACTATTAGACATTGCTGCCAAGAATTCAGCTGTCTGATTGCTGAATTTTATACCAATTATCGCACAATCGTCTGTCAAGAGCCAGACTGCTGCTTCAACACTTGACATATTGGTAACAAGTAAAAAAAAAAAAAAAAAAAAGCAACCACCTGCCTTGTTACTCTATACTAACAAGATGAACACAAATAAAATACAAGTGATTTTTTTTCTTCTTCATCTTTTGTTAAACTGAGTTTAAAAAATATCTAAACTGTTTCTGGATCCTGTAGGTAGAAAAATGTTCAAATGGAAGATCAAATCTTTAGCAGAAATGATCTTACATCAGCAAAATAACCAGTTGTCCTGGCTCATACCCAACAGGATTTTATACCCCAGATCATTTTCATGCCTTTTTATCTTTTCAAATTTCATTTGGAGGTTTTCTTTTCTTTCCTAGTCTACTCTATTCCTAACAGGATGCTCATATTTATATCACAAGCCTTATGGTGTTTTGTGCCCTCAACTTTGTCTGGAAGGCAGCGGCTGCCTGGAAGGCATGTCCTGTCCTCTAGTTGCTTCCAATCAGGTGAAATCATGAGCTCAACCTTCAATCACAGGACATCATCATATTATGCAAGCTAGCTTGCTGTTTCCCCAGGCAGCTATGCTGGCTTGCTTGATAGCCTCTATATTAGGCATGAGTTTGTTAATATTGGCTACTTTAAGTCAAATCTGTGCTCTCAGCACTCTTGGTTGAAAAAAGTTCAGATTTTGAAACAGCACCGTGCTTGTCAATATCACTTGATTAAGAAGACTGGCCAAACTAAACACCTCATAACGTCCTTCAGATCCTGAACCTGCAAACGTTTATCTCTTTCATTTTTATTGAGTTATTTTTGCTGCAAGCATTCATTTCACAGATCCAGATCATGTGTGGCCTATTTTCTTTTTCTTTGTTTTTTGTTTTATTTCCTTTTTGTCAAGCATTACATCTGTTGTGCGTTTAGAGTGGTGATCAGGGAGCACATTTAGATTTGTCTCCATGTCTCAGCAGAACGTAATGTGTGCGTCGTTGTAGACCTCAGAGGGAAATGAGTCTGCAGCTGCAGCAAACCAAGCCCCAGTGCATGTTGGGTAGAAGAAAAGCTTTAAGCTTGGGCTTTTCCTGCCAATCAAAATCAAGAAGGTACGGAACTTCTGATAACAATGGAAGAGAAACTGATCTGATGTGTCTATTCAGTGGTAAAGTTTCCAGGTTTGCATGACTCGGTTAAATCATTCAAGAGATCCATGCAAAGGAATCTCTGACTTCCTTACAGACTGAGAAATGACTCGAACATTACAAGATGGACAAAATGATATGTAATTTACCTTTACTGTCCGTTGTCATAATATAAACATGGCCTTAAACTCTGAAGGTAACCACAGGTAACAAACAATCCTTGAATACATTGGGGATTAAACAGGGGACCACTGAAAAAATAAGTTTTTTTTCTCTAGTTTTACTGTATAAAAGGTTTGTGTTTGAATAAAAGGAACATTTTGTGTTTTATTGAATGCAACAGTTCTCCCATCTTCCAAACATAGTATTTTATTTTGGCATTTTCTTTGTAGATAATAAGATATTAAAAAGGTGCAGTGTTTGTCAAACTGTGAAAAATGCCAAGAAAACAACTCTAGTAAATTCTTTAACAACAGAATGATGGTTTAAAAAAATAATTAAAATCAATATTTGGTGGAATAACTATGATTTTTGATCAGTGCTTTTATGTATCTTGGCATGCACTCCAGCAGTTTCACATTACTGTTTGGTGAAAATTTGTTTGTCTCAGTGCAAAAAATGAGGCAGCTTTGTTTGATGGCCAAATCAGGACCTCCTTAAGTAGAACGAGGTTTATCTATGTAGAAATTCAGCAGAATACAACAGCTTTTATGCATGTAGAGATGCTTATTTTGGGAATATTTTGACTGAAAATTTGGTCTCTTTATTTTCTAAAGAAATTATTCTACCAAATATTGATTTCTAAAGCCCTTCTAGGTTAAAACATTAGTATTCCTGTGTTTAAAAATGAAGATTTTGTTTGTTGCATCTTCTTTTTTGTAAGCCTTTGTAAAGAAATAAAAAGATGTGTTTTAGGTTCGTTGTATGTCAGCACCTACTATGAACCGTATGAAATGAAGTTTTCAAATCTGGTCTAGGATGAATGGAGGACTCATCTGTCTGCTCTACAGGACCTGTCAGCTCTATGTTTGAGCTACCAGAGCCACAATCATATCCATGCCATGACAGAAAGATATAGTGCTTAAAAGCCTGAGTTTCATTTTCTCATCCTGCATTTAAGGACTGAAGGCTTCCTAAAATTTAATTTTGAACTTTAATTTAAGATGTGAACTTGAGTTTCTATTCAGTGTGTGTAAGAGACTAAAGGTGTGCCCAGTAAAGAGGCTGCACGCATTATAACATGTTATCAGATGAGTAACATTGGCATGAACAGAATTTAATTTAATCAGTCAAAATAACACATTTAACATAGTCAAAATAAAAAGAAAGATCTCATTCAATTACTTCTGGAATGAAAATAATAAGTGTAACAGAAACACTGTGCACTAAATATCAATAATAATGGAGTAATAATGTAAACATAAAAGCTACTTATTTCCTTTTACACTCAAAGTGCTTACACAGTATTATTAGTTCTATAAGGTGGCTGGCTACTTTACAGAAAGATTGCAAAAAATCTGCACATATTTATAATTGTTTTATATTATAGGTTATATTCAGATTCAACAGAAGAATTTATTGACCACATTCAGCACAGGAATGTGGACGTTACCATGCAAAAAGGATAGAAGGCCTAGCACTGCCAACGTTAGCCATAACATGCCTATCAACTTTGAGTTGATACAGCGTGACACTGTTTTTCCACTGCATCCTGAAATGGTTGATACAATGCATTTGTTGGACTTTAAAATAGTTTGCTAAAAGCATGTATCTTTCGCATTTAATTGGGTGGGAATATATAGGCCTAAGATCTTCACTATTTTATGTTGTTATAGCATAAGGGGACATCATAATTCCTTTGCAGCTCATGTGCATCACTGAGTCAGAAATTTTTTCCTTGCCCAAAATAAAGCTAGACCTGAAAGTGGTGAAAAATATTCAGTCTTAATCCAAAATTCAGTCACATCTAGTTCTCAGTCATGTTGTATGTTTACAGCAACTTCAATCCATCATACACTATATTGCCAGAAGTATTTGCTCAAGTGCCTCGACTCACGTACAATCACAGGTGACATCCCATTCTTAATCCATAGGGTTAAATATGACATCGGTCCACCCTTTGCAGCTATAACAGCTTCAGCTCTTTTGGGAAGTCTTTCCACAAGGTTTAGGAGTGTGTTTATTGGAATTTGTGACCATTCTTCCAGAAGTGCATTTGTGAGCTCACAAACTGATGTTGGATGAGAAGGCCTGGCTCTCAGTCTCCACTCTAATTCATCCCAAAGGTGTTCTATTGGGTTGAGGTCAGGGCTCAGGACTGCACAGTTATGTTGGAACAGGAAGGGGCCATCCCCAAACAGTTCCCACAAAGTTGGGAACATGAAATTGTCCAAAATCTCTTAGTATGCTGAAGCATTCAGAGTTCCTTTCACTGGAACTAAGGGGCCAGGCCCAGCTTCTGAAAAACAACCCCATACCATAATCACCCCTCCACCAAACTTTACACTTGGCACAATGCAGTCAGACAAGTACCGTTCTCCTCGTAACCGCCAAACCCAGACTCGTCCATCAGATTACCAGATGAAGAAGTGCGATTCATCACTCCAGAGAACGCATCCACTGCTCTAGAGTACAGTGGCGGCGTGCTTTACACCACTGCATCTGACACTTTGCATTGCACTTGGTGATGTATGGCTTGGATGCAGCTGCTCGGCCATGGAAACCCATTCCATGAAGGTCTCTACACACTGTTCTTGAGCTAATCTGAAGGCCACATGAAGTTTGGAGGTCTGTAGCGATTGATTTTGCAGAATGTTGGCGACCTCTGCGGACTACGCGCCTCAGCATCCGCTGACCCCGCTCCGCCATTTAGCGTCCTACCACTTGGTGGCAGAGTTGCTGTCGTTCAAATTCACTTCCACTTTGTTATAATACCACTGACAGTTGACTGTGGAATATTTAGGAGCCAGGAAATTTCACCTCTGGACTTGTTGCACAGGTGGCATTCGATCACAGTACCACACTGGAATTCACTGAGCTCCTGAGAGCGACCCATTCTTTCACAAATGTTTGTAGAAACAGTCTGCATGCCTAGGTGCTTGATTTTATACACATGTGGCCATGGAAATGATTGGAACACCAGATTTAAATTATTTGGATGGTTGAGTGAATACTTTTGGCAATATAGTGTATCTAGTGGTTTTATTTTAATGCTAATCTCTAATTTTAGTTTACAGTAATTCAAACAGTAGTCAAATAAAAGACTTAAATGTGCATACCTTATTCTGAAGTTGAGAAATTTGGAGAAATATTGTAACAGTAACTATAAATGATGATGAATTGTTGAACCAGAGAGAAATGTGTTTTTGCATTGGTCTCTCGTTATTCTTTTGAGTTGTATTTCTCCACGGTTTCCCGCTATCCAAAGAGACTAATATCAATCTCAACACACTAGCCTAACACAATGGTCACAATATAAATAATAAATTTGGAAACTTTCTCCTTAAAGCTAGGAGCCAAAGAGGTCGAGATTGATGTAGTGATGAGGATGTATTTTCCACGAGCACAACAAGAGAAGAACATCTGGATAAAGGCTGAAGCAGTGCTGACCTTTTCATTTCCTCGGAAACACATTTCATCATAATCAAGTTGATGAGAGTTGTGAAGCCACCGTAGCAAATTGCTGAGGAAAGGAGAAGACTGGGAGAAAAATTCTTTGACAGGCCATCACAAAAAGCAGAAAAAACTGATGGTGTAAAAATTGGGTTCCTTGAGGAGAAAGACAAACACTGTCATTTGTAATTGCTCGCACTCGGGATAACTCGACAGCGATAATTTTCTGCAACGTTTTGCTGAAACAGGTGCCAGCTCCTCCCGTATCTTTCCAATGAAAACAAAGCCTCCTTTCACATCAGATTTGCAGCCACCTGAACACCCACATTGTCAGGATTTCACAGATTAACTTAATTAGAATATTGCTTCCAGGTGTGCCCCCGGGGTGCAATCAGTTACACTGTATTTGAATAAAACTGACGAGATCCTGCCACAGCAGAGTCACTTCACATTGCTGCACCTTGTGAAGTTGGCTTGTATCAAAGTAGTGTCTTGGATGGCGTTCAGTCACGTATTTCCAGAACATGTCAGACTTGAATTCTTTGGAGATTGCCGGGTCACCTCCAGTTCAGCGTGGGGCTGCTGTGAGGGGGATCTTTATGTTTGATTGGCTGAGCCCTGAAGAAACAAGCAATCAGAGCCTGACTATTGTGCTCTCATCACTGGCATTTCTTCTCGGGACGCCTGTCGTCTGATGTCGGAGATTACATGATGTTTGACAATGACAAGTATTCAGTGTTCTGCTAAAGAAAGATCAGGCCTGACCTTGAATTGCCTCGCTTAATTCTGCCACCCGTGGAAGAAACTCCACAGAATGAAATCCTTATGGAGGATAATGTTTTCCCTGTCTTTGCAGTTTGTCAGGCAGCACTTAGTGTGTTAGCACATGGCCATGCTAAATTAGACACAGCTAACCACATGTTGGGTAAATGGCTTGGCAATACAGGAAATATGTGTGTTTAAGTCTATCTGAGGCTATGCTACTGAACGAGGAGCATAGTTCTGTCGTTATTCACATACTCTGAGCCAACTGATCTCTCTGTGGTGATACACATGTCCTTACATGCCATAAATTTGGTGTTTAGTGAGCTTTATTATGTGTTGCATGCGTCGTTTGCAAATAATGTCAAGAAGTATGGCTGGGCAACAAGAAGTTGTTCCAAAGTACTGTCTAAATGTCAGTTTTATGCTATTTACAGCTGTGTAAAAACAATCTTAAGCAACTTTTGAGTCCAACTTAAAGGTGCAGTGTGTAATATTTAGCCTCTTAGCATTTACAAGACAAACTTGGTAAAAAAGAAGCTTGATGCATGTAAATAGGCCAGTCTAAATTAATGATTAATCACCTGAATACATAGAATTGTTTTATTTTTATGTACTAAGAATAAGTCTTTCTTTGTCTGATACATATGGAGGATCCCTTCCATCTTGGATTTTGCATCTTGCATGTTTCTACAGTACCACAGAAGAGACCAAATAGTAGTAATCCATTTTATTCAATTCCACTGTTTACTACTAGAAGGGGGCATAGCAATCTATAATTCATGTTGCTAATTTTTGCCTATTTTACACACTGCACCTTGGTCCAGAGGTCCAGCACAGTTTGTCACAATAAACCATTATCATACCTTTGTTTCCAAAGCTGATGTCCATCCAGCCTTGCTTGTTTTGATGGGAAAATCATCTCTTCTTAGAGATTTAGATCATTTGGCTCAGCTTAATTAAAGGAGTCTGTCTTTTAGCTCCCAAATGGCTTTTCATTTGGTACCAGTCTGGCTTACTAGGTGTGTATTAGATAATGGCAAAATGAAAAAAGAAACCTGCTCTCAAACAAGAGCCAGCTCCTGCATGTTTTTAATCTAAAGGAGCTAACTCAGAACTGGATCGTTCGTGAACACACATAATCACTCATTCATTTATCCTACAAGCTTTATTTGCTTAATAGCAAATCAACATTTCTGTTTGAAACATGTTCCAAAACAAGGTAGAAAAGCTGTTAAAGGGGTGCAGTTCACCGCTTAGCTCTGTATAAGATTGATTAGTATTTTTGTTTCCCTTCATCTTGCTAGATGAGTAGTTGGAGGTCAGCAGGAATAAGTAATAGGTTATATCGATCGGCACCACACCAGGCAAATAGGTTAACTCAAGGGAAATCATACCCATATAGAAACCTCCAAATCGTAATTGCAGTGTGCAGATCCATTCAGAGATTTAACGTTTTTATCATTAAGAATAAGGTTAACCCACTAGTTATTGTAGTGCCGACTGTTGCTTCATAAATTTGGTAATAATGTGCATAATTTTCGATTGCAATTGCAACTGTGATGACCATGTAAAACATAAATGGTCTAACTGCTTGGTTATCAGCGATAGAGAATAATGATAGTTTGGAAGTGTGTATTTCTCAACTCTGAAACTGCTGAAAATATTTTCATATGCCAAAGGGGGGCCCAACAGAAACAGTTTGGGAACCACTGACTGAACTAATAGTGGCACTACTGTAAACTTAAAGGACTCTCTACAGGCAGTTTAGTAAACCTTTTAAATACTACCTTATAAAAAATGCCTTTTTTGGAATTATGTAATTGCACAACTTAATTTGATTGCAATTACAAACATGATTGCAAATGCCAGAACTACAGCGTGCTGATATGTTTTTCAGAAAGATCTTCACATATAACTGAATTGTATTGGTTGTGCCAATGTTTAAAGTGATAAAATCTTAGTAATAGTTTATCATTTTTCACACTCTGTTTCCTGCCACTGTTGCCCTGCTGATAATTCATTCCCCTCCCTCCCTGCTTCATCTGTAATCTATCAGACAGCAAATTCTGTCAACCTTTGACATGTCTGAGGTACTCCAAGTCAAGACGGTCATTTTCTGTCATTGGAGAGGCAGAGAAAGAAATAGAGTGGGATTTATCCCATCTCAGTTTGTTCATGCACTCTCCTGAAGTGTCATCCTATCTCCGTTAGGCCCCACTCTGCCATCCTCGACGGCTACTCCAATTTCCTTTCTTTCTCCTGCGCAAATAATACAGTGTCTGTCTGTGTTTGAAACACTGGTAGGAGCCGCTCATATTCTCTGCAGCCCTTAACACAGTGGCCTTGTGTCAGGTGTTTTTACCACTGCCGACGCATCACCATAACCACAGTGGAGGACACCCAGGTCGGCTAATTCTATTTGGTGCTATTTGTCGAGCAGTCACTCGGCAGAGAGTGTATCTGCCTCTGTGGGAGTCTCCAAGGACCATTACCACATCCTGTCTATGAGCTCTTTTATGGCTGCGGTGTACTCATCTGCCAGGGCAGCGCACAGGCTCTGATTGACACATTAATTCCTCCTCTACCCCCTTATCTTCCCGCTGTGTGCAGAATGAATGCCATATCACCGCGTCTGAGCATCTCTACCGCCTTATCAGTAATGACTCGTCGGCTAATGGTATCCTCCCTGCTCGTGTATTTGGGGGGTTCACCCTGTGAAGCCAACAGTGCAACAAAAACAAGCATGCTGTGGGGATTTCAAACATATCCGGTAACATCACAACATCCTCTTCTCACTGTTTTTCCCCATTTCTCCTGTGGTACTTCTTCCTTTTATTTACTGTCTACCTGCTTTTCATTGCATTGTTGTGAGTTTCACTTCCTCAGCCGCCATTTTGGATAAGGAAAAAGGTCATTTATATTCATGCAGGTTAAGTTACTCCCCTCTTAAACCCCCCGCTGCTTCGTGAGATCCACATTGGTCTCCAAGACTCATCATATTCAATAACAAACAGGCCACCCACCAGGCCGCTGACAACCTTAATGTTTTTTTATAGCCGGGGAAAACGGACCGGCTTAGTGTTTCGACACCAGTGATCATCCGTCCTCATCTCTTTAATGAAATTAGATTAAGTGCACCTGGGAAAGAGCTGAGAAAGCAGAATGCCTCGCCACCTCCTTTAATCTAAAACCAATTTGCCAGTAATATTCCTTTCCCCCCCAGCTTGGGATTCGCCGGCCCTGATTCAAAATGGAGAGGGAACGAGATGAGACCAGAGCTGACTGGTTGCATTCAGTTCCCCACAGGCGCTGTGAAATTAGAACTGACACCGGCAACACAGGCCTTAATATGGAGATGTCATTTTTCTCCTCGTGCTTTTGTCTTTCTCTCTCCTTCCCTTATTCACTCGCTCATGTCTCTTGTTAAGTCCATTCTTCTATTCACTGCCGTTTTCACTTACTAACCCTGAAAGAAACACAAAACAGAGAAAGAATAAAAGGAAACATCAAACCACTTGACAGATTCCTCCCTGATTGCTCTAATATTTTGATGCCTAACTTTAAGAGTCGAAATTTAGATGAAATGAGGTTTTAGGAGAAAAATACGACTTCTTGCTTTATAGGTCGGCCAAATTAAACGTCTCATAATGTCCTTCAGATCCGGAGGACCTGGAAACGTTTATCTCTTTCATTTTTATCGAGTTGTTTGCAACAAGCATTCCTGCACTGCTCCAAATCACGTGTGGCCTATTTTCTTTTCATTGTCTTTTGCTTTATTTCCTATTTGTCAAGCATTACATCTGTTGTGCATTTATCGTGGTGATCAGGGAGCACTTGGATTCGTCTCTGACGTCTCAGTAGAACGAGATGTGTCAGCCTTTGTGGAGCTTGGAGGGAAGTGAGTTTAAGGGCGGCCTCAGCGGTGAAACCAAGCCCCAATGCATGTTGGGAAGAAGAGGTGCGATGACAGAAAAAAACTTGAAGCTTCTGCAGGGCCAGCCAGCAGACACGGCCGACTGACATCAGCAAAGACGGCTTGTCACTAGCAATGCATGTCATACAGCGACGCGGGGACAGTCAACATGGCAGTGGCGTCATTGATGTGGCACCCAATAGCCTGGTTCAGATTCTTTCTCAAAGGTTAGCGCTGATGTTGGCTCTCAGGATGAAAATAGAAGGGTTGTGACAAGCCAAACCACGCCAGCCACTCAGAGCAGGGGGGTGTGAAAACATAACATGGCATCAAGACTGTAATCTTCTTTCACTTACTGCCTCCTCTCACTGAAGCTGTTTGTGTTGGCAGAGTGTTAATAGAACAAATAGTCGTCCCTTTGTTCTGTTCAAATCATAACACAGACTCACACATACACACCCTCGTCTTTGAAACACCAGCGCTCTGCTAACTCTTTGAGAAAATCCTGTCACCGCTCAGCCATGTTCTTGTGATCATTGTTATTGAGGGAGTTATTGTTGCCTGGATGAACACCTGGTTTTAGTATGTGTTTTTCCTGCACCTCAACCAGATCCACTTTTAGAGGTTGTTTTCCTCAAACACTGTTTTTTTCCCCACCTGAGAGCCCTGGTTCTGTAATAGGACAGTTTTTCAGCAACGGTCAGGTGAAATGCTCGATTGCACAATTTTCTGCTAGATGGCTCGCCTGCTCAATGATACAGTGATAGAGAAAGCATGGCATGTCATATCAATCAAGACAAGTGATAAAGTATTGCATCAGATGTGATGACCAAAGATCTTTAATGCCAAAGTGTAACAGATTTATCTGATATCTGATTGCATAAATACTCACACCCTTTTAACACCTTTTAGCACCCTTTTTTGTGCTAGTAGTCTCACACTTTGTGAAATAGGAATCAGCTGAGTTCATTGAATGTGTCTAAAGTGACTGTAGTATAAATACACCTGTGTCTGGAAGGTCCAGTCACTTGTTAATCTGCAAACCTTGCTACCATTACACCATGAAGACAACAGAACACTCAAAGCAACTCAGAGAAAAGGTTATTGAAAATTATAAGTCAGGGAGATGGATACCGAAACATTTCAAAGGCACTGAACATCCTCCGCAAATGGAAGGAACATGGCACATGTGTAAGTCTGCCTAGATCAAGCCGTCCTCACAAACTGAGTTACCATGCAAGAAGGGGGCTAATGAGAGAAGCAATCAAGACACTTATGACTACTCTAAAGGAGATACATGCTTCAGCAGCTGAGATGGGAAAGACTTCACATGCAACAACAGTTGCCTTGGTTCTTCACCAGTCAAAGCTTTATGGGAGATTGGCAAAGAGACAGCCACTGATGAAGAAAACTCAGATTCATATCCACTAGAGATTGTCCGAAAATCAATGTGGGGTACTCCATGGTGAAGCAAAAGAAAGTTTGATGAAACCAAAGTGGTGCTTTTGGGCATCAGACAAAACGCTATGTTTGGCAGACACCAAACACCACACATCACCACAAACACACCATCCCCATTGTGAAGCATGGTGGTCGCAGCATTATACTGTGGGGATGCTTCTTTGCAGCAAGACAATGACCTGAAGCATACAGTGAAAGCTACACAGAAATGCTTCAAAGACAAGAAGGTGAATGTTTCGGAGTGGCCGAGTCAAACCCAGACCTCAATCCAATTGAGAAATTTGTGGCTGGACTTAAAACAGGCTGTTCACTACTGAGCCCTTGTGCAACCTGACAGAGCTTAAGCAGTTTTTAAGAGAAGAATAGGAGAATAATTGCAGTGTCCAGATGTGCAAGCCTGACTGAGACTTATCCACCCAGGTCCAGTGCTGTGATTTTTTTTTGTCAGAAAAGCCAAATAATATTCACCATGACTGATGTATAAAAAAATCCAAAGGGTAAAATATCTTAGGGTCCAATACTTCTTACAGGCACTGATTTTAGACTTTCTTCTTGATTGGTCCTGCTGTGAAGTAATGATTTGTAGTTATCAGAATGAAAATCTAGATGTATATTTGGAAACAAAATTCTCTATAATGACTGACTACACCCCATTCAGGGGCTGTGTACTCTGAAGGGTGCATTTTAAGACGCCATATTGATGCATTGAAGGCTTTTCCATTTTTGAGACTCTTTAGATGCGGCTAGTGTGTGCATCCATCTTTCTCTGGCCAGCACAGAATCCATCTGGTACATCCTTTGTGGCCTTACATACCCTCAGCTTCACTTCATGCCAATTCAAATGAGTTGGCAGACTCTGAAGTTGTTGCGTAACATACTTATAATGTAAGTAATTGCTTTAACTCAATCAAATAGCCACCTATACCACTTTTCAAAAACTAAAGGTTGTTTGCAGCCATGTGATCCTGATGACGCACAAATGTCAGTGAAAAGCACAAGTTAGTAATCAATGGGAATGGAGGAAAGTTAGTACATTGAAGCTGTAAATGGGCATGCAAGCTGTAGTTCTCATTAGAAAACATACTTTGGGTATTATTTCTACAATTCAGGAAAAGAGGATATTTTTGTTTCCGTGAGTCAACCAGTTTGCCTGTCAGGAAGGAGATCAATATCAAATAAAGCTGATTGGTCCATTCATTCTAAGACCTGGCACCATCAGTTCAGATTTGAGCTTTGCAAGATGACAGACATGGAATCTGACCTGTCCATTGGCGTTGCAAAGTTAGGGCTGATGACACAAAAGAAGGCTGCAAACAAAGATACTGTAATCAGTGCACTTTGCTGCAATTGTCCATCCAAACTTTATGATGAATGATATGGTAGCTTGACGCTAATGCTAATGCCAGTAACTAACCAGGTTGTTGAAGTCCATCTTCACTTTTGTCCAACATTTCTCTTTTTCAGTCAGAGATGGTTGTCCCTCAGTGACACATTATAAAAGCAGGGAAGATGTTGCCAAAGCAACTTTCCTAACTAACTTCAACACTCTTTCGCCTCACCAATTGGTTGTTTATATTTGTGGCTTTTTGGTCTCATTGGTCAACACCACTGACATCATGGAAGAAATGTCGGAGGGCAGGAAAAAAATCAAACATGCTAGACTCTCTGTCAGGAGGACATGAGGCACCACAGATGTTCACTATGACGCACTACACAGGAAAATCTGTTGATTTTTAGGGCAAGCAGGTCCCATAACTATATGACAGCCAGATCAGACCATAAGCGCGCTTATAATTCAAGTCTGACCTCAGCATTCAAGCAGTTAAAGCACATCCACTTGATAGTAGTCTTTAACATATCCAAGGTGTAATCCCTTTGCAGTTGTAGAACACAAAGTTAAACAGACTGCTAAACTGAATAACCTTGTGTTCACTGTGCTCCAAGCAGCATGGCACAGACTTCTTTGTTTTTCAAGCCAGCCTGTGTTTGAATAACAATCCAGGCACTATATACATTTTTCCACATGAGTAATAAAAGTAAAATTGACTCCATATTGGCTGCAGATGTTCTGCAGAAAAGGAAAAAGACCCAAATGTTTTTGTGTACGTGGATGTAAGATTTGAGTGTTTCTGATCGTGCATAAACATAATGTCTAAGTGGGTTTTTATTCAATAAACATGGTTGGGCTGTAATTACTTACACATTTCTTCTGGCTGGAAATGCAAGACAGACTTTGTGTGCGTTTAGAGCTGGCGCACTAACACTCGTGTCTGTCCCAGCCTTGGCTTGTCTGCGCTAGACTTCTTAATGCAAGACGACTTGCTTTTCCTCCACAACAAATGGCATATGCAATCAGGGATAAATATAGAATTCCCTGTTGTTATTAGGAATCAGTGCCATCCTGGATAATGTTTCCCTAAAGAAGCGCTGCCTCCTCTTGGGCCAGGAATAAATCAGTAAATGGAGCTTATGTCCACCGTGGCTGTGAAAAGAATGTTTATAGAGACTCAATTCCCTTCTCACACAAAGAAGCCAGTCAGCAAAGAAGTACGCCAGTCATATTTTTTAAAGGAAATCAAAACACATTAATGTTGAAGTCACAGGCAGTTGTTGTTTTGTATCTGCCACTGTATTTTTCCCCACTGAAGGCAAGTCTCACCACATGTGCATCTTTATGGGGAGGATCATCTGCAGAAGCTCATAACAGTGATGATGGACAGTAACGGAAGTCTAAGCCTCTCTCCCACCCACTGAGAGAAAACATACTCCATCTTTCTTTTGCTAACCACTTGAGCATCTCAAAGTCAATCTAAACACTCAGATGCCTGTGGATCAGCCAGCGACTGCCAGACCTCAAGCCCTGAAGGCCCTCGCGTCACTCGGGTTCTGCAGGGAACTTTCCGTGGGCGAATGTGTATGTGATGTGGAAAGCCGAGAACCCTGGAGAGCATGCTGAGATCAGGCCACATGGAGGGGCCAGCTGCCTTCAATTAAGCCAGAAATCCCAGCCACTGCAGTCCCTAGAGCACAGACCCAGGCTGCTTTGATCTGGGCCAGCCAGGGGAGAAGGTACAGGGCTTGAAAGATTACAGGAAAAAAATTATCCTATCAAAGGGTGCTCCATAAAAGTTAACGCAGGGTTTTTAGGCTCAGGGGGCAACGGGAAGCAGGTATTAACGACGGCTGTCACTCATGTTCATTTGCTAGTCGTTTCCCCTTCTACTTTTCACTGGGCTGTAATTAGTGGACACACCTGGCCTCTCTATGAAGTTTACTATAGAGCTCTCCTGCCTCTTAACTTTTATGTGCATTTCAGATCAATTCCGAGTCCTGCAGGGCACATTGGCACAACCAGAGCTGATGTGCATGTCGGCTTCAGCAGAGAGGTAGAGCAGCTCCTTGATATGCATGAGCTCTAGAGTCACAGACAGAGACCAGCATTAAAACTGTCCCCCTGCCAAGCAGCACAGACGCAGGCGGCACGGGCATCCATTAAATTAATTTGACTTCATTAGTGCAGACCTGCGAGGCCTGCGGTGCCCATAGAGGTGCCAGGGGGTGGGAGGTGGGGGGTGCTGGTTGAGTGGCATCAGCCACTGCGCTCTGAGGAGAGCGAACACATGGCACTGACAGGCGGAATATGGCCCCAGTTTTTACACCGGGACGGCTGCCAGACAAAGGCAACATGCGTCACTGGCTTTAGGGGAGCTCAATCAACACCCGGTCGGAGCATTAACGCCATGCTCGCCGCGGCACATCAGTGAAGAGGCTGCGGGTCGCCGGGCAGCCTGCAAGTCATGCGTGTGCACACAGTGAATGTGGCAGCGTGATATGATACACAGACTCTGCCAACGGGTTGACCTACTGCCATCACCTTTGTGTGTGCTGCCAGAAACGCTCATGTTATTAGATTACAAAGCTCTCATTTATCTCTTGTTAGTGAGTTAGAGCACTGGGATGTGCCATGATAATTGTTCAGTGCATATTCTCATAACTTTTGATAAGTGATTTTACATTATAAACTCAGTTTACAGTGTTTTTGTCTATGTGCTCTAATGGTTCTTTACTGGTAGAAATCAAATCAAGTATATCAGAGGCAGAGCCAAATCCTGGAGACAGAAAGACAGCAGTACCTTGTGTTGACAAAATCTAAGTCTAATGAGCAACAGAATCTCATTCTGATGGGCCAAAAAAATACTGAGCATATTACTGGGCAGCATCTCTGACGTTACAAGATTACTGCATTTAAAAAGTAATGACATAACTCTTATTCATGGTGAGACAAGAAATACGTTGGGAGTACCTTAGCGTCAACGTATGTTAAACCCTTTTTGCAACTCACTCAACTTGCTGGTTTTACTGTCAGCACGACATTACACTGCAAGTTTACATCCCATAATCCGTAACTCTACTCTAATAACAGGAGTGACAGTCCGGATTACCTTTACAGCTCATTATTAGGCTCACGAACTGTCAACAAACTGGGCCGCGGACAGTTTTGGGGTAATTGTACAAAGTAAAATAATCGATGGGGTGCAGCAGTAAGGTTGCACCCCGCGGTTTAAGTTTGTGGCTTCTTTGACCAGGATGTTTGCTCATTGTTTCAATAGAAAGCTGGCTTACAGCTTCAAGTTATAAACTTGTTTATTTCTAAAGTGACAGCAGCATAGTACAGATCTTAACTCTGTGTCCCAAGAGCATGTAAGCATTAGACATCGCATCGCATTGCATGGTTTGCTATCTGCACTGCACCCTTGTAAACAATATGATGTCAAGCACTTTCAAATTTTAATGAACACATGTCTTGTGCTTTGGCTTGGACAGGTTTCAGCCGAGTAGTGTCTTGCTGACACAAGTGGGAGCATAATACATTCAATCTCCAATTTGTAAAAACAGCTAAAAAAAACAAGGATACAAGCTCTGTTGAGTGACGAAAGAAAGTCATGGGACTATTTCCCAAGGTGGCACCGCAGATGGCAGCCTATGCACTTCACTCCCTAGTTCAACAGTCACAGAGTGTCAGTCTTTCAGTTAACAAGCACCTTAGCCCTGTGTAATGTCAAATCTCCTGCACTGTCTCTTACTCCTTTACTGTTTCTGAAATACTGAAAGAAAGCCCACTGTGGTAAAAGCCTCACATACACATTTATGCTTGTTAATCTACACTATATTGCCAAAAGTATGTGCTCACCTGCCTTGACTCGCATATGAACTTAAGTGACATTCTATTCTTAATCCATAGGGTTTAATATGATGTCGGTCCACCCTTTGCAGCTATAACAGCTTCAACTCTGGGAAGGCTTTCCACAAGGTTAAGAGTGTGTTTATGAGAATTTTTTATCATTCTTTTAGAAGCACATTTGTGAGGTCACACACTGATGTTGGATGAGAAGGCCTGGCTCTCAGTCTCCACTCTATTTCATCCCAAAGATGTTCTATTGGGTTGAGGTCAGGACTCTGTGCAGGCCAGTCGAGTTCATCCACACCAGACTCTCTCATCCATGTCTTTATGGACCTTGCTTTGTGCACTGGTGCACAGTCATGTTGGAGCAGAAGGGGGCCATCCCCAAACTGTTCCCACAAAGTTGGGAGCATGGAATTGTCCAAAATGTCTTATTATGCTGAAGCATTCTGAGTTCCTTTCACTGGAACTAAGGGGCCAAGCCCAGCTCCTGAAAACAACCCCACACCATAATCCCCCCTCCACCAAACTTTACACTTGGCACAATGCAGTCAGACAAGTACCATTTTCCTGGTAACCACCAAACCCAGACTCATCCATCAGATTGGTAGATGGAGAAGCGTGATTTGTCACTCCAGAGAACGCATCTCCACTGCTCTAGAGTCCAGTAGCTGCGTGCTTTACACAACTGCATCCGATGCTTTGCTTTGCATTGCACTTGGTGATGTGTGGCTTGGATGCAGCTGCCCGGCCATGGAAACCCATTCCGTGAAGTTCTCTACACACTGTTCTTGAGCTAATCTGAAGGCCACATGAAGTTTGGAGGTCTGTAGCGATTGACTCTGCAGAAAGTTGGCGACCTCTGCGCACTATGCGCCTCAGCATCCGCTCCGTCGTTTTACGTTGGCTACCACTTGGTGGCTGAGTTGCTGTCATTCCCAATCACTTCCACTTTGTGACAGTCAACTGACAGTTGACTGTGGAATATTTAGGAGCAAGGAAATTTCACCACTGGACTTGTTGCACAGGTGGCATTCGATCACAGTACCACACTGGAATTCACTGAGCTCCTGAGAGCAACCCATTCTTTCACAAATGTTTGTAGAAACAGTCTGCATGCCTAGGTGCTTGATTTTATACACCTGTGGCCATGGAAATGATTGGAACACCTGATTTAAATTATTTGGATGGGTAAGTCAATACTTCTGGCAATATAGTGTATTTACTGTAACTTAAATCACTTCAGTTAAGTGCCTCACTGCATATGCATTTGCACTAATTAATCTACTAACAGTACCAATTACTAATTTAATCTATTTAATCTTTACTGTACTCAAATGTGTAAGAAGGCTCTCCGTGAACACAAAAACTGAAAATGAAATAAAATTAAAAACTAATTAAAAAAAACTAGTATAACCTTGACCCCAACACTGAGTGAGAGTGAAATATTTTTTCCCTTAAATAATAGACTGTTGAAAACAAATGTCTGCTACTGCCTTGATCTTCTTGTTCCTCATCTTCAAATATTTTCAACTCAGTTGCCTCCAGATACCAAAAATAGTATCCCTGCAGTAGAGACCATCTTCTCTCAGCTAATGTAGACTTCATAGCAGAGGTTAGAGGTTTTCCTTAACAGCATTTCTAACCTGCAGCCTCTCAGTCCCAGACCTGCCTCTGTAACCTTTAGGCAGCCTCTGCCAGCTTGTGGAGCCTCACAGGAGCCCTGCTGGGGAGCGGTTCACCTGATAAATACAGAAGTGTGGAAATAAATAAATAATGAAAGGCATTAAGTCCGGATAGGACTGGAAGGTAGCCTGAGGGTGGTAAGTGTTCTGTCTGACAGCAGCGAACACTTTGATCAGAGGGCCCCGTCTGAAGATCGCTTCCACATCTGCACAGGGGGAACGAGCTGTAAACTGCCAAGAAGCATTTTAATGACAGTTGGATTATAAAATGAAAGAGGGCTCCAGATGGCAGGCAGTGCAGCGGCTGCGGTTTTGGTGGGGGGGGTAGGCTGTTTAAACTGCTTTTTTATTGATAAAATATGGGGTGAAAAATTGCACGGAGCTTATTAGGCGTCCCGCTGTGATGTTGCTCAGCTGGCCAAGCTGTTCGCCATGGCCCCCGTCCAAACATGCCTCCATAAATTTTTAGCAGTACCTTTAAATCTGTAAGATCCCTGCTTGTTAAGTTCACCCAGGCTCCCCAAAATCCCCCACACTGTATTTGTCCTTTGAAAGACTTGCTTGTGTCCTGTTTTTTCTTTTAGACTGGCTGGATGATGAAAGCAATGCTGGTAGCTCAACACAGACAGAGGAGGTTGGAGGGGGGCCTTCCTGCATAGCATGCTCATTATCGGCCGCCAAGAACCACAGTTTAGCCCTTAAACAACTTAATTCCTGCATGATTTCATTAGCTTTGCTCTCCTAGTGGTAAAACGAGACAGGCTTATGAATGCAGAGCACAGCGGTTGTGCTTTTCACTTAGATCTACGGTTTAGTGTTCAGGACAGAAATAGTCATCTGGGCATTGATACTTAATAGCTGGTTTTTATAATGATCAGAAAGAAGAGGCAGGAGTCGGTGCTAATCAACTACCATGTACAATTCTACATTGTAGGAATGGTACACTGTGTCCACCTTTTTCATAGCCCCCATCATGCCTTGTGTGTATTCTGGGCATGAAGGGTCTGCTGTCACCGAATGACAACAAGATGCTAATCCTGATTATTAAAGTGATTTAGAGATTAATATCTGCCAACATCATCTGTTACACCTCAAATGGGATGATGTGTCTATTCCTCTAATGCTTACTATCAAGGGATGAGAGGAAAATATGCAGGAAAGGCCTCAGATAGCTTATGTAGCTAACTTCATTAGCTCTGTATCAGTGCGTACATAGAAATAAGGTTGATCATGTGACCGTAAATCCTTCAGATCTCACCACCATGCCTGTTTTTCTGTTTCAGTGTCATTTATGGCTCCATAAACACTAAAAGCTAACATTCCTCACCACCTTCTGTTTATAACCAGCTTAGTTAAAGCTCAACGTAAATATTAGCATGGATTCTTTGGAAAAGTATCGGCACATTTTTTTGTTTGTGGATGCTGATCTTTAAAAAGTTTTTTCCTAGTTTAGTAGTAGATTCACATGGGTCGCCTCTCAGGTCAGTAAATCTTAAAATATGGACAAATTTTGAAGGAATTGAATCCCTGATGCAGTCAGACAGGAAACAGCTTTCTAACACATCTGTTAAAAACACAATTTTAACTTCATCTGGTTTTTACAACCATGAAAGGCACATCGGGTACCAGAACTCCTCAAGGACATTTCAGAAAGTTATAACTTACAATTTATAATTGACTTCAACATCTGAAAAAAATCAGCCGTACACAGTAAAATAAAATGAGTTTCCTTTAAAAAAAAAAAAAAGGGAAACTCATTGCCTCAGAAATAACAAATCAACTAAACTTGACTTCTGTGAGTTCAAATAATTTGTTTAAAACACCCTGCAATTACACAAGCGTGATATTTCTGAGTATTAAATACTGATGCTAACTGTATTTTTTTAAGTTTTCAATATCACTTTAAAAATTGATTATTTTAAGTGTTCAAAACTGAGGGTGTAATGTTAATTAGAGTTTGAAGTATTTAAGCTAAATCTTCTACTTTGAGTGTGCAGTACTTTTTATTCTATCATTTCTAGAGCACTGTAAACCCTCATAAGTTCATCGAACTCAAATATTATAGGTAACCGATTACCTTAAAAGATTGAAGTTGCACTCACAGAATTTTTTTGAAATTGTTAGCGTTCCACTTTAGGTAGGCTAATTTAAGCAACCATTTGTCACAATGGCTGTTAGTGGCCCACTGAGCCATTAGCTGATGTCTCTTAAAGTTTGGCGTGAAATCCACTCAACATTAACATCCCCCATAGGCAGGACCTCTTTAACTGTGTTGGTAACTTGATTCAGATAACTCTGCAGATTAGGGAATGATAGTCAAATAATTGTTTGTCTGAAACATGTAAACATAAGTAAACTGAGTTTTTAAGCTTTTATGGCCAAGAAGTACAAGTAACTTCTTCATAGTTAATGTTTTTAACAACAGCTTACCAAAAAAACTTCACTCACCTCAGTAATGCTGAGTAAAACTGATGTAAGGTTTTACAGTTTATTTGCTATATTGAGGGTAAATTCTTTTCTAAAAAAGGACTATTGATGGTTAACTCCTGGAAAAAAAAAGACTATTTTACTCCTTTTGCTATCAGCGACATTTTAGGTACTCAATAAAACTTTCAAAATAAAATCTGATTAAACCTCCTGTAAGGATTACGATGAGGGTTGAGGTAAGGGTAAGATACCAAAAGTTAAAAGCCAAAAACCTAACCTGCAAAAACCTGATTACAAAACGTTAAATAAAGTTGACTTAACAGTCTGCAAGCATGTCACCAATGAAAACACTCTAACGCAACCAATGTAGCTAAGGCTAAAGCTAATGTAGCTAAGCTATATAGATAACATGGCTAATGTAGCTACCATAGCTAAGATACCCAACGTTGCTAAAGCAAACATAGCTATGTAAGCTTTACCTATGTTTGCTAAAGCTCATGTAGCTACAGTAGCTTAAGTAGTTATGTTAACTACATAGCTAGAATAACTATATTAGCTTTAGTTAAAGCTAGCAAACCTAAAGCAAGTCACTGTTTGTGTAACTACTATTAAAACAGGTCAATACACAATTAAATTCTGGATTTGACCTCTGACCTTGTTTTCTGTTTTATTTATAAAAATGTTTCTTGTTCTGTAATGTTTTCAGTGTGGTTATTTCATGAATGTAACTGCCAGACGTTGTTTATGACAAAAGGTTACACTTTAGTAACAGTGGCTAGCCTTAGCTTTGTTAGCTTTAGCTTTGTTAGCTAATAAAGATATGCTAGCTTAGTAGTTACTTCTTAAGCCAGTGTAGCTACTTAGCTACCATTTTTCCTCAAGCTATTTTTGGCTTAAGAAGTAACTGCTTATGCTAGCTAATGTTAGCTACCTTAGTTTTAGCCTTAGCTACACTGGCTGCATTATGGTGTTTTCATGGAGGATGAGCTTTTTCCTGTAAGCAGGCTGTTAAGTTGGCTTTATTAAATGTTTTGTGATCAGGTTTTGCAGGTCATGTTCTTGGCTTTTTTAACATTTGGTATCTTATCCTAATCCTAACCAGAAGTTCAATCAGATTTTTTTAGCTTGTATTTCTGTTCTGACAGAGGTAGCATCTCACAATAGTGGTCTGCGGGGGGCATCTGAGATCTGAGATTGTGCAGGCTTTGCATTTCTTTCTAAGTATGATACTCCAGATAACAGCACGGTAAACTACACTGAAATAAAAAGTCAGGTGTACTGATGTGAGAGAAATGATGAGGCTCTACTGATGTCTGCTTAAAGTATGCTGTGTGTCCCACCTCCTTCTACAAAGTGTGGTTGTCCTTATTACCATTTAAATGCGGATACAGAGCTAATTAAGTTACCAAAATATGCCTGAGTAAACTGTAGATGGCAGATTTTTCATAATGTCCTCTCAGTCTTCAATAGATGAAGACAGAGGAACGGTTTAAGTTTCCCATTTAGGGGGTAAATCACGATTAGCATGCCAGTTTGACAGAATTCACTCTTAGTATCATGGGGAAATTCCACCCCTATTCATATCTGTAGGGGTCCTGGGAATAAGATGGATGGAATATAATGCAACACAAGAGCCAGCAAAGCAGTGGAAGTCAGGATTCGCTCTGTGCTAAATTCCCTTTTAAAGGTGCCACCCTGCTTCTTAATGAATGCACATGATGAGTAAAAGTCACAGTGATTCATTAGGGGAAAAGGCATAATAATTATACTTTTAAAGATCACTGCGGTGTTGTTTAAATCAGATTGTCACCTTTTGAATAAGTGTCTCTCGGTTAATATCACCTACACTATAGTAAATTGCTCTCATGCACATCTTTGATCTGGAGCTCAAATTGAATTTGCTTGAGATGTGAATAGGCTCGATTCAAAAGGCGGGGGCAAAAAAATCATAGTCTCAATAAAAGGGATCAGTGAAAGCAATCTTGACTCAATCAAATTCCATACGTGTCACATGTATGCTTTTCTCTCGGCTGAGTGGGCTCCATTCAGCTGAGGAATGTTGTTAGCCGTGCTCTTACTGCTAATTTAAAACCCATTTAAGCTGATAGGGTGGCTGACTAAAACGCTGTCGTGATGGCTGCCTGTATTTTTTCCCACCTTCAGAAAAAGGCAGCCCCAATTTATATTCCATAACCACCACTTCAAGGCCAAGCCGCCACGCCCCCATCCCAGCCTGATGCATCAAAGACAATTACTGTCGACATCACATCAACTTACAACTGTTGGTTTGCTTGTTTGTCTCGTTATGTGACTTAAAACTGCCATCTCCCAAGCGCGAAAGAACCCCTCCCATCTGCCCACCCCCACAGCTCTAACACAAACAGAAGAAGAGAAGGAACAGGCAGCGACAGCCTAATGGACTAATTTGTAATTGCGAGTGAGAAGAACTGAGTTGTTGGACGTGCTGTAATTTGACAGAGAGTGGCAGCTCTGAGTCGGACAATAACGCCTCAACCAGAAATCCTTCCCTCCCTCCCTTCTTCTTTCTCTGCCTCTCCTTCAAATGCGTTCTTTCTTACCCTCCGTGGAGAATTCACAGAAAGGAAGGTGATAGGAGAGATGCTTTCGGCACATTCTGCTGCTCAAAGCTCCCGGCTCTGTCATATTCCTTTTCTTTCCCCTCACATCCCTCCCCTCCGTCTCTACCTTCACATGGATCCCATAGGACGGAATAGGAAAAGTATCTCAGAGCATTCAGATGCGTTTGAAGTGCAGGACAGATGGGAGGCTCGGGGGACTGTAAAAAATGAATCGAGGCTAGTAATAGGAGAGATGTTTTGAATCCTCTCCCCCATAAGTTATTTATCAGGGGCCCTTAGTGGTGCAGGAAGACTTCAGAGTGCTCCCTTAATGTAGCATCTGATGACTAGTAGGGGGGCTGTTCCAGGAAGTACTGTTGTAAAACAGGAGGGGAACATTAGCGGGGAAGTCTCCCAGGGCCCAGGCAAAGAAGAGGAACAACACGCAGGGGCGGCTCTTTCCCAGCATGCAACACAGGACGGAGATGAGAGGTGTACAAGAAGATGTCCCTGAGCCCCCCGCCAGCCAGTGATATCACACCAGGTACAGAGCGAGACGTTCTGTGCTACGAGTCCCACCACATTAGGCACGTTTGAGTAGACAAGCTACTTCAAATAGTTGTAAAATAAATAATACAGAGCAGAGCCACAAGAATGGGAGGCAGTAAAAGCTGTTACCTAAGTGCTCATTTACATCCCACTATTCCTACACCACAACATTGCTTATTATTACTTTTTAATGAACTTCTTTATCATCAAGGTCAGACTGATTGGAGCAACAACTGAGTCAGTTATAACACTACATGGTTCAAAGACAAGGCAGTAAAATAGCCTGAAAGTTATTTCTTAATTTAGACACTGAGACAAAAACCTTCAACATAATTGAAATAACGAACATTTTTTAAAATCTTGACAGTTTTCTAACAAAAGACTCTTGTGGTGCTTTAAAAATTGTAGGTTTTGGCTTGTATGAGAGTGATCAGTAGCTCCGGGTTGATATAAGGCCATCTACAGCTTCCCAGGAAAGTATTCATTTCAAAAATACACGATATAGACAAAGTGGCTGCCTGACAACTACACCAACAGAACTGATACAATTGTTCTCAATACAGGTACTTTTAATATGGAGTTGGTCCCCTTTTGCAGCTATTTATTTATTTTGTTTAACCTTTATTTAACCAGACAAAGATCCATTGAGATCAAGATCTCTTTTATAAGGGTGACCTGACCAAGAGGTCAGCAGTCAGCAGCAATTTGTGTCCATTCATTCTGCAGAGCATTTTATGAGGTCAGGTATTGATGTTGGATGAGAAGGCCTTGCTTCCATTCTCCATACCAGTTCATCCCGAAGCTGCTCCATGGTGTTGAGGTTAGGGCTCTGTGTTGGCCGGTCAAGTTCTTCTACACCGAACTCATCAAACCATATCTTTATAGTCCTTGCTTTGTGCCCTGGGGCACAGTCATGTTTAAATAGAAAAAGGGCTCCCCCCATCGGTTGAAACGGTGGAAGAATAGCATTGTCTAAAATATCCTGGAGCATTAAGATTGCTCTTCACTGGAAATTGACCTGAAAAACAGCCCCATACCATCACCCCTCCTCCATCAAACTTCATAGTTGGCACAATGCAGCCAGGCAGGTAACGTTCTCCCGGCATACACCAAACCCAGGCTTGCCCATCTGACTACCAAACAGAGAAGCGTGACTCGTCCCCCTACAAAAAATGTTCCTATTTCTCCACAGTCTGGTGTCGGTGTGCTTTTCACCACTCCATCCAATGCCAGTGCCAATTGAACTTGATGGTGTGGCATGCAGGTGCTCGGCCGTGGAAACCCATTCTCTGAAGCTCCCACCACACAGTTCTTGTGCTTACATTTATGCCAGTGAAATTTGAAACTCTTCAGCTATGGAACAAGAGCATTGGCGCCTTTAATTTGCTTTAGCAGTTGTTGACCCTGCTCTGTGATTTTACATGGCCTTCTGCTTCATTGCAGAGTTGATGTTGTTCCTAAACGCTTCAACTTTCTTATAGTATCACTTACATTTGACTGTGGAATATTTATTTCATCAACAGTCTTATTGCAATGGCCCCATCCATCACAGTACCACGCTTGAAGTCTCTGAGCTCTTCAGAATGACCCATTTTTTATCACAAATGTTTGCTAATGGAGACTGCATGGCTAGGTGTTCGGTTTTATGCACCTGTGTTAATGGGTCTGATTCAAACACTGAATTTAGTAATTAACAGGTGCAGCCAAATACTTTTGTCCATAAGTGCATGTTTCTTGGCCTTTTTTTCTTTTAACGACTGCAGCTATTAAAAACAACCCAGGAACGACAGAGATTTAAACAATTTTGTTGGAAATGACTCCAAATTTGATCTGTTTCCTATAAATTCAATTGTTAGCCAGTAATTACCAAATGTGATGGATGATGAATATATACACATCAGTCCATTCATGGTTAAAGCTCTGGTTTTCTGCATCAACCTTACCTCTTAAGTGGAAAACTTATCAAAGAACAGCACCTATACTACTAAAGTTGTAGATTTTGAGTTTTTCAATGTCAGTCAGTATTGTTTGCTCCTCCACATTAAATCATCATCCTGAATAGTACCCATAATACCCATCAAACATGGGCATCAGTAATAGTTTTGTCCTCTTAATGACACGTGGGTCTCACCACCTTGAAATTCTGTACATGCATGATCACAGATAGCAGTAATGGCCATAGCCAGCCGGGGAAGCCTCTGATCGCAGGAGACTAATGGCCTCTGAACTGATCACTGAGGCTAATAAAGACCAGCTAACAACATAGTCGCTTCGTTTGTGCTAATTGCTCTCCCTGGACCTCCGCCGTGGCCCTTGTCTCCCGAGCATCTGTCACCAGGCATATTCCCCGACAGCACTCAGACCCCGGCCTCAGCCTCAGAGCCGGGCACACGGCCAGAAACGATTGTCCTCTGGTGTCCTTTTACTACACTGAGGTGTGAACAAAACATGGTCTAACTACATTGTTTGTTTAGCCAGATTAGCATCTTGGTAAAGCCGGCTGTGTGGATGAGGAGCTCTGACCTAGATAGTCTCAGTTCAGAAAAGTCTCAATCGTTATTATCTTTACTGTTCATTTATGAAGTCAGTATTGGGTTTATTGATAACCCCAGGAGAGCATGCAGGGTTTTATGATTTTAGCTGCAAGCATATGAGGAGTATTAATGCTCCTTATATAGCTAAATCAATATGGCTGTCAATATGCTTAGTGAATATAGTCACAAAGATGAATGTTTGTTTTGTGTATGCTGACTTTGGTCAGAAGTGGGAAATACAACCCAAATCATCACAATTATCTTGGTCGACTCTTTGTTCATTCTAGTGTAGGCCAAATCTCAGGGCCTCAGACTATTTTCTTCAGTACCGTACGCCCTCTATTAAACACATAATACTAACAATATTGTAGAAAGGGGAGCATGGAATGGAGTAACCATTTTTCATTAAATTTCAATCTTTCAATGCTTTTTTGGAAGTGTTGACAGGCCTGCAAGTAGCTTCTAAACATCATGAAAAATAGGTCTACTGAAAACATGAGGAGGAAATTAAGTCAATGTTGATGTTTAACCTTACATGTTTGAGTGTTACAGCTAACACCCACCCTTACTATAGCACTCAAACACACCATCAACTAAGCCAACATGTCACTTGTGTATGTAAACAGTATTTTTCACCTCACACCTTGTTAATAACCCTGCCTGACTAATACTGAGGGGCAGCTTCATCATACTCTTAACGTTGAACCAGTGAGCCTCTGCCAAATCAAATTCATGCATTATTACATATTTGAAACCAGCAGCAATTTTGCATGTAGGCAAGGTAGGGCACCTATATTTTATCCCTGAGCAGTACTTGTGATTCAGATGCAGCAGCGGCCATTTTGAAGCACTGGCGCGTGGTGCAGCATTACAATGGGCAACAATTTGCATATCATTTCATGTTGGGGATATTAGATTAATGGCTTGTGACTGGTGTGATGAATACTAATTTAGCCTTAAATCATGTCCCCATTCAGACATCAACAGCCTGCCAACAGGCAGCAGAGCAGCCAGACATTTTATAAGGTCAGCTAACTTCCCTAGCCGCGCCTCTTCCTGTTCCTCATTCGTTCTAGCAGGTTATGGCACTTGTTGTAAATGTTTGCTATTCCAGGGACTGTTGGCTTCACTGTTAGAGATATATGAGCCCACCGCAGGGGTTAATGCTGTCTCCATTTACCCGAGCAGACAATAAAATCTGCCGATAGAGACAAGGCAACCAGGAGTGATGGCTGAGCTGGTTCTGATGAAAATCATAAATGTTGTAGTTCTCCAACCCCTCCTCCGCACTGGCCCCAGTTTGACTCCCAGTGTTTGTCCGTGTTGTAGTGAGCTCTCGTGGCTGGGAGGCGTAATGATGTTAATGTTGTGTGAAAAGGCTACGGAGTAAGGTAGGAGAGAACGGCATCATGCAGCGTTTTAATGTCATCAGAGATTGTTTTGACTCGACCCAACAGGCTGTGCAGTAAAACAACACGGAGGACACGGCCCTAAAATAAAGGAACAAATATCCACCAGTTTTACTGGCTAGTGTCTTTCCTCCACAGTGGTTGCCGATGATTTCGACCATGAACTGCTTTATTTTGGTCTTAAAAGGTTTGAATTATGGTCTGTTAGTCATCTGATTGTGGTGTATTTTGGATATGGCTACCAAAAGGTGACAATGTCAAATAGATATGTTGGTCTAAAATTATAAAGTTGAATAATTCACCCCTTGGCTGTTTTACCCTTTTAGTGATTGTATAAATAAATAATGGACAATATAATTTGGCTTTTTGACAAAAAAAAACTCTTTAATGTCAAAATGATTTTTTTTTCTCTAAAGTAATGTCAATTAAACAAAAAAATATAATGTAAAATAAGTGACTGCATAAATATTCATAACTTTAAGTCAGTATTTAGTATATGTACCTTTGGCTGCAATCACAGCTCTGAGTCTATGTGGATAGGTCTCAATCAGGCTTGCACATCAGGAAACATCAGTTTTACTCCATTCTTATTTGCACAACGGCTCAAGCTCTGTCAGGTTTCATGGGGATCGGGTGTCCTTTCCAAGTCCACAAATCCCCCATGAAGTCTGGGCTTTGTCTCGGCCCTTCCAGAACATTCACCCTGTTGTCTTCAAACCATTTCGGTTTAGCTTTGCTGTATGCTACAGGTCATTGTCTTGATGGGAAATAAATCGTCTCCCAAGCTGTAGCTCTCTTGCAGACTGAATAAGATTGTCCTCCAGGATTTTCCTAGATTTTGATGCATTCATTTTACCCTCTACCTTTACAAGCCTTCCAGGACCAGCTACAAAGAAGCATCCCCACAGGATGATGCTGCCACCACGTGCCTCATGCTGCGGATGGTGGGTTTGTGAAACAAAGCATCTTGTCTGTTGGCCAAAAAGCACCATTTTGGTCTCATAAGACCAAAGAACTTTCTTCAGTTTGCCATGGCATCTCCCACATGCCTTTTGATGGACTCTAGTCCAGATTTTATCTGAGTTGTCTTCGATAGTGTCTTTCTCTTTGCCACCCTCCCATAAAGCTTTGACTGCTGCAACCGGAGCAACAGTTGTTGTAGGCAGTCTCTCCCGTCTCAGCTGCTGAAGCTTGGAACTCCATCAGAGTAGTCACAGGTGTCTTGGTGGCCTCTCTCCCTAGTCTCCTTGCACGCTCACTCATTTTGTGAGGATGGCCTGATCTAGGCAGACAGGTGCCATATTCCTTCCATTTCTTGATCATGGAACTCTGAACTGAACTCTGGGGGATGTTCAGTGCCTTGGAATTTTTTTTGTATCCATTGCTGACTTATACTTTTCAATTTTTCCCTTTGTTGCTTGAAGTGTTCTTTTGTCTTCACGGTGTAATGGTAGCCAGGAATACTAACTAACCAGTGACTGGACCTTCCAGACACAGGTGTCTTTACATTCACTGCACTCAGGTGATCCCCATTTCTCTTATTGTGAGACTACTAGCACCAGTTGGCTGGACCTCTGATTGAATCAGGCAATTTTAAAGGGGTGAATATTTATACAATCACTTCTTTTATCTTATGTATTTATATTTAATTGATATTACTTTGTAGAAATCTGTGTTCACTTTGACATTAAAGAGGTGTTTGGTCATTTGGGGGGGTTCAAAAAAGTAAAATAATATTGACCGTGATTGATTTATAAAATCAATAAAAGGAGAGAGAAAAGAAGGAAAAGATGGGGTTATGCAAGGTCATGAAAATTTGGCTTCAAGATAAAAAAAAATTACAAAGAATGGAAGAAAAAGGCATACAGCGCCTTTACTGCAACTTGCATGATTTTCAAAAAAGTTTTTAAATGTGGAGCAACAGGAACTAAAGCCAACATGGAACCACTTCAGTGTAAAAATTTCATGAATCTCATTTGTTTTGATTTTAAAGAGTGCAGCAACCTTGTAAAGCTGGATGGTATCCAAGTCATCAAACATTCATTAATTTTACCATTGTTGGGTATTTATGTTATTTACTTAAAAATTGTTTTGCAGCCCTGCTTCAAAATTTAGGCGCATATTTGTAATATTTAACAAACAGCTTGAGAAGTTAAAAAAAAAATGTCTAAGCAGACGATTGCTTGATTTCAGAGGGCTCATACACTTGAATTAAAAGGATATAAACAGGAAGTAATTTGTGTTGCTCATTTCAAAGCAAGGCAACTGAAGGTGCAGCAGCTCATCTGTATAGCATCATTAAAAATTACTGAAGTGCATCCCTATAATAAGAGGAAAATGTAAACCAGGTTTGTCCTACTGAATATCTTTAACAAGCTCTTAAACTGATGAATATCCGCGCTGGTTTTAAAAAAGCTATAATAAGGAGGTATAAGCTGCTAATATTGAACTGTACTGATACTCACATGGCATGGCTCTCAGTGGTGCAGTAAAGCCTGACAGTGGCTTCAGATATATAGAGATAATTTCATTATTTTATTCCGCTGCATTAGCTATCATATCCATTTTGCATGACTGTCTTAATGTTGAAATTCTTACTAGTGCTATATGGTGATTTTTTCATATTAAAGAGTATGTGTGTGGCTGCATGTGTCACATTGTGCATCCTCCTGAGAATAGATGGCTAGCCAGCAGTATGGAGGGAGTAGGTGGGAGGGTGTCCAGAGGGAGCTGTTTGATTGATGTGTTTTGGGGGTAGAGGAAGGTGGGGTTGTGGTTTTGAGGATGAGGAGGGGATGAAGCTTGATGGGACTCTGCAGCAGGAGGGAGGCAGGGCTCTTCAGTGGGGGAGGGAGGGGATGGAAGCTTTAACAAGCCCTAGATTGTTAGTGACAGGCAGATACTTCAACACTTAAAGGAGAAGGTTTGATTTAATCACAGAGCTGTCATTTGTTATTTGTCTGGCTTGCTCCACTGAGGCCACGGCTGATCAACTGCCTGGTCCCAAGAGAGCCCTTTTTCCCCCTGTAATGTCTAAATCCCCAGCACAAATTACAGGCCTGCACCACCTCCCATCCCCACCCCTCTTCTCTTCTCTCTGCTTCAATCCTGCCATGTTAAGATACAAGGCCAGAACAGGGGGGTTTGCAGAGAGAGGGAGGCGGGGTGGCAGGACGTGAGCAGGTACGGGGAAAAAAGCTAGAGATGGAATGGCCTGAGGGCCACTAAAGATCATTAATAGGACTGTCAGGGAGGTTGCCAGTTGGTTAGCGTCTCATAAATAAGAAATGAGCTCCTCCCTTCTTGCCCATTCCACTTCATTAATAATGCCTGCTGTGGCTATTTTGTTGCATCGCACTTCCAAGCAAGGAGATGGAGCATGATGAAGGGGAATTCAGGGTTACATGGCCTCACTTCTCTGCTCTGTTAAGTAATCTAATAGGACGACCTTCCAAATCAGCAATGAGTCTTCAACACAACAGAGTCTATTAATGCTGCTTCCTGTGAGAACAATCAAATAGGACTGAGGGGGAGAAAATAAACACTAACAAAAAAATAAGGGAAAGAGTTGTGTCTCCACAGCTCAGATGGAAATAATCATTGATGCATTCATTTCCTGCCATTAGGACTAATGTAACTCACTTTTCACCTGTCTCAGAAAAACCTCTCTAAATCATTTACAATTAGTATAAAATGCTGCATCCAGACTACATACCAAGTCTTTCCATACATTTCAGAATTCATTTTGTTTTCACTTTTAAAGCTCTGCATGGACACCTGCCTATCTTCCAGAGGATTTGCAGCCTAAATGCCAGCTCAGACTACACCATTTCAGCCCGATATTGGCCAGACTGCATCATCGCAGCTCAGAGAGAACATTCTGTGCGATGTGTGACACTCGCATGTTGATAGGATGTGGTTTTGGATCTATGGATACTGTCGACTCTTCTATAAATTTAAGACTTTTTAGTTTGGCTTTTGCTGTGATGTTTCTTTTCTTTATTTGTACCTTATATCATTACCTGCATGTGCACGAATAGCCGGCTAAATTGGTAAATCTGGATCCATTTGTAATCGGCACCATTACAAGTCGGTTAAACTAATAATTTACCTTTTTTTTTTTAATCAGGTTAGGCCCACAACCGTGTTCAGTTGCTCCACCTCAAGGAAACCGCAGACATGAGTACCTTAGTGTCCAAGTCCTCTTTAATCTGATATGAACAACCAGTAACTGCTTTAGCATCCATCTCAAAGGATGTGTGGAGTTAAACCCTCACATAACCAAAGCACTGAGTAAGTTCAGGAATGTGGACATTTACGTGCATAAAGGACCAAAGGCCGGGGGTGCTAGCATTGCTAACATTAGCCGCGTTCTACAACCCAACTTCACACAACTACAGAGTGACTTGGTACCATAACAGGGTGAAATTGGTGTACACAATGTGTTTATTTGACTTTAGACTAATAAACTAAATGTTAAATTTTGCATTTCATTGGATGGGTAATTATATGCCTTTCCACCTTTTTCTTAGCCCCCATGATTCTTTACATGAAATGTTGGTGCAACTTCCGGTCCTTTCCGTCTAAACGGGACTTTGCATAGAAACGAGTTTCTAAACATGATTATTAGAGCAATTTAAAGATCAAAATACATAAACTTCTGTTACACTTCCATCGGTAATAATATCTCCCCATTCTTCATAGAGAGGACAAAGTGAAGAAATGACCTCTGGTAACCTAGACAAGCATATTTAGCTAACTTTATTAGCTTCCTATCAGTATAGTAGAAGATGATTATGCTTTGTTAAAGGACTTTGGACTCCACCTTCAGACAGCCTTTCTCTGTTTAGTTAGTGGGGTTGCTGAAAATCTTCTCACCAACTAATCACTCTTTAAATGTGGGTCATATTGATATTACTATCCATGACTCAAGTTGTCAACTCTTTGGTTTGGTAAATCTCAAGTTTTGTATTGAGAGTTAATGATAAATGAATATTGAAAGAATCACATCGAGTTATTATTACTACAAATGGAGCAACAGGTTCTGAGCATTACAGAAAATATGATTCATAATTTACAGCTTATAATAACTTTAGCAAGATGTTTGATTTAACAAAACTGAAGCAGTATTTATTAAAGCAAATATTTACTTCTTTCAGAACAACCACTGTTGATGAGATCACTTTAGTAAGTTAGCATTTTTTTGCTATTATTGTTACTGCAGTGGAAGTTCCACCCAAATTCGTAGCTAAAGTAGACCCCCAAGAATAAGGTGGGTAAGCATAACTTATCATAATAACAATTTCAAGACTTTTAAGAAAACATCCAGGGCTTAAGCCCATGCAGTCCCCTGCTCAGCCGATGCAGCACACACTGTGATTTTGATTTTTTCCTTGTTTTCCTCACTTTTTTGTTTCTGTTTCTGTTTCTGTGCATCTGTGAGCTGTTACAGCTGGACTTCTGAGATTCTCCTCTTTTTTAACAATCTATAACGTGACAAAGTGACACAGCCATGCTGCCAATATAGCAGTAAGATTGTTATGATCAGCATTAAAAGCATCACTGATGCTGACTTCAGCAGACTATTCATATCCTTTGCCGTCATTTTTAATTTTATCATGAGGAAGTAGAAATACTCCAGTCCCTGTCCTCCATCCTTTTGACATCAGATCCAAGGAGGGAGGAAAGGAGCAGCAGGACAGGTTGGACTTGATGAGAGAGGGGGGAGTTAGTTGTTAAAGCCAGAAGCAGCAGGTTCAGAGGGTCACCCTCCAGGTAAAACCATTGCCTTTTAATTAGGGTGAAAGAATATGATTCTTTTATAAAGGCCAGGGGCCTGGGCACTGTTGAGGCTGATGGTAGTCAATGCCGCTCATTAACCCTCCCTCCTGCTCTCCACTCTCAACACGACTCCATCTGAGGAGGAATAGATAAAAGGCCCCGCCGGGTCACAAATGACAGAGGAGCCTCTGGGTTTCTGCTCCATATACTCACTATTATTCCTTTTTATTTCTCCTCTTTCTGTCCCTCTGTTTATTCCTTTTATCCTGGTCACTGGCATCTTAACCTCCTCTGTTTGTTATATATTATGCTCTGTTTCTTCAAGGGATGAACCTTGGAGTCTACCACAGAAGTTTTGCTATGTTTTGTAGCCTTCTACTTTCTAATGAGGACTGCTTCAGATCAGTCCTTCTCTGTTGACACTTCTCGGTAGGTTGTTTGTGACATTCAGTATTTTATACTGTAACCCTGTGAGGGGTAAAAACTAGGCAAAATATTTGCTACTACTTTGATATGTACCATTTTAGGAAATGCACTGGTTTCACCAAACTTTAACTGTTAATTTCCTTCTTTAAAGGCTCCAAAAGAGGCCCAAACTCAGGTGAAATATATCGTATAAATTGATCTTGAATGGGAAAGCAGCATTTGCATGAAAACCAGGTTTCTTTCATCTTTTTCCTTGTTATCCTGTGCCTTGAATTTTTTGTGGTTCATTTTGGCCCCCAAGTTCCTCTTTCACAATGCAAAGAGTTGCTCTTTAAGCTTCTGGTTGTTTTTAGACATCAAACAAAGTCATGAGAGTGACAGAGAAAAGGGAAGGAAATGCAGGAGAGAGAGGGAGAGAGAGAGAGAGAGAATAGCAGGAGGCCAGCAGCCAGAGAAGCATGATGTATGATTTTATTCATCCGTCCTTCCTGTTCCTGATTAGGGGCCTTTAAACTGTGATCGATTGGCCCTCAGACTGGCCCCAAATCAAAGACAGATACTGTATGTGCTGAGTGAAAGGGAAACACATGGAGGCATTAGTGGCCTGTGGCTCTGAGGCGCACAGCAAGAGGTTGATTCACTTTGTGCAGCCCAGCGAGGGAATAGATGATGAGGAGGGGGTCAAAGAGTGATGAAAGACCACGGCACATTCTCACATGCTGACTAGAAGAAATGCCTGAACTCCCTATCAGTACATACACGTTTAAAGACACAGATAAGCCTGACCTCCCTCAGCTCTCCCTGTGTGTTGTGTGTTGGTCGTGGGAAGGTGGGATTGATGACCTTGATAGGACAGATGATACAAGGAGGACACTCATAAACGAGAAGCTTCGACTCTCATCCGTCAGTTCCCCACATTTTCCTTAACACTGTCCAGACTCTGCTCTTACTCCAACACCTCCCCTCCTCACAGTCTCCATCCACTTGAGATGAGCCCCAGTGTTTAAGAGATGAACACGCTGCAAACAATTTATGATGCCTTTCTAAGGAAGTCAGATCTTTCCTCCATACCTTAGGGACTTTTTCTCCTCCTCTCTCTTTTGCGGCGCTGCCAAAAGAACATTCTGATATGTAATCTCTGGCTGGAGGAATGGCAGGCAGACAGACACATGTGCACAGTGCACATTTGTTTTCCTGCTCTTGACCTACGATCGACTGCAGAGCTGCGGAGAGAGAGCGAGAGAAAGGCTGCCTCACAACAGATGGTTCTCCTTAAGGAGCCGAGATGAAACTCTTTGTGTTACAAGTGCTCTTTGGTCTTTTTTGAGACTCCAATCGGTTCAGGCCCCCCTGCTGGGCTTCGTTCCAATGTGCTGAGGCCAAATGAGTGCATAAGCATGCATACACGTACATACGCAGCTATCTGATGAATGGTCTCACCTGACTTCTTGCTTTGAGTTATTGAATAAACTGAGATCCCGACAAGGATAATGAATTGTCTTGGGGATTCTTCTGGGATCACACTGTAATTATTGGTAGTGTCATTGACGTCTAAGATGGCTCTACAGGGACTATACATTTTCAATGTGAAGACCTACCACACATGTTTCCAGCTTTTAAGACTTTTGAGACACAACTGGAGAATCCTAGCATGGTTTAAAGATTCAAAAATATGTGATTTAGGAAGAATATTTTGGTGTAAGAAGTACTTTTTCTCATTAAGGTTTGGGGGATTTATTATACCATGTCAATGGTTTGTTGATTTGGACCAACAAGCACAAGTGAGGATTTCCAGTCCAGTTTTTTGATTCTTGAAATAATTTTACTTGGTTTATCTGGTAACAAAGAAAAGGACTGAAGCTATAATGTAACCAGCCCCTTAAATCTCAAAAAGTTTGCAGCTCATTAACTGGCTACCTTGATGGCTCTGAAGCTCTGCTCATCCAAGATGCACAGAGCCAGGCTTAAAGGTAAAATTAGTTCTATCTGTTCCAAAAATAGTACTGTGCACATTTTATTTTCGCCAAAACATCTTACATAATGCTTAAACACACTGTTGTGTGCAGTAAAGAGCATGCCTATATCCTTGGCATGCAAATATTTACTTGCTGTTCCTCTGCAATGAGGAATGAAGTTGTCCTACCAACCCAAACAGTGTCTTTTCCAAAACCAATGGCATTTGCGATAAGATTTGTGTCTTTGTGTTATGTTGGGTAATGCAGCATTACCCCCATAGCCCATGCAGGCTTCTCTGTTCATCAACACAGTGTAAGAGCAACTGCATGTATGTGCAAGTATGAAACAGGTCCAGTTTGCTACATTAACACCAACACAGTTTTATCTGTATCTGTAGTTCCCAGGTAAAGGAAAAAGATAACATTGCACACCAAACAAGCCAGTGCACAGTGAGGTACCACAAGCCCAAAATCCCATTTTTAACCTGATATGCCAAGTGGAATGTTTCACATATCTATTACCTGTCACATTCATTATGGACAAATAAAAACAACAAAACATGTCATATATGTGTGCTGTCCTGGGGAGTAAACTATGCAACATTAGCTCATCAGGCAGCCATTAGCATTAGTCAATATCAATGGGGCCAGTCGGTAAATTAAACTCTTACCAAAGCTGGTTAGAAGAAGAGCAAAATCTAAATCCAAGCTACTCACTTCACTGGTCATCGTTGGTCTTTAGCTTGCTGTAAACCCTGCCTGAAGCTACTAAGATAAGATAAGATAAATCTTTAATGTCACCGAGGGGCAATTTAGTTTGTAACAGAAGTTGACACAATCCATACCCATCATAAAAATACAGTCACAAAAACAGTCCAACAGTCAAAAGATACACATTTCCATGTGAACATGTTGTGGCAGTAGTGCCTACAGCTCATTTAAAGACCCAACAGCTGATGGAATAAATGACCACAGGTGTTGGTTAGATTTGGCCCTCCTTGAATAAGTAAACCTCCTCCCTGATGGCAGAAGTCTAAACTCTGCATTCAGAGGGTACTGCGGGTCTCCAAGGATGGCCTTTGAGTTCTGAGTGGCCCTTACATGAAAAACACGACCAAGATCATTCAAGTCGGCACCAACAATCTTTCTGCAAAGTTTAACGATATTTCCTAGCCTGTTTTTGTTTACCATGTTGAGATTACCAAACAAACAGATCCTTGCAAAGGTTAAAGATGAGTAAAATATTTTTTAAAGAGATATATCAACATTAAATCCTCTCTGCTTTCTTAAGGAGACCAGTCTCTGATTGCAAATGGCGTCAGTGTTGGCGTCAAAAGTCAGTTTATTATCAAGGATGGTGCCTGAGTATCTATACTGACTCAGTGTCTCCACAGCAACGCCATCATTGAATGTTGGTGCACCAACAGGTTGGCGTGAGCGGAAATAAGTTAACATCTCTTTCGTTTTGGATACGTTGAGATGCGAGTAGGAGTCCTGGCACCATTTAACAGAACTGCCCAGAACTAGACCCTGCCTCGTTCCCCCCAAATAATTGGTCCATTCATCCCAAAACCAGGCACAAGCTTTACAGATTAAAGCTTTGCAAGACAGATCTGCCTGATGACAGACACAGAATCTGGCCAATTCATCAACTTTGCAAGTTTACTAGTTTTCCCTGTCTACACATAAATGCTTTATGCAGTCTCTAAAAATCTTCACCCATTTTCTAAAAGATGCATTTTCAGTGACCTAAAATACTGTTTGCATTAGAGGCCAAATTGCACAGAGAGACCTCCATTTTCAAAAATACCTGCTGACATGTGGACTAGGCCATATCCTGGCCCTTCCTGCAGCCCATAGGTAGTGTAGTAGCTAATAGATGTAAGGAAACTTCAGTTTTATGAATATTGATACCAAACACATAGGTTTCCACCCAATGTCTCTTTGTATACTGGATTATATAAATGGCCAACACTGATCAATTAAGACTTTGTGAGTATGTTAGAGAAGAAATTGACAAAAAAGCAGGAAAAGCATCTTTTAAAGAGCAGTATAACAGAAGGAGTAAAACTACCCAAAGTGCAATAAGTCATTTGTGCTGCTGTAAGTGATGCAGCTGTAGTTCTTGTTGTGTTTTAAAGGCCAATATAATCATATTCTTTGTAGATGATTGTGTATTATCCAAGGTTATGTAAGTAACCTTCTCTTCCATTAAAAGCAGAGATGTTCAAAGATTTAAGGATGAACTGCTGAGAGATGCATCATTGTTATTACGGAGGCTTTAATGAATGATCACTGCACACATCTCAGCCAGCAGCTTGTTAAGACTGATATCTGGAGCCTCCAACAGATTGATGTTGAATGTGAATAGGAAATGGAGTGCGTCTAGCAGTGAGGCCTGTCTCAGAAGAGGCGAGGGGGAAGGGAAGAGGAGTGATTGCATCCCCAGCAGAGTGATGGCATCACTTCTAAAAAGCGCACACGCTCGTGACAAGTAAACTGAAATCATCATTGATGTTATTTATTTTCAAATGTTCCCCGCTTGACAGGCGACATCTTGTTCGGCACGCATCCCAAGGGAGGCCGCGCTGCTCAGCGCTTCTCGGCTCCATCACGCGCAGACAGCCGTTCGGCGCTGACACCAAAGCGGTGGGACTCACTAGAGACTTGCTCTGGAATTTGTCACAATCCTGCACCACACGACGAAAACACAAATGCACTCAGCTCCTTGTTTACACACATCCAGATCTGTCGCAAGGCTTGTCTCACACCTCAGCATCTGCCACGACACTAGAAAACAAGAGATTGTTTGCCCGAAAGGAGAGAGTCCGTTAAAGGTTTGATTTTTAGGTCTTGATAAATGTCAACAAAAGTTTAAGCTTATAAAGGGAGTGGGTTGCAAATGCCAAAGCACTGATTTCCTCTGAATTTTTCAGACATGGAAATCAAGAGTCAAATAATGTGTCTGCAAAAACAAACTTGTGCAACATTTTCCAAAAGCAAATCAAATCGGTATTTTGATTTATCAAGCATACTTCCAGTTCTGACTAATGACCAATGCTAGTCAGAGCTCATTACATCAGTCTCCATTCCATCCCAGTTTTTCCATAGATAATGTGAGGTTTTCTTTGCCAGTTTTCCACTGTTATTGCTCACAGTCATTGTAGTATAACTATACAATTCCATTCTTCTAACATAAGCCTGTCAGTCCTGCCTGTCACAGCATAGCCACACTCAGTCGCTGTGTCTTGTGTGAGTGTTAGCCCATTTGTGTGCCTTTGGTAGCCTGTCCCATCCATTCATGTGAACATGGCCTCATTATCAGTCAGTAGCTGTCTGAGCTCAGGGGAGGCAGTCCAGATGAAGAAGCGAGCATGGCGGTGGGCAGGTAAACCAGCCATGAGCCAACACCAGAGCCCAGATCCCCCCGGCACAGCTCTGCTAAAGGAGTCCATTTGTCAAATGTGCCTCCACCGAGGCCCGCCAGGGAGTACATTACTGGCCGGGGCCCCTGCAGGGATCGGTCCTCTGACTCCCAGCCACACTCACTCACCAGGCCGGCCGCCCAAGGTGCTTCGTACAGTCAGCGGTGACCAGCCCCCAGCCTGCACTCATTCGATTGGCTCATTAATAAAACAGCCCCCACCCGAGAGCAGGGGACATGCTCCAATGCTCTGGACATCGCTCTCTGCAGCTAATGGGCCAGCCGGGAGAAGCCTTTGTCTGCACCCGACTGCCTCACATCCTTCAACATGTCAGACAAGACAATGCAAGGAAGGATGGAGGGCTTTGACTGGGTAAAGCCCAGATCATGTTGTATGTGAGCCCGGGCTGGAGCTCAGTATTCACCGTAGACCTCAATGTGTCTTCAGTCTGGGCGAGCATCTAAGCTTTCCTCCATCAATCCCACTTAGCCTCAGTTGGCCAGACCTCCTCAACTGTTTTTCCTCTCAGAGTGATCATAGACCGCCTTGCATGCATCACCAACATAAAACTATCCGTGCATTTTACAGTGATTCCCACCAACGTCCACCGACCCCTTAACCTCCTACTTCTTTGTTTAGCTCAGACAGTGTGGATTTAGCTGCTTTCTCTTTTTCCTGTTTTCGTGAGTTCAGATAGAAGCTGCTCTGACTCAAAGCTGGGCTCCTGGGGAAAAAAAGAAGTTTGTGTTGCTCTAGGACGTAAATCTAACAAGAGAGGTGGAGATCGAGCACCGAGGCTTATGTATCCCTCAGGGGTCCTACGAAGGCCCTCGCTAAATAAATCGGAATTGAAAATACATATGGAGCTGTAAACTGTTCACATAAAGGAGCACTTGTTCTCCTCCAAGAGAGTATCAGATTTACTGGCTCCACAGTCTGTCAACTGGAATCCACCTTCTGCACATTAACACAAGGAAGACCTGCAAGAAAGACACATGTAGTGTACTTAAAATTTACTGATGGAAATGTTTCTAGACTTGGAGAAGTAGCTTTGTTTTGACAGTCATCTTTAACACTGGGAAGACCATGGCAGTCATTATGACTGTTTTTACATTTGTAATACATTTTAACTTTACCGAGTGAAAAGCTACAATGCTGCTGATCCCTGACCTTTCCTAAAAGTTTCAGTATTCAAATTAAAATGTTGATTGAATGAATTGCAAAAAAAGGCAATGTGATCTCTTCTACCTAGAAAAACCATTTTAGACCGTGTATCAAGTTTGACTCTGGCCGCTTTTCCCCCCTCTCCAGCCCCAGGTTGTGGCCAAGCAATAAATCCTTAGCGCCATAGAAGCCTATAACTTACGCATATGACTGTAAAGAAACATCACAATAACAACTAGAAAAGCACTCAGAGAGCACAGACCTCCACCATTAGCCCTATCTCCCAATAGTGAAGAATCCTTTAAAAACATTGGCAGCGTAATCCACTGATCTGCAAACTGTGAGGCTTAGATCAACCATAGACTTGGACTCACTTGGCGGTGTGGCACTCCCAGTATTTGAGTATGCAGATGAAGGTCTTCAGTTCTTGGTCCTCCTGGCCTTACTGAGGCCTGGACCTTGACTGATTGCCTGAGGCTCCAGCTGGACGTCCTTGTGCAACATCTCCTCTGCACATTATTGGGTGTTGTTGGCAAGACTGTATGTCTAATGCTGACATGCTAAGGAAAGCGGGGATGGGAAGGGTCAGCTGCTAGATACAGGAGGGGCACCTGGTGTCTATTCCTGGGCCTGATCCAGCGCACCGCATACTGGGTGCCCAGGATCTGGTGGGCTGGACTAGACGTCGACAACGGCCAGCTTGGAGGGTACCTTGAGAGATTGGGCATGGGTGTGGTGCAGGCCTGGACGATGGCCATCAGGATGCCAAAGCAGTATAGGACCAAGGTTGACACGGCAATGGCCCCATACTTGACCTGATCCGACAATAACATAATAATAATAATAATAACAATAGTAAAAGAAGATACGCTTTGATGTAATATGTTTCCTTTGCTATTTTGCTTTAGCTTAGCTTTTAACAATTTTATGAATAGTTTGGTGACCTCTCAGTCTTTCTGGTAGGTTTGATATTCTGGCCTCTCTGGTGTTAAAACCTCTGCATGAGATAGTGGTCGACATTTCTGGAACTCTATGGCTTGCTTCCCCTCGGCTCTGAAATGAAATCTCTGGGGGAGCTAAACCTGCTGCTGTTTATAGAGCAATTTACTTACCGCTGTTACCATAGATATCTACTTCCTGTTTGGCTGGGAGAGAGAGAGAGAGTCAGCATGTGGAAAGTGCAAAATTGGGGCCATAATATCTGCAGACACAACTCACGTGGAGAGGTGGCTCTCCTCAATTATTAGCTTAAGGAAACAGCCGAGAAAATCCCCATGTGACTGAAAGCGGCTCTAGTCACTTCCATATGTGACCCCGAGGGCGAGCGGTTGACAGGGCCCTTCCAGGCCGATTAGGCGTCCAGCCCCTGGCTGAGAGGCCTGCCTTGTTGGCAGCTGGGGGCCAGGGGAGCGCAGCCTCTTGAGCTCAATTGGTAAAGATCACAGATGTAGAGGCCCAATGAGGGCAGTCGGTTGCTGGGTCGCCACAGCTCGTGAGGCCCTCCTCTTTGACACTGGGTTTACTGTTACCCTCAGTCCCTTGAAGAGGAAATAACACAGGCGCCAATTAAAGCTTTAAGACGTTAAATAAAAACCCTCTGTTGTTGCCTTTAAAACAGCCCAGTTAATGCTTGTTTGTCTTTACGATGGAACCCCAGTCAGCTGCCATCGCTCTGCTTTCTATTAAAATGGGATCGAGTGGTTTTGTGTTGAGTTTTTTTCCCTTCCCCTTCTGCAATCTTTCCCCTGCTTTCCAGCTTGTGGCTTGATTGCTGTATAAACAACCTTTTTATTGCTGAAATACATACGGTTGGAAGGGAGGAAGTCCAGATTTTTGTAGACTTTTAAGGTAGTAAACAGCTTTCCTGTGTGAACGTCCACAGGCTATAATAACTACACTGTCTGTACTGGTTAAGTGATTTTACCAATCTGAACACATTTAGAGTCTCATGATGAGCCATGAGACATCCTGATGTTCGAAGGTTTTATTTAATGAATGCAGTCATTCCAGTAATTCCAGGAATTTATAGGCTTTTCTCAAATTAAACAGGCTTTGAGCCAGAGGATAGTAAAGCACTAAAGGAGGAAGAGTTAGACACCAGCTGGCACTCTTAAACAAACCCACACACTTGTCCAGCTTTAGATCTTATAATTTTAATGCAGTTCCAGTGATTATGACTCTTTATTAGTTTTTCATAGTCATGTTAGTGATTTATCATTTATAGTAGCAAACATAATTCATGCTTGGCAGCTTTTTTCTCTACGTCACTCTACTTTAATGCACTGCAGAGTGCATGCACTTAGTTTGGGGATTTCTGTGTTATTGAATTAAGATAACCTGTTAAGTGGAGAGTCTAACAGGACAGAGCTGAATTGTCGTTTTCTGCCTATGTGTGAGGGAAAGGAAGTAATAAGCCCAAATAAATTACATTTATTTCATTAACACCAGACACAGAGGAATTCTTTGCCCTAAAATACGGTTGGCTTTCTATGAGCGGTCACTTTTCAGAGCGTGAAATGAAGCTCTATCATGCAGGAAGTTATGATCGACACCCCTGCAGGGAGCCTACAAAGGCTCGATGGAACAAAGGAACAAAAGACCAATATGAAACTGATGTCAAAGGCTCTTGGCTTCGGTCTCTGGAGCTGCATTGGTGTAATTAGCGAGGAAGGCCCTTGCCCTTGCACCGGACTTCTATAACCCCCCCCTTCTCCACTGGGGTCTAGCATGAGGAGGGCCAGGGCAGCTGACTGGTGGGAATGGAAGAAGTGGTCATGAGGGGTACGTCTCGAGGGAAGATGGGGTTAGAAGTCATGGCGGGCCTGTGGCCAGATGAAGGAGGAAACTGTGATGCAAAGAGGCTTTTCTGGCATCATGGCTGAGCTCCCTGAGGTAAAGTGCCTAATCCATATTACATGCACAAAGGCCCTGCAGATTAGCAGACATCTTCATCAAAATGAATTAAAACTTATCAATATGAGAGGGCAGAAGAGTCTAGAGATAAAATGGGCTTTTACCAAGAACTGCTGAGAAGACATTTCCTTTAAGGTTCTTTAAAGGTTAAGATATTCCCGTTGAGAACCTTAACCTCTGATGTGGAAGCCATTAGTTTGGAGGGCAAGGGTCTTGTGGCTAAGAATATGAGATTTAGGGTACTGACACACACAATTATGGGCTAAAATGGAAACCATCTGACTGGTGTTAATGTCTTAACTCGTTTGGGTTGACTCTTTCCACACTGCCTGAGGTTTGATAACAAGGCTAGCTGTAAAATCTGTGTCTAGTCTCAGTGTTACTTTCCAAGCCCTCTCATACAAACTCAATATTGAGTAATAACACAGCCTGAGGCATGGCTTCAGTTGGACTGCACTTTATGGAATAATGAGAAGTGATTGAATAAAGACAATTTTCTGTTGATGTGCTGTAAATGGTTGAAATCTAATTTGAGTAATTTTCTTGCTCTCTTCATCATTAATTTGTCATTAGCTGGATGATTTTCCAGAGGAGTCCTCATGCTTCCAGCATAAAGGGGCTATTCTTCAGTGAAATGCCAAACAAGAGTACAACAAGGGTAGTGTGTGATGAGTGGGATGATGAAAAGAGGGATTCACAGGCTTGATTCATTGGTTGATTGAAGTGAAAAAAAAAGTTCATGGTGTTGTGTCAGACACTCACAGCTTATGAAAAGACCACAATGTTCCAGGCTGGTCTCTTTTAGTCCTAGCATGGACTCCGTCTTTGGCCGTTGGGTAGGTTTTTGGAGCCTCAGTTCACCTGACTGCAATTAGCCGACTTGTGGTTTGTTTGCCTCAAGTTTTCCCACTAGACTGGAGTTTTGCACAGCTATGAAGTTTGCCACCAGTTGAGAGAAGAAAACAGTGTAAACAGCTGGCGTCTAAGTCCATAATCAAATTTTAAAATCTACTGTTGGAAATTTTATTTTGGATGATAATGTGATATTCCTAACTTGATTTAAACTACTTTACTTTCTGTTGATTTGAATTTGGTAAAGGGGATTTTTTTAACCATTTTTCTATTTGATGGAGGCCTGTTTCCTGCCCTGTCTTGGGCTACTATTAGATTACTCAGCCTCTTTCAGTGTTGTTTATACCACATCCAGCAAATAGAAAACGTCATGGATTCTATCATGAGAAAGTCATTGAAACCTTTTCATTGTGCAACAGTCCATTCAAGCAATAATAAGCTGAAAACAACATTCTGTAATCACTTTATGTGACTTGTTAACTTTATCCAACATCCTGGTCTTTGAGCTTCTTTATTAGAAACACTCCTCTTCAAGTCTGAAAAGAGGCCAAGGTTACAGCTATCCAGAGAAAGCTGCAGCGTTTCCTCTTTGTAAGGAAGGAATGGGTTATACACACAGAATGAAGAGCACAATGTTCCTGTTCCACATCCCCTATGAGACAAAACTGTGAATCAATAAAACTGCACAGGGCATAGTTAATCTACCCACCACCATCTTAGCCTCTATTTTGAGCGTGAGGGAAGCCAGCAGCCATTTTGTTTTCCTATTTTCCTGAATGGCTCCTGTGAAAAGCAGCCGTCTGTGCATGGAGTTAATTAAGCCATAGTTTTAGAGCCATAATTGATTAAATCATAGAGTCAAAATAGAAATTGCGGGGCCCCAGCAGCTGTGTCTTACTGAATTAAAACCAGTGGCATCCTCTGCTGGTGAAAGGATATGTTAATAAGGCCTTGAATGCAATCAGATTTTGTTGTTTTTGTCCTTTTTAAGCCTTCATGCTTCTTTTTTTCCCTGGCACTTTTCCTCAAGGGGTCTTATTATACACTTCTGTAACACTAGAGAGTTAGTGTGCGACGCAGTGGGAAGCCAAAAGACCCTCCTCCCCCAGCTCCCTTAAATCTGTCAAAGCATCTGCCTCATCCACCCCGGCAAATCCTTTGACGTGTGGGGCTAAAGAGCAGGCCTTGTATCATTCATGAATGCTGCTGGATTTCCATATCTGACACTATGCTGACTTACTGCTGGGAGCACTTGTGCCCACATTCAATCCGCCACCAAGAAATGTGGCGGCATATGGTGACCGTGGAGACGTTGCACGTGCGCGACTATGCTGCAGCATGCACAATCATGCAGCAAAAAAACAACATTGCACACATAATCATGCAGTTTCTTTTTTTTACAGAAGGATATTCACAATGTTGCACACATACAGTGATATGAAAACCCCCATACCCCTTTCTTCTTTCTTATTTTTTCACATTTTTATCACACTTAAAAGTTTTGGATCATCAAACCAATTCTTATATTACACAAGGATAACCCAAGTAAATATTGAATACAGTTTTTACATGATAATTTAATTTATTAAGGGGATAAAGCCATCCAAACCTGGATGTATATAAAAAAAAAAAGCCTGACATGCTGAATCAAGAAATCACTCATATAGAACCTGTCTGACAAAGCAAAGTGGCTAAAAGAACTCAAAAAGCAACACATCATGGCGCCATCAAAAAAACAAATCAAGATTGAATGAAAACAAAGTCATTGGCATCTATCAGGCTGTAAGGGATTACAAAGCCATTTCTAAGGCTTTGGGACTCCATTGAACCATGATGAGAGCCATTATCCACCAATGGGGAAAGCTTGGAACAGTAGTAAACCTTCCCAGGAGTTTCCTGCCCACCAAAATTACCCCAAGGGTAAATCAATGACTCATCCAGGAGGTCCCAAAAATACCCAGATCATCTTAAGACCAGTAGGCCTCACTTGACTCGGAAAAGGATAGTGTTCATGATTATACAATAAGAAAGAGACTAGGGAAAAATGCATCTATTTGGGGGTTTCCAAGGAAGATAGACAGTGAACCATAGTGAGAGCCATTATCCACAAATGGGGAAAATTCGAACAGCAGGGAACCTTCCCAGGAGTGGCAGGCCAACCAAAATTACTCCTAGAGCACAACAGCGACTCATCAAGGAGGTCACAATAGAACTCAGAATGTCTTAGGACCTGCAGGCTTCATTTGACTCAGTTAAGGTCAGTGTTCATGATTCAACTAAAGTAGGAGACTGGGGAAAAAGGCATCAGTGGGAGAATTCCAAGGCAAAAACCAATGATCTATGATGACAGCCATTACCCAGCAATGGGGAAAACTTGGAAAAGTGGTAAACCTTCCCAGGACTGGCCTGCTTACTAAAATTACCTCAAAGGGCAAATCAATGACTCATCCAGGAGGTCCCAAAAGTACCCAGAACATCTAAAGACCTGTAGGCCTCACTTGACCAAAGGATAGTGTTCATGATTTAACAATAAGAAAGAGGCTGGGCAAACATGGCATCCATGGGAGAGTTCTGAGGCCAAAGCCACTGCTGACCAAAAGGAACACGAAGCTTTGTCTCACATTTGCCTAAAAAACGTAAGAAATTGTAGGACTGATGAGACAAAAGATGAACTCTTTGGAAGGTGTGAATCTCTGTTTCTCCAATGTGGCTGAATTTAAACAATTCTGCACAGAACAGTGGGTCAAAATTCCTCCACAGTGTTGAGAAAGACTCATTGCTAGTTATTGTTAATGATTGCTTGCAGTTTTTTTTTGCCAGCAGAGGCACATTAGGTCAAGGTGCAAATACTTTTTCACATCAGGCCAGGTAGGTTTGGATGGTTTTCTCCCCTAAATTAAAGAAATCATCATTTAAAAGTGCATTTGGCATTTTCTCAGGGTACCTTTGTCTGATATCAAAATAAGTTTGATGATCTGAAACATTAAAATGTGACAAATATGCAATAAAATCAGAAAAAGGGTGCAAATACTTTTATCACTGCACTGTAGAATCAAAAAGTGGATATTGCAATGTGTGTAGAATCTAAAGAGGGATTTTAGCAGTATGTTTTGTCTATCTTCTGTGCTTCCCTTCATTTTATCCATGCTTTCTTTCCCCCACTCTCTGTGCTCTTTTCCCTGGCTGACCCTCTCTCTGCAGTGCTATAGTGCAGGGAGGTAATGATGAGAAATGGAGTTATAATGCCAGTTGTTAAACCTCGGGCCGCACAACAAATGTGCTTCAGAGACCTTGCATTTGTCTCTGAATGGATTAGGTCTTTGCTCGGGTAACCCTATATTTAATCTCACTCCAGTCTCTGCCGGCGTCTCTGTGTTTCTCATGGTAACAAATATTCTGTCGTTTTCTCCTCCTTACGTCTTTAACCATTGTTGCACCCACACTTCTGCAGTCTTTGTTTGCCCTCTTGTTTTCTAATAAAAGAGGAATACAGATTCAAAGTCTTATCTTTGTATCTGTTTTTCTTGCCCCGAGTATCAGACATGCATTAAAATCAGCGTGTCTGACAGTGCAGGCTGTTCTTAGCAACAACTTGGTGCCACTGCTCACCTCCCTCTGCGTTATTGCCTTTTTAAAGTCTGCTGTTGGCTCAGAAATTATCTGTTTTCCACAACAGCACAGTGTCTACTTATTAGATATTTTCTGCACACTTCAATGTGGTCAAGAGTTTTTAATATTCTGCGCTGAGAGGTCAGGCAATCTAGTCTTTCTTCTTTCCTTTTATTAGAACTTTGTGCGGCTGTAATTCAGTGCTTTTTTCTGTGGCTGTTTGGCAATCAGATTCACTTACAGCCCCCAGTGTTGCCTTTAAACTTTTAGTTTTGTATCTGACAGCAGCAACCTTTGACCATCTGATCAGCAGTTGTGGCAAAGCCCTCCAAAGTGCCACAGATTAAATGGTTATTATTCTCAGAGAGCAAGAGAAGTCATAGAATGTTAATAAAGTGCTACCAGTCTGTATTGAATTATCAATGTGCATGAAAAATTCATATCCAAACGTCTTTCACGCTTACAGAGTCGGAGCACAATTCACTTTTATCTTGTTAAAGGGCTGGAAATTTTATTACAAGGGAAAATAACACTACTTGTTTCTCGGTTTGCATTTCAGAACCTAAGCAGCGGGTTGCACAGGAGAGAGCTCGGAGTGTTTTTAAGCATAATATGGTGCCATTTTGTTGTCTCGTATGTATAACTTTTGGAGGAAGTGACATGGCCGTCCTCTAAGAATGCAGCCCTGCAGTGAGGCGTATCACAGGCTGTTATTGCAGGCACACTGCTAAGTGCCCATAAATTACTTGCTAATCTCACTTCTCCAATTTCCATCTTTTTTTCCTAGTGTAAATTATACCCTGGTGGAGACAAATCAGCGACAAGACCACACAGGGCTGCGCCTTCTGTTTCCATGTTTTGTAGACAAGAGCAGCAAAGTGTAGTTTTTGCTTCTGTCAATCTTCCAAACAGCTCAGGAGGACAGAAAATGAAAGCTGTGGGTCCATAAACAATCATGTATCAAATGCAGGATCTAGTTTGCACATTTTCTCCTGCCAGCACTGCGAAGACGATAAAGAATGTCAAGGTGACATGTGCATGCTTTTGGAGAGAGAATAAAGACGGCAATGTCCTTGCTGATTCTATCAGTGGGAGCCATTCTTTACCTTGTTCATTGAAAGAGGAGGGAGTGGGGGAGGAAGGCCATGAGAGGGTGGGGGCACACTAGAATAAAAGCCAGAGAGAGCATAACATCCCTCCCAGAAATGCTACTCTAACACAACGCTCTTATCAGCCTCCAACTGCTTTTCCTCCCTGATCGATCTGTGGTGTTGGGCGATGCAAATGGCTGCAGCTAGCCCTGGGTATTCCACCATCAATGGAGAGTAATTATCTTCGGCAACAACCAATATTGGATTGTTAAGCCTGAGGATAAGGTAGCCGGCATAGCCTTCAAACAGTCACTCACCTCTGTGGGCTTGAAGGCTGATGGATGGATCAGCTGGGACTCGCTGCTAGAGGGGCTCCTGAGGCAAACTAGCAGAGTTACCAGCTCTCATCTCTCTCTGCCCTAGCAGCACAGCCCTTTGAATCCCAGAGAAAATTCATTTTTAATGTGCCTGGCGGAGGGCGCTTTTTGTTCTACATCGCCTCGATCAATCAGGACGACTTTTCATGTCGAACAGGAACCTCCAGAAACATTTGCCACGAGGGCTTGATGAGCAAAACTTTCAAGATGGTTTAAAACGAGCTGCCTGACGAGCTTTTTTACAGGCAGTGGAATCAGAAATATGATTTCAAAGAACTGAACGCTGCACATCAGTGAAAATCCACTACCACTACCAGATTTAATGTCTGTATATGAGCCTGTAAAGTGCTTTGTGTCTGTATCTTAGTCACTTGTACACCTGCAGACCTCCTTTATTACTGTAAAGTCCTTTACTTTTAGTTGGGTCTCCTGAGAGTCCTTCAAAGTGTCTGACATCCTCTGGCCTCTGTTCTCAGTACTACTTGTATCCTGGAGTGCGTCAGCGCTCCAAATGGATGACCTAGAAATGTTGTCCGTATTGAAAGATGGGAGTCATTGAATAAGGTGCTCATTCTCACATAGTTGGTCTCTGCTACTCGAGCCCCCATAATGAATAAATCATGGATTCTGCAAGGCACTCTCCAGAAAGAAATTACAATATACAGCTGCAGAAATAAAATGGAATAAAACATGACTGTGTTCCATTTTGGTGGTGACAGCCTATGTTGTTCCTCTCCGCCATCATTACTGGTAATGGCGAGGACTCAAAGGAAGCGTAGCTTGGCTTCAAATTTGGATGGTAGGCTCCTAGCTTGAGTTAGAGGAACTTCTAAGTGCTGCTGTTTAATTCCACTGTAACCTAATTAGCTAAGCCTGTAAAAGTTATATCATATAAGGTATTTTTAATCAGTCAGTGCTCCACACTTGAGTCTAAAACCCTACAACCAGAAAAAGATACAGTTAATGAAACATTTCAGCTCTACTAAAGGCATGTGCTATATTCAGTCTTCCTTTAATTTTAAATCAGTTACTGAGCATATTTATATTTTGTCTGCCAATGCCTCCAGGCTTTGATATCTTCCACTTTAAATGAAAGATTGCTTATTGCTTTAAGTAAAGTCTCAATCCACCAGAAATATTTGGCTAATAGCTTCACATTAATCTTGCTATTTGTGCTCAGCATCAACACTTTCTGTCAGCATCAAATCCTGAATCAACATGTTTCTGTCTGCACTCCTTCCTTCTCTCTTTACATCACAGCTATTACAGTACTTGAACCTATTTTAGGAGGCTGTTGAGGAGAGGGGGTTGTATGCCAGATGCTATTTCCACAAGGCAGATATTTGGACCAGGCCTCTAGATCCACTCAGTCAGCGCTGGCTTACCTGAGATTAACTGTTCTCATGGCCGAGGCTGGCAGCGTTGGCGGCCCACCGGTGAATGGATGTGAAGCCGAAAAGCTGACTGTTAGAGCGCTGAAGAACAGAAAATACATCCAGCCTTCCTCTCCGAGGTGATGTAGTGGTTCCATACCTACCTTGGGAACTATATGTGTCTGTGCTAGCTTAAGACTGAATCCTGCTAGAGCTCCTCTCATGAGTCCATCTGAACTGTCTCGAAAATATTGAAGGAATCGTGTCCTGCAGTATTGTCAGTACTGTGACAAATACACAAATACGGGTGCCCCCCTCCCCCCTTCTGGTCTGTTAAAATGGAGAACTATTAAGTGCCAGCCTTCAGTCGTGTAAAATCAGACGTCAATACAGAAGTACACAAATGTGCAGCTCTTTGAGTGTCTACTTAAGGCTGGGTGCAAAATCAAACCAACAGAATAATAGAGACAGACATAATGGAAGGATCACACACACAGAATGAAATTAATCAGACAGACAGAATGGTATTAATTAAACAGAATGGAATGATAATTACAGACAGAATGGAATGAGCCAACAGACAGAATGGAAGGATACAGACAGAATAGAATGACAGAGACAAGCATACAAGATGGAATGAATGCGATGGACAGAATGGAATGAGACAGAGACAGACAGAATGTAATGACTCAGACAGACAAATTGAATGAACCAGATGGACAGAATGGAATTAGTCAGACTGACAGAATGAAATGACAGAGATGTACAGAATGGAATAAACCAGGTGGGCAGAATGGAAGGAACTAGTCAGACAGAATGGAAAGAACTAGACAGAATGAATGAAATGAGAGAGACAGAGAATGAAATGAATCAGACAGACATAGTGGACTGAACCAAAGAGAGAGAGAATGGAATGAACCAGACAGACAGAATTAAATTTGTCAGGCAGAAAGAATGGAAAGAATTAGAAGGGTAGAAATGAATGACAGAAAGCTAGAATAGAATGAACCAGACAGACAGAATGGATTGTGTCAGACAGACAGCATGTATTGAAAAAGAAAGAATGGAATGAATCAGGAAGATGGAATGAAAGTACCAGAGAGAGAGAGAGAATGGAATGAACAAGACTGACAAAATGGAATGAATCTGACAGACAGAATGGAATCAGACAGACCGAAAGGAGAGAGTCCAACAAACAGAATGTAATGAATCCAGCTGACATAATGCAATGAACCAGACAGACAGAATGGAATGAACCAGACAGATAGAATGGAATGAACCTGACAGAAAGAATGGAATCAGACAAAATGTAGTAAGTCTAACAAACAGAATGGAATGAGTCCAGCTGACAGAATGCAATGAACCAGACAGACAGAATGAAATTAACCAGGCAGACAGAAGGGAATTAATCAGGCAAACAGAATGTATTGAAAGAGAAAGAATGGAATAAATCAGGAAGATGGAATAAAATGAACCAGAGAAAGAGAGAATGGAATGAACCAGACAGATAAAATGGAATGAACCTGACAGAAAGAATGGAATCAGACAGAATGTAGTAAGTCTAACAAACAGAATGGAATGAGTCCAGCTGACAGAATGGAATGAACCAGACAGACAAAATGGAATGAACCTGACAGACTGTTTTCAAAGCCTCAGTTGTTGTGAGGGGTGAACTCTGGTTCACTGGTAAGTATGAAACTTTAAGAACCATCAAAATTTATGTTTTCCCTGTTTCTTTTTTCATTTTAAAGGTAAAGACGACCTAATGTTCTTTCATATAGCAGCAGGACACCAATTTAAAAATATTGCCAAAGTACTCAGACTCAGTGTAACCCTGAGGGGTGATTATTATTTTATGGCTCAAGCGTTGTTTGTTTCCTTCCCAAGTGTCCCTAAAGCCAGTTTCCCATGATGCCCTGCTGGTCCCACATCTGCTTTTCAGTCCCATATGTCTTCCAGGAATGTTTCCCAGGTTTAGCGTCATGCATGTTCTCCATTTTTGGTCACTGGTTCTTTACAGCTGCTTTCGGTAAGCTGTTATTTCCTTAGATAAACAAAATCACAGCCAATTGTACCACTGACCAATTTAGTGGCGTCTACGTTTTCCCCGTTGAGTTCCAAATGCTCCTGCGCCTTTAAGTCTGACCTGTGTTTGTCTGAGGGCTGGTGGGTTCATGTTTTTTGTATGTGTAATGCCCTGTGTTTTTAAGGAAGTCTGTGTGCTCGGGGATGACCCTTAATCACAGTCAGCTGGGAAATAATTACAAGTCTTACATTCCTGACACAAACCCGCAGAGTAGACCATAACTCTTATTGTTGTTGGATGTAAGACAGTGCCTTACCTAAGGGCAAAATGTGTACATGCCCATTTTGGGTTTGGTACCACACTGCATTATTTATCCTAGCACAATATTGTATTTATCATTCTTCATGAAAAAGGCTTTGTTTCCCATCACAGAGCCGCTGTTCTCTCAGGGGTATCTGTGGAGTGTAACACAGCATGGCAGAAAGTAAACACCAATCTTCTACTTGTCTCCAGAAAACTCCACGGGGAGGTGGAGTTGTAAAGGAGCCCCTTACTCTGCCCTGGCATTTTGCAAGCATAAGCCTCTTTCAACCTGACTTCAATCATGGCTAAGTTAAGCGGGTCATAAGAGTGAACAGGATAACCACAGGGCTAACTTTGTAGGAGACGTCAAAGCTCTATCCTCCTCCTCTTTGGCCTCTTTGAGTTCTCCTCTAAAGTACGTTTTAAGAATAACATCTTCACCGTGGAAAGGGAGCAGATGGATCGCCTCTCTCGGTCAGGACTGATGCCAATCCATACTCCCCGGGCTACTCGGAGTTTAAGGGAATCCTCGCAGACCGGAGGGGTCGGTCGGAGGGGGGGGGTGGTGTTAGATGTTTTTGATTTTTTGTTCATGTTACATCCTTTTAAGCAGAATACACATCAATCCATCCAGTCAGTAATAATATTCATGATTTAATATCTCTTAAAAATGAACAAGAATAAATGTTCAAGTTTGCATTTTTCATTTCCTATGAAGTACTCAGTCCTGATGCATTCAGGGCAGGGGCATTTAGCCAGAGGTGGAAGAAGTACAAGACTATCATACTCAAGTAGAAGTTAAGTAGGAGTTAAAGTACTGGTCTATAAATCTACAGAAGTAAAAGTAAAAAGCACACCATTCAAAGTTTACTCGAAGTACAAGAGCTTCTTCTGTACACTAAAATATGACAATCCCTCAACTACTCAGTTCTTTCCTCTTCTTTTCATTTTTACTCTCTTCCCTCATTTCCAGAGGGAGGCGGAGCCTTCAGGTGGGGGTTGAGTGCAAGCCCAAGTGAGGACACCTCACCTCAAGTTCTGCCTCCCCATACTCCAGTGCTTCATTCCCTTTCTCTTCCAACTTTTCTTATTTTATCATGTGTGCTTTTTTGCAGTTATACAGTATGTGTAATCTTGGTGCTAGGAATAGTTGTCTGTTTTGGAGTTGCAGTTATGAGTCGTGCTAGGATAGGAAGTATCAGTATTGCTACTGCCTGGAGCTCACATGTACCGAGCATGGATCTGTTGAAGGTGGCTCTGCTGTTTAAGCTGTGATGGCCATGTGGCAAGGTAAGGAAGATGTATAATGTATCCATGTTGAACGTTCTCCTTGTTGTCTTTAAACCATTTCTGTGTAGCTGTGTTGGATTTTCCTGTATTTTGCTGCATTCACTTTATACCTCACAAGCCATCCAGGGCCGGCGGCCGTGAAGCATCCCCACAGCATGATGCTGCCTCCGCTGTGCTTCACAGTGGGGATGGTGTGCTTGTGGTGATGCACAGCGTTTGGTGTCCAGCAAACATAGCATCAGTTTGTGGGAAATTCATGATCTTGGCAGATTTACACATTTGCCATATTCCTTCCATTTTTGATGATGAATTTAACTGAACTCTGGGGGATGTTCTGTGCCTTTGAAATGTTTTTGCATCCATCCCCTGACATATAAATTTCAATAACCTTTTCTCTGAGTTGCTTGGAGTGTTCTTTTGTCTTCATGGTGCAATGGTAGTCAGGAATATTGACTAAGCAGTGACTGGACCTTCCAGACACAGGTGCCTTTATTCTGCAATCACTTGAGACACACTCACTGCCCTCTGGTGATCCCTGTTTCACTAATTGTGAGACTACCAGCAACAATTGTCTGGACCTCTGTTTAATTAGGCCAGTCACTTTAAAGGGGGTAAATAATTACGCAATCACTTATTTTACACTACATATCTTTTATTTTATTGACATTAATTTGTAGAAAATCTGTTTTCACTTTAACATTGAAGACGATTTTTGTAACTTTTTGGTAAAAAAAAGCCAAATTATATTGATCATGATTGATTTTTAAAATTAATAATATAGTAAAACATCCAAGAGACTAAACGGCATAGGCACTGTAGGCGATTCAGAGCCTTAAAATTTAAATTTAAATTTAAAATCTGACAAATTTTGCTGATACTTTAATTTCACTTAAATTTAATTGCTTTAATAATCAATGGAAGAAAACTCAGTAGTCTATGATGCACAATACAACTTATTTTGTGAGATATTTATTTCAAGCTCTTTAATTTACCAGACCTGTTAATTATTGGTAAGAGGACTCATAACTTAGAGCAGAAAAAGTATTAATATTTCACCATGTGACAAGCCCTAGGTTGAAAACTTGAACCTAATGTGGTTAAAATGACTCATTAATAAGCAGAGGTAAGGTTCAGCAGTAGGAGAATACTTTTTGTTTTTTATGAAGTATGTGGTTTAAAAGGAGGACTGCACACTTGCAAAGAACTCTGCATGTCACTCTTTAATGAGGGGCTGAGTAGACCTAAAAGTCTGATCCTTATGCCAACATACTGCTGTACTACATCTATCTTACATTACATAGATAAATGCAGCTTGGCAATAAAGTAAGCAATACAAAAAAGGCTTATCTAATACAATCCACTCAAAATGGGGCTGTATGCTGTATAAATTCTCCTGTATGTACAAATCAATCTTGAACAAAGGATTAAATATACAGCAAAATATATCATTCCATTCTGTTTGATTAATACCATTCTGTCTGTCTGAGAAAATATATAAGAAGAAAGAGGAGGGGGTAAAAGGCTGGGAAAATCTGGGGTTCATTATTGGAAATAATGTTAACAAATCAGATCAAGCCCTCGTACATTGATTGCTCTGGTCTCGTCCTGTCCTCATTTTCAACAGCTGCTGCCACACTCTCTCCCTCTCTCTCTCTTACACACACACACACACACACACACCCTGGCTGACGCGCAGCGCAGCCCAGTCTCTCTCTCTGTTGCGCACGGAGAGCAGGTCGGAGAGGAGCGGAGCGCACTGCGTTTTTCTGGACTTCTCGTCTCGTCAAACGCGCCGGAATCTTGTGGATAAATGTCTAACGATCCCTCTTCTTTACAAGAAAACACCTGCACCGCTCTTGGATTTCTATTTGGCCGCGTTTTCTGCTTGAGATCGACAAATACTTTGGGGGAATCTATTGTGGACGATCTGTCAGCGCTGCTTTCACTATCCGGCTTGGAATCGTACGAGCGGTAACAAAGATCCTCTGTTTCTTCTCCAGGAGTCTGAATGTTTGCCTCCAGAACTTTAGTGAAGTAAAACAAACTGAATATTCATTCTATTTCCTCAAGGTCTCGCCGCCTTTTCTTTCTAGAGACGGAGGAAAATCTCCGTCTCTTGTTCCGACTGGTGAATTCCGTGTTGAGAGATTTTTCATCGTTTAACCGTTGAACAATCTCTTTTCTGTCCCTAAACTGGATTAATCTCCTAAAATGCTTCTTCAAATATCTCCATGAATGCGTCTTCAGGTCTGGGTGATTTGGATATCCTCCGCGACCGAGCTCAGCGCCTTTGGACTCGGTAGGTTTCCTGAAACCTCTCCGATGCATTTGTGTTGTTCTTTGGTTTTCAGGTGAAATCTCTGCTAGCGATGGGTTCCTAAAAATATTCTGGGCATTTTTCGTCGAAATGAGTCACGCTTGTGTTCACGTTAAGCTGTTCAGTGTTTGGATTTTCTTCTCATAGCCCGTCTCCGCCGGTGGCAGGCGCATTTTCCTTTCCAGCGAAGCGCCCCGCACGTATTGCGAGCAGGGGGGCTTGAATTACATCCAAACTTTATTCTTTTTATTTAATTATGTCACATTTGCAAAGCTTTAACAATTATGTGAAGACTTCTTAACAAGATGCTTGATAGAAAATGATGTTACGTAAATACTGGCGCGTTGTGGCGCATTTATAAATAAATATCTCCTTAAAATATGATCAATATTAATACATTTTTTCTGCACTGTGGTGATCAATCCGCGTATGTGGTAAAAATCAATGTCACTTACATTTTAATTTACAATTATGCTGTTTAAAACAACATCACTGCTTTGCTATAATCCATATTTTACGCATAAACCCTGAGCTCCTTTGTAGGTCGTCGTCTATAAATTATCCCACACTCTTGCTGCTAATCCAGCACGCAGGACATTAACACAATATGCCAGGGTCCCGTGTCTGACTTACACAACCACGAGAGGAGCTCTTTAATTAGGTTTTCTTCCCCCATCGCGCCCAACAATCTCAGCCATCAAGGTCAGCATGTATCACATGTCGCCTGTTAATATTAGAGCAACACTTCGGCCTCTTTTCACACGAGTCCGTCCCTGTGTCAGCACTCCCCAAGAAATCAAAGTGTAAGCTATTATTGTTTCAGTCAGTGCTTTTAAGAACTTTAACATCCCATAATAATCCTATAGGGGCTTAGACACGCGTCCCAATTGTGAGCTTATAGTGATTTGTCCTACTTTACCGTCTCCATGGGTTTTACTTGAATATTTCCATAGGGAAGTCAAAATGTTATGACACTATTATCCCTTAATCTGATGTATTTTTATCTCTGTCACACTGCAGTGTGTAGGTAACGGCAAGCATGCAAATGTGCAAAAAAAAAAAAAAACAAAAGATATGCATTTCCATCACTGGTACTTTTTGTAACATATGCATGTAATTTATAAAAAGCTGCATGGTTTAAAGCTGAAGCTGCTTGTTGGGTGTGAAAGTCATCATTGAAACAGCACAGAGAAAAAAATGTACAGCATGTTTTTGTTTTATTTATGGTCCTTCATTGAAAAAATGAGGTCTTCTAGATGCATGTTCCTGCAGTGACTTCATTGAATAATTTGTGGAATTTGTTATATTTAATTTATAGAAATGAAATATTAATTCATTCAGAGATGGATGCAAAATTGACTTACTTCTGAGTGGGAAATATGTCAGCGTTATGTTCTGATTTATTCCGGTTTCTTTTATATAAATCTCCAAAAACGTCTCTTTCAACAACGTGTACAGATTGTTTTAGTTTCCTTCACGTCTCCAGGCTTTTACTCTGCTGCGGCTCCACCTCACCGTGTTAGAAATTTTATTTTGTGCAAAAGCATCTGTGCAACTTACACAGTCAATATAGAAGTCCGTATAAATATTCCCACTCCATTATGTCTTTATTGTTGCCTGTTAGCTCTGCATGTCTTTGGGTTGCAAAGTATATGACACTGCAGTAACAATCACTCTTTAACCTGATATTTCCACCACCTACATATTAAAATATGTATCTTTCTCTGCTCCCCAGCACCTATCTGTAATCTACTGCAGATGGGGCTCTGGAATTAGCTTGCAAAAACCTCTCTTATTCCTATCTTCAAAAGCCCATTTATCTCTAGCGGAAAGCTGATAAGAGACAGGCCTGCTTGGCAAATGTGATAAGAGGGTGAAAAATCCTCCAGCTATTTGTAATGTAAGAGTTCAGGCAGATCACAGCTGGGGAAGACATGACAAACCCAGCATCATGAGACTAATGCCTTGTGCCCCCTGAAGCCTGGATAGGAGATAGAGGAAGAAATGGAGATTTATTCTGGGTCTGTGCATGAACTCTGTGAAAAATGAGCTAAAGAGACGTTCAAGAAAATAGCCAAGCATTTGGATGCAACGCCATGTTCTCAGTTGTGACTAAAACGTCAGAATATTATCCGTCTGTATTGTAAAGTAACGCCTCAGCCTGCTAAGCTATTTTAAACAGAGTGTTGGAGAGCTCTGAATATGCAGCGATCTGTGAATAACATGGGGGAAAATAAGAATCAGTGGAATATGTTGTTGATGCATTTAAGGTTAAGGCTGTGCTCAGGGAGGAACGTGTTCTGAAAGTATTGTAAATCTCAACTGGAACCTGTCAAAAATGTGCAGCTAATCTAAATTGGCTTATACTCTGAGATGTAAGCTGCCCTCTGCAAAACGCTCCAAGAATTATGGAAGTGGGTTTTACTGTTGCATTCCAAAACATCTTACCCAACCTTCTGTACACAAGTGAAGTCCAGCAGCACTTGAAGAGTACACCGTGATTTCCTGTTCCCTCTTTTCTGATTTACTGGACAGTGAGCAGGTTCATCTCTGGTCCTTGACTTTAGCCGCTCCACTGCATTAAATCTGATGGATGTTTCCCTGGTGTTGAATGATTTCTGTGCACACAGACACAGCCTTACCCATGGTGCATGTTACATCAAGCATTAATTTGTTGCTTCACATTAAAACTAGAAGGATACATGGACTGTTTTTATTATATATGGCTCTTCAAAAATATTCACTGTCAGCAAAGCAAGTAGTTCTCTCATTCACAGACTTATAGGCCACAGGAGATGCAGATTGTTCCGAGGACATGTCATTACTGTATAACAGATGACACACAGCATGTGATGTTATTCATACTTCAAGGACGCTCCCCGAGCTCCTACACTTGTGGGTCCACAGTGGGAGATGCAGAATTTATGCTCGTCCCCGTGGCACTTGGATCTACATCTTAATCCTGACAAGGGACTCGCCATAAAACACTCTCTCTACACCAAAAGCGGAGGCAGAACAGAAGAGGAAGCCGCTGTGGAGGGAAGCTTTGGCAGGCTTGTCTTTTAATGCACACTGCAGAGATGTCTCTGTTTTTAACATTTAAGTTATAAATAACGCAAAGGGCCGCACAAGGCCAGTGGCTGTAAAGGGACAGGGAGGTGTTGTCAAAACAAAATACATTTTTTCTCCCTCTTTTATTGCACGGCAGAGCTGGCTGTGTTATTAACTGCGCCGGACAGCGGGGGATTTATGTGCAGGTCCAAATGGAAGTGACCAGTGACCTTTCCTGTGGTGTTAGCCAGTTTTCAAACTGCCAGACAATGGACTGCTTTGACAATGAGCCACGGCTCTTTGTCCCTCATCTCTTCTTATGTGATGTTATTTCCTAAATGTGGGCATCTGCTCACTGAGAGACCTGGGGCTTTTGTCTCTGCTCATGTTTTTTTCTCCTTTTTTAAAACCTTTTTTTCTCTCTCTCTCAGCTCAAAATGTCAACTGTGAGCTGCACAAAGCAGCCATCCAAGGTCTTTTGAATAGCTCCAGGTACTACTGAAGTCATATGTCAGCCAGTCACTCAGTCAGTGGGTAATGTGTGTTTCATGCTCCTGGCTGAATGTCGTGAGCTCTTTGCATTGGCTGCTGAGCAACACGGTGCCTGAGAGGCAGGGTGTAGGTGGAGGGGGTCACAGCACAAGGCCACAGCGCCGTTTCAGGCATTCTGCTATGGTGTCCTTATTGTTGTTTTCTTTGTCCACAAAGAAGTCTTCACTTCAAACAGCATACATATTTCAAAAGAGCTCCTTTTTCCTTCTGCAATTAGCCGTTGACAGCAGCCATAGTGCAGCTCATGATCTGAGAGAAGAAAGAGAGACAAACTAGAGGTCCTTTGATTCTCGGCTAGTGAGCATCTCCTGCTCTCAGCCTGCTCATTGGGACCCATCTCAAGGAGAGGTGGAGACACTCAAGTGAATTCCCCCTCTTTTGAAGCCGCCGACCTCGGTCAACCTGCAATTCTGGCAGCTGGCCAGCTCTTCGCCTTCCCCTCATCTCTCTTTTTCCCCTCACCATTTCCAAATAGTGCTTCCCCGAGAGCAGGTCGTGTCTTTTGTTACCTTTATGAGGCGTAATTAAATGTGCACGGCGTGGCACAGTGTTTGAGAAGGAACCCCAGGCGTGCCATTAGCCAGATGTGGCTGCTCAATCCTTAATGATAGAGGAACAGAGGCGGAGAAGACGAGCCCAGGAGTCCTTCATCACGCCATCCCGAGGTGTCGTGTGGGCCTAATTGCCCCATCGTTTTGTTCACCGTACGGGCCCCCATGACACCCAGCCTCATGCATTCATTATGTGGTCTCCTAGTGCCACTTCAGGCTGTGGTGTTCATGTATAACCGGAGGTGGGTGGTACACTGCAGCTAGGCTTTTAGCCAGCAAGTATGATTCATGAGGGGAGTTCTTAACACCTTTGTTTTGAACATTGCATGCAAGAAGTGGGGTGATGTGCTGTATAATGCAGCGCATTATCAGTTAACAGCATCTGACAGGATGGTTTCATCATCATGTAGTATCATCATGTAAGAGAAGAGGGGAATATGAAGATATCACACTATTATTTCTGTTTTTTGCCTTTAATAGATGCTCTGAGGTCTGTCAGTCCAGGCTCTAACAGTTGAGAATTGTTGAGCATGTCCTTGAATGAGGGGCCAACCATGACAGTTAAGAAGCCACTTTTCTAGAAAACAACCTGCTTGTCTGTCTCCGCCTGGGGGCTTTGGGAGTACTAAGGGATCAGACTGACAAACGCTGACTGATCGGCTCACATTCACACAGCGTTTCCTTCCAGCCTTGCCTGGGATCTTACCATTGAGAGTTCTCATATTTCTTCCTAAGCCCTTTCACTCGCAGTGTATTAAAGCCCCTCCACTCCTCTCCTTCGTCTTTTAATCCAGCCCGCGTGCTTTTCCCCCTTAGTAAGCAGATTTGAGTTGGGAGCTTTAATTAGATGCATCTTCTCCGGGATGCGGATGTGTCGGGTGGTCCGTGCACAGCCTGGGGAGCGTTGGGTGGAAATGGGCCTACATGCCAAACATACGGCACCCTCGCTGAAAAGCAGGCCCCTTCGTTAGTGAGGAACTGACGAGCTGCCGCTCACATTTGGGTAATTAACACCGCCACAGATTGTGGAACAGCTGTGCAATTTAGCACTGTGGCAACACCAGCGAGTCAAGAGAGTCTCTGCAAACAGAGGACGGCTATGAAGCAGATTCACAGAGCACCTCACTCAGGCCTCATCCAAACTCTCTCCAGTGGCCAAACACAACCACTATCCTTGGCCTCTTCACAGAACAGCACATGGTGTTAAAATCACATTATTTAGGGGATTTTTAGATGAAAAATATGAATGTAAACCACATAAAACTATCATTACTTTACAGACACAAAATGTTTTGACTGTCAGTTTCAGCACCTTTGCCATGGCAGCTCACTCATTCATGCCACTGTCTAATTCTTATTTCTATACGTAATTCACAGTCATCTTTCCAGGCTAGTCATCATCCTTGTCTGCAGTTGTGGTGCATAGACAGACCATGTTTGAAAGGCCTGTGCACTTTCCCTTCATGTAATTTAAGTTTTCTTTCATCTCTCTTTTCTTGGCAGGGCCTGACTTGCCCCCACAAACCAAATTATATATAAGAAGTAATTAAAGCACCCTGGTCTCGTTTTTGTTTCTTTTTGATTATAGTTAATGCGTACCATTCCGTCCTCCACTTTTATTTGCCTTGTTTTTTATTCCCACTGATCCGCAACATCTGGTTTTGGGTTTAACCATCGGGGGAGTGGTGAGAGTGCAGGGAAAAACGCTGGTACACATGCAGCTTAAGCTCAAGTCTTTCTCTGCTGGCTTCTACCTGATTATTAGTTAAAGAAAAGCACAAACATCCTGGGATTTTTGGCTTTCTGTCAAGTTGTGAGCATTTGATTGCCCACAGATAGCCTTTTGCAAAGCAAAGACGTCAACATGCACGTCTTTTTAAGGATGGTTTGCTTTTGTTTTATATCAGATAATGTGACTGTAGCAAAAAGGCAATATGAAGCTGTGTAGTGTGAGGCCTGAGCCCTGCTGCCTCTCCTCTCTCCCTCCTCTCTCTGCCCTATCAAGTGTCAGTGACAGTGACATGCCCAGGGCTGTCAGCAGGCCATGTCCTGGCTCTGTGCTCCGTCAGAGAGCGAATGGAGAGAGCCCAGGGAACTTGTTAAATTTCTGCTAAGCTAGGCTATGCTGACTTTGACAAGAGACATTTCCTTCCAATCTCCTCAGGTCCTCTGCCGCCATCATCAACCACAACTCAGTGAGTGAACAGGGCAACGGAGACGATGCAACGATAATAATGTGAAAAATGTCTATCTGCAGTAATGCCAGGTGAAGGCGAACGGACAGGCAGGCAGCCAGCCTCAGCAATGTATCCTGGGAGCCTGGGCCAAGCCCCAGCGGGGCTGTCATTTATTTATCTATCCGCAGCGTCTTGAGAGGTGAGGAGAGGAGAGATGACAGAGGCTGTGCTCTACCGGGGGGGGCAAGCCGCCTCTTGAGGGATAGGAAATATAATTGGGTTGCTCTCACTCTCAGCTGTGGCACCAATCAGACATTTCTCCCTCCTTCCCTTACCCACCCCTGTTGCTTGCAGACATAGCTGAGGAGATGAGGAAGAGCTGGCCTTTCAGGCCCTGAGCAGGGACAACCCCAAACAAGACTTGTCACATGTGCTTACAGTGGCATTTATTTGATCGGAGGAGGTTTTTCTTGCTTTTCTCCCCTCAGCCGTTCTCTCTGCTTCTTGCACTGCCTCTCTGTTTGGCCTGAGCTCTAATGCTGGAAACCTGAATGCAGCTTGGCTGGGGCTACCCATGACTGCTGCTGTGCAAGGCAAATGACATTGCTGTGAGGGACAGGCCACCTGTTTGTGACAGAGTGTGGGCTGAGCTGACAGAACAAGTGTAACTGTCAGAGATGAAGGTTGAGGTCTCTCTCTGCAGGAGGAGACTGGAGAAGATTTCCACTGACCCATCACCACCACCGGCCCACACGCCCTCTGCCTTCTCCCTCTGTGATCCAAGGCTGTGGAGGAATTGCTATACTAGTAAAAAAAAAAATACAAAAACTAGTCTGAATAGCCAGTGGGAGAACTGGAAGGTTCCCAACATGCTCTGTTTTTCCGAGTGCGAGCGTGCATGTTCATGGTCGATAGTGTAGGTAGAGCGCTGAAGTCAGTGTGCACATCTGTTTCAGCTTCTCTAATTACGGATGGAAGTATTGATCTGTAGTGAGTGCAAGGGCACTGTACCAGAAGTTCTCGCCTCCCCACATTGGCGCCTGGCCAGGTTCTTGTCAATCATGGCTGTGGGTGACGGCCTGGGCGGGGATCAGAGTATTCAGAGAGCCGTTACATGGGTGCAGTAAAGCATGCTCGGTCTTCAATTACATATCAGTGGGTGGCATGAGGAGGGGTGACAAGCAGGTTTATAAGCCCAGCAGGGCAGCTTCTATGAGATGCACCTGAGTGTGTTCATAGCAGAAACAGCTAATGGGGCTGTAGATTTCTTCCCTTTACTAAGAAGAGGTGTTAAGTAGAGATTGTCTGAGTGAAGCTGGGCCATCTAGATGCCTGTGTGTATAACTAATGTTCAGCTTTTTCATGTGTGTCTAGTCTATTTTGGAGTCTAATGTCGAAGCAAACGTACCTTCTTCTTTCACAGACGTGAAAACCTTTTTTTTCCTCTGGTGAATGAGAAATGTGCAGTATGAAGGCCTTTGAGCCTGGACCTTCTAATCCAAAGAATCTCTCAAATGTGAGAAAAAGCAGCTTGAGCACACAAGCTGCTGCTTTGACTTCATTTGTTTGCATATCTCTTATTCAAATACAGAGAGAAGCCACCTGAGCCGGGCTCACCGTTTCTGAGGTGCAGATGTTGAAATGAAGGATATGGAGGATGCCATAGAAATGCAAGTTTTAAATGACAGGGTTAATTAGACCACTTAATAGAACAGCTTAGAAAATCAGTGGCCATAGCAACCTTCCTTTTAAAGATGGCAGACTCGTCAACATTTAAGAGGTCGTGTAATTGCCGGGTTCCTTTTCTTGACAGGAAAACTGGTTTGTAAAGTGATCCAGTTCTGCAGTAATGAGCTGTTTAACCTTCCTACACCACAAAAAAATCAATCAATGCATTATGTACACAAGCTCTACAGGATGCAGCATGCTGGAAGTGAAAGTAAGTGGCCTCTGCATGTGACTGGGTGTGCTTTTTTTCTCATTTTGTCTCATAGGCAGAGACTCCCAGAAAAAAACAAAGCTTTTAACAAGCGCTAAGATATTCATTGTTGCCATCATGAACAAGCCCAGAAAAGGGTATTAGTGCTCCGGGGGATGTTCTTTGCCTGTTGTTTTTTCTTTCCACTTGAATAATTTAAAGAGTTGCATGTAAGACAAAGTTGCATTCACTTGCTTCATTATATTTTAATCCAGAGCAAATGATGCTCTGCATACACTTGGCATGGCCGACAACTTTTTATAGTCTTGTGCTGTGATTGCTCGTAAATCTGCTCTAGCACTGCAAACACATCATATTTATCCTCCTCACCCTGCCCTTCTCTTCTGTCCAGGGATTTGTGCTCATATGGATGCCAGATCAAATTCCTGCGCAGGTGTTATGTTATTAGCAGAGATAACAGCCGGTGGGTTTAGACAGAGTTCAGCAGGGCTCATAAAAGAAGCCAAGCCCACAGAACACGCCGCTACAACGCAAAGGATGTCTTAATTGTGCAATTACTTGAGTTGTAGGTCGCTGCGAGTGATCAATAGTCTGGTAAAGGTTAATAAAACTGACCTACGGAAAAGTTTTCACAGGTTGTCATCACTCATGAGCCACAGTTAGCATAAGTCAGAGCCATGCAGTTGCAGTTGTGACTGATCATTGTAATCGTAAACCACAAGTAACATGGCCGCTGTCAAGGTCAGGTCACAGTGTGGTGAGCTATAATGATGTTACACAGTAAGTGTGAAGTCTAAAGCCATAAGCTCTCTCACAAGGTCTCAGCAGTTGTCGCATTGGCGTTCAACTAGCTTGTGTTGGACTCCCTAGAGGTACGCACTTAGCTTACCACCCCCTCCATGAGCTCCTACTGTACAGAGCACACCTCTTAGCGTGTCCGGCTTATTTGTCATCATGGTTATTTTTACACACCCACCCCATGTTGAGTTACACATCTGGACTGTCAGCTAAGAGCTCTGCTCTGTCACATAGGAGAGTCAGGAGGGTGTTAAAGTTTAGAGTCATACATGTAGATAGATACAGATGACAATGAAAGGCAACATCAGCTTTGCTGTGACGAAGCAGTGGGTGTACTGTGGGCTGCTGGGGTCCATGCTCTATATTAAATTTCTCCTCTAACGTCAGAGAAAGACACAATCAGCCCACTAACAGCAGAGCTCAGCTACAGCTTATACCAAAAAGAGCATACCCTCTGTTCTTGCAATAGCGACCTCGCTTTTTGTGTTTGGCAATGAAATGAAAGTCTGTACAATGTAAACACTGCTGGAAACAGTGACCTCCAACAGCCACCGCTGCCATTCCTTCTATGTTATAAGAGCAGCTGAGCAGTGGCGGTATTTCTAAAGGTGACTGCCCGGGCATTGGGTGTCCTATCCAACCCTGCAGTGAGGCCTCAGGGAGAAGCTTGGATTACAGCTGCCAGAAACCTGAGGCCTGATGTCTGCATCAAAAGTAAATTCCACTTAACGCGCCACATCCCTTTCCAACATGACCCAGGGGCTTTGGAGGGTTGAGACACCTTTATATAGCGCATACCATGTTTGTTTGTGCTCACAGGGGGGATAGTGAGCCCTAAAGTGGCATGGGGTTGATGGTGTGACACCAGGGGGACATGTGGCACTGGGTTCCAGTCTTCCCTACTCCATTTCCAGTTTTCCACTCCATCACTTAGCACCTCTCGGATCCCTCCCTTCATTCCTCTGTGGGGCAAGTGGTTTTATTGATCCTGAGAGATGAATAGTTGAAGTTCCCTTTGGTTCATTTCAGCTGCTGTTACTCAGCCATCATCAACAACTTCACACCCCACGCTGCAGAGATAAACTTGCACTGATCAGCAGACAGCCCAGCTGAAAGATCAGGGGTCACCGTGTGAGCACGGTGGAGGGCAGTGGTTCTCAACACTGACAACTATTTTTAATTTTAGTCTTCACCATTTCTACCTTTTATAGCTTTTTAGTCCATATGAAGTGATTACATTCATTCTTCCTTTTAGTCAAAACCTTTATTCTCTTAATCTGAATCTGGTGCCAAGTCATACTAGTGTGCTCTATGCTCTCAGCAAAACCTTAAGATCCCTGATATCTACAGCTGAGAAGCAGAGGAGCTACAGATACATTGTGTTTTGACAGATTTACCCACAGTGGAGAAATATCATGGATTCGGACCGTCCCAAGAAAACGAAATTACAGTTTAGTCTGTTTAGTCTCGTTTTCAGTGTCCTTGATGGAGACCAAAATTATTTTTGTCAGAGGTTTTGTCATCAAAAACCTTTTTTTCAGAATTGTTTTAAAATGTTAAACCACTCAAATGTTTTTCATTGAAAAATGTGGAAATACGCTGCAGTTTGGACCGTAAATGGAACAGAACATGACTAACAAGATGCAGGATGCAACAAACATGTTAGGAATGCAAACCATTACGGGAGACAGCAGTGAAATTTTGTAATTTCTCAAAGAATTTCCATTTTGTTTTTGTCTTGGGAAAATCAGTTTTGTTAGCAATCATGGAATCGTCCAAAGAAACTAGACTACATTGTAGTCTGGTTTTACTCTATTTGACTGAAACTAAACTTGATTTTTGTCAGACTTTAGGTCATCTAGGATCTTTCTTAGCTTGTATTAGTCTCGTCTTGGTCTGGCATCAGTTCCACCAAGGTTATAATAGTTTCTCATTAGTTATTATGATTATTTAGTTTTTCTTATTGTTCTAATTTTCAGTTTAGTTTGTATCAGTTTTTACCACTGGGTTTTCAGTTTTGTTGAGTTTTCTTTTTCAAAAATGCCTTCTTTAGTGTAGTTTTTATTAGTTTTAGTATTTTCAGCAATAAGGGATACTTGTGAGCAGTGTGGCCTGCAAGGGTCAGAAAAAGTAAGAATCATACATTTTTTAAATTAGGTCTGTTAATGTTAATGCCTTAACACTCATGGTTCATGGAAACCTTAATGCACTACAAAAAAAAAAATTATAATAATAATCATATGAGCACATTTGATCATAACTTCCCCCCCGTGGTCCTCCAGCGTGAATGTTTACATGTCTGGAGGTGGAGAGGTGAAAGTGTTGAGTGAGGAGACAGACCCCGGTCTACTTAACGGCAAATTTAAATTTAAAAAGCTGCAGAATTAAAGTTTAGATAAAACCAAAGTGGTGTTGTTTGCAAAGACTCTAACATCAACACAGGGTCCAGCCGTGGTCGTCAAGCTATGCTGTCAGAGTCAGCAGGCCTGGCTTAGTCAACAACACAACTACTGAGTTAACAAATGCAATCAATGCATGGGTCACCAACAGTGTTCATTTTGGCAGCTATTTTAAATTTTAGTCTTCGTTTTAGTCTTCAAATGAAATTCATTTTTGTTTTAGTCACGTTTTAGTCATTTCTATCATTTTTAGTTTTAGTCTAGTTTTAGTCAGTGACAACATTTTAGTCTAGTTTTAGTCCATGAAAGGTCCTCACATTTCAGTCTGTACTTTCAGTCCAAGCATTTATTTCTTGCCTAAATTTGGTACCCAGTCATGCTAGTGTGTTCTCTGCACTCTGTCAAACCTTCGGTCCCTGCTTTCTACAGCTGAGAGGCAGAATAGATACAGCTGCAGTGTATTTTGACAGATTTACCCACAGTGGAGAAATATGAATTTTGAATGTCAGACGGAAACTACATTACATTTTAGTCTAGTTTTAGTCATCCTGGCAAAAACTAAACTTAGCATTTGTCAGTTTTAGTCATCACAGATCTATTTTTGTTAGTCTTAGTCTAGTTTTGTCATGAAAAAAAGGTTGTTGATGAACAGTTTTAGTCACAGTTTTAGCCGACAAAATCAACACTGATCACCAAAGAGAGAGCATCAACATTGTTGAAGACAAGGGGCTTCAAGGCTAACAGATTACATTGACTTTTCAGCAGAGGTTATTTTATAGTTGATGTGTGTGTATTTTATGGACATTGTTATTGCTCAGCAAATTAAGATTGTAATTTACAAACCATTACAATTAAGCTGAAATGTTAAAAAAGTTTAAAAACTATAATTTACCATACTTAAACTTCTCTAATCTCAACCAAAATGCAAGGAAATGGTAATATTTTAAATTTATGATTAATCATGATTAATGACACCATATTTATGTGATTAACTTGATTTATTTTTTTTAAAGAAATTATCAGCAACTTTAAAAAATACATTTAAACAGCCTCCTCTTTATATTTCATTTATCCAGGCTTGAGTGTTCATGTCAGTCAGTACGCTGGTGTCAAAGGCTAAAACTAAGATTTTATACCTAATTTTATTTTGTTTAAGTTGTTTTTTGAAGCACACAATACAGCTTTTATTAGTTTTGTTTTTGTAAAACTTAATAACCTTGAGCAGGACCCACCTTTACCTTCTAATTTGACATTTCTACAATTTTTTTAAAAAATGCAACCGCTCGGTTCAATTTAATAAAAAATGCTCCCTTCTGGACCTTAAATGGTTTAAATAGTAATGATCCTAGGCGTATGATTTCCAGCTTATTGCAAAATACAATTTTTTAAATGTCTAGTCTGGACTCAGATAAATGTGTTCCATAAACCAACTTCACACTGCAATACAACACATGCTAAGCACCATGCTAAGTTGCAGAATGCGGCTAAAGTTAGCACTGCTAGCGCTGCCGACCTTAAGTGCTCTTTGCAGTTTTGCATCCACATTTATGAGCTAAATATCATCACTCAGTGCTTTGGTTATATGTGAGTATAACCTGACTAAGCCCTTAAGACAACTTAATCCCCAAAATAAAGCTAAAATGCACTGCTCTTATGAGCTACTGTTGATGCTAAAGCAGTTGGCGGATGTTTGTAAAGCACTGAGGCAGTAGTCATTCAGAACAACAGTGTCAGGTGGCTGTTTTACAGTTTGACCAGGATTGTGGGCTTGAGCTGATTGAAACTACTGGCTTAGGAAAACCAGCTGTATTATCCAGGAAAGGGGAGATGAACAAGTTAAAATCTAAGAAAAATAACTAAAATTCTTTGTCATCACAGGAAAGCCCCCCTGACTGTTTAAGGCTTCTATACATCACCAACTTGATGCCACATTTTTCCTGGTAGACACTTGAGGCAGCTCATGACCCACTTTGGGGTCCAGACCCACCAGTTTAGAACCAGTAATGTGGGTTTATGAAGCAGTAGGCTACATAAAGACTGGTACAGAGCCTGGATCCCCCTTAGTTGTCAGCCTTGAACTCCCACTGGTATTAGAACAATATTTATTTGTGTTAGAGGGGAGGTGATTCATATTACTCAAAATCACTGGCATAGCACTGGTGAGATCTGCCTCTCGCTGCGCATTTTTTCCTCTCATTAAAGGTGTCCGTGCCCAGAGGAGCAAACCAATGCCTACCACACATTTCCATCCTGTGCCAGCTCTGCCTTTTCTTCTCTTTGTGCGCTGTCTTTCACCGCCGAAGAAATTCTCTGTGTGTGGGTTGAGGCAAGGGAAAGGGTCACAGCTTTTTTATCGCTGCATTATTTAAGATCCTGTCGAGTTTGTTTTTTCTCCCCTCTTAGCAAATTCATCCAAGTCAAAAGCGCAGTACAATCTTAAGAGAGAGGAAGAAAGGAGGAATGTAACTCGTGTAGCCTGAGGTGGGCTATGACTCACCTAGACATTGTTCAGATGGAGTGAAAAGAAAACAAGTTCAATAGGAGTTTCTATTGAGCTGTGCTTAAAGCCACCTTTCTCTTAACAAGCTGCAGTGAGAGGTGGTTTGCCTACCAAGCTTGCCTGCAGCTCTCCGCAGGGCGATTATGTCACGGCGGGCCAGTCAAAATGATGTGTATCTCTCTGTTAGAAGGCAGCTCGACTGCAGCAAAGGCTCTGACTAGGAATATTATTATTATCTCCTCCAGGATCCTCTCCACAGCAACAATGGTGCCGCATTGTGAGAGCTCTGGAGAAAGCTGTTTTTGAAATAATCCGCCTGTCTGTTATCCTGCCTCTCAGACAATAACATCCAGAAAGGCTTTCTTACTTTCCACCTCCCACGCTGACAATGGGGTAAAGGCTTTACAACAAAAGGATGATGTGGATATGAGGGACAGCGAGTCTCCGTGACCTGTCCTATCATACCTCCTCACAGCGCCCCCCAAGGGAGCCAGGATTTGGTCGTGCCTGTTGACCAGCCAATCAGAGAGCAGCAAGCCGTGTCTTAAAGGGCTATCTGCTATCTCGGCTGCCGAGAAGCCTGGAGAGCCACGAGGAGCCACCGGTGCTGTGATCTATATCAGGGCCAGAGAGTAATGAAGAACAGCCCCTGATTCCAGCGGGAGATACCTGCGCCTCTTATCGCTGCTGGCACACATTTTGACTTTAAAAAAGGAAAGGAGGCCACGCCCTTTCCATAGTCAGATCTACTGCTATCTCCACCTTTTGTTTTTTGTCTCCCTGCGCCTTTATCATCTGTCTTTCCCCATTTCCATGGTCTCAAGCAGAACTTAATCAAAGTACAATAGCTGTACCACACCGCCCCTTATCTCACTCTAAAAGAGATACTACTAACTCCCCCCGTCGCTCTTCTTCCAAACCTGACTGGGGAGGAGAGGCCCACATGCTTTTAAACCACTGAGCTTGGATCCGGTGATGCATTAATTGAGTTAAATGGATTGCGATGGTCGAGATGATTTGTCTGCCGGCTTTTATTGCTGCAATTTAGACTGTGCCTCATTGCATTATGCCACTTAATGAGAGCCCTTCGCAGCCGTTTTGTCTCTGCTGGTATTAACATGCACAGGTTCACTTCACAGGAGAAAGTGGGAATGTGCGAGCCCTAATTTCCTGCTAAATTTGGTTGATAATCAACTGAAAGCACTTCCTCTGACTCGGTCATTGAAATTTTACAAATAGTGCCTCTTTGTGTTACTTGTCACTCTAGAGATGTGAGTCGTTCAGTATCTCATGATTTGATTTTGATCCTGATTCTTGGGGTCACCACAATCAAACAAATTCATGATTCACAGCAAAATCTTTTCATTAAGGAGCTGTATGTATTGTACATACAGTTTCATCAGCTGATTGAAAATAATGTAAGTAGAGAAGAACCTAAAACAAATACAAAAATCATCTGAGCTAAAATTGCAATTTAACTTAATATGATTAAGAGCCATCAAGATTAATCTCAATCCAGATTAATCAAGGTCCACAACTGGTGCACAATGTTTTTTAATCGCAACTAATTGCATCCTTTATTGTCCCTTTTAATGCACTTTTGGTAAAGCTACGTCAGCATCTTCCTGCAGCCACAGTGACATAAATTAAGTCCATCAATGCTCTTTAATGTCTCATTTCAGTTAAAAAACTCACAGACAGCTCAGTGGACATGTAAAAAGGTCATCTGGACCTCAAAAATGTACCTTTTCACCCTGTTTATTTCCTTTTCAATCCATAACAAGTTATTTTGTCCGTGGTTAAGTTAATGTTAAAATCTTGGAGCTACCTATAAAAGCAGGTCCGTATCCAAACAGGATGCCAGTTACCCTTAGTTTGATGACACAAAAACAGTTTGGAATGCAAAATAGTACCTTTTTCAAATGCAGTTAAAAGATGCAATTAATTGCAGTTAACTACAGAAACTCTGAGATTAATCAGGATTAAATATGTTAATTTTTGACAAATCTAATATGAATAAATATGCTGGTTTAAGCAAGAAACTTGTCAGACAGGAACTGATGATACTGCATGTCTGAAGCCTTCACAGCTGACGATGCTGTAGGAGAGCAGGTGTTATGGTTTAACCAGTGACCGTGTTAACTGGCGACTTTCATCTGAAAGTGTTGCTGGTTGTTGTAGTTACACACAAACTGAACATTACTTGTCACTGCTGTCAGACCAAAATGGCCTACCTCCAAAACCATCTTTTCAAGTAATAAAAAAAAGGTTGTATTTTTCATTACAGCACTTAATCATTACAGTCAGAAACCTTTAGTGGTTTAAAATTTGTAAAACCCAGTGAAACATGTAAAGGGTGACCTATTGCTCTGATTTACAAAAATAATTTTTTAAAAATCATGAAAAATGGAGATTTGAAATTTTGGCCAAACTCCAGCGGTATATCCAACGCATATTTCGCAGATATGAATTTGTTAAAAAGGAATTTTTAAGGTTATAATATCAGTTATTACAACATCCACAAAAAAAACATGAAGTCTCCAGTTAACATGGTCACTCGTTAAACTGTAACACCAGTCTTCCTGTTATTTTTATCTTCCGTGCTGGTCAGCAGTTGTTGCTTTGCTGGATGATGTTAACTCTGGCTTTTGACTGGCTTTGTTCATGAAGTCTGTTTTCATTTAGCACACTTTGCATACATGTTGGGTCAGGCTTCCTCTTAAATGGGGGATTGCAGCATCCACAGTGAGCGGTTTTCTTTTGGGAAAATTGACTGGCTGAGTTACTCACAGCTCCACAGACAGCATAGGCAGTACTTCAGTATGTCAGAAACAGCAGTGTAAGTATTACCAACGCTACGAGCTAGCGCTGCTAATGCTAACAGTTCAGCTAACAAGCAACATCTGTAGCCTTTGTTTACCTTGGAAGTAGGAGACTAAGCACAGAGGAAAATAGTGCTCTTCAGTGTGGTCCAAGGAGAAACACTCGTATTAATTTTCTCCGTAGTGGATTTGATTATTAGCCATATTGTCAGAGGTGTTCAAGTTAGACTCACCATGAGCTACCGGAGTGTGAAATGATGGTTTGAGCTTATGTGAAAGACAAAAATTCTTAAAATATCGACAAAAAGTGTCGACTGTTGAATACGCCCGTTCATGCTGCTGACTGTAGTTTGAAGCAAAGTATTTGCAAACTTAAATATATTACATTATTATTCAAAATGTAAACATTAGAATAAAGATAAGTCTATGAAAAAATCTACACGTGTGGATGAAAAGCTAACCTTAACATCAAATGAAATTAATCACAATGGATTCTTGGATATGTAGTCCGTTCATCCTCATAAAGAAATATGTACACACCTTTCGCTTTTTCCATTTTCTGAATGACATTTTTGCAGCAAATCAAATGTGTTTTTATTCACGAGTACTCAGGTAGCTGGTGAACTTGGTTCTTGCATTAGAAGTGTTTTAATAAGGATTTTGTGAAATGTCTATGGGGGATTTGAACCGCAAATCTACTTCCAGAACCAGTGCCGACGAAACGTGGGGCGGGCACCGTTGACCTTTATCTCAGAAGTGGGTTTGCTTTGCTCAAACAGTCTGCTGTTGAAAATTAGCAACGGATTAAATAAAGTCTGTTTAAAAATCTAGATTTTAGGACATTTTGGATCAATCAATAAAAATTTATGTTCTGAGGTGAATTGATTTTTTTACAGCACCTTAATGTTACTATGTTATCTGTTGGGTTAAAATTGTGATTTGTGGCCGCCTCCGTCCTCCCCCCCTACCACCCCACCTCTATCCTTCATCCCTGGCCCTTGCAGGGAGTTTGAGCAGGTCTGGATCCTCTCCGGTGAAATATGCCTTGTCCTTTTTCCTTCATTTCTCCTTATCTGGTTAGTGCTGGCTGTGGGCCTGCTGAGGCGTTGATTTGTGACCCTCTCTGTCTGCGGCGGCGAGAGACTTTAATGCAATGCGTGCCTCTGCCCTTCTCCCTACTGATGAAACAGGCCCCTGCATTCCCCTGATAGACCGCTAATTTGTATACTAAACTGACAGGCAGCTGTGATAAGGGCTAGCAACTGCCGCACAGCCGGGGGAGGGAAGCGATGGAGGTGTAAGCGAGACGAAGGGTAATATTTTACACAAAGCTCAAGCCCCCCTTGCTCCTCTCTCGGCATTCATTTCCCTGAGTCTGTTGCTAGGGGGAGAGGGAGCAGGAGTTGTCAGCCCTGGCCCCACACACAAACAACCACATGTATGCGTTACACGCACCTATGAAAATGGCACTCTAGGCTAAGTATAAAGAGGTTTGTGTGTGTTTTTAGTGTGTGTGCAAAAAGGGACCCCTCCATTCTACGTGGTCACTATGGAATTCATTACCATCTTAATGATGCTCCAGTTGTGGAGAGGATCTGTTGGTTGACAGTTGCGTGGGAGGTTTCTTCTCTCTTTCCCGTTACTGCTGTATATCCCGTCATGCTCGCTGGGGGTTTGCAGTCTTGCTGGCCCACACCTGTTCTGACAAGCAGGCGGCCGTGGTGTAGTAGTGGGTGGGAATTGGAGCTAAGGTAGACAGAGCCAGTTCCCCCGCTCTGGGAACGTGTAGCACTGCTGTGGCTTATAATAAACGACCGCTCGGGAGGTCATTAAGTTTCTGGAACGGTGTGAGGACAAACGCGGGGAGATAATTAATTTGGTGTCTCCCGTTGCAGCCTGGGAGCTGTAGGCACACTGAGCCTGGCTAATGTAGCATTTATTGTTACAGTAGCATTAGTGAATGTCTGAGGGCAAAGGGTGATGTCAGTAAAGGACCCTGATAGAAGTGTTTATCAAACACTGAAAACCAGACACCTTTTAAAGTTAATGGATTTTTTTTTTATTGTGTAGGTACTGATCGGCTTCTTTGTGACAGGGTTCAAGATCATTCTTTGACCCTTAATATACAGAAACTTCAACATCCATTCAGATCCAAAGACCCTTCAATGATCACGAAAGGATTTTCAAATGAATGCTACAAAAGCACAGAAAAATGTAACCTTAGATATGTCATTCTCAACAGTCTGAAACTGGCTTGCCCAATGACACTGGCTTCAGAAGCATAGAATAAGTGGATGGGACAATTTAATGCAGGCTTCTCCCCCAGAAATTTAATTTCCTGCAATTTTTTTTAACAAGTTTCAATGTTTAATTTTAAGAATGAGACTCAATTTGTAGATTATCATTATTATGGCCAACTCACTTAAATTTACAGCCTATTACGGCATTCATTTTCATTTTGTAGAGTAAGGCTTTTATTTTTGTAATAAACAGCTGTTTGTAAGCTGAAAATGACAGATTTAAAGTCAAAATAATTAGCTTTTTCCTCTTTCCTTCAGTGTATATTTTGCGTGGAAACACAGGCAGAGAGGGGCACGCAAAGTGATGCAGAGCATGTTATATTCTCAGCCTCCTAGCGTAATTGCCTAAGTCATTTTTTGGCAAAATTGTGATACCTGCTCTCCTAACTTCTTTGTTTTTAAGAAACTTGTTGAACTTCCTGTTACAGTAAATAAAAAAATCTTGTATGCTTGCCTAAATGTGTTTTTTTTTTTTCTGAAAACCTTCAACTATGACTTAGGTAGTTATGCTATGAGGCTTGTTTCGCAGCAGTTATACTCTAAATAACGTCTTAAACTTCATGATGAAGTTTGCACTGAAGTGGCACTGCTGAGTGTCTCTGCTCTGCCCCCGTCAGAGCCTCAGCCCCTGCGGCCTGACGGGGTCAGAGCTGTGTACACGTTTGCATTAGTAACTGTCATGGACAGGGAGCAGAGGAGAGAAAAGACGGTGTCTTCTGGTCATTTAGTCCTGACCCACTGCCTTTTTTTCTCTTCACCTCAGTAAATAAACACTGCATGCTGTCTGATATATGCTCATAAATTACACTCCACTTGAACAAGCATTCCTGTGAATAGTTATAAACTAATACTTCATCCACATGGAGATGAATGTATACACAAGTTTTTTGTTGTATCGGTGTTTCATCCACACAGAAACGATTACGTCACACACAGTGTAGCTCACTGAAGACACCTGCGCGGGTCTGACCAAAACAACAATGGCTGATTACAGGTTTGTGTTCGTGCTGCAGAAGCTACTGAGCTTGTTATGGCTTTTACCGCAAAATCTGACGCTCCTTTACTACCACTGCGAATTGCATACACCAGAAAGGCAACTAGAAGAAAGTTTGTGTCTGTTTTCTGTGATCTTCTTCTTCTGTTTTTGGTGCATCTCCGTGGCAGCAATACAGCACCACATACAGGCTTGGCATATGCACTACAACGTTTTAAGTCACTTTCAGTGGCTCCGTATATGCGGATATTTCCTGAAATGATCCTACCTTTACGGAAAACTTTTTTAAAACGAAACGGCAATATATCGTCTTCGTCTCCGTGTGGACAGGGCCTAATACAAACGATTATCTGAGGATATTTTGTAGGCCATATGATGCTGAAGTTATACCATGATCGTGGGAACTACATGATTAAAGGCAGCAGCTCGCTGATCATCTCTGACTCAGCTGTTATTTTAGCACAACATAATGAGGATAAGAATAATCAATAATGCTTCATATAGCTCATGTTAATTTTAAAGGTCATTTAGACTTTTAGAAGGGTGCAATGAGGAATCTGTCACAGATTAAAAAGATTATGAGATTAAAAAACAATAATCTGAATGACCAATCAATTGGGGGTTGTGTGGGTGTAATTTCAGTCATCCAAGTTTTTCTTTGGTTAACTACAGTCTTAATTTCTGGGGGTACAAACATGTCAAAGCAGGTGATTGTTGGCGTGAATATCTAGAAGTTTCTTATTGTTACTCCTTAAGCCCCCCCTGCTCAGCTGTTGGCTACCACTACCGCTTTGCTAACCAAACAATGACACTGCTACAACAGATGAGTTCATTACCAACATTAAGATAAAAGCCAGACTTGTGGTAATAGTCAAGGGCTCAGGTAATTCTGTGTCCAGACACTTTCCAGATATCTTGTTCCCTCTAAATTCCATCAGATACATGTTTGCTCCGTCATGTCAATAGAGCTGATAGGTTGCAGTCTTAGTCAGTGAGAGTGCTTCCAACGCCTCTGCTGAGTTGCCTCTCTGCTCCGTCATGGCTCACGCAGGCTGGAGCCCACTGTGGCAGAGACACAGGACTTCTATTTTTGCCAGATTCCGGTGTTTTGTCTATTTCTGCTTCGTCAAAAATTGCTACCACAGTTTAAAACGATAGTAGAGTCTACCCTGAACCCTCGCCCTAACCCTGACCATTTACCCAATGTGCACAAAGGCAAGGTAGCACATCTTGATAGGCAGCAAAAATCAACAAAACACCGAACTACTGCACACCAATTCAGCAAGGAGAAGATCAAGCGAGGCTGGAAGATTGAAAGAAATAACAAATTAAAATATCCATTTAAATTTAAGAATGAAATACTCCATGTTGATGGCAGACAAATGTCAGAACCGGTTTCACTTAATGACATAGACAGAATTTCATGATGGGGTGTAGCCAAGCCTGGATTCAGCAGGTCAGTGGGACAAAAATAAAAGAGACAAAGCCAAGCAACTCTACTCTTCTCCAACTCCATTTCAGAACGATGGCTTTACCTGTGTTTATGTTTTTAGAGCACTTCAGTTGTATCTTCTAATGCAACCTGGGCCAGATTCTGTAGTTACTGCTTGAATTCTTTGGTCCTGCAGCGCTGCAACGTGCAGCTTTGATAGACTGGAGATGCACACAGTGGTAGTCCTGGGTCATACAGGCCACAGGTTGCAGTGAAAACACAACATGGAGTTTTTCTAAAGCAGGACTCTCTCAATTAAAAAGAGGAATAGATTACAGGGAAGCAGTAAAACATAGTTTGGAGTTTCATTAGTTTAATCATTCTACTGTTGAAAAGGTTGACTGGATCTGACTGAAAGCGGTCTTGAAACAGTACAGTGTGGACAGACAGGTCTGACCAGGTTGTGACATGGTCAAAGTGAGGGGGTCTAAATGGTGATTGTAATGTTTGGGACCTGTACCACTCGTATACAATTGGTGCACAGTCATGCAAAGGAGTAACTAACCCCTTAGAAGCTAACTGCAGGCAGGTAAAGAATAAGGATCCAGTGTCTGCAGTAGTGTCACTAATAAATGTTGTCATTAGTTGCCTTACTACATTTTCAGTAGCTTTGTGGTGGTGATGTTATTTTTTTGAAATAAAATGGCTTTTAAGTATCAGCTGATTTCTTGACCAAGTAGTTTGGTAGCGTCCAACAAGCTGCATTTTCCCCCCAACAGAGTGGGAGTGCAGCAGTCTGAAGTCAAACTTTCAAGGATGAGCAAAAACGCTCTCTGATATATCCCAGATCAAACAAAGTTTACTTAAATTCATCTGATTTTGAATGTACACAACATGTTTGAAATGTGCTACAAGTTAAATCTATTTTTGATACATCTAAATGTACAAAACTGTGTTAAAATGGAACTACAAACACATTTTTAGTGTATACTGTTTTAAAATACATGTAAAATCTACTCTGTCATTTCTGAAGCCCTTTAAGTCGGCTATATCTTCATAGCTGCCTGAGTTTATCTTCAGCACTATCTTAGTGCATTTTAAGTGCCATGTCAGTGTGTTTCTTGCAGATCTTCAGTAAGATATTAATTCATGAGTAATGCATGTCTAGTCTACTCCCAGGGCAACTATTAGCACACTCTCAACAAGACGATCTTAACAGTTTCGATTTAGATGATAAGAAAACAGAAGCATCACAGGACGTGTTGTGACAGTAAATGGAAAATTGGACGAGGGCAGCGAAGGAGGAAGTTGACAGTGATGAAACACCGAGCAGGAAAGCAAATTAAAATGTGTGTGTGAGTGTGTGTAGGTGGTTGGTGTCGTGCCGTGGATTCATGGACAGGCAGGTTCGGCCGGGGTAATTGAGAACCTGATCGTCTGTGCAGGGACATGTGCCCTCACACCCGCTTCAGTTCTTCTCTTGTTTGCCCTCCACCTCGTCTTTTTACTGTTCTTTCATGCTTCCTTATAAATCCGCTGGTGCCGTGTCCTGTCAAATCAATACAGCATGAAGCAGTCTCAGTTTGGGTGGTCAGGATATCAGAATTTGAAACTTCAGTGTCATAGTAGAAAATCTCAAACAATATTGATACCAAGGCAACAAAAATACAAGTCTAAGGCCTCCAGTGTTTGGTAATTTCTTGTTTATCTTTTATCAAAAATTGCAGGCCAACACAAGCAAAATGTCTAAATGGCTAATTTCCTAACTGTATTCAGAGCTTGTGTCAAAGTTTAAGCTGAGAGGAAGGGGATATTTTTAAAAGGAAAACAAAAGAAAAGTCTGATATAAAGCAGGGTTGTGTATCGGTCAGAAGGATAAAGATCACTTTACTGCTTGAAAATGTTTAGAATAAGATGATTAACAGACATAAGGAACAGGTGTGATGAAAATGGAAAGACAAACTTGATTGTAACTAATTTTAGCCGCTTTACTTGATGTGTATAATTTTTGGAAAGTTACTCGTGTTGGAAATATTCTAAACTTTGTTTGTCATGGTGTTTCTAGCCCATATTAACATGACAGTTTTGCAGCCAGAAACCTTGTGTTGCATTTTTGCTGTTTGCTTACACACCAAATCATTTTTGGTGCCCGACAATGCAAACTTTTGAAAATGGCACCATCTCTGTGTCTCTGTAAACTGCCAACATACAGACGTTATTGTAGACTATCTAAGGTTCATGTCAATAGCCATGTGTGAGAAGGTGGACTGTAATGGTCTACAGGTCTGCTACAATCAACATTTTCTTCATCTGTGCTCACTTTTTTCATCTATGCGTTAGCCATTTTTGTATGTTTGCATCTCAATCAGTGAGGAGGAAGCAAGCACATGTGCCAATGTGCATGCTGTTTCTGTGTTAATCAATTCAAATTTTTACAAGATGAATCTCAAAATTACTGTAATTAACCACAATTAATCTCACCTTTTTGCGATGTTCTAAAATTGCATTTAAATGTTTCTTTTATTTTGGATTTTTTTCAAATGTATTGAACAAGGAAATTTGACTTCCTGTTTTATACAGACCTACTTTTATTTTGGAAGAAAATCAGGAATTTCACTGGATTGACAATAAAAGCATGAACTTAACCACAGGGTAAAAAACTTGTTATGAACTGGAAAGGAAAAAAGGAAGGATAAAAAAGTTAACAGTTTATAACACAAGGTGCAGATGACTTGATTTATCTGCTGAACTTTGAGATGAGACATTAAGGAGCAGTGATGGATTTACTTTACATCACAGATGCTGCAGTGGCTCTGCCAAAGTGTGCTGAAGGGTTCAATATAGCATGGGATTAATACCATTAATAAATTAATGCACTAATTATGAACCTTAAATAATCACAATTTAAGCATATTGACAGCCCTAGTTCTTTCATTACAAAATCCCAACCACATGGCCTGGCAGGTGAAATAAAGCAGGTTTAGACATTTTTGCAGATCCCTGCACAGCAACTGTGCCAACTATTCCGTTATGGGTGGATTGTTTCCATGTAAATGTGGCTTTAAACACATTAGGTTTCTACATTGTGGAGTATATTATAAAAAGATAGATTGATTAACATGTAGACTGCCATTTTGTGCTATGCATGCTGGGTAGTGTCATCCGTCTGCATTGTTCTTCTTCCAACAGTTTTTCAAATGTCCTCACCTCAATCTACAGTACAATTACTTCTTCCTCGTTGCCCTCTTTGCTAAAAAACGACTTGGTTTTAAAAATGTAAAAGAAACTTAGGATGAAACTGCAAGAAGAAAATGAGATCACTCTCCTGGAGGGTCAGCCTTAAAACCTTTTTGCTAAAAACAAAATGTTTTTAGGATGCGAAAACTCTCAGAGGACATTGAGGAAGAAGTACCTGTAATGTAGATTTCGTTAACTGCAGTCTCAACATGCTAAATATGAAGCACAGCATCTTGAACATTTGCTGTCACATGTGGTCACTGGGTTATATGTTTACAGGTTATTTGTTGCTATTTTCTTTTGTAACTTGCTTATGTGACGACATATGTATCATGTGACTGTTCATGTGATTACCAGCACCTGTACATAATGAGGCGCTATGGACTTTAGTGTGAAGAAGAGCAGCAGTGCTCGAAGCATCACTACTTTGGTGCAATGAATAATTTGGACTTTTGGAGCCGTGCAGCGTGCAACATGTTTTTCTGTTCACTTCAAGTATAACAATGCAGCAAGAGGACATCACTATTCAGAATGCATTGCACAAAAATGGCAGCCTACATGGGAAACTATTTTTTAAATGTATCCAAACCAAAGAAACCCTTGTCGTTATATGCAGGGTTCCCTAAAAGGGTTGCCTTCAAGTATATCTGTGTGAAACAGAGAAGTTTAAGAAGCTGAACCTAAACGTTTTTGATCAATTTGATTCCACAGGGTATTTTAATGTAACATTACTGGGATAGATGGCCAACAATGATTGAGTAAAAAACTACCAGTAGCGCTACATCTACTACTACACAAAAACACTAGCAATGTTGTGGTCCATAATCCTCTCTGTTGCATCTGTATTATGGACTAGAAGTATTGTAGTTTTTGATCCTAGCAGTCATTAAATTCACAAAGATGGTATATTTTTATAAAGACATGGCATTAAAAGTGTCATACTGTCAAAAGTAAGCCTTACTTTAGGTGTCATTATAAGACCAACACTTAGACATTTCACAAGCCTAGTATAAACAGTTTACCTTTCCTCTTAGACCTCATACCTGTGGTTATATCTTCACTCATAGGCGTCAAGTTGATTCTCATCATTTTGTATAATTCACCTTTCGTTAAGTGTTTTTGGTGCAGAGCAGCCAATCTTTGCTGTGTCCTTTTCAAGTGGGATCAATATGATTTTAAAAACTTGTTAGCTCCTACTTGGTTTGTGGTGTCTAAGTGTTAAAAGTAGCCAGCTCACCACTTACCCAACAACAGTCTGTCGTGAACGTAGCAGGTGCCAAATGACTCAGGACTGAATTATAATTACAGCCTCAGCAGGCGTGAGCCCACAACAAAGCCTACAGACAGGTTTCTTTGTTTTTACGCTACAGCTGTTGTGATAGCGCTGTGTAAAAAAATCACTGCCCTGGCAGGGAGGGGGGCGGACGCTACCTGCCTGGCTCTGATGTGACTGTATAAGGTGTTGGGTTTTATTTAGTCTGGCTTTACCTAACCTCTGGCTGCAAGATGTCTTCCTGTTTGGAGGTATTTTGCTCAGCTCTGAGGAATGCCTGGCATGCAGTAGTAGCTCTCAGATCAAAGGTAGATGGATGGCCTGGGGATCATTTGATATAAAGTCGGGGGGGGGGGGGTTATGAGGAGAGAAATTGGTCTCTTAGCAGTCTTTACTAAATGAGGTTAATTGAATCTGGGTAATTGCTGACCTTCCTGTCTTGGTGAAATCACAGTCTTAACTGATCAATGCCTTTCATAAATTTATGCCTGAAGGTCATTCTGTTGATTATACCGCCTTCCCTTGTTACCAGCATCGCCTCGCTCAGTTTGCCCATTGTGCTTGAATTAAACAGGGAAGCATTTTAAAACATAAAAAACTGCAATTAAGCCTGTCTCATATTTTCTAAATTAATTAGCTTGCTGTGTTGTTTAGTAAAAGCGATGTGGACATGGAAAATTTGCTTTTCTCCCCCCTTGCGTCTTTGCTGTGACAGCAAATGTATTTTGCCTTGCAGTAAATGTCTCACTTATTGCTGCTGAGGGTTTCTGTTTCTCTGCTCTCCCTCTGCGGCTCGGCTATTATCAGGAGATTTATGCAGCCAATAAGTCACTGGTGTTCAGGGAAGTTGGGGACTTTTAAAAACAAACAGCAGTGTAATTTGTAATTTGGCATTCCCTAAATCTGGGAATTATGGTTCTGCATGTGGCTCTTTAGGGAATTCTCACTCTGATGGTGGGTTTACTGGCCCACTTCCCTCCCTGGCCTCCTTCTTTTTCTTTCTCCCCCTCATTCCTTTTACGCCTGCCGAGGAAACGGAAGGATTTCACAGCTGCTGAGAGCTGGGCCCCGGCTGGGCCCTATGACCTCCTTCTTGCTTCCCCCCCCCCCCTCGGTCTCACTCCCTTTTTTCTCCCTCTCTCCAGCAGTCTCTTTCCTCAGGGAGCTCTTGTGTGGCTCAGAGGAAGCTGAATCATAAAGCATGGCTAATGAATAGAATAGGGAAGGAAAGCTGAGGCCTGCTGACGGCCCTCCAGAGAGGAGCCCAGGCCCCTGAAGCCCCAGGCTCAGATAGCAGACGGCCCCCTCAAAGGTCAGGCTTCCTGCGGCCCGCTCCAAGGGCTTTTGGCTCCCAGGCAATGTGGCTTGAATTTCCCCCATTATTTTTTTTAAATGGTTAAATTTCCCTGTTTCCTTTGGAAAACCTGGCCTTTGCTCCTCTTTTCTTCCCTTTGTCTGTCTCTTTTTCTCGACATATATTTTCCCTCTGTCTCGTCTTTCCCCGTCTGTTTTTAATGGCAGCCAGGGTTGCCTCAACAAAGAGAGTGTGAAGAATTTGTTATACATGACCTCTGCACACCACAACCGCAGGCGGCTCAGACTGCCAGCAGCACAGCCCCATGAAAAAATGTCAACTTGACCAGCAAAACCCAGAAAATTCTACAAAAACAACAGCTAGCCAAATCAGGGCTCTGCTTTGACATGCCTTTTAAAGAAGTGCTTTTGTAAGCTGGCCTTGTAATTGTGGATTATACGAATGACTCATGCAGACTTGGCAGGTGCAAAACGCAGCATTAAAGCCTAAATATTGGTTGTTGATGTTCCTTGGAATACATTTGGAATATAAAACAGCTCATTGCACACTCAAACAGCCAGAATAAGAATAAGGAGAAGTGGGTAATCTTGGCACTTGGTAAACACAGCATTTTCTGTTCCCTTTCTCAGGAACGCTGTGTCTGCCACACTCTCTGGATAACCTCTCCGCTCATAAGAATTGTTTTAACTCTTACTCTGAGTTATGGCATCACCTATCATGTTGTTGTTGTTTTTTAGCTTTTGTGACCTCATGCCACACTAAAGCAAGTCCCCGAGCAAGCTCCCGTGTCCATTTGACATGCTTCATTTCAACCTGAGACCATATTTTTCTTCCAGGGCCTCCAGGGCTGTGATTCAAGGCTGAGGTTGTGCTCTGCTGTAGTGCTGAGGCTTGGTACTGGAGCGTTTAATGTCATCCAAAGCTAACAAAGAGCCTGTGTTGTAGCCTGGCGCCCCGGTTCTGGGAGACTGAAAGGGGGCAATGCACAACACTCTGTCTTTCCTCCGTAGTCGACTGTAAGAGGAAACATCTCTGTACAGCTGAGTGTTTGACAAAACTACAGACCTGTTGTATTAACATATAAGCTCGAGCAGATGGTAAGGGTCTCTGCCAGTAATTATATCGTTAATCTTAAATGTAAAATTATCAGACACGAGAATATCAATTTACCTGGCAGCTTTTGCTATCAAAGTAAAGCATCAGAGGTTTACATTACAGGGGATTGGTCTCTTTGTTTTGGAGCAAAAACGGAATATATAGCAGCAGGATAGAATAGTGAAACCATACAGAAACAGCAGCACTCCTACTGTCAGGGAACTACCTTAAAAATATTAAACCAGTACAGATTGTAAAATTCAAATAGAAAGAACATTAGATATGCCAAATGTGCAATGGAGTCAACATAAAGCTGTGCAGGTATGTACATAGGTACAGTGCAAATATCTTAATGCATTCAAAAATATAAAAACCCGGGCGCCTGTTAAGCTCAGTGGGTCGAGCAGGCGCCCATAAACAGAGGCTATGATCCTCGACACACTGGTTACAGGTTATTCCAATTCTTCATGAGTTCTAAGTCTGTCTGGTGCTTGTCTTCCCCCAACTCTCTCACTATATATATTTCCTGTCTCTCTTTGGCTGTCTTGTCAAAATAAAGGCAAAAAAACCAGCTGATATATCAGCAGTAAATAACAGATATCATGCTGACATAATCACACATCCCTAAAGAGTGATTGACTTCCTGTTTTGGATACAAACCTGCTTTTATTTTGAAAGACAATAAAGAACTTAACCTTCTAAGACCCTGCAAGTACATACAGGATATTTGGTAATCATTGCTGCTAGTAGATCTTTTTAGATGATTTTCAAAAATGTCTGCTGGAGTTACAGTTTTTGCTTGAAATTTTGAGATAATTTTCAATGAAATTTTCAGGAATTTTCATAGATATTTTGGTGATATAGTTCTGTATTTTGGAGAGTTTTTAGGGGGGAAGGTTTATTGGAAATTTCAATTTATTTTTTTTTGTTTTTGTTTTTGTTTTTGTTTTTTTTTTTTTGTATTTTCATGGGGAATTTGTTTGGTAATTAGAAGACATTTTCATGTAAATTTGAGTTATCTATTTGTAATTTTGGGGGATTTGATTCGAATTTTTCAGGGGAATTGTCTTTGAAATTTTTAGTTATTTTCAGGAATTTTTTGTAAACATCGGGGAATTTTGTTTGATGTTTGGTTGATGATTGACTTCTCCAACTTTTCGTGGAATTTAAGGGCACGTATTCATAGATGCCCGGGAATTTGCTAAGAAATTTTAAGGGGAATTTGCTTGATAATGTTAAGGAATAAATGTGAAATTTTTTATTGAAATGTTAAGGGTTAACGATAAAGTTTAACTAAAACATTTGAGGAATGTTTGAAGAAATATTGGGGCACTGTTTATGGGCTACTTTAAAAACAATTTTTAAGAATACTTACATAAGTTTATGGTAATTTCTTTGAAATTTAAGGGAATATTTGTGGATTTTGGAAAGGAAAATAAACCAAGAACTTCAAATTAAAGAATTCAAACAAAAGCTAAGGTCTGAGGAGGTTAAGGTAGGTCAAAAAGGATGACTTTAAGGATGGAAAAAGGAGCTTGTTATGGATTGAAAGGAAATAAGAGAACAGAATAACACAAGGTGCAGGTGCAGTGGTGGACTTATTTTACATCATTACATTATTGTGGCTGCAGGGAGACTTTATAATGGCTTGACTTAAGTGTACTGAAAGAGAAAATAAAGTATTAAAAATGTACTTATTGTTGACTTCAGTTAATGGTAATACATGCAACAACCCTGAAAGTTATGTTTCATATTTATAGTGAACACAACTGTTTCTCTTTTTTATTGTCTTCTATTCCATGTTCTTCCTGTAATTTAAATATACAGCCACTATAAAATAAACCGTTGGTAGAATCATCCCTTCCCTCTGCGTTGTTGTTGTGCTTATCTCTGAGATGAGGCATCACAGACAGACAAACACTGAGCAGAACAGTAACACAGTGGCAGTGGAGGAGGAATAGGGAGGTCTTGGAAAGAAGAGGACGTCCTCAAAACACTTGTGAAGAACTAACGCGCGTGCCAAGGACAGCCATCTGTGTTTACAAAATCATTTGCTGTCTCTTTTTGTCTCTGTCTCTTGCACTCACTCTGATTCACTGTTCATTCTTTACATATGCTCCCTTTGTGCTGCATAAAATACAAGCATGGCAGTTAAGGACACTTGGGCCCTTTGGTAGGAACATATGTTCGGCTATTGCAGCTTTTTACAAGTGTGCAGATGAGAAGATCTGAAGCAATGGGAAATCGTAGCTTTAAACAGAACCCCCTATAAGGGTGGGTATAACACGCCGAGGAGGATTTCCATTGTTAATATTATCCTTCAAGCATGCAGACGGTTTGCTGCAGTATAATAGGTTTCATGTAGATTTACTGCTTTCTGTCAGAGTGTTTGAAAGTTTCACATCTGTCCAGTTTGTTAAAGTATATGGTTTGTTTTTGTTTAGGCAGAGCTCGCCAGAATCTACATATCCATCTAAAGCTGGGATCAAAATACCTTTGAGTGTTTAGTCTGGACGTCTCCATTATCACTTTACAATGAGACTCAATGTTGTAGGACTGTAATCCTCCATGCTTATTCTGCTCACTGGAAATAACATCACACAATGGTTTAAGACCAAACAAAAGCTCATGTTGGTGTCAGATCATCTGTTTACTTCCAGTATAGGGGATGTATTGTCTTTGATTGTGAATATAAGGATGCTTCTTTTACAGTGAATGATCTATTCATGAGATTTTTCATCAGTTAAAACACCGCAGGAGAAAATGTGCATGCAGGAGCCATTGTGCTCCGGTGCTGCATAGCCACCATGCTGGCTTCCTTCGTCTTTGACAGCATTCTTTGAAGGTTTTCAGGTGGCACAACAGTGCCACCTAATGTTACCTCCACAGGAAAAAAGACAGACAGGGACCATCAGGTAGAGGGAGAGCTCCTCTTTTGGGCTCTTTTCATTGACTATAATGCTGAGTAGACTTGTGGTCATAATTGTGGCTGGTTTAGTGTTTTACAGGGCAGACATAATGTGACTTTGATGAATAACCTTTAATTATATGAGTTTTCTTCTGCAGGTTGTCTCATATTCAGCTTTTCAGACAAACCCTCTAAAAGTGTGTTTTCTTGTTTTTCCAGGTGTCTGATGTAGGATCAGAGAAGCTCTTCTCCCCCACCACACCCAAAGGTAAGAGTACACGCTGTTTTCCTTCCTCCTCCGCCTCATTCATACTCATAACAACAGTCGGGTTCAGAGAATGAGTCCAAATCTCCTCCGCACTAATCCCGTCGCTCTCATTCAGATTTAAATGTCAGCAGACATTAACAAGGTCTGCTGACTACATATGCATACATTTTTTGCCTGGGTGCAGAGTGGTGTTTCTTGGACGACCCGACCAAAGGCTTAGCCCTCCTACATATTGGTTCATTAGAGGGGATTTAGAGCCTCCCTGCCACATGCTCCCACAAATGGGAACTTCCCTCAGGCAATACAAGCTCTCTGACAGCAGGCCTGGACCATAATGGATGCCAAAGGAGAGAGAGAAAGAGCTTTGTCAGCCCCCTAGACAACCCAAACCCAGTGTGTATGTGCCTGTCTGTATGTGTTTGTTCACATTTGCACATGTGGATTATAAGGCCTTTGCTGTAGCATGTTCATGCATGATCTCTAGAGATTTTGTCCTCTATAGTGTCCGTGTAAGTAGAGCATATACATGCACCAGTGTAGATCAAATGTGCATTAAGTGTCAGCTGCAGCTGCATTGGTAATTTGGCTGCAGGAGGTGTGGAAGGGCAGAGTACGATCAGCCTACTAGTGACAGATAGCAGCATGTAGACAACATCCCCTCAGGGCAGGAAGCAGGAAGATGGGCCATTAAAACTAGCAAGAGGGGGAAGGATGCAGAAATCAAAACAGTGCGAACTTTGGCCACATGAGTGCATCCTTACATGATGAACTGGACACGCAGAAGCTGATCTCATTGGGCTGTTAAAATGTCATCCTAATAGAAACCATGTTGGTGTAAATTCAGAGAAAATGTTGAACTATTTTTTAGATGCTGACCTCTTCTTTTGTTGTGAGCCTTGAAAACCTTAGGGCATTGGAAATGTAGCACTTATGTAGTCCTATTATGACTACTTTATGATATGTTAGTATGGCAGAGACTAGGTCGATTGTTATCAAGGCCGTTGACCAGTTCGATTTGGTTATCCTGGTGTGTTTTTGTTTCATTTTGAACCACCTCTTGATTGAGTTCAACTTTAACCTGTTTGGTATTAAATGTGGCGTTCATAGCATCAATGTAAATCAACTTCTGGCCTTTGATCAACAAATCAACGTTTATCTTTAGGGGGCAATTTTTATTTTCCTGGGCCTGATGGGGACATAGATTAGTAGTAGTTTATGAGACCAAAAATAGTTATTTGGAAGCAATATGCAAATGATTAAGCAGATCAATTGCTGATAACTAATGTGAAAAAGAAAAATGTAAAAATGTAGCACTAGCTCTATCAAAACGAGGAACAGCCAGGGTGAGCAGCAAGGAAACAGGAAGTGATGACCTGCATCGCCATTAGGGATGGAGCAAAAACATGCATCGGTTCTTGCAGGGGGACATAAGCTCAAAACAAATCAGCATTGTGCATCAGATTAAAAGTGCTAAGACTACAGCCTTGCTAGGAGTAGCATGCAATCATAACCCTTGCTTCAGCTGCAGCAGGACAGTTTTCTTTCTCAGTGCTGAGTAGTGCTCCCAAACTTTGCTGAAAGTCCCGGTAGTTGAAAATATCAATCCAGTGTTGAAATTTGTGGAGAAATGGGCAGAATAAAAGTTAATGTGGGTTTGTATCCCAAGTCGAGGCTCATCAGAAACATAAATATCATAAATATCAAACACATTTGATATTCTAGGTTGCAATGCCTCCGACATAATACCACCAACAACCAATGAGAGCGAGTGAACTGGTTAGCTATGCAGGCCTACTCTCCCCATTCAGAAACAAAAACACAACTGTAGCTGCCTTCCAGACAGGATTTCATCCTGATTAATTTCATTTTTTTATGATTTTGCTGCAACTGTAACACGCCTGGACAGCTCTTTGTGGAGAGACAAGCCGAGGATATCGATAGACTTCCATGCTTGCTTTGCTTCTGAAGTCACATGATCATGCAGGTCATTAGCAGGTCAGCAGGTGTGTGGTCTCACAGTCTGGCTGAGCCGTCTAGGGTCAGAACCCACACTTGGGTCATGGTAGAATTTTTTGGGTCCCCACATGAGTTTCTCTTTCCTGCAGTATTTAATGGGACATTTATGTGTGCAGTGCACATTATAGCCACATGGAGGGCTCCCACATTATCACATTATCCAAGCTAGCACTGGCCATCAGCGGAAAAGAACAAAGTCATTGGGTTGTGATGGCTCGTACATTTTTAAAAGCGGGTCACCAGAAGAACAAGTTTAGGAAACACTGGTCTAGATGTGCGTGCAGAGGATTATAAGATGAAAAATCAGTTGAATATGTCCTTGTATCTTTGGTCTCCCACGTTTTTAAAACCGTTTAACATGTGGCCATCTTTAGTCACCATGCCTCTAGCGTTGATTGCTTATTCCTCATGACATCTAGCCAGTCAGATAGTGTTGTGTTCTGGGGCATTGGGTGAGTATTGAAAGGCAAAGCAAGGCAACTGTGTTTACACAGCACCATTCATGCAGAAAGCAATTCAAAGGGCTTTACAGGGTTAAAAATAGAACAGTTATAATATTACAAGCATTAAAAGAAAGGAACAGACATTAAAATTGAATATGTGAAGTTTAAGGTGAGAAGAATTAAAGCAATGAGGAAGAAAAAACTCAACAAAATAAGAGCATTTTAAAAAAATGAATGAAAAGTTGTTTAAAGAAGGCTAGAGAATATTAAACTTACTGTCACAAATGGGTAACATAAAACACTGATGCAGATAATCAGCCAGGCTGATAATTCAACCCCTAGTTTTAACGTATCCCTTCTTATTCACCATGACATCAGAGCATCCACTGTAAGAGCTACAGCTGATGCTCTGATGACCACTGTCTGACTGCTGAGCTGAAAAGCAGAGACCATTAGTAGAGAAACCAGGTCTTCTGTCTGTGTCATGTCAAGGATCTGCAACCAGCGTCGGCCTCATAAAACCAGCACTCACATTGACAATGACTTCCAGACTTGTGTGTTTTGTGGAAACAACCAGACCGCATCTGACTCCATCATTTCTCCACCGGCCTGCTGGACTTGTGCTGTCGTCACCTGTCAGAGTCTTGACTTATTTTCCCAGCGTGTCTGCACAGAACATGGCTGTACATGAATGCACTCTGCTATGTAGAACTACTGCCACGGTCACACCTATAGTTTTGTTTTTAACCGACCACCACTTCCTTTTAAGCTGGTGAGTGGAAGCCCCTGTAGAGGATTATGACTGTGGAATTACATCCAGTTAATCCAATCAGAGTCCGACTGATTGTCACACAGATCCTGTTTGGAAGAAACAATATTATAGAGGAAGGGCACCCGATTAGAGGCAGGGGTTAGGTGGGGTGAGGCAGCATCCAAAACAAGTTTGATGAAGTGATTTGGTGGCAAAGACATTTTCACGCCATGTGTACAGATCTGCAATTATCCAGCTCTCTCTCCCATTCCAGTGTTGTTTTGTGCTGTAATGGATTCTAGGACACTGTTTGTTTTTGGCCTACACTGTTTTTTTTCAGCGTAATACAGAGGAGCCCACAGGCTGTTTTCCCTTAGTTTTCAATGCAGCGTATGTGTCCCATTACCGGTCTCGCTCACAGTCCTAAGGGACCAATGAAAAGCCCGTTTTCCTCTGATCACCAGGCCTGTCGAGCTGTTGGCTGGGAGACTCTCAGACAGATGCACATAAACATTATTGCACACATAAATATATAATGCTGTGTGGATGTTTGGCTTGTACATTTCTGAAGGTAATGAGTGTTTCTTTTAACTCTTCCCGCGTTCCTCTGTGAACTTTATTTCAGTGAGCAGTTACGGCTACAAACAACCGAGGTTTAGTCCAAATTGCACACAGGCCCGCGGTCTGTCATGTTAATGAAACGGTTCAGGATTAATAGAGGGGAGGAAGACCAACATTGTAATCAGTGAAGGAAGAGTGCTGTAATTATGCACACAGAACATGGTTTTTGGGCAAAACCCAGACATGCTCGCCTTCTTTCGCTCATATTTACTTTTCGTCGTCTCTATCACTAGCTTGTTGACAACCTGTTATAGATGCAAGATAACGGTGCTGATAACAGCCTCAGCTAATAGTATCTCTAATAACACGGTGCACACTGCAATTCTCTGGATGTTTTTAGCCCAGAGCTGGCACAAGTTGTGCTGGATGTCTGTCTGTGTTGGTGGTTGTGAGGTAGGAAGGAACAGCGCAGGGCGAGTGTTATCTAACAGCTATTGGTTTTTGTTTATTTCCTGTCTTAAACCTCCTGCAAATTATTGATTTCCTGGAGGATGGCATGTTTAAGTAAAAGCTCCGTGAAGGCTTGTGCTCCTCTCAGGGCGACTCTTATTGAATTGGAGGTCAGAGTTTACTGTTGTCACTTGCTTGAAGGCGAATGAGAAAGCTAAATGTAGCTGCTGAGCATGAACGGAGCACCTCCTCAGAGAGCAGATAAACAGGGCCTTCTTATAACATTTCACAGTGCTGCACCTATGGAAGCGGCCGAGAGTTATCACCTAGCTGTCACCAGCTAGAAATATCTAAGATCAACACTTCGGAATCTGCTGTGGATTTGTTGAATGTAGGTTTGAGTGTGAGGAAACTGCCTTTTTTTTTTGACGCCCTGTTGTGATGCTACCTGTCATGGTGTGAGGGTAAACCCGTGTGCTGTGCAGTCCACCAGAAAGACCCAGGGCATCTTGGGATAGCAGGAGAAAGATTGGTTGAAAACCCATTTCTGAAGTGGATTTGTGCCCTTGTAATCCTGATTAATTTTGACCCGTTGTGCTCATTTTAAACAGAGCATTACAGTAAGCGTGAACACAGCAAGCTCCGGGGCGAAACCAGGAGCTTAGCGGCTTTGGGAGGCTTAGCTGCAGATGGCATTTTAAGCCGGACTTAATAAATTGTTTCCATTAAACTTACCGGCCCACACATACTGGATTAGACCGGTGGAACAAAGGAAGGAGAGAGCGTGCAGACGAAGAGGAGGAGGAGAAAAAAAAAGCACACGCACAGCTCCCATCATGCACATCTGACTCTGTTAACATCTCTCTGAGGCCACATGAAAGGTGAAGGCAGGGTTACTGTGCTGCTCAGGGAGATAGAAGCTTTTGAATTTAAAACCCACTCACTTTAGTTCTCCTGCTCGTCAGGGATGTCGGACCAATTTGCTTAATTGACGCAGAAGTAAACAAACAAAAAAAAGATGCATAAACCATTTAGCTTGGCAGTGGATTTAAGGCTTATCCGCTAACTGTTTATGTATAAACACATTACCAATGCTGTAGCTTAAGGATTTAGGATCTGCCCATACTCTTGGTGTTTTTTTCTTTCCTATGGAGCCTTTTTGCTCTTATATCAATCTGCTATTGTAGGTAATCAATTCCTTATGGTAGAGCCCCGCCTCTCGCCTCTTTCAACCCCCGCCTGCCTCCTCTGTACCTCCTTCCCCCATCGGCTCATGGCTCGCTCCCTAAGCTCTCATTATGTGCTACACAGTCCAGGGTCCCCGTGTCGAATCGCTAATCAACCACCCTGTCTGTAGGCCTGCTCTCTCAATAGGTGCTGAGTGGCCTTTGTTCCACCACTGCTGTTTGCTGCATGTCAATAAAAGAGCTCCGACCTCCTCCTCCTCCTCCTCGTCTTCTTTTACCTGGCCCAGTCATAGCTACAGCCCAGCTCCTGCTCCGCATCCACAGCAAAATGAAACTCACCTGCTGGATTCAGAGAAGTGAGGAAGGATGGAGATTGGAGAGGGAACGGCAAGGTCAGGGGCAGGGGGGGATTGAGGGCAGCTGCGGCATAGTGAAGTAGATGAGAAAGCATGTTTGTATTCGGCCAGGCAGCTCTCCTCTGGCCAGGTCACTGTAATGTATTACTAACCTCAGCGGCCGGCCCGACTGTTTGCAGCCTCTCGCCCATTAAATAATGAATGGAGGTTGACCCCCTGACCAACAAATCAGCTTTTCGCTGCTGTCCAATCAGGATGGAGTGGAGGTAGATGGAGAGTGTGGCTTTCTGGCAGGCTGGATGACTGGAGTGCAGACATGTTGTTGGAAAAACACAAGGGCCATGGAGGCTTCGCACAGGCAGATTAGCTAGCGCTGGAATTGAAAGCAGACCTCACCGCTGTGGAATCTAAGTCTGGTCAAGCTCACCTCTAGCACCTACTGTGGTTAGTTTGACTAAGTCCATTCAGCTCACAGAGCATGCTTTCTTTATTCAGACCTCCAGTGCAGCGTTCATTTTGGCAGCTTTTTAAAGTTTAGTCTTTAGAGCAAACTGCTACTTAGTTTGGCTGACCAATTGTGACAAAAATGATAAACCTGATTATTTTAACTTCTACATCAATGGCATTTATAGAAAATTAAGCATTCAGAAATCTTTGAAAAATAAGCAATATATGGAAATAAGAAAGTAAAAAAGTGAATATATAAATAAAACATGATTATTATGAATAAATGCAAATAAATTAACCATGATGTTGAGTATTGGTGATGTACTCTTGTTTCAAAAATTAAAAAACAAATACTTAAACATTTGCACAAGCACATGGCATGCAGCCCAGTAATCATTCAATCACAATTATCTTGTTTTCATGATGGCTGGAAGCCAAAATTGTGACAACAATTAATCGCCCAGCACTATCATTCAGTTTAAGTCACATTTAAGTCAGTTGTAACTTTGATAATGTTAGTCTAGTTTTGATCTAGTTTTAGTCGATGAGAAGTCCTTCATTTTTGTCTTTACTTTCAACAGTTATTTTCTTTGAACTAATCTGATCAGCCAAATTGTAATAAAAATGCACTGATGCACTATCAACTCTTTGACTGATTTAAAATATACTTGTGAATACACTGACATACCTCATATACAGTAGCGAAATATCATGGATTTTCATGGAGGTTAAAATATTGGCAATGCACATCTCCTGGGCCAAAACAAAGATCCAGGCGTTCGAGGATTTTGTCCTTTCTACATCTGTTAATTGAGAGAGCGTGGAGGCTGCAGAGTATTTTACCTTCCTTGGCAGTGTAATCCAAATCCACTGACCGCAAGGCTGAGATCAACAGCAGACCTGGCCTCGCGCATGGGGCAGTGGGTTTGCTGGACAAGGCACTGTGGCATTCCTGGTATCTTTCAGTCATTGGTCTTCCTGGTCCTTCTACTCTTGCTAGGCCTGGACACTGACTGATGGCCAGAGGTGTCTGCTCGACCCCTTTGTGACAATATCTCTTTGGGCATTTTCGGGTATTGTTGGCCAGACTGTGTGTCTAATGGGATACACTATATTATTGGCATTTTATCTTGTGTTAGCAGATATCAGCCTAAAAGTCTCAATTTCAGTATCAGCAGGTATTACATATCTGCCAATATGTAACAGCTGATATATCGGCCTTTAATATTGGTGAAATATACTGGTGTACTGTTAGGAAAAGGTGGCTGCCTGGGTCATTGCACATTTAAAGAGGCCCTCTATGAGACCTGAACATTTTACAAGCTTGAAATGTAAAACAATTGCCAGACCAGGAGATACTTGGTGTTCTTTCACAATAGAGAGATTTATAAGAGTAACGGTATCAGCTAAAATGAGTTTGGAAATATTTGCGTAGCAGAAAGAAATCCATTGTCATGCAGTCCTACTATATTTAGCTAGTCCTGTCTTCCTAATAGAAAAAAGTATTCAACAAACATTTTTAATCACAGTTTTGTGTCCTTGCATTGATACAACACTTATTGTCAAGTTCTGATGGTTTAGGATTTTGACTCTTATGTGTTACAGTCACAGTCAGAGGTTGGTGTTGTTGCAGAAATACGCTTTTCTCTGCTTCCAACAACAACTTGCTCATTACTGAGCCTGAACAGAGACTCATGTGTTCCCCTGGCTGAATTAAAATATTTAAAAGGTTCAACCTTGTAGCAGAAAACCAGAGGCAGATGGGTTAGCTTACACGCTCAGCTGGAAAGGAACACTTTGAAGAAGTCTGAGAAAACCAAAAAGATGTCTTGTTTCTTTATTAATCTTTGGCTTATTACCCTTCACACACAGAGGCCAGCTTATGAGCTGCTTGATTTGTTTTTGGAGGAAGGGGCTGATATTAATGCTGCTTTATTGATAGTGCTAATGCTGTTTGTGCAGGCGTCCCTGTCGGAGAGATGAAAATAAATAGGGGGAGCTTGGCGGAGATAAGACACGTGTTTAATTATTAATTGAGCCATTACTGACAGAGATTGCCTTTTTTGATTTAAAGCAGGAAGGCCTGCTTCAGGGACAGAAAAAGCAATTACAGAATTCCCAGCCTGCACCGCTGCTGCCCATCGTTTCACCGTACGCTGCAAGAGAGGAGTGAAAGGAGACAAAACACTCCCACACACACACATCCTGTTACACCGCGCTGTTCCATAAATTATTTTAATTCTCCTTCAATATTTATAGCGTTTTAAATTACGATTACATTGTCATGTATTATTTATGTCAAGTGGCAGGCAGTCAAAGAGACGAGGCCACATTACCCACAATCCCTCTTTGGCCTGGCACCTTAAAAGCTGCTGAAGGGAATTGTTTGGTTTTGTATGAATCAGGAAGTGATGTCAGACTGAACAGGCTCTTACAAGCTGCCTGGTTTCAGAGACGCTCCTGGTGTTCAATGCACGGCAATTAGCTGGCTTGTAAAATCATTGCTAATATGTCATGCTATCCCCATGTGCACTCTGTGGCGCCTTTAGAGCATCATTGTGTCCATTAGAAAACGGTGCAGAGAGCCCAGCGTGCATGAAATATTAAATCAGCTCCTGTTTAGGCGATTGGGTCACCACTGGTTCAATCTTCAAATGGAAACCCTGCTTGCTCGTCCGCTTCTATCTCCCTCTCGTCTGTGTTAGCCAGCACATGTCAGGATGTTTGACACCCGTCAGTCAGCCTCATCAGTGCCTGTCATCTGTGTCAGTGAGCCTGTGGGTGGTGATCAGCTATTGTGACAGAAAATGTGAGTCCTATTGAAGCCTGTGTGATTAGGCTCCATTGTGTAGCTCTGTGTTCATTGACTGAATATGGATTCAGCTTTAGCTGTAGAGAGGGAGCAATTACAAAATCACTAAAGGCCGCTAAAGGCTTTCAGGAGAAGTTGTCAGGGGCATGGAGAGCATTTTGCTGCTTCACTTTCAGTGTGCATCTTGAGTTTATAAAGCCCATTGGAGCATATTTGAGCTGTTATGTTGTTAAAGTTAGAACATGCAAAGGTGATACTACTGTATAAGATAGAATCACTGTGAATGCATTGAATCAATGCAGAGCATTTCTGTGCAGCCTCAAAGCCTTCTTCTTTACAAAACAGAGGCCAGCGCTCCCCTGAGGCTGTTTCAGTGCCGTCTTTTCAGAGCAGGATAAATGATAAATGTCTTTTTACTGTCATTCTGGCCTTTTCACCCATGGTTCTTCTCCCCTAATGCACTTCACCACCACTGTGAAGGAAACAGAAAGAAGCAAAAAGGCACATAAGCATTTTTTTTCCTGTGGCCTTGACCCAAAGGTGACTCTTCACCTCGGCTGACATTTCTGTCTGTGCAGGACTTCAATTTCAGGCATAGTTGGAAGAAGTCTTCCACAGTGTTGAAACTTGGTAGCAGAATAACTCTTCAAGACAAAAGGTTATGATAATATAAATATAATGATTTCTTTTGGCTAAGCTCAGCATTGTGAAGAATTCCAGTTAATTCAATAGACATCTTTTACAAGCAAGCTAACAAATTTCCTTGATAGCTGAACCCAACCACTCTTGGCTTGTAGTCATACTGTGTTCACTAACTGTTTCACAATAAACCAGGGTCTTGCATGGGGCGCGGATGCTTCAACAGTGAGTGAGGAAATCAGAGGCTCCCTGACAAGTGAAAAGCTTTCTGGCAGATAAGCTGCAGCCCCCGCGGTTAGCTGACCAACTTGTGAAACACAGGTTGACACCCATCTCAACAGGGAAGCGACATTGGCAAGAATGGATGTAGGCTGCTTGTTTTTGGCCTTTTTTTTTTCTTTTTTTGAGAGAGGATAAAGAAAAGTATTTAGAGGGGATAACTCTGGAGAGCAGTAGCTCTCATCACATCTTCTGTCTAATCTTAATCCTCCTCCTCCTCCTCCAATGGAGGTGCAGCCAGCTGCAGTGTGGAAAGCATTTTCATTGTTTACTTTGGAGAATACATGACCAGCCTCTTATCACTGCTGTCAGGCCTGAAATGTAAAGCATGTCGCCTGTGATCACTTGCAGGTTTTCTTGTTTTTAATCCTTTATTCCAAGCTCCCGTCCTTCTGCCAGTGAGAGTGGGTCTTCCCCCACCCTGCATTTGTTTGAAGATCCCAATTCCTCGCTATGCACGTTTTAAGCTCATCTGCGTTGAGTGGTTCAGAGCCAATGTTGTTTGCAGATGAGGCTGTAACGCTCATTGACAAAGCCAGATGGTAGGCGATTGTGGCCAAACACGATGCTTGGATAATGTACAATCGCTGGCAAGGGGACAGTCGTCAGCCTAGATGGATATTACAAACATGCTTGTAATGGATTGGACGTTTTGGGAAGCAGTTCACAAAGACTTGTAAAGATGGAGAAGCCCTCGCCAGGAATAGAACGGATGTAAAATGCTTCAGATTTCACGATGGAAAAGGACATCCATGCATTATGAGCCAGTGTGTGTGTGTGTGTGTGGGGGGGGGACTTGGGGAACAAAATCCCATATAAAACAGAAATATCACATTGCCATAATAAGGATTTTTCAGATATCTCTGTATGGGTGGTCCACTTCTGCTGTTTGCTCAGTATTTCTGAGCTCCATACCTCTGCAGTGGCTGCATCCATGTTTCTGTCAGTGGCTTATCAGAGCCACTCTGTCTAGCAGCAATACCACAGGTTGGAACTGGTGCAGTATGTTTGACAGAGAGTCAGGTTTGAAGGGGGCTAGGATAGAGCCAAGCTATTAGCCTTGATGGTGAAAGCAGTAACCTGACACACAGTGCTGAAAAAGAACTAGTGTTTGGTTCTGTATTCCACCATGCATGAATGCCATTAATTGTCCCCGTGTTAGTAAACAGACACTCAGTAATTCATTGGGACATGGGGGCTGAATTTTGGTCTTTCAGCACGGGGAAAAAAATGCACAGTGTGGTCTACTCCAATACTCAAGCGGTCATCTGTTTGGCTGTTGTTTTTGGCTACTGGTGAATTCCCTGCACTGGGCCCTGGTGGTGGGGCCCCTAATGGCCTCTGACTGACTGTAAAACTCCATTCAGCAGAGCCTGGGCTCCCTGGCTGTGGGGTTAGGGATGTTGTGTTGAGGGTTGAGCAGTAGAACTGGGATTTCATTGGTGTTTGATTTGGAAAGGAGATAGAAAGATTGCCTCAATGCCACATGACCCATGGAGAAGTGTGTACAGAGTATTATCAGCCCTATCGACCAGGGTTAGACCAATACAGGCCCTGGCTGATATTTGCCTGTTCAACTCCACTTAGAATGATTACATAGATTTAGTAGCTGTTTTATGCTCAGTTTTTCCAAAGGCTGTAATCTAAATCAAGTCATATTGATATTTTACCAATGAACTTTATTGCTATTAATAACACTATTTGGAATGGGGGCAGTATAGTATTAAACTAGAGTTGTTCTTTGTGGGTACCAGTGTCTAAAATGCACCAATATTTATCTGATACCATAACCAACTAGCCTTGAAAAAATAGTGCATTAGTTATAGACCTTAATTAATCATGATTAATGCAATTAATCTTTACAGCCCTAATTTAAACTTTTGTCACGCCTTCATGCTCTGTCTAAGCTGTAAGCACTGCTTTCAACCTGAAACGTCCACATCTGTTGAAGCCCAACAGAAACAAATTCCATCTGTGGCACCAAACTGTGGCACCCTGTGTTCTTAAAAAGATCTATTTGTGGCCATGGCTATCACTGATGATACAGGTATTGATTCATCAGCTGTTCAGTGCAGGACATGTGCCGAAGTACCCTGGGCTCCTTATCAGCTGAGGTACACTGTATTAGTTTGCTGATTTGGCATAACACTGACCTAATCCTGGGAGCAGGTGCTGCTGCAGCCGAGACAAAGTGGACATGTTTTTCAGGGAGGATGAGCCATCTGGGTCTTGATACTTTATGGTGCTTAAAACACACTCTCAAGTGTGACACTCCCAGCACTTACCTTTTAGCTGCACACAATAATCTAAGCGCCGGCTGCTAAAGGGAGAGACGAGGCTTTCAGGAGAATTTACAGGGTTTGATGTGGTGTGGAGCCTCCGCTTCGACACGGATTCATGAAACAGTCAGACACACTTGGCGGTTTGATTTTGATTCCTCCAACTCTCTCACTGTTGTTTTGTCATCTGCAGTCTGAAATATGTCGAGCAGAAAGAAAAGTGTGTTTGTTTTCTTTTGTTTCTGTTTTCTTGCTTTTGTGCCAGCCTGCCTTGCTCGACACTTTTCTGGGGCCTTGTGTTGTTTTGTTGGGATTTTTTTTTTTTCTTGGTGTAGTCTGTTTCATCTCACAAGCGATTTGGCTCGTATCAGAGTCCAATTTCGCTCCTGTTTTACCGTGTAGCCCCCCTCCTCACAGAAATACTCACATTCACACATTTCCCCAAGCTGACACGCCGCCTTCACACTCCAAACAAATCAATTCCTCACTTGCTGCACTTGGAAAGCCGCAGTGAAATGCAGCAGCTCATAACAGCCCTGAAAACGTGCGGGCTGTTGTTAATGTTCCTTGTCCACTATGGCTCGAGGAGGCTAGATCCCAGATTTCCTTTCTGTGTCTGTGTGAGCGCTGGAAGCTGCCTGTATGTGTAGCCAGGGGCTTAGAGGAGACGGGGGCAGACAATGGTGGGTTTTTGTTAGCAGCGGCCCCACGGGTCGGGATCCAGGCCTTGTTTCCATTAGTCTACCTGACACGAGTCCCTGCCCTCTGCTCCCTGTCCGCTCTCCTCTGCCTTATTAACTAACCTCTCTATCCCTCTGCCTCCCCCAGTCTGGGTCACTTTATCACTCTTTCTCTGTCATGTGCTCTCTCTCTAATCAAGAGTGATAAATGGGGTGTGAGGAAGGACGGCAAATGTTTGTGAACCTGATACACCCTCCAATTGTCACTCTTCTGCGTTGGTGGAGAACATGGCGACTGAGAGAGGAAAGAGAGGGATTTTGAGGAGGATTTTGTGTGTGTTTGTCTTACTAAGCTCTCCACTGAAAGCTATTTCAAACATCTCCACCTCAGCCCAATAAAGCGTGTCCTCACCCTGACCCCCTCCCTAAACAGTAATAAATAAAAAACCCAGACAAGTACTAAAAAATCGACTTGTAGCTCATTAGAGCACTGCTCTTTTAGCATGTAGCCATTAGCATTGGGAATTGGCAGCTCCAGTCTGGTCGTCAGCAGCTGCTGGGTCTCCATCTGTAAGGCTAATTACCCAGCAGCACCCCAGGAGCAGCTCAGCAGCAGGATCCTCCTATAGAAGAGGCATTGATTACATCAGTGAGTCTATGGCGGACAGCGTGCTTTCCCCCTGGGGGGGCCACAGATATGTGAAACTTAAGCGTAAGCACTTTAATGCACACCGGGGTGCTATCTTTAGACAAACAGTTCACTAAGATCTTATCCTATTCCATCCACCCTCCCAGGAGGGGAAATTTCCCATGCACTTAAGATCAGTTAGATAGACTCTACTGTGCTATGCAGCAATTAAAATGGTAAATAAGAATTAGAAATACAGAGTTTGCATGAATAGTGTTTAACCTGCTAAAGTAATTAGACAATGTATAGCTGATTAGATAGATAAAATTGAATGTAAATATGGCCCCTCTTCTCACTATATCCCCACATATACTATACTATAAATTGGCCTGCGAGTCAATTTATAGTACCAACAAATTGTAAACATGAAGAAAACATAACATCATCAGCACAGAGGTAGATCAACCTGCACAACAGTAGGCATCATTTTGGAATAATCCATAAAAATGTTGATATAAAATCTTGGATCAGTAGATTGCCAGTGCATGTTTTGTTCTTTGCAAGAAATAAATGATGGGAATTAACTGTATTTGTTTCTGTTAAACTCTTTAACGATGTTTTGACAAATGCTTTTGGGAAATGTAAGAAAAATAAAGGTCAGAAATAGTGAAACTACTGGTTATTTCACCCAGATGAACATTTGTAGCTAATCAAGTAGCCTAAATTCCGGTTAATTTTATGAGACACGTATTAATTAAGCATCTCTGTTGCACTTCGAGATACAAATGCTGGTTCAATACATTTTATGAAAGAATTTCATCAATTTTTTTCTCTTTTTATGAAGTTGTAATTTAATTTACTAGTCCCATTAGAAGTACCCAACATTTTATACTAATGTGGCCCTCAGGCAGTGAAAGTAGAATTTATATAGCCCCCTTGGTCCCCAAAGTTGCCCACCCCTAAGATTTAAAGTAGTATTTCTTTGTTTTGTTTTGTTTTTTTAACTTACATTAACAGAATTGGGTTGCAGTATAACAAACGTAACAGGGATAACAGAGTTGAATGCCTATAGGTGCAACTAGCTCTCTCTCCCTAGGTTGTGATATGATGCTTAACTCATGTCTGAGCATAAAACCACAGATGAATGTCTAAGTTCAGTTCTTTGTAGTTGCACCTTCACTTTTCAGTTTCATTTCTCTCCTGCTAAGTTTTGCTGCTGCCACTGAAAACGTCACATTTCCTGGTGTTGGCTCTCACATTAAAAGCCTTGAAACAAAATAATATCGACAGTTTTTTTGTGAACAACATGTTGTAGATAGCATGTTTATGATTGTTTTAACCTAGCTTCAGCAGAAACACCAGCGAGTCTACCACTATCTGAGGCAGCACCTTGATAAAACCCACCTGTATATTCTGGTGCATTTGATGCCATGATTGGGAACATATCTGTAACATTGATTGTTTTTATGACTTCTATATGGACCCTGTGCATTGGAATTCTTGTGGCAGCGTGTAATGTAATGTTTCGAATGTCTGAGCACTCAGAGCTTTGATCAGCAAAGTGAAGAAGAAGAGCTCTGGCAATCTGCAATAACAGGATGTTTCAACATGTAAGCTTGACAAGGAGAAGACAAGAAATGTGGGGCTGATTGATGATGTAGCTCTCTGAAAGCTGTTGATAGAGAGATATTTGTTTTTAGCCGCTGCTGCCTGTGAACACAACACAACTTGGAGAAGCTAGCTGCTTCAGCATTTTTGCGTGTCAGAGGGCTTTATTGACATCATGGAAATAGCGTCTTTATATGAGGCAGGTGAGCAGATCTTAGTCGTAACCACAGCTTGTGATAGTCATACTGCAAACCTTTTTGCAAAACACTTGAGGAAATATGATATGTCAGCCAAGATGTTTGTCCTGCCCCTTTCACAGCACTAAATAACAAAAGCTGCACATGTCAAAACAATGAATGAGGTATGGAGAACGTTTAGGAGCTGTCATCCTCCAATTGTTGCTTTGCTTTCTGAGTGGGGAGTGAAAATGGAGATGGAGGAGGAAGAAAAGAAAAACATGCAGGCTCTTTCAGCCTACTGTCATGCCACTTAGGATTTGTTGAAGGATTTTCACCCAGCCATTTCCCTTCCATTGAGAAGTAATCAGTACGGCACTGAAAGATAATATTATATCCACTTAGAGGCATGTGGGCTGCATGCATGTTCATACATGAAATGAGGCTGGAAAGCAGGGCTTCTGTTTACATTTCTGTGCATTCAGGGCCTGCATTTCTGCTTGGACTTGAAGCTTCCTGGTGATAAAAGCTCTGTGTCTTTGTGTTTCTTACATCTCATTCTTTCTCTTTCTTCCCTCCCTCCTTTCCTCCCATTCTCCATGAAGCCAGCTGGTGGGCTAATAGAGGATGCTCTCCTGTGGGGCACCAAAGTGCTGCTGTTCAGGCGTTATGCAGGCTTAAGTAAAGCTGACACGCTGCTCAAGAGCTGCAGCCCACACTGAGCTCCACAGCTGCCCACAGAGAGACTCTGAAAAGGTCTTAAAGGTATGGGAGACACAGGGAAGCTGCCACTGTCCTCCCACCGCTGTGCTGTGATGTAGGAAGCAGGAGTTAAGTCCTTTATTAGAAGTGGCAGGCGTTGTCTCCAGTCACCTCGATAATTGCAGCACCACGTCCAGCGCCATAATCAATTGAGACAGCTGCTGCTGCGGCGTTCAAGTCCATCAGGCAGGCGTGTCATGCTAATTAATGAAATGATAAGGCTAGTGCTTGCAGCATTGTACAAATAACTCCTGAAGGCTTCCCTTCCCTCTTAATGCACAATTCATCCTTAAATTTCAGATGGCCTCTCTCGTTTCCCAGCTTGCTAGCTGTCTGTCCACAGCGGCCTCGGGGTAAGAGCGGTCACCAAGGTCGGTCAGGGGTCAGTGACAGTGAAATGGGTCAAATTCCAGGCTGGCAGGGTGGGCTGTGTCAGAGGAGCCATTAGACTTGAGCTTTTTTACTGAAGGTTCCAAGAAGTCCAACCTTTTATTTAGGAGAGCACAGTGGCACTGACCTCAGACGACCCGGTTGTGTTCATAAGTCGCTGATGGTCGTCCCAGAGCACATGGGCTCTGCAGGGGGAAGGGCCCGGATGGAGACAGGGAAAAACATTGATTTATGAAGAAGGGGGTGTATGCTTTTGACAGAGTGATGTAGCAAGGTGTCCATCTTTTTTAAAATAGGGCTGTCAAATGATTACAGTTTTTAATAGTGAGTAATCTTATCCCAGCGACAAGAGGCTGGTGCAGTTATGGCAGAAGACATTAGCATGGATGCTGCTAAAGCGCCAGTTTACCAGAATTTGACAACAAGAAGAACAAAGAACAGCAGTGAGTCGTTTTCTTTTCAAAACTGACAAAGGTCGTGTAATGACATGTCTACAGTCACCGTGGTTCGCGTTAAGCAGTTCTGGAGGTTCTTGGAGTTTATTCTTCGGTAGCTGTGCACGCGCCTCGGTAGTGGCAACGATGTCATGTGTTTTGTTGCTCTGATTGGCTGTTAAAGATGTGACAGACAGAACGTTCATCCAGTCATCCTCCGAGTTTTTTTCAAAGGCTCTGCCCTTTCCCAAACACTGTATATTGAAGGTTTCCAGATGGATGTGTGAAACAAATCCCTCTGGCGTGTCAGGTTAGTGCTAAACTGCACTGACATGCAAGCATCATGTGAGGTTATTTATATCAAAATAAAGAGCATTGTGGAAGCAAGGCAGTAATCATTAGGAACAACTACAGTGACTTCTAGCAGGCAGCTGTGTTACAGTTTAGACAGGATTGAGCGTCTAAACTGCTAAAATTAGTTTAACCTCCTCTTAATTCTGGTGCAGACGCCAAAGAGATTAGAATTTAACTATTCAGCCAACTAATCACATGCGTCGTTAGCCTTATTAAGATAAGGATAATTGACTTCCTGTTTGGATACAGACTTGCTTTAACAGATAGAAAAAAGATTATAACATGAACTTAACCACAGAAAAAATAATTTGTGATGTGTTGGAAAAAACAAAAGGCTGGAAAAGTAAGTGGTACTAATGAAACAGCTGGACTAGTTAGCTTCAACTAGTTAGGTCAACTGACAACAGGTCATTAACACGACTGGGTATAAAAGAAGCATTTTTGAGAGGCAGAGTCTCTCAGAAGTGAAAGTGGGTAGAGGTTTCACAAATCTGCAAAAACAAGGTCTAAAAATTGCTGAACAATTTTCAAAAAATGTGCATGATTAATTTGACTAATAGTGACAGCCCCAGTTTAACCTAATACCAAGGGAACCACAGCACAAGGATCCATGATAAACACTTGAACCTCTGTGTCTTGCCTCTATGATTTTAGGACGTCCTCCACGTCACTTTCCTCCCATCCAAAAACTTGGCATATGTGCCACGAGAGGTGAATGGCATATGTGTCCTCCACCATATGGCCCGTGTTTGAATTGGGATCTGATATGCGTAGGAAAAACTGATTCATCCCACAGCTTGAGCTGCCAGCTCTCTGAAATGAACATTAGGTTCTCAATTTATGCCCAGGCATCGACTGTAAACGTGTTACAGCTTAACACCCATCCCCATTCTGCTGCCATCCGCCCCTTTTGTCAGCTGCAGCGAAGAGACAGAGACAAATAATTGAAACGTGCCAGCTGTCCCCACTCTTATGCTATCTTGGCCAGGCTCATCCTCGTCCACTCCCCCATTAACATCTCTGAGTGATTTGCAAAAACGTCGCCTTGGCTCCCCTCGTTACCAGCTTGGAGATGCTTGAGGCAGATTGAACAGTGTGAGGAAAAGCAAGTCATTACAAATTTCTCCTATGATTTTATTATTAGCTCGATGATTTAACACTGCTAAGCCCTTCTGTTCCTCTTGTACAAATAATTTTGTTGAATTCCTCCCCACCTTTTTTGATGACTGAATACCCCGCAGCAATGAAGTGTTGATTGGCAAGACTGCGGTTTCCTGCCTTCTGCCAGTATCTGTTATAGCCATCTTCCACAGTCACTCATTCGTGAGCTAAGCCTTGGCTCTGTGCAGATTGCTTGTCTACAGAGGTACAAAAACCAAATCATTGTGAGCTCAACCGTCAAGAGCAGCAGAATATTCTGTCAACCAGAGCCAGCGGGAGACGGATCAAGGCATCCTCACATACCTTCTGCATCCTACAACGTCTTTCAACGGATACGCCGCTTTATTTAAATATCTGTCTGCTCATGTCCCTATTTTATCTCCATGCTGACTGTTTTTGCTTTGGCAGAGCCATGAAGGGAGTGAACCACAGTGTTTGCCTGGAAAATGAGAACATCCAGTGGCCTTAAGCTCCTCTTAGCCCCAGACCCCCCTTGTCAAAGGGAACATTTGCATACCCTCGTATCTAATCTGAAAAGGCTTTTTGCATACAAGTCCTAGTTCCCTGGCTGTTGTATAAACTGGCGTCATGTCAGCAGTGAGCAGGTAATTTATGTAACATCCTCATTTGCATGCACAGCATTAACTGAGGGTTTTAGTTGGAGGCCAAATACTTCTATTCTCGAGGGCTCTTGTCTCATTCATGAGGTCGCTGAGTCCGTTTGCAGGTAGCCAGGTGTGTTTAAAGTGAAGTGGTTAAAAAAGCTTTAAAGTGAATCCTCTAAAGGCAAGAGTTCTGAAATGCAAAGCTTTCTAGAGCAGAAGTGCGCTGCGCTCTCCTCCAGGTTGTGTTCTTGACATGTCATGTATTAAAAGATCAAGCACATGTGGGTTATCCTTGTCAGCAAGGAGCTGTGTTATTCTGTGCTAATGCCTTTTGGATGATGACAACAGCACATCCTAGACCAGCACAGGGCCAAGCCAATCCAGGCTGGTCCAAGCCATTTCAAGCCGGGCCATCTGGCTGAGTAAAGGCCACATAGGAGCAGACCGGTGCCAGCTCTCCAGATGTTCCACAGGGACAAACAGGGTCACAAGTGAAGGATATTGCAGGCAGGAACAGCTGTGCAGCGACACTGTATTCACCCCAGACTCCCCACTGGACACATCAGTCATGACCAGCAAATCCCAGCTGCCTGTTGTCCGTCTGCTACATTAGTCCCTCCTCTCTCCCCACCCCTCCAACCACCCACCCCGGCACGTGCACATAGGGCAGGGCTCAATTCCCCTGAGTAAGCAGGGCCGCAAGAACAACTATAAAAAGATCAATACAGGGATGAGATGTCATCTGGTGAGCAGACCTGCCAGCACCCCAGGGGAATATCCCTGCCCCCCCCCAGTGCACTAACCCACATATCAGGGGGGTGGGGGGGTGTATATTGCGAGGGTGCCCCCCCCCCCCACCAGCAGGCTGCCCTCCAACCTGCCTGACTCACTCACACCATCTGCTCAGGTTTGCAGGACAGAGCTCCACGATGGCGCAGTTTTTTTTGTACAGACACTCGTTTTGCATTTGTTTCACATGACTGCCTGTGGCTTGCCTACTGTTTCCTCAGTGTGTGATTGTAGGGAAAGATGGTTCCATGTCCCGAGGAAAAAAAGAGGACAAAACAATGCTGGGTTTGGCAGTTTGTTGAAATGTCTGAAACTCCAGCTGACATTTGTGTGGTTTTGTGGTGAGGGGACAGGGCTGGATTATAAAAACAGTGATTCTGCTGCATATAGCCCTGAGGTAACATGTGTCAGAGAGGCAGGCCTGTCATCCTGCTATAACTGAGAGGAAGTTTACTCTAAAATGGCTCCTGAAACACATAGAAAAATGTGGAAGAGTAGTGCATTCGGTTGGAGTATTCACAGTAACAGCTTTCACTGTTAAGCTGGAGCATCTCCTGTTTAAAGCACCATCATATTACCACATAACCCTGCTCTTTATTCACAATGTTACAAAGAGAGCAGCCCATACCCACTCTGTATAACTCTTGTGATTTTTAACTATGTAAAATGACTGACTAATATGTTTCTGACGCCCCAAATCTGCATTTAGGAAGTTTTTTCTTGGCTGTACAGCATAGATTTGTGTTATCCTGATGAACAATAAAAACATCATGTCATCACATGAACACAAAACAAGTGTAAGGCGTGACAGCTGCAGAACTGCCCTAGGTGCATTGGCACAGGTAATAATGTAGCTTGGCTCACATGCATAGGGAAGTGCTGAGACCACTGTGGGAATCATGCTTGATGGACATTGGCTGCTGGGCGTCGTGAGGTAATATTTTACTAAGGTGGTAGGGAAATAAAAACAGTGGCATAAGTTTCCCATCTACTCTGATCTGCCATCACTTTGCATTAAAGCACAACACAGATGAAAGAATAACCAATAATCATTTTAGCAACTTCAGACAGTCATGTGCATACATTTTGGCATGTAGGGTGCTAAGGATTCATCACATGGCCTGATGTGCCACAACCCAGGGCTGGAGGGGGAGGGTAGTACACGTGTGTCACTCTCCAGCCAAGGTCATGCTTGAACGCATCTCCTTTATCTGGACCTTTTAAACCAGATGTAATGCCTAGAGACCGCCAGTGATTTTCCGACCCTTAGGACATCCACAGCATGACCGTGCCCTACTATTAGCCCTCACAGTACCCTAGGTCATGCTTAGTCCACACACCCAGCCCCTGTTCCACCCTCAAGATGTGACCTTTCCTACTTTTCCAACAGATTATTTTCTCACGCCCCTGGTAACATGCAGCGACATCCAGAGCACGACTGGGGTTGTGTCAATCCTCCTTCCCTCCCAATGTTTCCCTCAGGCAGCTTACTTGCCATATCCACACCTTATTCAGCCACAATTTTTGGCCCAAACATGCCCAAAAATGTTGACCTTTTGATTGCGGGATGACAGACTTTGCCTACTGAGCCACATTCGCCCTAATATTATGTGTGCCAATTCTGCAATTCTTTCAGTTTTGCAGCTGCCATACCTTACACTAGGAATGCATTGGTTTAACATTAGTATTTGCTGATATCGGCCTTGTTGACAAACAACAACCATTTGCAAAGAAAGTGGCATGAACTGATATCAGTACTTCATGTTTATCTGTTGGGTTTAATGGTGCCTTCTTAGAGAAAATTAAAAAACATTGGTGACTGACAGCAATTGGCTGAACTGTTATTTTCAACATCCTATTGGCATCTGTGCCTATTTTCAACATGTGTGCAACCCATCAAATGGAGCCATATTTGAGCAGGCCTTCAGATAACCTCAGTGTAATGGTTTTTTTAATTTAGGTACAGTCACAAGTTTGACTGGCATGATGGTTGAAAAAGAGAGTGAGTAAAACTGAAAATTAGTAAGATATGGGAGAGTTGACTTGGTCCAGCACTGGAATCTTAATGTTTTGACTGTTATTGTGTGCTGATTTAGCTCAGTCAGCCCAGTCACTGATTTGTAATAGAAACTTTATTTATATGACCCTTTTAAAAAACAGCTAAGCATTTATTTAATCAAAACCTTTTAGAGAAGCATAACAAAGCAAACACAATCCAGCCAGATAAAAGCATCTTTTACTGGGTGATTTCAAATAGGACGCTGGGTTTAGCTGTGGGGCCTAGGCTGCAAAGGCTCAGTCATCTTTCCTGATCTAGGAACCACCCGTAGCGCCCTCTGAAGGACCTCAGGCAGTGGTCAGGCCTACAGGGAGAGAACAAATCACAGATATAAGATGTGGTCTGGCAATTCAAGCCTCTAAAAAGCCCGCGGTACAATCTTAAAATCAATTCTAAAAGTCACAGGTAGCCAGTGAAGGGAGGCAAGGACAAGTGTAGTGTGGTCACTTATCTTGCTATGTGTTAAAAGCTTGGCAGCAGCGATTTGTCTCCTGACCTGCGACCATTCAGTACACGTCTCACCACTCTGTCTTCAGCTGTCCTCTCTGTAAAGGCAACAGAGCAAGTTCTAGCTAATATGAAGACATGTTGCCATCACAATATTGAATGTTTTTCTTTTCATGCTGTGCACAAATATTTCACTGGAACACAGTCCAACAAGCTGACACCTCTGCTGAAGTAGAGGAATTAATATAAATACTTGTTATTCTTTCGACAAAGCATTTTTCAGTCAGGATCACTAAGTCAAGAAACACACATAGTTTGCAGTTATAAGTATTTGAATTTTGTTAGCAGCTTTTATTATGCATTTATGCCATTTTGTGTATTTGGCACTGTGGCTGTCCTGGAATCCCCCTGTCTTTCCACGGGCCTTCATTGAAAGCATAAGTGCATGTTTCTGCCCTTCCTGTGGAAAGCCTGAGGCAGGGAGAGAGGCAGCAAAAACCCTGGAGCAGAGTAGACATCAGTGACAACAGAATGACATTGATTTAGTCAGATGTAGCATAATGGAAGAGCTGGGGTGGAGGAGGGTTGCAAAAGTAGCTTGCAGAGGGAGCATCAAAGACTGGGCAGCCCAGAGCAGCTTAAATATGATGGCATGAGTGCATTTAACCAATAGGAAGCTTAGCATGAATCAGCTGATACTAATGAGATGGCAGCACTTGACACCATGGCCTGCCTGAACTTACACTACATGCTCAGTTTATCGATTTTTTAAAAGTCTGATACAATCCTTTTTTGTTTCTCTTTTTATGATAATAAAGACGTTGGTATTAGAGCGTTTATGGTGGCCCAGTATGCCCAAGTATCTGTGGCCATGTTTGTGTTATGAGTGTCTGTGTGTAAGCTGGCAGAGTGATTTTAATGAGGGCTGGTTTGGTCTGAGCTGAAACCTCCCTGCCTCCATTAGAGCCCATTAGAATCATCATTAAGATAACCCGGCGCTCACTGTGGCCCTGGCTCGCCTGCATTAGTATCTGAAACCCCTTTGTATCTCCTAGTGGTCGTGGCGAGACTTCCTTCGGCATCACTTGCCTCGCATTGTGTCTGAGAGAACAGGTTGCCACGGCAACATCACCCACCGGCGACATTTCGACTGTGGATATTTGCCTCTCCGCCTGTTTGTCTGTATCTCTGTGTCGCTGCCTTCAGCCACCCTCTTTTTCGTTTGTAGAAGCGAGACGCTGACAGTTTAATCCAAATCCCAGACCCCTGTAAATCTGCAGGTCTATATATGCCCGGACCCTGGAATTCATTAGAAAATCGTGACACCTTAGGCAGCCCCAGCTCTCCCATAAAAGTCCAAGCGCCAGGGAGGGGGAGCAGAACAAATAAAAAAATAAAAGCTCTGCCCTGCCTTTTTATTGGTCTTTTTATGGGTGTTAGGATCCTTGAAAGATTAAGCACGCTGTTAATAGGGACTGGATATTCCATTAGTGGGCTGCATGTCGAGTTCTCCCCAGCTCGACAGCGGCTCTTCTCATTTTTTTTTTTGTCACCGTTGAGAGTGCCTGTGGAGCTTTTTTTAATTGAGGTGCTAGTAAGCCTTGTGACTGAAGTAGTGCTGCATCAGAGCTGTAGATTAGAGCCGCTAAGAGAGCTTCATCTCCACCAGGCAGCCCTCTCTCTTCCTGTCTCTATCTCCCTCTGTCCCTGTGTGAGCAGCTTTTTTCTCCCAGTTTTCTATGCATGTGCTGTATCTGTGCTTGAGACGAATTCCTCCACTGGCAGCTTTAATGAGTTCAGTAGCTGTGGTCGTCGCAACGCTACCATCTCCTCAAACTCAAATTCTTTGTGGCCCATTTAGCCATTCTTTTAACTCTCAGACAAGTAGGAGATTGCAAAAACGTCGTTTCTTTTTCATTAAGATTCATAAGTGCTTTGAGATTCTTTGTATGTGAAAGGTGTCGAGATGCTGCATTTGCAGCCACTTTCATTTTCCCGCTACAACAGCATGTAATTACAGCCATTAAATCGCAACAGCCTAAGTATGAAAGTCGCTGTTCGCTGGAATGCTGATTAGAAAAGCTCCTTGTCTGCTGAAAAGACCCCTGATGAATGAAAAAAGACAAAGTAGTCGGGTTCAGAGGGCTTTGCTGTGGTTTTTCCCAAATCCCCCGAAAGATCAAGACGGGAGGATGGGATGGTGCAGTGGCAGAGAGGCCAAGATAAGGGGCCACGATCTCCCTTCACAGCACAATTGAAACATAATTATTTCATGCCAGATTGTGTGCTCAGCAAAGCCCTGAATAGGGGCCGACATTTAACTTTAATTAGCTGTGATTTATTCATACTGACTGGATTGCGGGGAGAAATTGGATCATCTGATTATAGTCAAGCATGAAAATGACCTGATTAAACACTTAATGGAACCTAGGGAAAGGGGAGCAGGAGGAACCTTGGGCAGAAGACATTTGGACGACGATGATGTATAAGAGGAAAGGGAGCTGCTTTCCTTATCACTGATCACGAATATCCTTCAGAAAAACACAGTGGAAAATATCCTTCCTTTTATGGCTGTAATCAGTTCAGCATTGTGTCTTTGAATCAAACAAGAAAGGAGCTTGACACCTGAAATTTGGCAGAATAGAGTTTTTTCAGGTCTCAAATAATCAGCGGCTAAGAGGTCACGGTCAGATGTTATCATGGTATTTTCCAGGTTGTTTGTCATGTTGATGCCAAGACTCTGATGACTGTTTTTATCTTACCACTTCCTGATTGAGGAGTGAGGCCAAAAACAGTTGATACTAAAGCCTAGTCCACACATAAGCAGCTATTTTTAAGAACTAAAAAATCCCATCTGCATACATTATTTTTTTCTTCTTCATCCACATGAAAATGCAAAAACACACTGTTAACTTCTCTAAAGAGCACAACATGTCAATAGCAGTCTGTCCTTCACTGTGCAGGTGTTAAGAATGGATGGTAATATGGTATACTGGTGGCCACAGAGTGGCTTTAATTACCATGAAGACAGCACTGTGTAATGTGCAAATATTTATAATAAATCCTTTAGTAAATGTGTGTCCATTTCCCTCAGCAGCACCGCCGCCTGCGTATGCAGATTTTTTCAAAGCAATTAGAGAATTCCTGTTAATGATATTTGGCCAATTTGACAAACAGCTAATGCGCTCATATACAGCCGCACATATACCCATTTGAATGGGCATGGCACAGCATGGTGCTCTAAAGTAAAACTGGTTTGAATAATGAAGGTTCTTAATAACCACCTGCTTAGTGAAACCCATTTCATGTGATATTTAGATAAAGTTAATCAGTTTCTGTTGGTTATTTTTGAACTAAAGTATTCTGTAACTTTATTACCTCCTTGTAAAGTGAATGTGTGGATGGAAGGAGCTCGCCATTGTTGCACAATGCAGAAATAACTGATATTATAAAACACATGGAACATTACGTCACAGTCCCAGCTCCTTTAATAATAGTTTTAGATTTTTATTTCTCATTTTACCTCTGAGATGAGGGGCGGGAAGAGGGAGGAAGCATATATGTCCTATAGGAGGAGAGTAAGAATAGGAACTTAATCAGATCATCTGTCTGTAGTTCTGTTGCTCAGTTTACCTGTGAAAGGTGCAAATAATGCCTCTACAGGTGCTTCATTGCAAAGAGTGAAGCACCTGTGCTGTGCTTGCATGTGCATGTCGGCAAGCACCGTTAATAAAAACACCTGGCAGTAATGCCATATACCCCAGTAAAATCAAGGGAAGATTTGATGGTAATAAAAAAGAGACAGTGAAGATTCCCTCGACAGGCAAAAATTTCATTTTTAAAATTGTCCCAACAATCCGAACTTTGTCTTGTCCAAAACAGGTAACATTAGCAGTGGGGTTTGTGTCTTCAGAGTGCTGTATGGAGCAGAAGTGACCCTAGAAGTCCATTCAGGCATCTCTGTTCATCAGCATAGTGGGACAGAAACTGTCAGCATGCATAAAGTCCAGTTGGTAACAACAAGTTTGGCTTATGTCCACTATTGCCATGTAAAATGGATTATCTTGTACACCTGTGACACACAACAGGACAAACCCAAAACTCTGTTTTCCCAATCTGCACATTAGCATTGTAAACAGTTTCCACAAGGTGCATATTCAGTGACCTTAACCACTGTATGGCTGTGTAGGAATGGCCAAAATGCACAGAAAATAACTCAGTTTGCAAAAAGTTATGGACAAAGCCTGACAATCCAGAGAACTCAAACAGCCTTTCATATTTTTGTAAGAGCTTTGAGTCCAGTCCCACTCAATCTACTATAGCAGGGCTGTTTGCAATATAGAACTGGTTTGAAAAAGGTCATGGCATTGATTTCTGAGTGTTTGAATGGGAATCAAAATAGATCCTGAAGTAGGCTGGCTCACTGAAGTGTCCTAGCATCAATGTATGACTGTGTGTGTGGGATTAGTGTGAAATGTAAAGGGCTTTAAATGGATGAACACAGTCCATTTAGCAGTGTTTGCAAACGATGCGTTTCCAACATGCAGTCCAGTTTGTTACAGTTGGGCAAGTTTGGTGCAGTAAACCTCGATCTGGTTTGTGTTTAGAGAAAACAAGAGTGCAGTGATGCTCCTGCAAAAACTTCTGTGAAAACCTCTTCGGTAAACTCTGATGACCACTAGTCACAATGTCCCACTTCATCATACCGGCATACAGCCAAATGTGTTGCATAATGTCACTAGCTGATGCAGGACCCCAAAGCAAATCTGACCCCAAAGCACATCTGGAACCTAAACTGGCTCCTGTTGTGCACATTAAAGAGCTGGTTCTTAGAATTGGCTGGTCTTCATCACAACATCCTGTCTCTTCTCCTTTGTGTTCTAAGTTCTTTCTGTTTTCTTTAAAAGCATGTCTATGACAAAATAAATGAGAATAGCTGTTCAGCTCAATAAACACATGGCAGGGTTTGTGTTTGTCCATGGTTTTCCATTGTTTGGCCAACTAGTGGACTGCAGTGAGTCTAGTTCTACTATTTAGGGTCATATAGGATAAGCTCGATGCCCTGACAGAAGGGTGCCAAGTAAGTGGGACAGTACAGATCAGTTAGAGAGTTGCAGTAGTTGTGTACCGGATCGGATCAGTTGATGGGAACACAGCTAAAGCAATAATTTACCCTGCCAGAGGAACTTTCCTGGTTATCAGTTGGTGAATTTTATTTTAAGATGTTGCTTTTCTTTTCTTTTTTTTCTCAGGTGTGCCAACGAATGAGAGTCCAGAGTCTAAGACTTGTACCTCGGCCAAAGTTTCAGGTCTCCAGCGCAGCCAGGAGCAGAGCAACAGTGAGGTGCTCTTCACACCTCCCGTGCCCAGCCCCACCCCGGCGTCTGCGCCCACGGGCTCCCCTGCCCCGGCTGCAGCGGCGGCCCCCCTCGAGCCCCCTAGGTCACGCCTCCCCAGCCCCACTCCTCTCAGTGTCAAGAAGGAGCAGCAACCTCCGCCCCCTATCCCCACCCCTACCCTGCTGAGGGCACAACCCCACCCCCAGCCCCACCCTCCCCACCCGCACGTTCACCAGGAGCCGCGTGTTCTTCCGCCCCCGCAGCACCACGCACGGCCTGTAATCAGCCACCAGGTGCACCACCCATTGTACAGCAGCCTCCACGACATCAGGTGGGTTGTTACACGGGTATGTTTGGTTAGAGGTGCAGATTCCGACATGAGGGGAGGCACCTGTGTTTTATTTACGACTTCCTATTAAGAATTCACTGTGTAAACCAACCAACAGAATAATCAACACTGTTTACAATGCTCATGCTGTACCTGTCACACACTAGGGCTGCAAATATCACAAAGATTAATATTGCATGGGTTTGGTGTGGCATCATTGTACTGCTAAAAGAAACAAAACGTTTATCTTATTTATTGAATGAATTAAAATTTAATGAAAATACAAACTAGGCTTAAAATAAAGCAGTAGTTTCAGTTGATTTCCATCATAGAATAAGCATAATTTTAATTGAATGTGATTGATCAAATAGTAATGTCAGAAGAAGCATTTATGGCAGATGTTTTCTGGTGCAGGTCATATTGGCCTTTTGCAAATCCTGTGTCATGAAAAAAAGACTTCTTTAATTAACAGACCAAAAATCTGGACTTTTAGATCAAACAGTTGACAAAAAAATTGGTAAGATTATTTACAGTTTTACAAAAAGTTATACATTTCAACTACTTTTTTTCCATTTAGTGTGTATTTGTACATAAGCACATGTATGTAATTAAAATTTTTATTGTTTTTTTTTACATCATTACAACATTTTGGCAACACACATTGTACAGTCCCCACTGCGGGTAGTACTTAAACAAACAAACAAACAAACCCCCCCCAAATAAAAAAAACAAAACAAAACAAAGGTCGCTCTTTGATACAAGTGTCCATATGGACATATGCCTATGGACGTAAGTACATGTATGTGATGAAATTCATCATAAACTGAACGAATGTTGTACAAAAATGTAATTTTTTAATTTATATTAATAAATCAAATATATATTTTAATGTCAATATTTTTGTCTCCCATTTAATCTTCAGCCACAGCAGCAGTCCGGTGGGTCTTCCCAAGCAGCACTTGCCCCCCTCCCCTCACCATCACCTCAGTGGGCTCCCTTCCTCAGCCCCCGCCTTGCCTCTGTCCATAGCTAACCTCTCTACCTCGCACTATTCCTCCCTACGGAGCCCGGCCCATCGCCATTCGGCCATGTTTGCAACCCCAGCCACACTGCCGCCACCACCGACCTTACCGACCAACAGTTTAGTGGTGCCTGGGCACCCCGCCGGCACCCCCTACCCAGGTACAGCCGCGCACCTCACATGCTAGGACAAACCCCTAGGATCAATGTTCACTTAGTATTTTATGATTCAACTTTTTTAAAACAGAGGAACTAGCTGCAGAAGTATTCATACTCAATAAGGATTGCACACATTAAGATGATACTTCACACTTAGAAGACAGGCTTCTGCACAATCTGTGTAGTTTAATGGCTTTTTGTAATAGTTTTACATTTTTTATGATTATTTCTTTTACCACAATTGCATGCAAAGCTCTCTTGTATTTATGTTGCAGAAACAGCTCATAGAAATGTATCTTTTATGTTTCTGTAGAGTGCTACAGTAGAAGCAGATATATAATTATTCTTAATAATTCATAAGTAGTAGTTTTCATTGTAAGAATTGTGACATGTGGTGTAATTATATGCTGTTGAGCTTATGTAACTGTTTGTGTGTTTGCTGATGTGGTAAGTGCTCTTTTGTTTACAATTTTAAACTTATTTTTCATGTAATATATGGACTACAGATCATCCAAGCAAATGTGTTTTTATATGTACTGTTACTGATTTATTTCTTGCTCTGTTGTCTTAATATTTAGAACTTTTACACCAATTGACTTTGTTGAAAAGATGTAGCTTCTTTGCTTAAATAGAGCTTTGTTTATATGCAAATATTGCTTTATATTTTCTTCTTTGTTACAAGTTTTTCAACATTAGTTTCAAAAACTGTTTTCAGAGTACTCCATGCATAGTTACTAGTGTTTTATACCTTTACACTTATCTCAAATGCACCATAAGCAGTGCATGCTGATCTACAATGAGCTAAAAGTCAGTATTTTTATTACTTTTGTATCTGTAAACATGACAAAGCATTCCAGTTAGTGCAAAAGCTACTAAAGTAAAAGCTAAATAACCCAATGTAAATTTTCCAAAGACCTCACAAGCAAATGTGCTCTACGTCAGCCCTTATTTTTTCTGTTGGAGAACATCACGCATCAGTTTCTTAGATGGGCTATTCAAAGTAACTTAATGGTTATGAGGTCGCTGTAGGAGGGCTCAGAAGCAGCAGTGGAAAATGTCAGCTAACAACTGGACAGTCATCACAGCTGGAGACATCTTCAACAGCACTTTAACAGCCACGTGTCGAAAAAAACGGCGCGCTCAGTCAGCAATCTGACACAACCTCAACGACCAGAATCATGTTTGCTCCCGCCAGCAGTAACAGATTGGTATCTATTTGATAATATGTTCCATAATTTAATCAAAAATGCAATTCTCTGCTGCTATAGAAGGTATCAAATGTCTCCAGCAATGATGGGTGTCTCCAAATATGTGCTAAGACTTTCTAATAGAGGGCAAGAGTGTGTGTGTTTTCTGCTGGGATGACTCTTGGTTCTCTCTTGTCTTTAGATACCAGCCTGTTGATATCATTCAACCAACCAATCATGTATTGCCAGCCTCATTCGGGGATTCTGATTGGCACATTGTCACAGGCAACTCTCTTACCACCACCAATGAGTCCCCACGTAGAAAACCCTCACAGCATGAGCTGGAGAAACAGAGAATGCCAGGTGACTATTTTCTTTCTTCTTCTATCCTTGTTGTGAAGACTGACTGGGCGCCCGTGCCTTTTTTCTTGTGTCCCTCCCCTTCCTTCTCCCCTTCCCCTTTATTTTCTTTCTTTCTTTTCTTTTTTTGTTTCTTTTTTTTCTTTCCCCCCCGTTTGGTTTTCCTCGCTCTCCTTTCTTGCAGAGCATGACCTCCTGAGGCAGGAGCTGAACAACCGCTTCCTGGTTCAGAGTTCAGAGCGGGGCCGGGGGCCGTCCGCCTCCCCGCTGGCCCCTGTGTCGCTCCTGAGGGCCGAGTTTCACCAACACCAGCACATGCACCAGCACCAACACACCCACCAGCACACCTTCACGCCCTTCCCCGCCAGTCTGCCCCCGGCCGCCATCCTCACCCCGCCCACCGCACCCCCCATGGTGCGTACCCAAGCCAGAAATGTGAGGATAAGTAAAATAAAGCTCCCAAATCCCCCATCTATTACCCCCTCCCAATCTACTCTTCAATTGATTCCTCCCTTTTTTTCTTCACCCCTAAATTCATCAAAAATGTCCCGTAGAAATAGGAACCCCCCTCGTTTTTGGAAATGATGGCTCTGATTCGGTTTGAATTTTGCTTTTTGATTTCTGTCCTGCTGTTAAAGCCTGATGAGAAGCTGGGAGCATCACATCTGTTCCTTTATTACAAGGACAAGTGCTGGCTGTGGACCCCCTGTACACTCACAAAAGCCCAGTTCAGATCAAAGATTCACAACAAGACCAGTTCAAACTTGCAACTGGTTGTTACGGGTGCTCTGTGACGATCTAAACATCTATCAGCTCACACCGCTGCAACTGGGCAAGAAGATGCGTCATGTCTATAACATCAATTCTCTTTGATTTTAAAGTTATTTATTTCTGAAGATACTGGACTATGAATCTGTCTGCACTCAACTGTTTTTTCCAGCATTTCTGTCTTTCTGATAAGGCATAACATTCATCACTCTTCTTTCTCATTGACATCATCGTGTGGCAGCAAAATTTCACAGCACATATAAACAGAAATATGCTTTGCTTGCTTAGTCTTGTCAGCGCTAAGATTTCTGCTGAGATTAATTAAATTTGCACAGTCAAATTTAGCAACGACAGCCTTACATTTCTCATGCATTAAATCATAGAGTGCTGCACTTCCTGCTTATATGCACAGCTGATGGAGAAGTGGTTACCAGGCTGAAGTTTCTATATGAAAACTTAAATAAAAACTGTAATCATTTCCAAAATTCACAGCCTTTATCCTGTGAAATATTCTACTTTGAACAAATTTTTGTTGGCATTTATGGCCTCAAATTGTTCTGCTTGCTACATCCTGCAACCAACTGTCTATAACTTGACGAACTGAATCACAGGCAACATCATCAGACGGCTTGATCTGAGCTGCAGCGGCTCACCTCAGACAGCTGTGATGGTTGCGACCAACATTCTAAAACAGTCTATTTACATTGCAAATTTTTGGTCTGAACTGGGCTTAACACACACCAACACTACAACCAGTATGCTAACATATAAGTGCTACCCAACCAGACATATAACTCTTAACCATCTTCATTTAAAGTGAATCTATGCATCATACTGTATATAATCCACACTTTGCCTTAATTTCTGTTTAAGCCACTGTCTGACTCACGTGTCAGCTGAACACACAGGCTCCAACATATTTGTTTAAATTATTCACCCTTCGTCTTAACTTTTTCTTGTTTAGCATTTGCCAGAGATCAAAAAAGGTCAACTGCAGGAAGGGAGGCTTTACAATTGTTTGCATATGGATGTGTTTTAAATGCTTTTGAATGTTTTCATTTGCCTGCTCTCAAAGAGCGACAAAATTCAGTCAGACAGACCCGTGCAAGTTCATGTGCTTGAATGCATTCCTGCAGATTTATAGATTTTCTTGTAAGTGCATTTCCAGGGCTGTGTTTGCCAACCACAAATCAAAGCCTTGCAGTCGGTCAAATGACTTCATTTCACATGAAAAGGTGGGATGACATCATGGCCAAACTGTTTTGATAATAGTTGTAATTGCTTCCTGCAGCACAAAAGAAGAAGAAGAAAAGATTATGACTAATTATCCATCATTTTAAACATTCAGCAATCTGACAGTCGATTCAGATGTTTGTAGCTTGTTGGCATTAGTCTAATAGATGTAATCCATCACTTCATGACCTCTGATTAAAAGCCCATGCTCCCTTTAAGACCTCACTGTAGATTATCCCCATCCTGTACATTAGAAAGTCCGAGCTCTGGTATTTACAGCACAGACTGCGATAAGAATAGAGAGCGTTACGAGAGCCAACACACTCTGAAATCTGGTCTGCTGCTCATTCCTGACATGGAAGGAATTATATACAGTACACAGCCCTCCCTTTGAAGATGAAAGAGGCGATTTTCCTCATCTTGCTAACGCTTGCATTATGCAGCCGATGATGTACATAAACCCCCCATCTCTCCTGGAGCTCTTACAGTGGGATTTGAGACAACCACTAATGTCTTCTGCTGTTTTATTTTAATTGAAACTGTGTTATTTAACTTGTTCCTGTTCCACTCAGTAACAAAGCTGTTTTCTTACGTTCTTTCTCAGAGAGGCAGGAGTGACAATAATGATGTTGTGGTTGTTTGTTAACTGTTTGATGAAGAGGCTAGCTATGTAAAGCCTTGTCTCTTTATCTCTCACTTGCTCTTTCTGGGGTTTTTCCACTGAACACCACATGTCATTTCAGCTATGTAACAGTTGTTTGCTAATGGCTGTAATTAATGAAATTATGAAGCCTCTATTTTTGTTTATTGTTTGACGCCCTCAAGCAGCTGGCTTACCAAATGGCAGCACTGAGACTCTTCGCTTCCCCGCCCCCTTGCCCCACCATGTCTTTGGACAAGAAATATCCTTAATTGTTATAAGATGAAATATTAAGCTTTAATTAGCTTAAGCTGTTAGCTATAAAACTGTGACAGGCTCCATAAATTACAAGGGCAAGAGCTTTTGTTTTTTCATTTTTTCCCTCTCTGTGTTTTTTTTTTTTTAACAAGGCCATAAAGTGTCCAAATTCCCTCCCGGTGTCAGACATTAAACAGGCCGCGCCTTCAGAAATGCAGAGGAACTGTTTAATGAGCTCGGAAGCTGGCTCGGCGTTTCCTCTCAGCAGGCTGTCTGTCTTTGATTTCGGCCCATTATCGCCCACAAACAAGGCCGCCAACACCACCGCGGCCATTTTGTCTGCAGATGTGAATGGTCCTGTTTGACTGGAAGGCTCCTGACTCAATCCCTGCATCTCCACTAGAAGCAAAGCCAACCCTACGCCTGCTCCGCTCCCCGTTAAACCACCCGTGTCGCCGCACACGCGCACACAGAATCCCTGATTCATACCCACTCATTTCCCTGTTTTATGAAAACCAAAAACGTCTGCGCCTGCCAAGAGAGCTTTGGGAAAACACTCGCAAAAAGTACCTGCAAATGGTTTGTGTATTTGTGGAAAAGGAATAAGTTACTGTCGCTTGTAATTAGCCTGTTTCAAAATAGAGGGCCAGTATTGGCTTGTGAACAGACGTACAAAGTCCCCATTCATACTCGGGGCAACGTTCTCCATCCTGTCCCTCTCTCTGCTCCTTCTCAGCTTACTGACTAGATTCCCATGTGTCTAAACCATGATTAGAAATATTCTTTTATGCAACTACAGCCTTTTTAGTAGACATGAGTGCTGTTACAGAAGAGACTTCCTCTCATCAATTCAGCACATTAAGGCTGTTAAGTTTCATGCAGAAAGTCCTGAAATAGCACCTAACCATTGCAAATGTCATCTACTGGAGTCAGTCATAAAACACAGAGTTAAAGGAGGCTCCTGTTGTACTTTCCAGGTCTTGATGCACAAAAGGATCGGCCTGTTTTTTGGCTTAAGCACTGATGAATTTATTTTCAAACACCAAAACAAGTTAAAAGTCTTCATGTAGACCCTGTCAATCTTTACCATGTTGTAAAAAAGAGAGAAAGCCTTTACAGTCAAAAGCAATTAGATTCACATTTCTACAAATTTTCCAGTGAATAGAAACAACTGGTCTGGGTTTAAAACGGTCTGATTCCCAAGCAGGGCCCCCACGCCCAGCGTCTGTATGCTCAATTGGAAAATCATGCAGCCTGTCTTCATTTTGGCAGTCGGCTAAAGCGCTCATATTGTTAGTAATTTAACTGCCTATCTGACCATGCAGTTTAAGTAAACCCATGACCAGTGCAAGCCAGCTGCTTTTCTCTGGGGCTTATTATTCTGGATCAAAACCCTGCTTATTACCAGTTACAGATGCTGATCATGTGTTTTGTTTTTGTGCTGTAAAATAATGAGAGATTATTTTTAAAGCAGGTTTTTGCATGAAGGATTTTGTTGAATCATTTTCTGGTTTCTTTTTGTCCCTAATTCTTTTCTCTCTAATCTCTTCCAGTTCGACAAATACACCCCCAAACTGGACAATCCATTCATCAGGCATTCAAATGTGAGTCTCTTTTTTCATTCTAATTTAAATGTGTTATTTGCATTTGGCAAATCAAATATTTGACATATTTGAATGTTGCCGTGAGTGCTTTTACTGTGGCTGTGGTTTTTGTGCGTGCTTATGCTTGAGTCCTGTACGTTTCTCTGTATGATTTTGTTTTGTGTCTTTTTGTGTCTCCCATCCTCCTCTTTTCTCCCCAGTTCTTCCCCTCCTATCCCCCCACCATGCCAGGCATGCCCCCGCTGCTCCCACACTCAGGACCCTTCAGCTCGCTGCAAGGAGCCTTCCAGCCCAAGGTCAGCCCCACATCCCTTCCCTCAAACCACCATCCACAAAAACAGGCAGACGTCAAGAAATGTTCATACAAAAATCATACAGGCCTGTAAACAAGGGAGACCAACCACAATTACAGGACAATAAAGTAGTACAGTTAGGTTTTCCTGGAAAACAATTTCACTTCTATGTTAAACATAGAGCATGGCACACACTACAAGCTTTTTGTGCTGATTTTGGCCCTGATTTCCCCCCTTTTGACCAAAGTCAGCAAAGGCCCAATGACCAGATGGTTCTAAAGATTAATGTGATAGATATTCCTGTGGTGTTAAAAGTGATATTTCCCTCACCGATTTGCTTGGAAGATGATCAGAGCCGCTGCACTGTGAGATTGAAAATGATTAACAAGCTTGCTATTAAGCAAGCTGACCAAAAGGCGGAAGCACAGCAAACACAGCCATGGCAGTGACAGAAAACATGGAAGTATAAAGTTAGATGGACAAAAAATGGAAGGATCAACTTGTTGAGTGTTTAAACAAATGGACTGAAGCTACTAGCAGTGAATGTAGGAGGTAGCTAACAGCCACATTTAGCTTTTAACTCTGAAGTTATGTTCGACTGTGCAAGATATAGACTTCTCAGGGTGGAGACTGGTTGTTGGTGAATGAATCTGTTAGTGTGTGGTGTGCTGTGTTGATCATCTCATTGCATACCCATTGTTTTAAGAACAAAGCTGTTAAATCGGTCATTATAGGTCACCATGTGTGGGGTCAATCACATTTTAAAAATTGGCTAAGTTTAAAAAAAATGTCCTTGTGTTTGCCGGGCTTAGAAAGACTGTTCATTGGCTTAAACTGCATACGTCATTAAGAAGTTAAAAGTTTTTATTTTATCAATGAGCCATGCAATCAAACTCCCAGCTCGGATGGACTTAAATGACACAGAGAGTTTAGGTTCAAGAGTATAGTACCATTTATTCTCCAGCTTAAAAATGGTCTTGGAGTTTAGATACTCTTTAAATAAATGGCTAATACACATTAGCTGTCCATGCATTTGAACACATGGATGTCCTTGAAGGATGTAATCATGCACTAATCATAAAGGAAGTTTAGGTTTCACACTACAGTGATACAGAACATGACATAACTGGGCTTACGCACAATACTCATTCTTCTGTCTGTCTTGTGTGTTAGAATTAGCAGAGCTCTCGGTAAAGATGTGAAAAGAATTCTTCAAGGCCTCAACCCATCCCATTTTAATTCATAAATCCATCTGTAATACACTGGCTGATGTTAGTGGACCTGAACCAGAGTCAGAGCTGCATGCTGACCTGAAGCTGTGACAGGCCATGCCAAAGATAAGAGAGCCATGTTGGTCTGTGAGGAGAGGAGAGCAGAGAAGATGCAGCAACAGTGTGGATGTGAGGGATTGGGGGGCGGGGGGGTCTGTCTGGCAGATGCCCAGCGGCTGTGACCCGGTGTAAGCCACCAATCAAAGCTGGCCTAAATCCGCTGGCCCTATTCCCAGGGGGGCTCTGTCATGGAGGGGCCCTTTTGTCGAAGGCCCCTCCAGATGGTTCAGGGAACAGTCTTTTGCGTCCAAAGCCTCTGCTAAGTATTCTTGGAGAGGAGCTTCTGGGGGGGGATCTGTGATGTTTGTGGGGGGGCTGGTGACCCAGGTCACCCTGCAGGATCTTCCTATCCCTGATGTAGGGATGGATTAATGAGGCTGATCGAGGCACTCTCACTCCAAAGACTTAAAGGAGAGATCAGAGAGATCAGGGATGTGCTACTCTGGCGTGGCTCAGAGTGAGGCATTGATGCAGTTTTCTAATGACGTCAGTTATGCAGTGAGGATTACTGAGGAGGACATAAGGTTAGAGTGATGGTGGTATCACTGCTGAAGGGTCTTCTTGTGGTTTTGAATCATGCTTCCATTCTTCAGAAAACTACCTTGAATTATACTCTAGCAGAATCGGTAAAGACATGGAGATAAAGACAGTCTAACCTAAGATCACAAAAGTCATGCCTTTAGATTCCCTATGTAATTCTCTGTTATATAAATGTTGTGCACAAGGTTTTGTTTGTCTTCTTTAAGTACTTTGGATTAGATTGATCACCAGGTATCTCTTTGTCTCCCTCTCTTTGTCCCCAGGCTTCTAATCCTATCGACGTAGCAGCTCGTCCTGGGGCAGTACCTCACACACTCCTACAGAAAGATCCAAGGGTAAGCATCAAAGTTCTGGGTTTGCATCGCATTTTGACTCCTGCACCTCTATGGACACATTTCATCATCCTGTGAATAAACCCCTTAAACGCTGGCATCTTTTTGAGCTCTACACAGCAGTGCATTTTGGCTCCTTATGTGAGACACTGGTGGTAACGATTGTCCGTTTGTCTTTACAGATAACAGATCCGTTCAGGACATCAGTTAGGGTAAGTGGTTTCCTTGTCCATGTTAAATGCTCTATCTCTCTGGCCAGGCCACAAAGTCTAAAACTGCAAATTCTCCAACTATTCTGATCAAACATATGCCAGCTTTTGGCTGCATTTGAGGATAGCTTTGAGGTCTCTTTTGGGCTAAAGTCAGGGTTAGATTTTCTTAATCCATTGCCTGGTTGAAAAATTCTGACGAGTTCCCACTTTGTAGTTTGGCCAGAAAAATCTCAATGCCAGCATCCATTTTTAGCTCCCTTTATCAAAGCCAGCAGGCTAACCTCAGTTTCTCTCTAAATTTTTAGAAACCTGGCAAGTGGTGCGCAGTGCATGTCCAGATCGCATGGCAGATCTACCACCACCAGCAGAAAATGAAGGTGCGTGACATGGATAATGATGTCTTGCTTTCATTTTAAACCAAATATGGTATATTTGTAAAATAACTCACATAACACACACCCTGGATAAGACGGCATCTTGGTTAGTGGACTTTTTCTCTCTAGAATAATGTAAAATCAGAGCAACCGTGTAGATTGAAAAGGCAGATTCCCGAATGGAAATAAGGATGTCAAAATGTTCAACTCTTTGATACATTTTGAAATCGAGTCTTAAAATAATAAAATGTCCATCATTTTAAACCTTTCATAGGGCGATCAGTCAAAGACTTGGAAATTCATCATTTCATTTTGTAATTTTCCAATTTTTCCTTATTATGTTTTTAATCAAGATCAGCAAAGTTACTGTATGTGGTTTCTTACCAAAGTTTAAGTATATTTAAATGTTTGTAATGGAAAATAAACATATTTGAAGTCAAAGGAGCATTTACCTACACATTAAAAGTTTATCAATTGATACTTCTTATTTTATACAAAAATGCATTTCTGTGGTACATACTGAAACTTTAAAGACAAAACAAACTGCACCTTTCCAGATAAAAAGGCATAAGACATGGGGCATAAAACAGGGGAAGGTCAAACTTCACAGAGTCAACCATGATAGCTGAAGTGTCCCATGACATGGTTTGGGACATCAGAGTTGATAAGGGTGCTGAGATCCCTAGGGGGTAGGACATGATTGGCTTCAAGATACTGTATAAGAAAGGTGGTTTTCACCTATTTTTCCCTATAATTTCAATAAAAAGCCTAAAAATCACAAATATTTTATTACTTAATGAATTTTGGCTTTTAATAAGGCTCACAGTAAAAATGAAAAAAGATATATGTGCAATATAAGACTGTTAAAAAGTTATAAAACTGGCCAAAATTACACATATTTACTATATATGCCTTGTAATATTATATTAATTAGAGAAAATCTCAGTGGATCACTCTATACTGTTTTAGAAACCTGTGGCAACATCTAATACACTATTGAGCACCATTATCCTACATTGTTATGAGGTATTTGTAGATTAATTACCCTTAGTATGGCTTACTAGATGAAATATATGTATGTATAAAAATAGACATCCTATGATGCACTCAAATGGGTATCTGCTCAAATATGTTGTCTCCATTTTTTGCGCTAAAATTACAGTAATTGGTAGACATCCTATGCAACTGAAAGTGTTAGGGACACTGATGTGGGAGTTCTGGGAAAAAAAGAAAATCTGAGACATTCTAGGCCAGTGGTTCTTAAGTGGTCTGGGCTTTGGACCCACCACCATCTCTTTAATGAGAAAATGTAAACCAAATTTTCAAACACTTAATTCATGGAATGAAAAATGTTGCAGTTTGGACCTTAGATGGCACAAAACATAGGACTAAACAAAAGGTTTGGGACAACATGCATTCATACAATTTATTTTACTCAGTTTTTGCTCTGATAACAAGTACATTTTAACATGTAAAAGAAATTCAGAAATTTTCAGGAGAAAATCAGATTTCTTACAAACATAACTTACCCCTTTGTCCAGAAAAAAAAAGAGTGTGATAAATACATGGAAAGACGTATGCCTTATAAGTTCCCATAATTTCTATCAACTTTGTGCCAATGTATTTTTTTGGGTCCTGGACCACCAGTTGAGAACCACTGTTCTTGGCCACTGCTGATGGTCAGATATTATGATGCCACTTTCTGTGACATTGGCTCAGTATCCACTGATTGGCTGAGAAGAGCCATTCTAGCTCTATTGTATTACAGGGGCAGGAAGGAAGTTGACCAAAGTGACCATATATGGCTCCTTGCACTATAAAGGGTGACCAATATAATTGAAAAATACCAAATATATATATATAAAAAAAGATTGACAGCCTTATTATATTTAGTCTAAAGCCATTGTTGGGAAGGGCAGAACCTTTGAAAAAAGTTACCAGTTGGTAAATTAAATTCTTGCCAAAGTCAATCAAGAGCCGAAATAGAAGAAAATGCAGTTAAAAAATGCAGCTTTGAATGCAGTTCTTTGCTCTACTTTTGATAAAGAAATGTTTCCCAGATCTGATAAAACTGCTGCTATAACTACATCCAAGCTAAACTCACCAGCGTCCATTGTTTACTGGCTTGCAGTACAACTAAACCCCGCCCATAACCACTGCCTTGTTTCCCTTAAATGATGCTGATTGGTCCATTCAATCTCTGACTGGGACCATGTGTTTCAGACTGAAGCTTTGCAAGAGGAATCTGCCTGGTAATAGATATGGAATCTGGTCGATCCATTGGCTTTGGAAAATTGCTTATTTTAACCTAAAACATTACCAACATTTAAATGTAGATCAGACTTAGAGCTTCTTTATTTAAACATATAGGTCTATTGGTCTTGTTTAAAGCTCCAAATTAGCTCATTTGCATATAGCCAGTACTTACAGCTAGGTTGTGAATATTGAGCAAAAATTTTTCAGATCTGCTGATACCAATATAGTGGCAATAGCATTGTACATCACTGAAAACTAAGTTAAAGCTCTTATGAGACTGACTCACTTTGATCAATAAAAAAAGAGAGGTAGAAGATGATGTCCCACTACATCCATAACACCCAGTATCAGAAAGAAAGTGACAAATACAAGTTAAATTATTCTGAAATACCCCCTCGTTATGGAGGTGTGGCCTTGCCATGGAGATCCTGTGCTAAAGCCACTCGCCCGCTGGTGTCAGTCCATCTTGAGCTCTGAGCCCTCGTTACTGAGGATTTAGTGTCCCTGATCAGCTTACATATATTTGTTATAACTCCGAAAGCCAGAATCTGAGCCATTGAGCCATTGTTGATGAATCTTTCTCCCTCTGAGGGCAAACCCTGTCACTCTGTGGTTTGAAATGTTTGATACCCTTGTCAGTAGTCCTTATTTTCATTTTCCATCTCCCTCTGTCCTCTCGACTACAGCAAATGCAGCTGGATCCTCACAAACTTGACATGAATGGGAAGCTGGACCTTTTCAGTCGACCCCCAGCTCCTGGAGTCTTTCCCGGGTTCCCTTACCCCCATGACCTGGCAAGACCCCTCTTCTCTTCCACAGGTCAGTGGGGTCTCCCATCTCTGAATGTTTGGTGTGAAACTATGCTGCCTACATTAAATCATCCAAAACAGACAAATTATCCCATTTTAAACCGTTCCAGTGCCAGTTTTGTCTCTATGCATATGAGGACGTCAAAATTATTCCTCCACCACAGCACTGAAAAGGCTTCATAATTTTGTCTCCCTCTCCTCTCATGTAACGCTCACTTAATTATAGTGCTTTTGAAGCAAATGTTTAGCCAGTAAAGGGAGGCAGATTTTGCGATGAATATGGATGACTCTCGGTTAGGTAATTGACTGATTTGCCCTGCGTTGGAGGGCAGCAGAGAGGCAAACGGCCTTTGACTGGTAATTATGCAGTGCTGTGTCAGAGCCACTCCTGTAATTGCTTCTTTCATTAACAATTCATGAAATACGGGTGATGGTTACAGTGTTTTGTCAGGGACTGACCTCAGTAAGTAACTAATCACACACAAATATGCAACAACTGAAATTAAAGCAAAATATCAATTACACATTTTATCAGCGGTACTATCAAGCTGAAGCTTCTCTGGAGTCTGAAGTTTGTGAGGTTATAAGATGATAATTGGGCTTATCTACCTAAATTTACATTTTCAGTAACATATCCGTATCATCTGTGCGTATTATGTATGGAAACTGTATCCGTCTGACTGGAGAGTAATGAATCCGTTATATCCTCTCTGTTCCGATAGGCTCCGGTCACCCAGCTCCCTCTCCGTATGGCCCTGCCCCCCATCCCAGCGGCTTCCTGCCTCCTAGCCATTTGGCAGGTAAGTGTAAGTAATCCCATGTTCAATTTTTTAAAAACATTTTTCTCCTCTTTCTCTTCGTCTCTCTCTCCCACCCGCTCTCCCTCTCTCTTCTGTACACATGTTAAAAACATAAAAAACACCACCATGGTTTAGATGTTTCTCAGGTTTTGATGTCAGGTTCATAGGAGGGTTACGATGAAGTCATAGTTCATGGTAATGGAGAGTGTAGCCATCATGCAATCAGACAGTATGATTCATAACACAGCCTTAAATAACTCTCTGTCTGGGGTTATTAAATACGTAGCCAGTCTGGTATCCAGTCTCCCTTGTGTGTTTGGACAACCGAATCCCAGCATAGCAGCATACAAGTGCATCTCAAAAATGTAAATATCATGTAAAAGTTCATTTTTTCGCATGATTTACTTCAAAAATAAACTTTTGTTATTCTAGACTCATCTCATACGATGTTAAATGGTCCAATACTTTTTTTGTTTTAATCTTGATTATTACAGCTCACAAAAATCCGCTATCAACAAATATCAGAATATTTGCAACGGTTTCCTCAGCCTTCATTCTCTCACTCTGGTTCAGTACACACAAACACAATCATGGGGACTGCTGACTTGACAAATGTCCAGAGGACAATCATTGAATCCCTCCACAAGGAGGGTAAGCCACAGAGGGTCATTGCTGAAAGGGCAGGCTGTTCTCAGTGGCTGTATCAGAGCATACTAGTCATTGAAAGTTGACTGGAAGAGAAAAGCATGGTAAGAAAAGGTGCACAAGCAACAGGGAGGAGCTCAGTCTTCAGAGAATTGTCAAACAAAGCAGATTCAAGAAGTTAGAGGAGCTTCACAAGGAGTGGACTGAGGCTGAAGTCAGTGGATCAAGAGCCCACCACGCACAGATGAGTCCAGGAGATGGACTAGGAGTGTCATGTTCTTAGTGTGGAGATGCTCCTGAACCACAGACATCATAAGCGTCTCACCTGGGCTAAGGCGACAAAGAACGGGACCATTGCTCAGTGGTCCAAAGTCCTGTTTTCAGATGAAAGTATATTTAGCATTTCATTTGGAAATCAAGGTCCCAGAGTCTGGAGGAAGATCAGAGAGGCACAGAGTCCAAGGTGCCTGAAGTCCAGTGTTTTCAGTTTTCACAGTCAGTGATGGTTTGAGGTGCCATCTCTGCTCCTGTTGGTCCACCGGTCTTTATCAGGTTCAGAACCAAGACAGTCAGCTGTCTACAAGGAGATTTTAGAGACCTTCTTGATCCATCTGCTGAGTTTTATGCAGATGCTGATTTCCTTTTCCAGCTGGACTTGGCACCTGCCCAGAGGGGCCAAAGCTACCAGAAACTGGTTTGTTGACCATGATATTACTGTGTTTGATTGACTGCTATCAGCAGTGCCACAAACTGATTGCCTCCATGCATAGATGCAATAATTTGTGCAAAAGTAGCTTGGACCATTTACAAAGTGCACAAATGAGCATCATTTTCCAGGTCAGCATTTCTGTATTAAATTTTCTTTTTTTTTTTTTTTTTTTTTTTGTGAGATAGTGGTTTTTGGATTTCTGTGAGCTGTAAGATGTAATCATCAATATTAAAACCAACAAGTCTTAAAATATTTCACTTTGTATGAGATAGATCTAGAATATATGGAAGTTTCACTTCTTGAATTAATTAACAGAAAAACTTTTTCATGATATTCTAATTTTCTAGATTCACCTGTATGACACTGTTTGCAAGAATGTCAATGTTGTTCAGCTGATTTGCACATGTAGTACTTTACATGAATTGATTTGTTTCCTTAACTCTATCCAAAAATTAATGTGGTTTTGAGTGGAAGGTGATTTCTTGGAGTAAGCCCATGAGCAACGCTGTCTGTGCTTGTGAATTCATGGCATATTAAAGGAAAGATTTAACAAGGAAAGATTTCCTGTTCAGGGAATTCATGTGTGAGGAAAAGGATTTCTCAATTGTTGTCTTTTCTAATAAATTAACAAACCCCAAAGCTGAAAATCCTTAAATCCTAATCTGTTGATAGGTTCTGCTTTTCCTGATGGATTTTTCCTAAATTATAATGGGACTGCAAATTATCAGTTAATGAATATAATTCACTAACTTCTGGAGTAAATATTTGTGTTATTCATATAAATTTGGAGGCTTTTGTTTGAGTCAGTGGAGCCCATCAGACACCGATTCTCCTGCTAAATTAACACAGTCTGTCTAGCCTAATTTTTACAGATTTTAATTCCCCTGCCGTACCTCAGTCAATTTCAGCTCTGCTCCAACAACTCAAATCTAATTTCACCATCAAGCTGTGCAGTCTCCATAGCCCCAGCAGGGTCAGAGACACTTCACTCCAGTTAGTGGCATCGAATCCGGCGTCCAGGAGACCTGGCTACCGCAGGATTAACAGGCAGAGAGCTAGGGTGGCAGCGCTAAAAAAACCACAGCTCGCTTGTAAGAGAAAAGCCGAGTGGAACGGGTTGGTGTTGGGGTGAGCACTGCTAGCCAGCCCCCCTTTTGCTAATCCCTGTTTGGCATTTTGCAGATCCTTTCAGTCGCTCCAGTTCCTTTGGCGGCCTCGGCAACCTTTCAAGCAGTGCCTTCGGAGGATTAGGCAACCCCTCGCTTGGTAAGCGCTGGCCCCCTCTCCTCCTCCACCGCTCCCCCCCGTCAGTCTGGCCCCTGTAGCCAGTAACAGAACAGAGCAGGGCAGCGTTAGACCACAGGGAGAGCCAGGAGGGGAGGAAAAAAATCTAGACACTTAGCTAGTTTCTGTGTCAAAACAGCCATAGCCAAGGGAGGCCCTGCTAGGCAGCAAACACACCTCCTCCCAGCCTCCACTTCATCCACCAACCATGTCCCCAACAGTCTGGCTCTAAGCTGGCTGTGCTGCTGCCAACAGGCACTCTCAGGTCCGCTGTTTGGAGGCAGTTCATCTATTAATTATTTGACAAGCCCCTTCTGCACCACCATGGAGGGCTTTCTCTTTCCCCCCTGCATCCCTCTCTCTATGCCACTCTCTCTCTCTTTTCCTCTTCCCTCCTGATTTTTTGTGCCAATCGCTTACCCTGTTGTGAAAATGGATGTGATTGGAGGAGACATGCTGTGGAATGCTAAGGTCTCCCTTGGCTTTTCAGAGCCCTCAGCTCCAGAGGGCAAGTGAGTCTCCCCTGTTCATCCAAAAAAGGGAGGGGGGGAAGCCCTTTAGTCTGAAGTAAATGAGTAGATTTTTTTTTCCTCTGGCGGGGGGAGCCATTAACCTCTAACTCTTTCAAACAGACTCAGTGAGAGAACCTCCAGAGACAAAGACAAAAGCAGCTTTTGTTGTTGAGTCTTTCTCATCTTATGTGTCCACAAGAAGGTTTTGTGCCCAATTAACTTACAGCGGCTCCCACGCCTGTCTTCCTCTTCCCTCCAGGGTCCAACAATATGTTTGGCACCAAGGAGGGGCCAGGAGGACTGCCCACGTTTGGCAGCCCCCACCACGACACCTGGAACAGACTTCGACGCACCCCGCCGTCTTTCCCCACCCCACCACAGTGGCCCAAAACCGCAGATGCCGAGAGGAGCAGCTCAGCAAACAGCCATGAGAGAGAGCGGGAGAGGGAACGAGAAAGAGAGAGAGAACGGGAGAGAGAACGAGAGAAAAGAGACTCGTCCGTCGGGAAGGAGGAGAAGGATAAAGACAGGTGAGTGTGACAGATGCAGATGAACTTTTTGGTACTTTTGAGAGCCATTTTCAAAGTGGACACCTTAAGTTGAATGAAAAAAAAAATCAGTGTGCAAGCACAAGTTGCATTTGACCTGTTGCTTCAGATTTGATTAAAACTGGATTTAAAGGGCACGATTCGTTGATGTTTTGTCACATTAACGAATCGTGTCACAATTTTCGCATGTGGTAATTTTCTCCATTTCTACTCAAAAGGAGCAGTTACACTGCCTGCACTCCGGTCTGGCTATAGCACGTCCCAAAAGCGCCACTCAGCTCCACTTCGTTGGAGATCTGCAGCAGGTCTCTTTTCAGCCCTGGGCACAGACAAACGCCATCAATCCACGTAAAGCAAAATATCCAAACAGTCGTAAAATGTGAAAAGTATCAACTCATCTTCGAAAAAACAACACAATGCACAGACGCCCAGTGGTAAATCATCACTATATCAACATTGCGTCTCATCCTGTGGTACAAGCAACAAGCTACTGGTTGGTCAGTGGGTCACAGAGCCACTACCGCGCCATCAATGAAGGAAGGTTAACTTCTGAGTTTTGATTTGACACGAAGAAAACATTAACCTTCAACTTTCCAGTGTAATTACCCGTGATAGGAACAGAAAAAAACATGCAATCATGTCAAAATGAATGATAAATCATCACGCTATCACCACATGACCAGCAGCACAAGCAAAAGGTCATCAGGAGGTCAGTAGGTCACAGAGCTATAATGGCACCATTGATGTAAGAAAGCTAACTTTTGAGGTGGAAAACAGAATTGTACATGAAACCCCCATCCTTTGTAGCAAACATAAACCTTTTAACTTCATAATGTGTTCACCCATGGTGGAAGCAATCAAGTCATGGAATCATGTCGAAATGAGCGGCACAAATAACCCACTGTAGACATGCTAATCCCAGGTAAGCTTGTACTTCTCCCCTGAACTTGTGCTTTCTCATCTCAAGCTGATCTGGGCTGCACCTAAACCTTAAAATAAATATAAAACTAGTCTTTGGACATAAATGGAAATCTTGCACAAAGGACAGTTCTTGTGCAAAAAGATGCATGCCTTGTATGAAATCACTGTTCAACAGACGTTGCACGTCTCTCCATTGTCATTTTCTTTTCTTTTTTTTTTTGAGAAATGAAGCCACACTTTTGACCTTTTTAGCCTGTTTTTGCAACGGTCTGCCATGTTTACTTCCCCAACTTCTCTGTTCCAGTTTTAATTTCATCAACTAAAATTATGACTAAAACTATTCGTCGATAGCCTTTTTTTCCCATGACAAAAACTAGACTAAGACTAACAAAAATAGAGCTGTGATGACTAAAACTGACAAAAAGTAAGCTACGTTTTCGTCAAGATGACTAAAACTAGACTTAAATGTAATTTAGTTTTTGTAGGAAATTCTAAATACATATTTCTCTACTGGTGGTAAATCTGTCAGAAACCATGCATCTCTAGCTATTCTGCCTGTCAGCTGTAGAAAGCAGGGACCCCAGGTTTAGAGAGTGCAGAGAACACACTACCATGACTTGGTTCTAGGTTTAGGCAAGAAAATAAGTGATTGGACTAAAAGTAAAGACTAAAACGTGAGGACTTTTTATGGACTAAAACTAGACTAAAATAATTAAAATTGGACTAAAATTAAAAGACACTTTGTCTAAAGACTAAGACTAAAATTAAAAATAGCTGCCAAAGTGAACACTGGTCTGTTCTCACTTCACTGACTACCTCTCTCGAGACCGTGTTCTTTAGGGCATGTGGAAGTAAGGCATCATTAAAATTAAATGTAAATGGTGTCGATGGATTGAACCAATTGGAACTTGTTCTCAACCAGAACTGGTTCTCAAGTCCCTATGTACATGTAAATTACATATTAGTCTTTAGATCAAAGGGTTCTTATGTTTTTGTCCCATTAGTCATTTTATACCTTAAAAGATTTAATCTAGGGGCGCAGGTGGCCGAGTGGTTAAGACGTGCCCCATGTACACGGACGGCCCAGGTTCATTTTACTCTAGTTTTAGTGAAAAACTAGACTAATACTCCTTATATATATATACTAGTATAGTGCTTAACAAATTTATTAGACCACCTGTTATATTTGTCTCAGAGACCATCCAGCATCATGAAGTGCTTTAATGTGGACTCTTTCATTTTCACTGAGCTCTCCACGTTTTACCATTTTGAACAGGAATGAGGAATTTCAAACTAAATTTACCTTTTTATACCCAAATTTGAGCCGGCTCACTGGGCTTCTCTGAGAAGTCAGAAATTAATCAAGCATAACATTCAACCACTAAAACAAATTTTTCTGTTCCCAAATGCAAGTAAATAACTATAATGTGACATATTAATCAAGAAATATTAATGTGCTTTACTATTCTTTCAGTTTTTTTGTAAATCGGTAAATTTGAAAATTCATGGATAACAATAATAATTATATTTTAGCATTAAAAACATCATTTGGGTTAAAAAGCTTCTACATATTGGTGTATTAACCATTGCAGAAACTTAAAAAATGATTTTAGTAATTACCAATGCTGTTAATTTAGGGCAGCTGTGGCATGAACCTTACTTTGGGTGGTGGTCTATTAAATTTGTTAAGCACTGTATATATTTATATATATATGTGTGTGTGTGTGTGTGTGTGTTTACATTTTATATATAAGTTTCATATAACAGAACATGACTTTGACAAGTACACATGAATCAAAAACCAAGGACAAACTGTCCAATTTTCAGGAGAAACTGTCAAGGATGGAAAACAAAACATACAGATAACATTCAGACAAATCCTCACAAAGGAAGACACAAAAAAACAACATATTAATATTCTTGTATGTTAATAGGACAGATCACCTGTAGTAATACGAGTTCAGACCAGGTAAAATTCTAGTATAGTTCATGAATGTGTCCCAGGTTTGGAAGAATTTGTTAGTAGATCCATTTAGGGTGCATCAGATTTTTTCCAGTCTGATATTCTGCATCACATCTTTTATCCCTCCTTATATTTTTTTTTAACTTTCAGTTGCAGTGTTTATTCTCTTTTAACTTATTAAATCAGCCAAATTGTAAAATGAATATGACTGTAAAACACTCATTTTAACACGCTATCAATACTTTAACTCATTTAAAATACACTGATTAAAATACTTATATCTACACCAGGGGTTCTAAATGTGGGTTCAGTTGTGAGACACTAAGACGGAGTTGCTAGATGCCTTCCAAAAAAACAAAGAATTATTCCAAATTGTATATTTTACCAATTTTAAAAACTACACAGTGGAGAAAATAATGTGAATTTTGAGCATCCAACAGTCCAGTACTAGCATTTTCATCCCATTTTAGGTAGCAGAGAAACATTTTTTCATAGATTTTGTTGACAGAATTAACATTAAGTAGAAGATGACTGATTTCTTGTTCTGAAAAACACAAAAATATTGAGAAGACATCACCCAGATAAAAAGATTGCTGTCACAGATGAACAAACAACACACATTTCTCCAGTACTGTATGTTAGTTATAACTGGAAAGAAATCTATTGATGCATCCAGAAACAAAACAGTCCAAATCAAACAGGCAACAAGCATTTCTGAGGAGCCATCTGTCAAAAATTAATTGGATGGATCAAAACATTGAGCTTGCTGTCAAATTTCAAGACAGTAAAGTTATCAGAGGAAGACAAGAACATAGAAACTTGTATTTTTTTAATTCCAAAGTCAGACATGACTTTGGAAATTTAATCAGTGTAAACCACATGTAAAAATAAGATGCTTGTTCAATTTGCATTCCCTAATAGTTTTAAATATCCTTACAGGGATTCTGTGGATCGAAACCGTCACTCCAACCGTTCATCTCCGGCCTCTGCACCTGTCAGCTACCAGATCAGCAGCCTGATTCGCTCTAACAGCCAGAACTCCAACGACTCGGGTCGACATCACAGTGGCAGCGTGGATCGGGTCCGAGAGGCAGAGAAGGAGCTGCTGGAGCGCCACAGAGAGTCATCCACGCTGGCCGACGTGAAGGTGAAGGAGAGCCGCTCCCCTAGCAAAGAGATGTTAGAGAGGAGATCTTCAGAAGACTCCATCAAACCCATCCAGCGCTCTCCCTCTCCGTACTCAAAGGTGGTGCTCAATGAGCAGGGACTGAAGATGGCAGGCGGGCCCCCACCTACATTCAAGGACGGTGAAAGGAAAGAGTCCCAGTCTGTGGAGCTCGTCCACAAGGTGAAAAACGACATGAAGATTAAGGAGGAGAGGAAGGAAGAGCAGGAGGTCATGGTGGTGAGTTCTGAGCCTGCCCCACAGCCACCAGCCCAGGGTCTTCCTGTTCCCATCAGCCAACCTGGAAACCCACACCATCATCACCCACCTTTGTCCCAGCACCATCTTCCTTCACCACGTGGAAGTGACATCCCAGCACCGGGCCTGCATGGCGTCCCAATGGCTCACTCCCTCCCCCTCTCTATGAGTGCCATGCCTCAGATGGGCAGCCTCAACGTGCTGGACCGGGCTCGTATGGCTCCTTTCATGGGAGTGAGTCCTCTGGCAGGAAGGGAGCGCCTGCCCCACCCGGCCTTCCCATGGGACCCTCTCAGAGAGGCATACCGCAGCCTGGACTTGCAGCGGCGCATGGACATCCAGCTCAGGGCGGAGCAGGGACACCGCTTCCCGACCATGTACGAGCAGGAGCGAGCGTACAGAGAGAGGGAGGCGCATGACTACTCGCACCACGAACACCTGCTGGAGGTACGCAGGGAGCACGAAAGGATGAGACAGCAGGCGGAGGAGAGAGAGCGCCTCCACCTAAGAGAGGAGCTGGACAGAGCACGCCTCCATCAGCTTCATCAGTCCCCCATGGAAGGCCATCTACCCCACATGCCCCCCTTTATGCCCCACCTAGGGGGCATGCCCTACCCCAGACTCAGCCCCTCCACAGGACATAACGGCCCCCTGAACAGAACGCCACCCACAGCTGCACTCAGTGCGCCCCCGCCCCTCGTGCCAGCTGGCAGTGCCAGGCCAGCCTCACCCAGGAGGACTACCCCCCTCACTACCACCCAGGACCCAAGAGACTACTCCCCATCCCGCAACCCCAAAGAGGTGGAGGCTCGGTAGCTTCACAGAAAAGTGCACAAAATCTCCTAAAGGCACTCTCCCCTAATCTGAACTCCTGTTCTGAACAAAATGCACTGCTCCTGCTCACTTGAGAGGGGCAAAGCTATGGAGTCATTTTTGTTTCAGAACTCAAGAGCGCATTTTGAAGTTTTGAGAGCATGACTTATTGATTCTGGGCTCAGATTTCTCTTCAAACTTTCCATTAACCCCCTTGCGCTTAGATTTTCTCTGTGCTCAAAATGTCTGCTTGCTCTCAAATCTTGAAAGCTTGCTCAAATTTCCGGCACTTGTGCTCAAACCATTCTCCTCTCGTTCAGGCTGCTTTGCCTGCTTGTGAAACTGCTAGTCTCTGATTTTTCTCTGTGCACACGTACGAAACATTCTCTTTGGCACTCAAAACTTTATCCGTGGGCTTGAAATGTATTTCTGCTTTGGATCTTTTTTGATAAACCAACTAATAAAGCTTACAGTGCCCATGGCTCTGGTCCCAGAAGTAAAATTAACCATTTAAATCCCAAATATACATTTAGCAAAATGATTATTTTAATGCACAAACCAAGTTAAACAACTACCTGAATAGACATGGCGATGAAAAAGCATTCGACAATGCTTATCCCACAATCTATTGTGATTCCTTTTAATCATTTTTCATCGATTCACACAGGTAGCTCATGGTAAGTCTACCTCAGATACTTCTAACAAAATGGCTAATAGTTTTGGCTAAATGAATGGGAATTTTACTTCCTGCACCACACTGTTTAGCCCTATAGGAAACAGGTACAGGGTCGACCAGACATGCTTGCTCTGCCTGTTAATGGCGTGCTGTTTCGCCGGAGAAATTTGCTTTGATCTCACTCAAGGTCGCTCATAAGGGGGGATAAAGGAGAGCTTTCTAGGGCATAACCAAACTGGGGCCATTAAAGGTCAGCAAAATCATGGCCCATCGCAAAGTTAAACTGTGATGATATTTTATTTTTAACCTGAATAATACCCACTCTTATAAAAGCAATACAACGTGATTTAAAAAATACTGTTGTACAAATAAAGCCTTTTTAAAAAATATAAACACCTTTTCCTAAAACAAAATTACCCTTTTTTGGTAAAGTTAACAATAGGGATGGGCACACTGAACTTAACCATTTGGAAAGTAATGTTAGACTTCAAATCTGGGTCATGATGTGCACAAATGATAGGATGCCAGAAAATAAAATGGAAAAAGCTAGGACAACTTTGATGGAAAATGATTACAAAAATGGGAAAAGAGGCAAAATATAGGCAAAATATAGGCAAAAATGGCCAAAAAGCAGCACAATAGGTAGAAACTGGCAAAAATGAGTAAAAAGCAATTAAAATGGGCAAAAGCGCCATAAAAATGGGATATAAATGTCAAAAAGATGGGTGTTAAGTGGCAAAACAGTGGCAACACTTGGTGTGCAGTGGCAAAAAAGAGCAAAAAAATGGCCAAAATGGGTTAGAAATAGGAAAAAGTAGTAGCATAAATCGGAATGAAAAAGTGTTGAAAAGGGATCAAAAAGTAGCATAGATAAATAATTCCAACAACAGACGCTAGCACCAAACCACATCCAACACACATGCATTGATATCATTAATAAATCAAAACCTGGAAGGGCCATCTGTGGGTTTTTCAAGGACCCAGCAAACTCTGTGGGCAGCCCTGACCTCATTAAGAGTTCCAACATTCTATCATACGCACACACTGTAAAAGTCTGAGAGCCAAAAATAGTCATGAAATATGTACAGTTATTATTAACAATCTGTAAAAGATGGAAAATGATTGCTTGATTATTAGTCAACTTTTATAGCAAAAATTAAGTCTGTAGGAGGAAATGAGTCGGAGTTACAGGGCTTGGAAGTCAACTGAGATGATGTGTGTGTATGTGATAGAATGTTGGGACTTTTCTAGAGGACAGCATAGCAACAACAGGCAGAGCAAACCTGATTGGACGACCCTGTACATGTTTCATATTGGTTGGTTCATCAGGTAAAAATCCAAGAGCAGAAATACATTAAGATAAAGTTTCGTACGCCACACATGGACAAAATTGCAAGCAATCATAAGCAGCTGTGACGAGAGGAGAGCAGGAAATTAGAGAAAGCACCTCATAAGCAGAAATTTTGAGCACAAACAGAAAATCTAAGCACAAGGAGCCAGTTCTGAGCACAAAGGCTGGTTTTCTTGGAAAGTTTGAAGAATAATCTGAGCCTTAAATTAATAAGTAATGCACTCAAAACGTGTCGAGTTTTGCAACAGGAATGACTCCATACAGCACTCCCTAAGGGAAAGGGTATGATTGTACAAAGTAAAGGTGTGTAAGGCTGATTAAGCACATGCCATGACTTTATTTTTAGTGGACTGGAGGTCGAATTATGTCGGTAAAGAGAACACAAAATGTGTATGTTTATATCCGACTTAAATATTTGATAATTATTAATATATTAATCCAATACCTTTTTTTCAGCTTTGTGCGAAAAGAGAGGTCCTGAAATGAGTTTGTACATTTCCTATCCTTGTTCCATGTATAGATATCATTTCTATAAATTTTATGTATTTTGTGCATTCGTCACGCCTTTTACAATATTTATCCCAGTTGATTGTGAGACATATGACCCACTGTAAAGACTGGACTTTAATTTCAATCTTCAGTAATTTAACCTCATGGTACCAGGATATCCTCAACAATGACAATGTACAACTTTACATTACCAATTTGTTCAGTTCATTTGTTTTGCCTTTGAGATATGCAGATAAATATATATTATGAGGTCTTTGTTCAGTCTCTGTAAAGAAAACTGATGTAAATAACTTGTTGATATTCCTCCGCTGCAAAATGACTGTGTAAATTTATTAGTCTTTTTAACCGTTTCTAGAAAAACAAAATGAAACGCGGGGAGGCGATTCCCTGCCGATTATCAAGGCAACAGACAAGCCTGGCCAATGGAAGGAAGGACATGAGAGGGTGTTGTAAGGGGGCCAAGAAGGATCATCTGCAATCTATGCAAAGCAGCACACAGCACCCTAATGAAGAGATCACACAGAGGGAGCAGACGATACTGAGAGAAACTTGGATTAACATGTTTATATTATCAATGAAATAATGATGGAATTATTAAGACTTCCACGTCACAAACTGGACCAGCCCCGGATAGAAAAGAAGGACACTTTTTAGTGGGCGGCAAAAGGACTTTCTCTGTCAACCTTGTTGTGTTGTGCAGTTGTTTTTCTTAGACTCTTGTATACAAAACAAGTAGAGTTTTAGGCGTGCAAAAAAATGAAAATGAACATTCATGGTTTAAAATGTACGGAATAAAGTTTGGACCTAATGTCATACATTTGTTGCTTGCCTTCATGCAGTACTGAGTGTTTGTGCAGGCTACAAGTGTCGAATGTTTCTGTAAGTCAAAGCTGCAGAGAGGAATGTTGATGTGAGCTTGATAGGTTTGCCAATAACGCTTGCACCTCAGTTTTCAGCATTTAGAGTATTTGCTCATCTGACATCAAGCTATTACTTTGAAATCATAAAGGCAACAGACTTGGCTGGCAGAGTAGCCTAAGCCATCAGATCATTTGACCGTAATCTGTCATACACGGGCTGCAGAGCTCTTCAGAACCGATCGATGAGATTGGGCCAAGGCAATACAGGGAGGGACTAATAGGACATTGATTTTTTATGAAAGCAGGTTTTGAGTGTTTGTGTTGCAGGTAACCGGTATTGACTGGCAGCCCAGCGGCATATTGACCCGCGGTCTGGACTCATTAAGAGGAGCAATGCCTGGGAGGCAGGCTATCGGATGGTGGAGGAGAGGCTCCTCTCTTCTCATACGCCTCCTCTCCTCATGCACACCACTCATCTGCTTTTCTAATGAGGCCGGAAGGCGCTCTGGAGTGGGCCGCGCAGGGAGCCTTGAGGCGCCCCATCCTCTTATTGACAAGACCTCGGCTGTGCTCGCCGCCTGTCCAGAGACGGCCAATTCATCCTGATAATGCCCCGACTACTCATCTCGCTGCTGTGTGCCACGAGACTCACAAATCCTGTCCCATGGTATCAGCCCATAATGACAGCGTGGATCAAACCATGGCCAGGTCATTAGAGGATGTTATTGAAAATCAATAGCGCTCCTGTGTCTCACACACTCCAGCAGGGTTTTTTTTAAAGGGCTCCTTGAAAAGGCTGTTTGCTCGAATGGGGGCTGGTGTATTGGGAAGGCTTAAATCACTATCACTTTCAATTTAGGCTCCAAGTAATTGAGCCACATATTCATCCGACGGGTAGCATCTGTCAGTGTCCAGCTTCACTTTAGTACTGTGTGCTTTTCGTCCTAATCATCTAGTCAACAAAAGGTACTTAACCCCCGTACTTGTTATCACATAGTGATTTTTCCTGTAACTATTATTTACCAAGCAGGCTTCGGTAGAATAAAAACACACACCTTACATTTTCCCTCCCGACTCAATCACTCTGTCCTGTGCTCTATCCATTTTACGGCTGAGTGTGGAACGGCCCTCCGGAGATGAAAAGCTCCATCAATTTCACTCATCGTCTGGCAAGGTCAATTTATTTCAGCACACAGTCCATCATCAGATAGGAATCAATTGACACATTGCCTAGCATATCCACCCCAAGGTGTGTTATTACGGCTTCTGTGCTTGTCAGCTCTTTTCATCCGCTATTCTTCACACGTCCAGGCTTTTTTCCCTCTTTTTCTTTTGCATGAAATGTTTATAATATTAAAAACAGTAACTTTATTTGTAAAGCACTTTCTAGAAACAAGGAACTACAAAGTGTTTTGACATGTGCAAAAGCAAACAGAAGAACAAAGAAATAAAACCCACAGACAAATAAAAGAACAAGACAACAAAGGAACCAATGGGAAAAGTACACCAACATTTACAGCAAAAACCCAACAGTAGAAAAACCCAAATAAGACTGACCAGCAAATTTAACCCTAACTTTATAATACAGAGGACATCATAGGACATTATAAGAAACAATTTCAGGAAATATTCCTTAAAGTAAAATTGTTAAGACTTTGAATATCCCAACATCTACAGTGAACAATATCAAAAGATTCAAATAATCTGGAGAAACGTCCATGCACAAGGGACAAGGCCGAGGTCAATATTGGATTCTCATGATCATTGGGCCGTCAGTTGGCTCTGTATTAAAAACAGGCATGATTCTGTACTGGAAATCACTGGATGGGCTCAGGAACATTGCCAGACAGCATTATCTGTCAGTTCACTGTACCATCCACAATTTAAGTTAAAGCTGTGTCATGCAGAGGAAGCCGTTTGTGAACACGATCCAGAAACACTGCCATCTTCACTGGGCTAAAGCTCATTTAAAATGGACTGAGGCAAATGAAAACTGTTCTGTGGTCAGATTAATCAACATTTTCAATTCTTTTTGGAGGCATATTACACAATGTCCCGTGGACAGTGTCCATCCAGCTTGTTATCAGTGTATAGTATAGTATAGTATAGTATAGTATAGTATAGAATAAACAGAAAATATAGTATAGTACAAAAAAAAAGCCTGCATCTATGTTGCTATGGGGTTGCATTATTGCTTATGGTGTTGGAAGCTTACACATCTGGAAAGGCACTATCAATGCTGGAAATTAGATAGAGCTTATAGAGCAACATATGCTCTTAACTAGACGTCTCTTTCAGGGCAGGCACTGACTATTTCAGAAGATGATGCTAAACTACACATCATCCATCACAACAGCATGGCTTCGAAAGAGAAGAGTCCAGACCTTCCACCAATAGAAAATGTTTGGCAAACCATAAAAACGAAAAAAATACAGTTTACAAAATGTTTACAGACTGTTGTTAAAAGAATGCAAATGACATTTTTCTCTTAAAAGGATCTCTCTGCTGCCAAAAAGCATCAAATAGTGTAATGCCTTGGACAAGGAATGGAAACATTAGATATATCACGAAAAATTAATCGTGATCATTGTACTGTGAAGACATATGTGGCTGATTCAGAGCATAGATGGGTTCATGTAGATAAAGGTATAATGACGAAGGTTTCTGATGGAAAAATTCATCAGATTAAGAGAACAGCCACTAAAATATCATTACAAAGCATCAAACAGGTATTTGAAGCTGCTGGTGCCAGTGCTCACAAGCAGAAACTGTTGTTGTGGTTCCAGAAATACATGCAGACTCATTTTCAAATTGTCTTGTTGACTGATGAGTGCTGTGCAACCCTGGATGGTCCAGATGGAGGAGTAGTGGATGGCTGGTGGATGGCCACCATGTCCTAATATTTTTTTTCTAATATTTAAGAGACAAAGTGATGACCATATGAAAAGGACACAGGGGCAGAGCATGAGAAGAGGTAGTAAGGCTAAAGGAGTTTATTTGACAACAACAATAGTGCAAATGATGGTGAGTGCACTGGCTGGTGGTTGGCAGAGAGGAGACACTGCAAAAAAAGAGGACAAAATGGAGTTAGACAAGGCAGAAAACTCACTGAAAAATCACTAGATTATCAAAGTTTGAAGAGGAGCTAGGTTACCTGACTAGAAGCTGTGGTACACAGGTGTCTGAAAGTTCTTCACCAGGTGAGGAGATGTTGATTGCCAAGGATTATCTGCAGCTGGGACACTTGACAAGCTGCAGCTGTGATGGTCCATGAGTGATGGCAGCTGAATTAAAACCTGAGTGGGTATGGTTAAAGTTTTACTCCAGCAGAACTGTATCTGTGTTTTCCCCAAACTCTGGTGGTGGACGGTGATAAATACACCAAGAAAAGAGTAAATTCTACTGTTTTTGAGTTAAATATTTTAACTCCTGTGTACACCATAGTAAACATGGCCCTGGCCCTACTGTTTGAGATGTGTTGCTGCCATCAAAATCAAAATTAAGGTAATCTTTTTCATGACATGGTAAAGTGTCTCAGTTTCAACATCTGACATGATGTTTATGTTCTATCCCAGGGGTGTCAAACTCAAGGCCTGGGGGCAAAATCCGGCCCATGGTACAGTTATACCTGGCCCGCCAGGTCATATCATATTTTTATTATAACAACTGGCCCACTGGTTTGAGGTCTGCAGATCTCCTCCAGTTTAAAAAGTAAACCCAACCCTGATGATTTGTCATAAAAATAAGAAAAAGTTTAAAAAAAATAAAATAATTGGTTAAAAGTCGGGAATGTGGGGAAATAAATCTTCTGTTTTCATTTCATATTTTTGATTTTGCATCTCACAGTTATCACAGTTATGTTATGGTTTTGACTTTTTATTTCATAGTTTGACCTTTTCAATTAGCATTTTTGACTTTTAATCTTATTTTTTACCTTTTCAGATCCTCAATTTTGAATTTTAAGTACTATTTTGACCTTTAAACTCATGATTATTATTTATTTTTCTCATGTTTTGACCTTTTTAGCTCCTTACTTCGACTTTTATCTCATAGTTTGGCCTTCTGTATCCTCAGTCTTAAATTTTAAGTTATATTATGACCTGTAAAATTAAAAATTAAATTTTTTTCTCTGCTTTCACATTTTTAACCAATTATTTGGAAGTCAATCTCATATTTTGACCTTTAAAACTTGTGATTTCAAACTTTTATCTCACGTTTTTACCACTAAAATCCATGATTTAAACTTTATTTCTGGTATATTTGCATTTTAAAAACATGATTTTGATTTTAAATGCCTTTTGAGCTAATAAGTTTGAATTTTTATCTCAGATTTTGAGCCTTTAAACTTACCACTTTTACTGTTTTAAATCTCAAAATCATCTATCATCAGTGCTAAGGGTTTTGCCTCCCATAATCAATTGCTGGTGAAAATGAGGTTGACAGTTTATGGTTAAATGTTGACCTTGTTTAGCCCTCAGGTTGGACCCAAATTCAGAATCCAGAACTACCCTAACCCTGCTGGGATTAAGTTTAACATCTTTGTTCTATCGGGAATAAAATGAAGCCTAGCATTTGTTCATGCAGGACACCGTAGTCATATGCCCAGCTGTGATCAGCTGACAGCCAGCTGATCCTAATTATCACCTCACAGCTCCCTCAGCCAATCACAGCTCTTTCTCTTTCTCTCAGCACAACAGTGTGTTAAAATATGATGTACTTCTCACTGATCCCTGCTTTCATTAATGCTGATGCACCATGCTGCTGCTGGCAAAGCTTAACCTCCTCCACCCCAGCCTCCTCCTTTATAGCATAAAGCTTGTTGCGCCCTCATATTCTGTTGCTATGGATTGAATTCTTTTGAACTAATTTTATTGTATTTATTATGACCCTGGGTCATAGTTTTGTACTTCTGTTTTACTGCATATGTGCAGCTCGGTTCTACCCTGCAGCGCTGAGTGTTTGGTCTGTGCGTGGGTATGTCTGTGTAATTAGGTGCTTATGCAGGTGAATGTAGCTGACTGGTCATTCGAGAAGAAGATACTGCTGCTGGTTGGATCTAGCCACTCCTCCAGCCTTTAAATGTCAGCTGCTGCAGTCTGCTCTCCCCTTCCAAAGAAGCCAGCAGCTCTGTGATTTGAACCTTCTTGTGAATTTGTGAGATGTTGCCTTTGATTGTGTAGACTTAGGGGTGAGGTTTGGTACAGTGGTGCTTTAGCTTCCCCTCGAGCAGGGACGCAACAGTATTCAATACGCATTGTCATAAATGTACTCATCCATATGGAGGTTTCTAGCCCTGTCCTCCCTGGAAAGTCAAAGCATGCTGCTTAACAAACCCAGGGAGCATCTTATGACCAGAGGCCTCTCTCCCAACTCAAATTGTACATCCATTTTGACCTAAAATGGTTAAATATGACAAGAGTGTTCCTGAATGAAACGTGGGTTTACTAGAGAAGGAAATCATTGCATTGTGTTTTATTCACATTTTAAATAGTTCCCAAACTTTTTTTGGAATTGAGGTTTTAAAAGTTAAAATGGGAGTGTGATAATATGAAGGTAATAGGGAGTGAATGCAGTCAGAAGAATACAGTGAAATAAGACAGGATAAAAAAAATCTGTTTTAAAGGATCAAGAAGATGTCATATAAAAGCAAGTCCATACGATTTAAGTCTTTTATGTTTTTCAGAATTTTGTTGCTCCTTATTTTAAACTTACTCCTTCTTGATGAAATATCTTTACAATGACAGAATAAATAAAGTGACTGATACAAGATTGGGGGTTTTCAGTACATTTTTCTACTATAATCCCAATTAATAGGATATGGCGGTATCTGAGGTAAGACATTGTTTTATTGTTCTGCTAATCCTCTTCATTTATCTGTGAGAAACCTCAATTCTGAGGGTTTGGGATTGAATTTTCATGGTCTCAAATACCACCAAAAAAGTACTTGGCACAGAGCTCACCCCAGATTCAGCGAACAGTGGGACGGGCCTAAGGGGCTTTTATGGAGCACAATAGCAGCTAATAACACAGTGCCAAGCTAATAAGATGGGCAACAAATGAATGGATTGGTCCAAGCTCCTTTTCTCTCTTGCTCACTCTTCCCCCGCTGATAAAACATGTATGAAAGCGTTTTTGAGCCGCTATGCAGTGGCTCCCTAGACTTTTCCCCCAGCGAGAGCTAATGCATTAGTTCCCATTTGAAGGCTGTTTTGAAATGGAGATTGGTAATGAGACGGGAGGCCCCCGCTATGATCACATTTGGATTGCTCGGGTCTCAGCTGGGCCGGGTGATTTGGGAGACTGTGGCTCTGCTTGGAGTTCAAGCCCATCTCTCTGCAGGGGTTAGCAAAACCCTGACGAGAGCCATTCTAAACCACTAAACTATATCTGAACTGTGCGCTGAAGGAGAGAGCACCAAGTCAAGGGCTTTGGCTCAGGATGTCTGTGACAGGACTCTTTGTAGACTGCGTGTTGTTCTGACCACCTAAAAAGGCCAGCAGCATATGTCCTTCCATGTTGTCGTCTTTTTTTAGCCCTCAATGTCAACAGAGCGGCAGCTGACAGAAACCAGGCCGGTCAGCGGTTAAGGAGCCAACTTGGAAACAGCCGAATGGTGTGAATTCCAGACCCTGGTGACAAAGTGCTGTCTAATGTCTTTGCACCTCTGGACCTATGACAAATATGCCGGCTGTCTCACACCGCCACCACTGTGCTAGGAGGCCAGCCAAAGCAGCCGAGGAGAAAGAATATACTGTAAATCACTCACAGAGGAACCTCAGAGAGCTCCATATGAGACAGGGAGGAGCAGCAGAGAATTAAGGGAGATGGAAAAGGAGGAGGTCCGCAGCGGCCAGGAGCCAAAATAAGTTTTCCACTTTGATTCAATTTTGAGGATTTTCCAGCCTTTAGTGGAACCTCACAATCTCCCACACTGGCCATATTATGTACACAAGCCATAAAAAATGAATAACATTTATGCAGCTGGGTGCATCTGGCAGCGATAGTCCTCTCATTCAGGGACCCGCAGGATGGCAGCGTGCCGCCACACCACCCTCTCAGTTCTATGTACAGGCACTAGACAAGAGAAGACTTAGGGGAGGGGTGGGAGGAGGAAAGGAAGCCTCTCAAAAGCATCCAATAAGTTAAAAAAAGAGAGATTTCAAGGCAAATGGAGGCCATACGTGGCTCGTCCAATTTGGCACAGCCAGCGCACATGATTAGCCGCAGAGACGTTAATCAAAAGTGGCTCAGTATTTGAAGGGGCGGTGAGAGGCACTGCCAGCTGGTGACAACATGGCTTGTGTGCACGGGCCAAGAGTGAAGTTTATTTGAATATGGATCTTGCCGTGACCGTATTTCTCCAGAGCTCAGTTAGCAGAGCGTTCCTTGGCTCATCACTGGGATCGCCTCAGAGCCGCTTGGCATCCGGGAAGACGGAAGTTTTTCCAAGCCGCAGAATGAGAATTACGATTTAGTCCATCCCCTCTGGTGGTGTGGGCATATTCATAAGCATTTATTCAGTCTGACGCTGGCAGAAACGCAACACCTAGTTCTTGGCGCCCGTGTGTGAGGATTTCCTTTCCAATGTGAAATTATGAAATTGACAGAAAGGTTGTTTTTACAGCCTATGAATTAATAACACGTTTAAAAATAAAACAGCCTACCTTTTCACATAAAGCCGTACTAGACTTCCACTGAAAAGCGCAGAGCTTAAACATTAAGCTGTCAGCGTTCTCTTAGAGCGGGGGCTAATGTTGGAAAAGACCACCAGACACAGCACAGCGTCTGTGCCCGGCTTTGATGAGTAGATTGGTTTTATTTAGTTTGATTTGACTCAATTAATTAGAAAGCAATCAAGCTTTGTTTTTGCTGGTTGAGAGGGTTAGGGCTGATTAAAATGGAGGAAGGAAACATATATTTATTTTTGCAAAATGCCTGTTCAATTAAAATGTTCAGGAAATGCAACTATGACCACTTAAGTCTAGTTAATACTGCACAACAAATCAGGCTTGGTTGCATATGTGTTTATCAAACATTATATAATCACTGAAGACATAATGTAGGAGTGGAAGGCCTGCAGGGTCTTTGTACTATAGACATAACTGGACCTCTTTACATACTTAGAGGTGCTAAGCTATTTAAATGCGCAGTATGTAAAATTCCACCAACAGGGGGCTCTTAATCAAAACAATAACAGTATGACGAGTACAGGCCAATCTCTGTGGTTTACTTTTACGGTGCACCATAAGGTATATTTACTACACAATAAACTGGCATTCTAGTTTTATTAGTGAATGTCATATAATTAAGGAGAAAAGCTGTAAATAAAGCCCTGCTGTGTCCTCTGTGGTACTTGAAAAGCGTGCTGGGATAACTTGAAGCGCAAACCTGGAAGGCTCTTTAAACAGCTCTCCTCCTTCATCTTGATAAATTTAACAGTGAAACCTAAATGCTGGTTTATTATTTAGTAAACTCACCTTAGGAGTGATGTTTTTATTTAACATAATCTTCAATTCAAAACAGGAAGTAAGCCACAGAGATTGGAATGCTAAGGAGTTGGCCTGAACCCTAATGCCAGCCTTACACCAGAGGACTTTGCTAAAACTCTAAAAAGACTGACATCAGAGACCCTTTCACATCTAGAGACAATCTGTCGGTAAGCCATTGTGTTTTTAGTCTCAGACTGAGATTTTGCAAAGACTGGTGGTCTCTAGAATACGATTCCTTTTGAGATTATTTCCCAACATGCATCTGGTAGCAATTCACAACAATTTTTTAACAGAGACCAAGATGTAGCAGGAGATGAAGATTGCATTTGAGTTAATATCTCTTATAATTCAATGTTTTGAAATCATTTACATTGAGTAGAAACGAAAGGAGAGATAAACATCGAAGCAACTTTGCAAGTTACTGTAACAACCGAGGAACAACCCCAGAAACACTTCAGAATAAAAGTAGCCTACTGTATGAAAACGCAAGTCGTCTCTCACCACAGAAACAAACTGATCAGGCTTTTACTTCCTCCCGGTGGAGGTTTACCATACCTGTCATGTTGGGAATGAATTAATGGACAAGGCACACAAACACAAAGGATAAGATCTGACTGCAGCTCTGAGCAGAAAAGTTTTTCAGTCTCTTGAGCTGTGAGCGAACATTCAGCGGCTCCAGATTGATTTACGCTCATGTTCATATTTTAAAGAATGAAGTGAACTAATGTGCTCACGCACAACACCAGCTGTCATTGGTATTGAGCGCAGTCGCATCACTAAGAAACACAATTTGCATTTCCAGACTTAAGATTTACGACAATATCAAACACATTTGATATTATGGTAACGCCAAGACTAAAGAAAGACTGCCTTACACCTAATGACAGGAGCAAGACTCTCATGATTTTGCTTCAGCTTTGGAATTTTGTCTGCAACTTTGAAATTGGAGGAAAAGTCGTTAGGTGCAAGGCCTCTTTAAGGTGCTTTTCCATTATGACTTTTGGCCATGCCCATTTAACCCTAGCCATGCAGATTTACTTGGGTGGTGCAGGGCCATGCCATGCCACGTCCAGAATGTTCCTGCTCTGAAGAAGGGCCCAAGCGTGCACCCAACCTCCAAACCTGCCGTGGTGATGTCACAGTAGTTTGTCATCATTCTGCAGCATTTTGCAGATGTGTTTAAAAAGCAACCACTACACCAAACTGGTAATACCTGCAGGATTACCAGTAGAAGAAGAAGCAACTTTGAAGTTAAAACAATGGCCAACTCTTAAACAAAACAATACTTACTGAAGGGCAGCTATTTCATGTCATCAACTCAGAATGTTCCATTATCAGCTCTAGACACGTAGATAGGGGTTGCTTGTCAATGGTGGAAAAGCAAATCTCCTGTCGCACTGGAATGCCAAGTCAAACCAAGTAGAGCCAAGCCTCTTAAATTAATGTAAAAACACCACTACTCAACCTGGAACCTGCAACCTTCTTCTTTAATGGCTGTTGACAATCAACTTGTAGGTGCATAATTACAATGTTCTGGACTGCAGTGTGTGGGTTTCAACTTGGAAATGCCTGGTGGAGCATATTAGGGGCAGGGGCAGGCTTGGGTGTTTGAACTTTTGTTGTGCTTTCTTCTTCAGTCAGCTTGCTTCCTAACCAGTTATTGCTCTGTTATGTAAAAATTCTGCTCACACCTGCTCAGCTGTTTTTGGTGATCATCCCACACCACAGGATTCCTGATCATATTAGAATTGTTTAATATTTCTGATCTCAAGTCGGAGCACCTCCGATCTTCCTCTGAGCTGGACAGAGAGGGAAAAGTTACTCTTAACATACCACACACCGCAGGATACTCTGGCAAGATAATCTAAAAAAAACATCTAACAACTGGCTCTTTGCTGACTTTGGTTAGAAGGGGAAAATCATGCACAATTATCCTGTTGTGTGTGCCCGGCTTTACATAAAGTACCACTCCCAGTGAAGAGGACAGTATAAACTAGAAAAGCACTCATAGAGTGCAGACCTCCACCATCAGCCCTATCTCCCAATAGTACAGAATCCTTTAAAAACATTCCTGGATCCAGACGGTGATCCGGATCACTCCCAAAATCTAATTTGCCGATTGCTTCCTCCCCAGTGGGGTGGAAACATGGTGAGGCAAAGCTTTGTCTTCATTACATGTGAAAGTCATGGCAGAGGGTGAATATTCCTCTATTCCCTCCAGCATTGGGAGTATAATTTGTCATCTTTCTCTCTGTTACGCTCCAACTCGTCTCTTCGACCAGGCACGCATCTTTCAAACTCTATAAACTCCAAAACTTTGGATAAGTTACTCATGTCTGCCATCTCCTGGTGTAAAGTGGTAACAGCGCAGCCCTATCTCCCAATAGTACAGAATCCTTTAAAAAAATTCCTGGATCAGACGGTGATTCGGATCAGTCCCAAAATCTAATCGCTTCTTCCTTATGCCATTTCTGACATTTTTGAGTTATGTTGCTAACAAACGAACAAACAAACCTACCCAATCACATAACCTCCTTGGCGGAGGTAACAATGAGCTATTAACCCATCAAAACAGTCAAATAAAGGCAAGTGATGGCAAATGGACTCAAAAATACTACTACAGCCATAAATCCATTTTCATTTCATTTATCCATTTTCATCATTAAGTCTGACTCTCGCCCAACGCAAAGATGTGCTCTTGTGTACAGATGGTTAGGAACCTGAGAGAAACTACCTGCAGCCTTGGGTGAGAGGATCTTTATAATCTTTTATTTGAATTTGTGCTTGGAGAATTATCAAGGCAAAAAACAGGACAAATATTGCATGTCAAAAAGCAAGCAAAGATGTTGGCGGGCCAGGAACAAGCTAAGCTAGCAAACATGTTTAGCTATTTAAATGTTCATTTGTATGTTGATAACCTGATTTTGTCTAATTATGCCTCCAAGATTGTCACTTGAATGTCTAAATAAATTCAAAACTGCCAGAAAGACCTCACAGCACATCATACTAACTAATAAATCATGCTATGTTTCATGTCAATCAAACCTGTTAGCCTGTTAGCAGCTTGTTTGCTAAACTAACACACTGTCACATTATGCTTTTGGAAATCCACCATGAAAGTTAAGTTTTTTAACGTATACAGTAGCTAGCACATGCTGAACAAGGGGGTTGTACGTACCTCGGATATATCACAGAGATTCCCATAGAAATGGACTTTCAGTTTGCTCGCCTCTGTGACCATTTGGTGGAGCCCGGAGTGCTGAATATCACAAACTTAGAGGGGGCATGCTTTCCAGAAATTTTCAGCTTACGGGGCACTAATATGCATCATTTTCAATCAATTTAAAAAGAAATAGATTGATCATTTATACATCATTTGGACAAAAATAACGCAGTTTGACTTCAAAAAAGAAAATTTTTATAGCTACAATATTAAGACTCAGATAACCTATTAAAAACCTGTAACTTTCTCGAGGATTTCATTTATTAAGGGAAAAAAGCCATCCAAAACTTTCTGACCTCTTTCTTGTAGTTGTTGAATCATGAACACTGATCTTAACAGAGTCAAGTGAGGCCTGCAGGTCTTAAGATGTTCTGGGTTCTTTTGTGCCCTCCTAAATGAGTCGTTGATGCACTTTGGAGTAAGCTTGGGCCTTGTCCACACAGAGACAAAAACAATATTTTTCTGTTTCGTTTGTTGGCATCACGGCACCATTTTAAGAAATGTCCCCGAAGAACTAAACCATTCAAAACAACTGAAAATGCTGTAGTATATATGTAAATGGGGCTGTAATGCTACCATGTAAATGCACCAAAAACAGGATTATAGAAACTTTTCTCTTACCCAAAACTTTCTTCAGGCTGCCCTTCTGATTGCACTCCACAACGGGTCCAAGAAACATGCGGTGTATGCAGTTCTCCATGACCAGCTGTTGCTCATGGTGATAGTTGGGGAGCAGAAGACACCCACACAATGGCGTAATCTGCCATTATTATTGTTGATGGCTGGGCTCAAACATGCATTTTAATTGAGCTATGATGTAATTATTTCAGGAAAGATGTGCTTGGTTGTACACACAGAGTCGAAATGGTTGGCGTATACAGACTTGTTCACTCTGGGACCTGGTTTCAAGCGTTTTCAGGCTCCCAGAGCGCTGGGTGGTTTCCTGGATGAAATGGACAGGAAATGGATAGGACAGAACATTTTTGCAGATACTCCTAAACTCGTCTCTGTGTGGACAGCCCCTTGGTAGGCCAGCGACTCCTGAGATCACTACAAGTTTTATCCATTTGTGGATAATGGCTCTCACCTTGGTTCGCAGGAGTCCCAAAGCCTTTGAAATGGCTTTGTAACCCTTTCCAGACTGATGGATGACTGATGGGACTTTGTTTCTGATCTGCACTTGAATTTCTTTAGGTGGCACCATGATGTGTTGCTTTTTGAGATCTTTTAGCCTGCTTGTCTTCATCAGACAGGTTCTGTTAGAGGGATTTCTTGATTAAACAGGTCTGGCAGTAATCAGGCCTGGGTGTGGCTGGTGGAATTCAACTCAGCGTTCCAAAAAATGTGGTTAATCACAATCAATTTACGAATTAACGAGGAGGAGAATTTACTTTTCACAGAGGGCCAGGTAGGTTTGGATGAATACTTTCCCTTAATGAATGAAATCAACATTGAAAAACTGTAGGTTATTTTGTATTTGCTCTGGTTATCTGTGTCTAATACTACAATTTGTTTGAGTCTGGGTTTTAAATGATCCCAGTCAGTATCCAGATAGAGCTCTGCTGATCCCAAAACAGGGAATGTTGTTTGTCCTGGTGAAGATGTACAAAAGGGCAAATGAAAGTCTCCATGAGATGCTCCAGCCTGTTACTCTGAGTGGAACCACAAAGTCACTGAGCACCTGGCCTAATGATTAAAACATCAATTAATCAGTTCAAGCTAATTTTTAAAAATGATCAGTGTTGTGACCTTATTGGCTTCAGTTTTGAATTGCTCTGTTGTAAATTAACACTAGAAACATTTTGCCAAGTAAGCTCTGCTAATATCAGCTCTGACTCCTGAGTCATTATCATAAGCAGACACTTTTAGAGAGAGTTCACGCTCCCTGAGAAAGTGTTATAAGAAACAATCAAAATAAGACTCTTAAAAACTACTCATGTCATTACTTTCTCTGAAAAATCTCTTTCTGCAGTGTGTTATTGTTTCATGGCTCAGCCTCCCCATGTGTGGTCGTTTCCTTGATGCATTTTGGACCCTTATTGCTCATTTCAGCACAGGAAGCTCCACACTGCTGTGCACAGAAAACCCACTGGTTTCAGATCGCATTTATGTCATCAGCGAGTTATAACCCTCACTCACCAAAATACCAAAGGCGGCTGTAATAAGTTGGAAAAGGGCAGGGGGATCATATTCTCCACGAGGCTGGTTTCGACAGAGCTTCTCAGCATTCCAGGCCCGGCTCTGCCTACCTCCCTTGCTTCCTTGGAAACTTGTCTGGCAGCAAAACAGGCTTTGAAAGACTCTTATCTCCTATCTGGGCAGGAGTTCCATGTGCCGAGATAACGACTGCTATCTTATCTCGCTGTGTTCGTTAATGTCACAGCTTAAGGGGCTTGTTCTTCCACTTGCAATGGGGCTTGCAGAGCGGATTGTTTGCAGATTAGTCAACACGGGCCTCTGGAGGTCCTGGAGCTCGTTCAAAATGCCTGTCTCGTTTCGCAGACGTTCTTGTATGGCTTCTTCTGTTCTGTGTCAAACAGCAGGAGGAACACTCAACGGACGTGCGCCATTAAACACCAAGAGATCCAAAACTTATCACATCAAAACAAAAATGTGAACGATAGCCGTGCTGTGTTGTTAAATGTTTTGTGGATGGAGTCCTAATCAGTGATCCCATTGTAAAAGCATCTTATCAATGTATTATACCAGTCTGCCTGCAATATTTCATGCTTTTTGTCCAGCCAGCTTCATGATGGTCCCTCTGTGACACAAGAGAGCAGGCAGAGCTCCACAGACTACAGCCATCTGGCTATCTCGCACAACCCTTGGCTACACAGTGGCTCACTCAGCGATTGATTGGGGGTGCTGAAGGCCAGCTATTTAACACATCAGAACAACAAGTACCGCTATCAAGCTGGCCCTTCTCATGCCTGGTTTCTGTGCCGCCCAAGAATGTCTCTTATCTCCTCCCTTCTGCTTGTTGGTTTAAGCCAGACGGCATATGCCCACATTCCACACATAATACACTGTTGTGCCTCTGGCGCGGCCCTAAACAGGTTGCAGCTGATGTGGGATGTAACCCTTTGCTGAGAAAGAGGGCCTTAAAAAAAGGAAAATTCTGCTTGGGAGCATTTTTCCTCCCATCAGGCTCTCCTGTTGCAGCACAAAAAGACTGACAGCTGAAAATAAAGCCCCATGTTCCATATCATTAAATCCCGCTCTCTCACCTGATTACATTCTTATTAGTGCCTCCATTCTTCTCCCATTATTGTTACTTCTAGTGAAACAGGCCTGATAATGTGCGCTCGCTCGCTAAATGCGCAACCTGCTCATTCCCATCTCTGATTCTTTGTTGTCGCCAAATGGTTTTTAAATGAAAAGTGTGAGCGCGGTGTAATTATAATTCTGGGGGTATTATGAAATCAAATATCACAATGAATGTAATTTTATTTGCTTGTAATCTCTCTTACCCAGGCTAATAGGCGTTTTCAAAGGGCACGCTCAGGGGGTTTAAACAGCGGACCATCTCTAAATAGAACGGCTGCTCTCCCTCTCTTTCTCTCTCTCTCTGCGGCTCTGTTCTTTTGTCTTTGATATGCAGGCAAAGAGCTCGACAGTCTGGGAGACGTGGGAGATTTGTCGGCCTGTGATCTCCGAGCCTCTCTGACAAATGAGCGCCTTTGGCAGGGCTGCTGGAGGTACAGCTCCTCTGCCCCTGCTGGAATCCTGATGAGACTCCTCTGGAGCTGCTGGTAATGAAGTCAGGGCACAGGACCAAACTGCTGCCAGGAGTGACCTTTAATCTGCGCACATGCAGGTCATTTGGCATGAGATGACACAAGAATGCACGTACACCTCAGTGCTATTACATCTAGGGCATTCTGTTTGGTAGACAGTAGTAAAATCAGACAAAAGCACACTTTAAGTCCTTGCAGCGAGCATTTGCTGCATTTTTATGAACAAATTTAATTCAAAAAATGCTAATTCAGTTATCTATTCTGCTTCTTATGGACATACTTAATAGTTTTCATTCACATTTCCCCGCTATCTGTGACGGCTGATGTTTTATCTGTGCTCATATTTGACTAGTGTGGTAATATGAGATGCAATCACCATCCAGTCAATCTTCATTACAGCGGACTCAACTGCTCCACCAAGCACACAATTGCCTGACATTGATTTTGCAGATTCTTTCAGTCCATGTAATTCCTCATACAGCGTTTGGGAAAGAGCTCTCTGTGAAATGTAAGATGTTAACAAATTATGACGTAAAAATTTGAATCCCCTGAGGGTAAATGTTCTCATTTTAGCCCCACATCGAGCAGGAAATAGCTGATATTGATCCTCACATTCGACAGTGAGGAATCTTAAAAACACCATGCTCGCTCTGTGCAATCCAACATGGTCGCCTCCTGATTTCAGCTTCCACAGGGATGAGTAATGATTCACAGGAAGAACAAGCACTACCCCTTGTGGCCTAGCCGGCCCAGTGCAGCATGGGTAAATGGCACCTCCAGCTGCTTCTGGGCCCCTCCTGATAAGTTAACCTTGTGATAACATGCTAATGCCTGATTAATGTTGCCGTAATTAGACACAGCTTTTCACACTCAGTTAAGAGGACATCCTCCAGCAATTAGCCCAAGCCGGGGAGAGATAATTTCAGAGAGCACAGCAGAATCACGTTGCCCCGCTCGCTTCCATTCCCACTTGGCAACATTAAGGTTTATTTTCTCATTATTTCATTTAATTACTCGTTTGATGTTTTATACAGCTGCCACAAGTAATCTTTGATCCAATTAGGAAATGCTGATTGACAGCATAGGTGTTGGGATTCAATGAGCGGCATTCAATTTGCTTTGTGACCTTATCAGAGGATCTGCAGAGGATTCTCCATTAGACACTGAATCCCAACTGGAAACATAATCATTTAAGAGTATATTCCGCATGCATAGCACACCTTTATGTGTAGCTATTGTATGTTTGTGCATTTGCGTGTGTTTCTGCAGGTGTGAGTGTATGAGATGCAGCATGTGTTTGTGGTCTTCTCACCAGACTTCTAACAATGAAGAATGAGCACATTAGTGAGGAGAAGCCCCCTTACCCACCAGCCTACACACTGCCCATTAATAATAAACTGCCAGGGAATAGATGGGGTTTATGGAGCTCAGGCCTGCATTAAGAGCTGGTTTGCTGTTCGCTGTCTTCAGGCATAAATATTATTGTTTAAGAATTTTAAAAAATAGTGCAGCCAATCCAACTTCCATACTGTTGAATTTAACACTTTCCCTCAGTTTATATATTTCTCATAACCTTGCAAAGCAGATGCATTCTCCCATTTCCATTCTTCTCACTGGCGATCCATCTTGCAAAGCTCCCATCTGAACTGTTTGGACCCGGTTAGAAGTGACAGGACCAATCCGTGTCGAGGGGCAGTACTTTTGGGCACGGCAAGCAAGCAGTGACAAGAAGCTGGTGCAATTCTGGCAGAAGACATTAGCATGGATGCTGCTATAGCATCAGTTTTATCAGAACTTAAATGGCATTTCTTCGTTAAAAGAAAAACAATTACAGCACTAAGTTGTTTTCTTTTAAATAACGACAAAAGTTTTGTACTGACATGTCTATAGTCGCCATGGTTAGCGTTACGCAGTTCTCACCTCAGGGGTACACAAAGGTAGGGGCTACCATAGACATTATATACGTGGGCGTCTCATTGACTGTGTTTGCCCGCTGCCGCTACGCATCAACATGTCCGCCATATTGTCAGAGACAAGACCGTTCCATAAACAAACGCAAGTATATAGGGGATGAAGGGTTTTGTTATTGATTGAAATGTCATTCCACACTATCTTATCAGCCCCACGCAGCACAGGAGTGAGGCATCTTGCCCAGGATTGCCTCTGGCAAAATGGTGGCGGCGTTGACGTATGGCCCACTGGCCAATGCGGCGTCGACGTATATTATGTCTATGGGGGCTATGGCATCACATGTTTTGTTGCTCTGATTGGCCCGTTAAGATGCAACAGACATAACGTTCATCCAATCACCTTCCGAGTTTTTTTCAAAGGCTCTGCCCTTTCCCAAACACTGCATATCGAAGGTTTTCCAGATGGACGTGTGAAACACGTCCATCTACCATGTCAGGTTGTAATTCTCCAAGGTCTGAGGTAAATTTACACTTTAGAAAGTTGTAATGTTTTAACTCTCTCATTGTGTGAATTTCTGCCGCTTACAGTATTACTTTTTTACACATCTAAGTGTACTTTTAACATGTTTGTGACATTCCTGTTCACTCTGGTTCATCTGTTGCAAGTGTGGAATCTTGTGTCAAGAAAAATGTGGAGCATTTTAATGGAAATAAGATGACATAAGATGAGATAAGAGAAGATAACATAAGATATGCTTTATTGTCCCACAGAGTAAGAAATTTGTCTTGAGCTCTTAACCCATGCTGCAGCCACAGTCAACACTCAACAACATACACTGCAAATGGAAAATACTTTGACATAAGACACTGAGTGACAATAATTCACCTAGAAAGCTAGAATATAAATACCATTCCATTCTCAGTGCAAAAAAGTAAGCAAAATCTCAGTCCAGTGCCAATCCTGTCTTATTTGCTATTTAGCTGCCCTTTGACAATTAACAGCACACCATACTTAATGTTCATTAACTCTGTTAATAACTTCACTCATGGTGCAAACGCTTCACCTGTAATGAATGCCAGGACAGCCAGTTGTGGAAAGACGGCAAGAAAATACCAACAGACATCTGTGTGTGTTTGTTTTTTCTGAAGTCAAGTGATCACCCCGAGGTTCTCTGCAGGTCGGTAGGTGTGTGGTCTCCAGTGATCTGACAGTCTGGCTGAGTTGTCTAGTGTGTGTTCAGAGGATTAAAGATAAAAAATCTTTTGAAATGCTCCAGATGTCTGTGGTCTTGGTTTTAAAATCATTTCAGATTTAAAAATCGTCTAGTGTGTAGCTGGCCTTACACAGATCTAAACACTTTCCCAAAGTGCATGATGGAAAAATTTCACCCAGAAATGGCAGTGGGCTTAGCTTAGACAGATTGATTCTCTACAGAGTTGGACTAACACTAACACTGTCAAATAACTCCAAAACTGACCACCATTTCAGTCATAATGGAGTTAAAATTACACTTTGAGAGTTAAAATGGCAAAGGCTTTAAAAGTCACAACAATCATGTTGACTGGCAAGGTGCAGAAATACAACCAGATTTTCGAGTATCACTCTGCTAGCATTAACAGCCTGTTTTTTGTTGACTGTTTGCACACAGAGTAAATAATTTAGATATTTTCACCTGCCCAACAGAAAAACTCTCACCAACATGCGAGTCTGTCCAATATAGTCCAGCTTCTTGTTCATTCACTCTGTCTTTCCTTCTTATCCTTTCTTGGAATGTGCTTACATTATGTTTGTTTCCACTTGCATATGGGACTATTGTCCATATGTACATGAATGTATAGCCCATGCAAGGAAGTGCACTTTTTGAAGGATACATTTAGGTTTTTACAGAGGATACCCCCTTCTTTTAAAGTGTTTTAAAGAGTATACACACTATTAAATAAAAAGTTTACCCAATAAAGAGTGTATATTAACTTGCGTGCACCACTAAACCACTAGTTTTAAATACATGGATCATGGCTCCTTCTGTAAATGCATGTGTATAAATGAGAGAAGACTGATGAAAAATTAATCAAGACACAAAACAATTAAAAATACTGACATGAAATTAATCCTGGCATGACAGTAAACAGGGTAAACATATGCATAAACATTATCAAATGTATTAGTTCAGGCAGAGGCTGAAGTCATATTTTTCATTAATTAGAATCAGCTGTTTAAGAAGAAGAGGAACTTTATTAATCCCCGAGGGAAAATTTAATTTTACGCCATGTTTTTCAAACATGCTACACATGCACAGGCCAGTAAACACAAATACACACAAATGGGCCTGTTTAATTCTTTAATTACAATTACTGGTTCAGTAATCAGCTCTGTAGCTATGAGCCGCATCATAACACCCAAATACCATAGCTTTAGTCTTTTGATTATGAATAAATTCAGGGCTTTTTGCAATCTTTCTAGCAATGCAAAGAATTTTATAAAAAAGTGCACCTAAAAGACTACTTAATTAGTAACTACACTGGATGGACAAAAGTATTTGGCCATACCTGCTGTTGATTAAATTCAGTTGTTTCAATCAGACCCATTGCCACAGTTTTAAACAATCAGCCATGAAGTCTCCATTTCCAACATTACAAATTGCAAACTGTGATGGATGTTACCTTTGCAATAAGACAGTTTGTGAAACTTCATCCCTGCTGGACATTCCACGGTCAACTGTAAGTGATATTATCAGAACGTGGAAGCTTTAAGGAACAGCAGCAGCTCAGACATGAAGCATAAACGCTGTGCAGCGGAGGATGGAGTAATGTAAAACACACCAACACTGGACTCTGGAGCTGTGGAAATATGTTACGAGTCACGCTCCTCTGACAGTCAGACGGGTGAGTCTTGGTCCCAGCAGATGTCGGGAGAAAGTTACCTGCCCTGCTAGTGCAGGTAGTATGGGGTTACCTTTCAGAGTTTGGGCCAGGCCTCATATCTCCAGTGAAGGGCAATCTTAATACTTACCAAAACATTTCAGACAATGCTATGCTTCCAACTTTGTGGCAACAGTTTGGGGATGGCCCTTTTCTATTCCATCATAACTGTGCCTTAGTGTACAAAACAGCTGCAGCTGTTATAGCTTGCAAAGTGGAGACAACTTCATCTTAAAGTACATGTATTTAAAAACAATGCCTTTACAATTCCTGTTGTTGTCAGGTGGCTGAATACTTTTGTCAATATTGTGTATTTTTTCATGAATGAAATATAGTGCCTTTATCACAATCACCCTTTAAATATCTAAAAATCATTTCCATGTACTTTCATATAATACTAACAACAATGGTGAGTTTACTTATAATAAAATGACTGAATAAATTCACCAGTCTGGATGTTTCTCATATTTAATTCAATTGTTGTTGCTCTTTTTGTGTTTGCTGTTTAAGCTGACAAACTGTAGATTATTAATTCCTGACAGAGCATAAAGCAATACTCATACTGCATTAAAAAACAGAAATACAACCACAACATCAACAGGAGAATTAATTACTGCATAGAAACTGCTGCACCTCGCAGAGCAGCTGGTCAGACCAAACAATAGAAATGTTTATTTCATGGCAGCTCTTCAAATACAAGCTCCTGATGTTGTTTGATGTCTCTGCAGAGAGTCAGAAATACATTCAGCTTCAGCTTCAGGCACTGTATCACCTGTCTGCCATTACATAAAGATCCTGCTTTAATTACTGCCTTACATTTAGCAGCTCAGATACACATCATACACAATATCTGTGCACATTATGTCAGTGTGTTCATCAAGCACTGTGAAGGCCTAGTACTTAAAGGGGCTTTACATGTAGAAATCTGGACTCAGATTTACAAACAAAAAAGAAAATGTTCTTCTAAAAAAAGGCACATTTACACAAAGTGATGTCAAGAGTAACATAAATCCTGGGACGGCTTTGTACATTTAAGTTTTTGGTATCTAAAGGGGTTCTTTACTTACAGGGATTTATCATGCAACACGCTGATCATGTGCCATTTTGATGGTGCAGTAGCAAATGCAGTAGCCTGTCTTCGATTTTTGGCATGATGAAAAAAACCCAAACAAGCTTATGCTGTAGGAGTAACATGTACTCACTGACTTTTGCTGCTCCCTTTCAGCCCAAAAAGTCGATAAAAGCACTCCAAACTTTAGAACAGCTCTCGTTAGTTTTAGAGATTTATCCAGTGTTGAAATCAGTAGTTGAAGTTAATTAGCTCACATAATTAGCCGACTGACAGTTGTTATCTGATGCTCTCAGGGTCAGTAGGATTATGCGATTATAGCAGAAAGTGTTAACCTGACACGCCAGATGGATTTGTTTCACACATCCATGTGGGAAACCTTTGATACACAGCGTTGGGAAAAGGCAGAGCCTTTGAAAAAAAACTTGGAAGGTGATTGGATGAACATTCTGTCTGTAACATCTTTGCAGGCCAATCAGAGCAACAAAATACATGACGTCGTCACCGCTACCGAGGTGGACGTGCGCAGCTACTGATGAATAAACTCCATATAGAACTGCATAACACAAACAATGGTGACTATAGACATGTCAGTACACGACTTTTGTCATTTTTTAAAGGAAAACAACTCAATGCTCTTCTTTGTGCTTCTTTTAACGAAGAAATGTCGTCAAATTCTGATTAAACTTGCGCTTTAGCAGCATCCACGCTAATGTCTTCCGCCGTAACGGCACCAGCTTCTTGTTGCTGCTTGCTGACATCACGACTCAGCCGCGCCCGAAAGTACTGCCCCTCTACGCTGATTGGTCCTGTCACTTTCCCAAACTGTTCAGATGGGAGCTTTGCGAGTTAGATTCACCAGTGAGAAATGAGGAAACGGGCGTATCCATCTGCTTTGCAAGGTTAAGAAAGTGTATGAAAAGTCATATTGTGTTTGGGTGTGACATCAAGAAAATGTAAACTCAACGTTTGATGAGAATCAAGCTGTGAGGGCAAGAAATCGCCTGTATTTGCTGTTTCTGCAATAAAGAATAGATATAATAGATGGAATCATGACTTTGTGAACTTTTTTACTCAAATCTACTCATTGTTGACCACTTCTGTTAAAATGGATTGTCACCGTCTTTCCACCAAACAACAGAGAAGTATCAATAGTGGTATTGATAAAGGCTCAGACTGGTATAGAGCTTTGTATTAAATATATGACTATGAGATGTTGTTCTTTGGTATCTTTGGATAATCTGAATCTTAATGAATAACCTGTTGTTTAAACTATGTGGTATCAAAAATATATGACATTTTGACAACATTATCAATAACAACATACATTTGTTGATGCACATGGTACAGTTTTCATGTTTACCTTTAATATCCACACCAAAAAAGTAAAGGCTAGTCCCAGCATTTTCATTTGCAGTGTTTTTAAAATCAAATGATGAACTGATTTGAAAGGATGAATCTGGGCATTTTCTATTTTCAGTAAATTACAACAATTCTATGATAATTCTGATAACCCTGATATTTTAGGTCATGGGTTTCGCAGTATGAAAGTTTGATATTGTTACATCTCTACTCTGGACTCAAGTGACCCGAAGGATAGATCAGTAACCACTGAACCTTGAACCCATAAAGCTGTTGTGATAATTCTCTACATTCTGGATAAAGGTTATTATTCTGCCTCACTGATATCAGACGCACACACCAAGACAGACACTTAGACCCACCATCAGACTAAATCCAAACAGCTCTAGGAGGGAATACTGGGAATACGAGGAATATCTGAACTTAAACACACAACTGGACCAATGAACTGAAGACGAGTCTGAAAGAGAAAATGATATTAGTGACAGAAACTTTCAGGGATGAGGAGTGACTTCCTAACTGTCTGCTGTGTCACCAGCTTCACTCTGAGACAATATGGCGTCTAAGTTAGAGAACGATCTGAGGTGTCCAGTCTGCCTCAACATCTTTAAAGATCCCGTCATCCTGTCCTGCAGCCACAGCTTCTGTAGAGCATGTGTGGAAAACTGACGGAAGGAGAAGGAGGACACAAAGTGTCCTGTATGTAAGAGGAGACAGTCTAAGGCAGTGGTTCTCAACCTTTTTTCAGTCATGTACCCCCTATGAAGTATTTTTTCAGCCAAGTACCCCCTAAACAGCGCAAAGCTTTTTGGCCAAAAAGAAAGAAATTAAACAGTGCTGTGACAGCCGTCTGATTTATCAAACTTTGTAACTGATAAACATATTTTTTCAAACATTTTAAATGTTAAAAATCCATGACTATATTCATGGCACATCTTCTCATTACTAAATGTGGGAATTCAAATTAATGTAGTGAAACTGGAAAGGCATACAACCATTTAAACCCAGAAGTGTACAAAACGCTGCTCAGCTGCAGTGGTCTCTCTGGAACAATTTGGAAATAAAAACATAAGAGCTAGAAAGAACTAAAAACCTGTTAAAAAAAAAAAAACTAATTATAAAAAAGACTGCTTAGTGCCCCTTTTTGGAATCATAATTAAGATCCCTTCTCAAACTGAAATCATGACCTTACTTATAGATCAGCATTTCTTCACATAAAATAAATCATGAACCTTTTTATGAATGGAGAGATTGTGAATACAGTGATTGACAGGTATGTGCTAATTTGGGTAAAACCATCCTGCCATGGGGGAGACTCTGGGGGGTTTTAAGGTGATTAAATTTAATAATCTACAAAATATAAACTCCACTTTTTAAACTTAGGGTCCTTACACTCCAGGTGCAAATTTTTTATGCAAATTATTCACACTAAATATTTACTTTTCAAACCTGTAGCGAGTCAATGCAAGCTTCCACACCTGCCACACCACCTAATTTTGCAGTGCGAAATTGCTGCGGATATTTGTTCAAAGTTTCGCTCCGACGCGTGCACATGGTGTAGGTGCCGATTTTTAAGGCAGACGGAGGAACAAAAATGGTCTCCTCTCTAACACCACCTGATATTTGCCCTCTTCTCATATTTGTCTGTAGCCAGTTCTTGGTAAAGAGGGAGACAGGCAGCAGACAGCCCAACATGTCCATGTGAAAATGGCTTCTCACACAGCTGGAGCTGTTTCCAAACTAACAGGACTTTATTCCAGTGAAATATTTACCAACACAATCTCCTCTGACCTCAGAAATACGACTTATAAATGCTCCGGACCAACCAGCTCACTGAAATTACACATCTGACCAGTCTGGAACACAAACAGGTGAGCCAATCTGTGTGCTGTAGGTGAGTTAACTCCTCTCACCGTGAGCCTCAGCTGTGTCCTTATTACTATTATTGATCATATTTGATATAGAATGAATGAAAAGGGAGTCCCCCCTCTTATAAACTTGGCTGGCTGAAACAGTGAAGCAAGACGACACTGACCTCCTGGTTGTGCGTGAAAGTGCTGCGTTAGGCATGGAGTGAAGGAGGGAAAGGGAGAAGCCTCCTTTTATCTTCTGCTCTAATAAATATCACTGTTTATCAGAGGACAGAGAAAACACACCCATTTGAGAACCACTGGTCTAAGGGATGGAATCCAAACTTTGCTTTAAAGAATCTGTGTGAGACCTTTGTACAGGAGAGAGATCAGAGATCTTCACAACCTACAAAGCTTCACTTAAGTCGGCATCAATGGGAGCATCAACTCTTCTGTGTGGACCATCAGGAGGAGGTGTGTCACCTGCAGAGATTCAGAAAAACACACCAACCCTGGATTCAGACCCACTGATGAAGCTGCAGAAGAGCACAAGAAGAAACTTCAGGAAACTCTGTAGCCCTTAAAGAGGGAGTTAACAGTCAGTAGAAGAGTTAAAATTGAGTTTGATTAAACTTTAGACCACATCGAGGTCCAGACACACAGAGAGGCAGATTAAGGTGCAGTTTAAGGCCAGGCTGTGTGCACTGAGGCAGAAAGAGGAGCAGAAGAGACAGAGGATAAAGGAGCAGATGGAGGCTCTGAGTGCACATATAGCAGCTCTCTATCACACAGTCAAAGCCACAGAGGACGAGCTGACGGCCCAAGACATCTCCTTCCTGAAAAACTACAAGGCTGCAGTGGAAAGAGTCCAGCAGCGCTCCCTGCTGGAGGAGCCATGGCTGCCTTCAGGAGCTCTGATAGACCAGGCCAAACACCTGGGCAACCTGGGCTTCAACATCTGGACCTGGTCTCCTACACCCCCTTCATTCTAAACCCAAACACCGCTGGATAACAATTCATCCTGACTGATGATCTGACCACTGTGAGAGATGGAGAAGAGAATCAGCAGCCTCCCAATAATCCAAAGAAGTTTGATAATGCATACTCTGTCCTGGGCTCTGGGGGGTTTAACTCAGGGACACAGCTGGGACGTCCAGGTTGGAGACAGTGTAGACTGGTTCCTGGGTGTTTTAGCAGAGTCTGCTGACAGGAAAGGAGCCATAGAGTCTGGATTCTGGTGAATACGATTAGATGATGCTAAAACTGTAGTAGGTCAACCGTAGTCAACCACTGTTCTCTAAGTGAAGAATCAGTCAAAGAGGATCAGAATGAATCTGGACTGTAACAGAGGAGAGCTGTAGTTCTCTGAACCTGATACTGACACACATCTATACCTTTAAGCATACTTTCACTGAGAGGATGTTTCCAGTCATTGTCATTGGTGACAAACTCCCACTGAAGATTTTAGCAGAGGTGGTCTCTGTGAGAAACACCAGACTCAACAATACAGATGAGCTGAAGGCTGCTATCAGAACAACCTGGGCCTCATAATAACTAAGCAGTGACATAAATGCTATAGACAAATATAATGGCATGATTCCAAATCTGTTTTCACTGACCTTTTTGATTTTAACTGGTAATGTGTTGGACATAATACCCTTATTATGGTAAAAGTACATAAGCAGTTAGTATGATTATTGAAAAATAAAATCTTAATAGAATCATACCAGCCCTAATAAGTTCTCTAAATTTCTAAATGATATTCAAAATTTACTTCCAATCAGTAGATTTTCAACGGTCCAGTTCTTTTCCTCCCTAGTCCAGCTGAGAAGTTTATGACACCTGTGGTTCAGGAGTGGTTCGTCACTATAGGAACAAGACACTTGTAGGCCCTTTCCTGGACATGTCTGTTTGTGGTGCCTCTTGATACTCAGACTCCAGTCTGAGTCAAGTTCTTGTGAAGCTCCCCTAAGTTCTTGAATTTGCTGTGTTTCACAATCCTCTGAAGACTGAGCTCATCTCTCTTGCTTGTTCACCTTTTCTTACCACACTTTCCCTTCCTGTCAACTTTCGATGGATATGCTTTGATACAGCCTCTGAGAACAGCCTGCCTTCTCAGCAGTAACTTTGTGTGGCTTACCCTCCTTATATTTTGAGATAGTAGTTAGATATTCATGAATAATTTTTTAAGTAGGCTATATTCAGGGCCCTTATGTTCGCCAATTGCTGTGATGTGCAGCTGGTGTATGCTGACAATCTTTGCAACTTTGACTGCATGTTTGATGAAAATGTGTTTATACTTTTGATCACAGCTTGCAGGGTCCATCGTAAGTATATAATACACCACGTGCATTATCAGCTGCATCATCTGAGCATCATAGCAGCAACAAATCTAAACCACTTTGTATATGATTCAGGATCATGTCCCAACGTGCCCCTCCTCCATCAGCTGATGACGGTATATAATGTCAACCCATGGCTTAGCAGGAAGTGCATCTTATGTTTAGCTGGAACATGAAGAGGAGAAACTGTTTATTAGGGAACTACTGGGACATCAAACTTAGCTTTTGACGGTAAAGTAACAGTGACAGACGTTAGAGAAATTAACGCACAGAGCATTTATGGATGTTGTTGTGTGAACCTGATTTTTTTTCTCCTCGATCCGGAGTGAGGTTTGTCTGCTAGCGTTAGCAACAGCGCTAGCTCAGTGTTACTATTGAACGAAGTTGTTATTCACGTTTAATGCTGTGAAATAAGGACGGTTTCCTGTATGACACATGTTTGAAAACTTGTCGGGTTAGATAAAGATTTAAAAATGCTAGTTTTCAAACTCTGTCGTTTACAAAGTCACTTCATAAGCTCAGAAAAGCGAAGCGCTGCTAGTTAGCAGGTTCTGCCCCGAGCTGGCTCTGTACCAAACGTCATTAGAAAGCGCTTCACTTTTATGAAACAGACATTATTTTTACAAGATTTATTTATTTCCTGGCATTGCTAATAATGTGTTATAATTCGTCAAAGGTCACTTATTAATTCGGCATTCATTGAACAGGATAAATGCAACAAATTAGCTTGAAAAACAGATTATCTTACTAACGGATGCTCAAGTTGATAAACTGTTTTGGTGGGTTCTGTCTGGGGTCATTGGGTTTAAATGTAAAAGATAAAAAAAAAAGTTTACACTGGTATTTTGCATCAGTACTTTACACTTACTCGATGGTGCGTATTTTACATACATTTTTAAAGAAATATTTTTATTAGGAACCGATTTCTAAATATTAAATGTTAATTTTTGCATAACCTCGTGACCTATTTCAGACCCCTGTTTACAACAATAGACTTAGAAGTCTGAATGGCTTTGATAACTTTATTACATTATATTCATTAGCATTGATATTTAATTTCACTTTCTCTTTAGTAGTGTGTGCTTTCTAGCCTATAAAAGTAAAAAAAAATACACAGGGATGAACCCAATATTTTATTAACTGAGACAATGTTATATCATAATTTCTTGCAGGAATAAGAGTGGGGGATGGACATTAATAACAGAGGACAGCCGTGGGGGAAGCTGGTCAATGTGAACTCCAGTGAAACTGTCCTGCTCTTCAACAGAGAGTGCACTGTGGGCAGGAAAAAAGGTTGGTCTGTCTGAAGGAATGAATGAAACATATCTGTATTTTTAGCGAATGCTGCTTCATTAAACCTTGCTAACATTTTGATTGTGCTTAAAAAGTTCCTGATGCCTTTTAACAAAGGACAGTCCTGTCTGAAGTGTCTATGTTGCTGTCAGTGTCTGGAGCTTTTAAAAACCTCCCCCTTGAAAACACAAAGAGTTCTTTAGTGCACCAAACTTAGACAGCCTCTTGCGATGATAACAAAAGGGCCCCATTGAGAACATGTGTGTAGAATATTAAGTAGATTTTTTCTTTGTATGGGTTTTGCTTCAGAAAAGGTTGGGCCTATATTCCCCGGTGTCTGTTTTGTTTGTTGAAAGCTTTTGAGGTCTACTTTTTTGCAATGAAAAGGGACTAGCCTTAATTGGTAAGCTTGTGTCTGGGTTATAATAAAGTTTTTTTTCAAGTGCCATGGCACTGTGAATGTAATTAGTGCCTGGTCAAATAGTCTGAGTAGTTATTTTAGGGATCATTTTTTGCAGAGAGTTTTTATTTTTTGAATTATAAGTAGTGGAAGAAAAATAGGTTTACATAAAAAAACACATATGTACACAACCAGAAGCTGAATATAATGTCTCTTTTTTTTTGTCCAGGATGTCATTTGTCCTTCCCAGCGAACAAACTGGTATCAGGGGAGCACTGCAAGATTGTGCAGGATGAAAACTCAGGGCTGGCATGGCTCGAGGACATGAGGTACTGCACACTGAAAGACAGTGAAGCTTTACAGCAGCACACATTGTTGCATCATGTAATTGTTTTCTAATCTGATGAGCTACATAGACAAACTTGTTAAAGTTTAAAGCTCCTGGTTACCTAAATCCATTGAATGTACTAACAAAGGCATCTAAAAACTTAAAGTATCATTTCTCTAGAATATGTGGAATTTTCATTTCTTGAATAAAATCACAGAGAAAAAAAGTGAACCATTTCATGATACTCTAATTTTTGGAGATGCACCTTTGTTATTAAACATCTTAAGATACTAAGACTGAACTTCTGTCCATCTCATTGCTGGTTAACAGGGGTGTAATAGTATTTGTATTGGTCCTGAACATCACCGTTTAGGGCACATAGTCACATGAAAAATATGTGTGAATGGAGAAAAAGAAGGCCAACAAATGTGATAGCATTTGCAGGCCAATCTGGATGGCAGTAATACTCGTAACTGTCTGTAAACTACTAGTGAATCACTAATGAAGAAGAGGAAGAAGTAGGCACAACAAAACATAAACAATAAAAGCAACATACACTAGCAAGATCAGTAGAGCTGTAAGACCCCAACGTCATATCTCTCTCCTCAACTCCTCTGTGCTATTTTCGAGTCAAAACATAACTTTTATTAAAACATTATGCATGGAAAAGCATACCTGCATGAAGAACATTCATCATATTTAGAATCTGTATTTCAAATCTTGATTCCTCTAGTATTCAATGTATTTTGGTGCTATTGCATTAAATATTCAATCTACAACAGACAAATATCTGATGAAAGTATTACTTATGGTAAGAAAGAAAGCCCTGACCAAGAAGTGGTTACAAACTGATGCTCCAGCTCTTGAAGACTGGTTTAAAAGCTGTTCATGAATTAACATTATGGAGAGTAATATCTTCTATAAAGCTACAGTCAGAGAAATTCAAGGAGCTATGGTCCTTTACAGAGACCAGACTTGCTCTGACTATATTTTGATAGACTGCCATTTATACTGGACTACCAAAAAATTATAAATGTGATAAATGAGCAAGTATGACATCCTTTGTTCAGATGTTTATAGCTTGTTTTAAGTAAAACAAAAGGAGAGAATAACAGAAAGACATTTTTGTGGCACCGTTTATTTTATTCTATAGTGTATCCACTGTAAAGTGGCTTGCAAAAGTAGTAATACCCCTTGAACTTTTTCACATTTCTTCACGTTACAACCACAAACGTAAATCTGTTTTTTGGGGATTTTGTGTGGTAGACGAACACAAAGTTGCGCATAATTGTGAAGTGAAAGGAAAATTATACATAGCTGCAAAATATTTTACAAATAAAAATCAGAAAAGTGTGATGTGCAAAAGTATTCATAATGTGAAGAAATGTGGAAAAGTTCAAGAGATATGAATACTTTTGCAAGCCTCTGTATATCTGTTTTAATTGCTTTTGTACTTTTACTTGAATACAGGACTATGTTTGATCTTCCTGTTAAAAAAAAAAAAAACATTCTATAGGCTACACATGGATATTTCGAAGCAGAGGAAGTGTCTATTTAAATGCTTTCATTAGGCTTCATGAGAACATCCCATTCTGTGTTTACATAAGTTAGTTAGGGTCTTTTACTCCCGTACATGAGTCCTTTACCGAACACCTGCACCATATTGGCTAATGGGTAAATATGATAAATTACTCTAAATTGCATGTATTTTATTTTATTTTTTATGTTGTATTTGTGCGATAATCATTTCATTATTTCACATAAGGAGATGTTTGGCTATTCATTTCTGTGTAGCTGTTTTAATTAGCATCATGTTTTGGTTTTCTCCTTTTTGCCTCATGTTTAATACATGACAGGCTGTGTTCTAGCTATCACAGGTAGGCTGAGTTCTAAATAAAACAGGACTGAACAAACTGTAAGCTGCATTTAAGTGATTAATTAGGGAACCCTAGAATTATGAATCCAGGACTTTATGTTTACTTTGTCCCAATGAACCATGACCTTTGTGAACTGTTTCACTGGTTCAGTTTCCAAAACTGAGTGTCAAACAGGCAGGTTCACTTGAAGATTTAACAAGCTAGTGATGTACCGCTGTTCTATCTGTCTGTACCATCTATCTAATCCTATCTTTATCTAGTCTCTGTCTCTCTCCTACTCTCTCCCTCCGTTCTTCGCTCTGTATTGCTCATGTGTGTGCCTGAACTCTGGACATCCACTGATTTGAAGTCTTTAAAACCGCTGTGGATTTTGAGAAACAGTGGGCCATGCTTTGGTAAATCATGGAACTGTTATACAAAAGCAGTGCTTCATATGCTGCATGCAGTTCCCTTCAACCAGTTTTGCCTGAACAGCTCTGGGCTCAGCCAAATGGCTTCACGTATTACCCAGAGCAGCCCTGCTCACAGCTCTTCTACCTGTTAAGCATTGTACGGCAGGAGTTTAATATTTAATGCAACGGACCACACCAGAAAAGGTGAGGTCGTCCTATTCAGGGTGTAGATGTTTAAACGCCAATATGCTATGCATATGCAGGACCAGATATGCAGATACAGGATGGAGGGAAGGGTGAGATACGCCACTGTTCTGAGAATTGATCTAACTACCAAAACAAGTTGTTTTTCAATATTCTCATAGTTATGAATGCCTATTTTGAGGTTTTTTAAAGAAGCTTAATAACTCATGAAAATATTGATATCACATTTGAATTTGAATGCATGTTTGTTTGTTTCTCTAGCACTAATGGCACAGTAATCAACATGTCCAAACTGGTCAAGAAGCAAACTCACATGCTGCAGAATGGGGATGTCATCTACTTTGTGTACCGGAAAAGTGAGCCAGAACAAAGTGAGTGTTTCATTTTGTCAGCCTTAAGACAAATCAAATTCAAATTTGGCATTCATTTTTCCCTAAACATGTTAATTTCTCTATTTCAACATTTGATAATTTTTATGTCAGTCTTGTAACCTTTTTTCAAAACATCACATTCTGCCCTTATTATCATGTACGAGTCCCAGCCCTTTTTGCAAACAGGGTTTAAAGGTGAGATTTTTTGCTCTTTTCTCTTTAGATATTGCCTATGTATACCACTCAATCAATGTAGAGCATTCCGCTACAACGCATGATCCTGGTAAGTTGCTGCAATTACAGTCTATTTTTCGCACTGCTGCTTTGTTGCTTACATGTAACCTCTACCTTGTCTTTGACCTCAGACGGAGACTTGGAGAGGTCGGACCTCAGTTCTGCTCCACACTCGGAGATGTCCCTCTCTGTGGAACCTGTGATGCTCTCAACGGCTCCTCGAGATCCAACTCAGGAGGAACCTCAGCCTTCCACTTCCTCTTCCAACTTCTGCATCAGGAGCCCAACTACTCCTGCTGTCATGGAGACCACAGCTGTTCCTGCTGCTGGTAGGTTCTCACTAACACACTGTTAACAAGGCGGGGGGGCACTGTTCCTGCAGTGTGGCATTCCAACTTACACACATACTTTTCTAAAGTTTTATGTTAATGGACTTTTGTAATCTTCTCCAGCTTACTGAAAGGAACCCTGCATGATTAAACATGTTGACTTAGTTAAATTAACATTAGTGTCTTCTACAAGTATGTTGTACGAAAAAAAGCACCAGATTTTCAAATTTCAATGAAAAATTTAAAAATAGTTTCACATGTTGGCTGCCATTGGTTTACAGCAGGGGTCATCAAGTACATTGGCACAAGGGCCAGCTTTAGTCCTCACAGACTCTGGGGGCTGGACTTTCAAATAAACAATAATTAAATAAATGTTTTGATCTGATTAACATATTATTGTATTAGCATTTGTATTTTCTTTCAAAACACAGGGTAGATCTCACTGCAGCAGGCCACACAGAGACAGGCCTGCCCACAGAGCTGGCTGGGCCCCTGAAAATCCCAGAGAATGGGCCCACAACAATTGTTATTTAGTACCAATATTTACTCATCTTGGCACTTGTAACCCCTTTTCACTACTACATTCGGCCATTCCTGCAATATTTTTTGCCACTTTTAACCTATTTTTATCTTTTTCTGCCACTTTGAAACCAATTTTTCCCACTTTTTCACTAACTTTGCCACTCTTTAACCCCTTTTCACTGCTTTGCCAGGGTATTTTTGCTATATTTCTAGCTACTTTTAATCAATTTATGATACTATTTGCCCCGTTAATCCATTTTTGCCATTCTTTAACCCATTTTAAACTACTTTTTCTGCATGTTTTATTCCCTTTGTGCTTCTCTTTTATCCATATTTGACACTTTTCATCTATTTTTGCCTCTTTTTAACACCTTTTCATTACTTTTTTCCACCATTTTTGCCACTTTTAACCCTTATCAAAACTCTTCTATTCCTCTTGTACCAATTTTTGCCACATTTTGACCTCTTTTTACAGTTTTTCCTGCCAATTTTTGTCCCTATTTGCCACTCCACAACCGATTCTGACATTATCACCCAATTTTGCCATTCTCTAACCTCTTTTCACCACTTTATCTGGCCATTTTTGCAACATTTCTGCAAGTCTTAACCCACTTCTTAAAAATATTTACTGATAATGGCTGCCAAGTGAATTTCGGTAAAAACAGGTAAAAATTTAAGTTGTTCTAAAACTATTTCAATATTAATTGTTATTGGGGTGGATTTAACAGCTTCAGACATTTACAGTCAAACGATACTCTTAAAACCACAACATCTTCTTGTCCTCCTTTTCTGGATTTAATGATCTTCTGGGGGCCAGACAGGAAGCTTTGGGGGGCCTGATATGGCCCTCAGGCCACAAGTTGATGATTAGTGGTTTATAGTTTTGTGGGGGTTTTTTTTTACACCATACACTGCAGGAAGGTTTTGTTAAGTTTAACAGTATTTAAAAAATGGATACCACCCAATCCAAATACTTACTCTGCTTAACTTTTTTATCATCATTTGCAAGGAACTTCAAAATGTTTGATCCGGTTCTATTGTTTCTTCACATTATCAGGCCAAGCTGGAGATGCAGCCCAAGCACCAGAAAAAGATGTGGATGACATGGAGCCAGAGAGCAAGAGGAGGAAAACTGATGATAGTAAGTTATTTTTGAACATGGAAATAAGTCTTTTTCCTCTGTTGTTCTCACATTAAATTGATTTTTTTTAGTAGCAACCAGCAAAAGCTGCTCCATCTTTGTTTATGCGCCATGCAGCTGATGCCAAAGTTCCGTAACCCTGACCTTCTTTTAAGCTCTTTGGAAATGTTGCATTACAGATGTTCCCTAAAAAAGGACTGACTGATAATATGATCAGTTTCATTAAACAAAATCTAATGTGTTTTTGTATTATAATTGTATAACACTGAGTTTAAGAAAATTCCACATCATTTTTCAGCAGTCATTTTGCACTGCAACCTTTGAGTAGCTGAACAGATGTTGTCCAGTTTGCTCTCGGCTTTAAAACTGGTTGTGTAACTTGGAGGATATAGCTTTCACTGCTACAGACATCAAATGTAAATCAGGTGCACTTTTTGCACTTGGAAAGCCCAAACTTTCCACTGGTCTTAACTAGGGCATTGAAAGGTATTACCTGAGCTTTACTTTGAGCTTTAGTTCTAACCAAAAGCTTCTTCTTACACATAGCTTACAAAGATTTGGTAAGCCAAACAAGGCAGCTGTCTAAGTGTAGCTTGTAATTTCCAGTTTCTGTGTTTACAGACAAAGACTATGATTTAGGCCTGCCGCACGCCTCTGGTACAGCCGCGGCCACTTCAGCTAAGGGAAGTCTTTTGTCCAAACCACCAGTGGGTGGAGCAAAGACAGACAAGATGGAGGAGAGCCTGACCTGCGTTATCTGTCAGGATCTTCTACATGACTGTGTCAGGTGAGATGGATCAGTCATGAGGGTTGGTTTCCTGTCAGGCACTTTGCATGCAGCATTAAAACTAAATGCAGGGAGTATGCATTTACTTTTATTGTTTTTGCTGTAGCTTGCAGCCTTGCATGCACGTCTTCTGTGCTGCTTGCTACTCGGGCTGGATGGAGCGTTCGTCCCTTTGCCCCACTTGCCGCTGCCCTGTGGAGAGGATTCGGAAGAACCACGTCCTCAACAACCTAGTGGAGGCTTACCTCATCCAGCATCCAGGTCTGAATGATGGAAACAACTTTAATTAAATCGTACATGTGATATTTAATTTCATTCAAAAGTAAGATCTGACTTTGAAAAAGGCCTTACTTAAATGGATGATCAGCATAATGCACATAAGACTTACTTACGTGTACCATTCTCAAAATGATCTTTAAATTTCAGTAAGCTGTCATCATAGACTGACTCTGTTTGGATTTGCATGTTTTCAGAGAAATGTCGCAGTGAGGAGGACCTGAAGAGCATGGACAGCCGTAACAAAATAACTCAGGACATGCTGCAGCCAAAGGTTGAGCGTTCTTACTCAGACGAGGAGGGCAGCTCAGATTTCCTCTTTGAGCTCTCTGACAATGACAGCGACTCGTCAGACATTAGGTAAAACTTTTAGACGTTAGTATTTCTTGGAAACGAGTACTAAATTTGGCATGTGATTTTCATTTGGTAAAAGTCCCTGTCTTTAAAAAATATGTACATTTGAATTTCTAGGTTAATTTTCAGTCATGATTTTTTTCTGTTTTTTCTTATTTTTTCTGATTGTGGATGAAAAGTTTCTACTTTGACAAAAGCACTAGGTCCATTTAACTCTGTGTTTTAGTGTATCAGATAAATACACATCTGCCTCAATTGACAATTTAAAGGTATTGCAGTGCAATGCTGGGAGATAAAGCAGCTTTCAGTGAGAAAAAAAATTATCAAGATTCAAGGTGCACTCACAGTAGGCCAATTGACCATGCCGTATTCTGACCGTGCTAAAGCCCATTTGACCCCCTCTCCTGTCCCCCCTTTGGCCCGCACTTACACTACTCAACGCATCCAGGCCTGAGCACGGATACGTCACGCGCCAGTGTCATCACATGAAGCATCCACTGTCGATCAAGTTATACCTGTTGATGACTCAGTATACATAAGTATTGTTTTTAGGCAGTAAAATAGAAAAAAGATTTATACAATATCTGATCCGACACTGCGTTTTTTTCACCTGACTTTGGATCAGTAGCTACGTTAACTATACAGAGTCCAGTGAGGTGAGAGAGATTCATAGTGGAGAGTTATCGCTCACGGCATATAATCTGGAGCCTGATCAGAGTTCCAAGCACTTCTGCTGAATGAAACCTGGACTTTTTAACTCGTATGAGGCCCTAAAGTAATTACTCTGCGTGTTTGTATACTATCTGAATCTCCCTGATATTCCTTTATGCGCCATGAACTGTGGCATCTCTGTGCTGAATTTTGGATGCCTTTCAGTGCTGCACCAAACAAGCTCTCATGCCATAGGACAGCCTGTGTCCAGAGCAGGATTAAATGTTCAGTTAAAAGATTTTTTTCTTCTCGTTCTTTAAAGAGTTTAGAATGTAAAACTGTCAAGAGTGTTAATAGAGCTATGTGTCACCAAGTTATGGATTAAGACTGATAGAAAGTTTATTCCCACTTTCAGGGCTAGGTTTTGAGCTGCAAATTGCTGGTTGTTCAGTTTGGCCAGCTCTTAGAAGAGTCCTGATTGGTCCAAACTTCTTCTGTTTGAGAATTATGGAGGCCACTGTGCTCTTGGGAAATGTCAGTGCACAGAATTTTTTGTAGCCTTCCCTAGATCTGTGCCTGTCAACAGTCTTGTAGCTCTGCAGGCAGTTTCTTTGACCTCATGGCTTAGTTTTTGCTCTGATATGCATTGTCAGCAGTGAGGTCTTCTTTAGAGCGGTTTGTGCCTTTCCAAAGTATGTCCAGTGAATTTCATTTACCACAGGTGGACTCCAATCAAAGTGTAGCAACATCTCAGCAACAGTGAAGAGAAATCTACCCGAACTAGATTTTAAGCAGTGTTGCAAAGGGTCTGAATACTTATGTCAATGTGATATTTAGGATCTTTATTTTTCATAAATTTGCAAAAATGTCTAAAATTCTGTGTTCAGTTTGCCACAATGGGGGACTGAGTGTAGATTAATTAGAAAAAATGAATTATAAAACCTGTAACATCAGGCAACAAAATAACAAAATAGAAAAAAGTGAAGGGGTCTGAATACTTTGTGAATACACTGTTTATATGCCTGTTTTCATTCTGAAATGGCATCAAGGTAAAAAAGATTTGCAGGGTTAAAAACCAACATGAATGCACCCTTGAAGCATTAAAACAGCGTTCTAATAACTTTCAAAAAAACAATTTTATACCAATGCTCTTTATCAGTAGAACCTTGTTTTCTTGTTGTTTTGCTAAAAGTTATCTGCGTCTTAGTGTCCTTTGTTTTTTGTCTCCAGTCAGCCTCTAGTGATATGTAGACAGTGCCCAGGCTACAGGAGGGACGTCAGTCAGATGCTGTTTACTACTGGTTCAAACTACTGGCTCCCCGGTTTTCCTGCTCCACCCCTGGTTTTTCCTCCACCCAAACCGCCCAGTGAGGAAGTGTCTGAAAAGCCCACAGGGGAGCAGCCTTCAACATCCTCTGATATCCCCTCAGGTGAGTACGATTGAAGACAACATGAGAAGATAATTTACCACAGTTAAACTCTCTGTTTAAACAAGTAAGAATCCCATTGTGTGATCCAGAAAGTGGATCTGGAAGATCACCGTACCATAACTATGAGGATCCTTCCGTCATCCGCTGAGATCTTAACCTCAGGTCAGCTGTCTAAACATTCTGTTCTGTGTGCAGCTGCTCAGGATCCCAAGGAGTACCGCTGCCCCCCTCAGGGCCTCCATCTCATGTGCACCTGCTGCCTCCAGCCGATGCCGGACAGACAGGCTGAGCTGAACAGCCAGCAGAGTGTTGCTCAACAATGTGAGTGTCTCCTGAACTCTTTAGTCTCTGGGTAGAAATGTGATGTACTTCTGTTCAGTTTAAAAACATGTTTTCAAAGTATTTCTACAAACACAGTGCATTCAAAGTCAAATAATACAGGAAGTAAAACCATCCAAGAAGTTCAAATGTACAGATAATAACTCTATCTTCATTATGCACCATGTATGCATGTTGGGCTGTGTTTTGGCAGGTGCACTGTGCCAGCGACCCTTCTGTCACATGTACTGGGGCTGCCAGAGGATTGGCTGTCAGGGCTGTCTGGCTCGATTCAGTGGTATGTACCTCTTCCAGAAGAACATCCCCAGAGGAATCTACACATTAGTCATAGTCTGGAGATATATCTGCTTGTAAACCTTTCATTTAGTTACACAGTCAGCTGCGTGAAGAATGCTACCTCTCATATAACTGGCTGATAGCTACCCTGGGAAAAACTGTGGATGTAAACGCCACACCGAAAATGAGATCTTGCCAACCTATGGCTTCAGCAGAAAATTCACATCATTTTCCATAGAGAAAAAATATCTATCAGTAGATTACCAATGGGTAAACCAAGTACTGGAGAAACAATAATGATTCCACAATAACATCATGTAATTAGTAAGATTGCATCAAATCAAGAAATAAACTCAAGTATGAAATAATGAGTTCAGCATTGTGTTAACTTTAGTTCTGGGTGGATAACTTATACTTGTAGTAGCAGGGATGAACTTTGCTCTCTTATCGCTGTGCTAAATTAATGCATCTCATAACATCAAGCATGCAATACTTCAAAAGTTCTGTGTTTACTTTCCAACCAGATAATTTCTTTCTTTCATGGGGATTACAGTGGCTCTGAATAATCGACACACCTCTGTTAAAATTTTACATTTTTGTAATGTTAAGAGCAATGCCAGTATACAGATATTTGTCTGCCTTTGATTTACAATTCAGTTGAAAACCAACCAAGATATTTAAGGAGGAATTGATGCAAATAAAAATGGACAAAAACCTGGCTGCATTAATATGCACACCCTGATCTAATACTTTCAATTTTAGCAGCAGACAGTCTTTTTGGGTCAGAGGTTATCAGCGTTAACGTATCTCTTCAGATTATGAGAGCATTTCCTGTTCACAACCCTCTTCAGTTCACCCACAGATTTTCAGCGGGATTTAGGTCATGGTTCTGGCTGGAACATCTTAAAATGTCTATATTCTTCTGATGAAGCAATTCATTTGAAGATCTAGATGTTTTCTTTGGGTCACTGTCACACTGAAAGGTGGAATTTCTCTTGCCGAAATTGACTGGTATCTGGAAATGTTCATAATTACCTCCACCTAAACTAAAGCGCCATTTCCAGCTAAAGAACAGTCCCAAATTTTTATGCTGCCCCAACAGCCTTAGGCATTTTTTGGGTCATATTTTTCATGTCTGGCTATGGGGTGGGGTGGCCAGACAGAAGCACTTTCTGATGAAGAAAAACATCCAAGCACTAAATTTTGCAAAAAATGTACATGAAGTCATCATAGAGGCGGTAACGTTCTACCTTTTTATATAAAGTTTGTGACGTAGAAACCTACTGATGGTAGGATCCTACATCACATAAGTCACGCCTTTTCTGAAAAGATTTGTCAAAGTAGATGTTCGTTTGAGCTAATTAAGAGCCATAAAATGCAGATTTTTATCAGTTTGATTCAAATGTCAGAAATAACACCAGCATTGATGTGTTTTATCACTGTTCTGTCAGAAACTTTAGTGTATAGCTGAAAAATTGTTAAGTGTTCACTACCACTTTAAGTATTGTTTTAGGGGTGTGCATGTCCACTCATCCAGTTTTTGCCCCCTAAAAAAATTTTTGTTGTGTTTTTTAGTTAAACTGTATGTTTTATGCTACAGCCTCTTGGTTTAAAAAGGGAAATTAATTATTGTAAGATGCATTCTTGATAACAGCCAGCAGGGGGAGCCTCCATTATTCTCTAAAGTCTGATTGTATTTAGTGCTACCAATAAATGACCCCACTTTATCTTTTTTTTTTTTTTTTTTTTTTTTCTAACCACAGCTTTTTCCTCCTGATGTTTAGTCTCAATCAGTGGCCTTTCTGATTTTTGAATTTTGGTTTCATCTAGATTAAAATATATTATAAAGCAAGGTAAGCTTTTAGACATGGACACCTGTGGTTGACATATCTCACCAGGATAACTATAAACCAGTATGGAAATGCAGCATATAAATCTGCAAATGCTTAACTTGCAGTCCTAGATATTTGGTCCACAGACCAAATATGACATCATGGCGGCTGCATCCATTTCTTTTACAAAGTTTTTGGTTCAAATCGAATGCTTCCATTTCTTTCAGAGCTCAATCTGACAGACAAATGCTTGGATGGTGTGCTGAACAACAACAACTTTGAATCAGAGATCCTACAGGTAAGATACAGCTTAGTTAGATTTTTACTATGATAATTTATTTCTTAAAAAGGTAAGCAAAGTAGGTTTTAATTCTTGGGGGGTGATTTAACCTGGCGCAAGTTTTTTTCAAAATGATTTACCCTTATGAAGCTCTGAGTCATTTTGCATCCATTTGTCCACTAAACAGCATCTACTGCTGAAAAGCTCCATAAACTCTGATTACAAAATGTCAGATGTCAAAAGTTTCTGTCAGTGAATATACTTGGAATGTAAGATGCTTAAAATGCATGTCTAAAGTTATCACTGTATAAAATGCAATGATTATTTATTTGTATGTTTCTGTCCTGAATCAGAACTACTTAACCTCCAGAGGGAAGTCATGGAGAGATCTGCTGCAGGAGTCTCTGCAGAGATTACAGCAGGGACAGTGCTATCTCACAGGTGAGTACAAAGATGAATTTCTCTCCTATCAGATTCAATACAGAAGTACTGAGTGTTTTGAGGGTGCATCATTCAGTCCAGAGCACATACTGTGTAGTTTAACTAACAACACTGTTGGAAAAAAAAAATGGAGACAGTTTTTTTCTTTTCTACTTTGTCTTACAGACTCTCGAATCTCTGCAAACACTATCATGTGCTTCTGCTGCGGCCTGCGAGCATTCAAAGAGCTGGCCTACAAATACAGACAGAGCATCCCCTCATCTGAACTGCCAGGTACAAATAAAATCATAACAGTTTTATTTCAACGATTGTAATTGCATATCTTCTTCAAAAGGAAGCCCACACATCAGGATTTGTTTATTCTATTAATATTAGTCTCTTTTATGTATTTTGTGCAAAGAAATATTAGTTAGAAAAATATACTGTTGAGTTACTTTTGAGTCCTGAAAGTAAAGACATGTTCAGGTAGAAGAATAAAAGAGTTTAGGTAGCAGACATGCCTCGGTGTAAAGCCTGGACTAGCAGAGTCAGATGGTGCTCCTGTATGGTCTGTTTTCTCTAAGCAGTCCAGTTTGGTTAAGTCCAGTTAGTCAAGGTTTGGCATGGTAAACCCAGATCTTGCTTGCTTTTCTGCAGCTGATGTTCATCCAGGCTTGCTTGTTGAAATGGGGAATACCTATCTTTTTAAAGACCATGGTTATTTGGCTCAGCTCAGTAATAGGAGCCAGTTTATGAGCTCCCAAACGGGTCTTTATTTGGTACCAGTTTGGCTTTTAAATGTGTATTACATAACCACAAAAACAGAAGAAAGGAAACCGGCTCTCACACTGAGCCAGCTCCTGTGGTTTATATAAGAGTCATTTCATAGAACAGGCTCGTTCGTAAACAAAAGATTTATTCGGTTGCTTAGACCGCAACATTTATTTGATCAACACCATATCAGCATTTCATAAAAGTACTTACAGAACAAAATGAGGGAGAAAAGCTGTTAAAGAGGTGTAGAAGAGTCATGTCAGCTTTCATCTGGCTAGCAGTGTGGAAGGTAGTCTGCAGGACTAAGTCATTTGTTACAACCTCCATGCCAGGCCAGGCAAATCAGTTAACCTGTGGAAAAGGATCAGTTCTTTGTAAAGTGCAGGGATCATTCCTGTTGTGATTTTCTAATGATAACTACATCTTGCAGGTCTATTTATAGATGTAATGCACTGACTTTCCTCCATTTCCATTAATTTTTTTTAACCATTGTTCTTCACTCCCTGCCCCTTGTCTGACAGTCATGTGTCTTCAGAATCACTCCAAGTGCCTTTCCAAAAGTGCTTCCTCCACCCTCCCCTACACACTTCCATTCTGTTTTTGACTGAAATCATTTAAAGATTTAAAAATATGCCACCACATATGTAGTTTCCTCTCATATTATGGAGTGATTTAGTGAGTGGAGTTTGTCCCACTCACCTGCTGAGTGGGTGAGTGCTGTATTTAAACCTGCTGCTGCTGCAGCCTGCTGCTGTATTTAAACCCTCCAGCTTTACCAAGAGAGAGCATCACCTGTGACATAATAGGAAATTTGGACTGGGAGTGAGAGGGAATCATTTTGGAAAGCCCCTCAGACAAAAATTGAAAAGCTTAAAGGAAGACACACCTACAAAAAGAAGTTCCATAATGCACTCTAAGGACTGCAGTCAAATGGCTGCATGTTCCTCTTCCAACAACGACAGCCCTTTTTTTTTTTTTAATTCTAAAATTGTATAAATCTAGGGTGTTTTTATGCAACATTCATGTAAAAGGCACTAATCTTTATCAAATAAGGCCTCTTAAAAAGCAGGTTCCTTTTAACACAACATAGACATAACAGATGTTTCTGCTGTTTTAGGATCAGGCTTAAATATCTTTAATTTAAATATCTTTATAACACTTGTTTCCTCAGCTGCTGTCGCATCTCGTCCTGATTGTTACTGGGGACGCAACTGTCGTACCCAGGTGAAAGCACATCATGCAATGTAAGTATTTTAACTACTATTGTCTGTTTACACCAAGCACTGTCTTTTAATTTTATTTTCAGTGAAATCCCACAGTATTGTTGTTTACCAGCTTTTTTCATTTTTGATTAATTAAGACATTTCAGTGCAAAAAGATCTACATGCTCTATCTCTTAGAAATTAAATAAAGCTTACTGACACTCATTTTGACGAAACACATTCTTCTAGACAGCTTGTGTCATTAAAAACATTTTTAATGCCCTGGCAAAGCTCAGACCTCAGTCATAAATCTGTTAAGAATAATTTCACTTAATGTGTCAAACAGGACAGAAATGAAAAACACATGGTGCAAACGCTTACATGTAGTACTCCTACTGTACCACTAGAAGGAGCCATTGTATTAACTTGAAGTTCTTCATGCCTGCTGACCTCCTCTTGTATTAATATCTTGTGCAGTCTTTTTTTTTTTTTTTTAACCTTTTTAACTCTTAATTTATTTTTCAGGAAATTCAACCACATCTGTGAGCAGACACGCTTCAAAAGCTGAAGAAGAAGAAGAAGAGGGGTTTGTCTTCACCTAAGTGTCAAACTGAGAGTCTCACAGACATGATCTTGTGAAGTTCTGCTTGTGTCCGTCCTCAATATCTGCCTCTTCCAGATGTTATGCAATAGCCTAATGCAGAAATAACAATCAATATCCACTTACAGTTGTGACAGGTGTTTTGCTTGACACGTAGCTGTCTGAAACAATGCTATGCACATTATTATTAGTGTTTATTATTAATGTTTACTAAAGGTTTGAGCCACTATTTGGAGTTTAGACCTGTGGGGGCTTTGAAGAGTAACTAAACCCCAGAGTTACAGCAGAGATGCAGCTACCCTGGAATTTAAAAAAAAAAAAAAAAACGCCTTTAGAATGTCATGGACAGGGCTGGCTCCTACTCTCCCCATCAGCCACATCACTCAGTCCGTGCTGCTTTTCAGATTAGATTTTTAGCCATAGTGTCATAACTAGGGATGCACTGTGCCGATCTTTACATATTAGTTTTGCCCAAAACTGATATCAATACAATATTTAAATGGAGTTCGGGCCTACGACTTAAGTCCTCAAAAACACAATTTAAAGTGAGGATAAACAAATTATCTAATTTCAGTCCTTAAAAGTGTAAGCAATGATGATGAATAAATAAAAAAGACCTCAGCTGACAAAGGTCTGTTGGTCTTACCTAAAACTTCACTAACATATTTGTTCGTACAGCCAGTATTTACCGATGAGTAGATTTTTAATGCCGAAATATCTGCTGTGAATAACAGCAACAATGTACGTATTTACTGATATGCTGATAATATGGTGCATCTCTTGTCATAATCATGCAAGGTAGACTTGCTGCAAGCTACCCAAGTGTGAAATATTGATATATGGTCATGTAGAAGATACAAGTTTTCATATTATCAACCTCAATTTAGGAGAAATAAAGGTTAATTTGCAATTTTGGGAAGTTGAATTGCATTACCAACAGTCCTAGAGAGATAAGTGACGTCTCTGATTGGCTGACCCCGCCTTTACCTGGGAAATGTCTTTGTTTGCTACGACTGGTGATTTTAACGGCCATTTTTCAAATAAAGAGGGATCAAACTTTGGCTGTCATCTACAACGAGTAAATTTAACGTTTGTAGAAAAAGTGGGCAGTAACTTTTGAGGTCTGTGGATCTGATAGATGGTGCTAAATACATCATTTACCACCAGATAGCTGATTAAAAAAAAAAATTAATTTGCAGCAGAACTAAGGATGTTCCTAAGCATCTTTTTCCCTATTCGGCTAAACGCTCATTTACATTTCATTTAACCAACTAGTGTAAAGAGGAGGAAATTCCTGGAAAACAGTCAAATTCATCACATTAGTCTCTACAGCGTGGCTAACATTACAAGCTAACGCTGCCAGCCTTCATCCCTCTTTACAGATTAATATCGTGCTTTGATATGTGGCCTCTTTTTTCTTCGGGTGTAAGTTATATGGAAGTTCAAACCTCGACGGCCTACGTACCACTGTATTTCCATTTACTACTTTAAAAAAACTGTCATACCGCGCCGTTCTACTACACGCTAACCGTTAAGCCACCGCTGAGCTTCTCATAAAAAAGAGCATTATAGACCAGGATTTCAAGCCAGTGTTTATAAAAAATGATAGGTAATAGTTTAACCGACTCCAAAATCCCACACCAGCTAATTTAATAAATGAATTTATCCAAAATCCCACGCCAGCTAATTTAATAAATGAATTTAACCGTTTTAGCAGTTAACCATGCACATCCCTAGTTTCAACCTGAAGAGAGCATTTGTTATGCACATGTTGAAGCAAAATGTATAATTTCAACACGTTGTGCTAAAAAGTCAAGATTTGGGCCTTAACTGATTAGCAGTACCACTTGATCTCCATATGCATAGGTTTTCATGTGAGAAAGTGGTCTCAAGGGTTAGTTACTCTTTATTTGACCTCCACCATTTAGATTTAGAAACATTTTCCCTGTGGCAATGCACTCGTCAAATCTGCCAGGTATAAAACCACCAACTATATGAACATTTTTTTCAGCATTTTGACTGACAGTAGAGTTTTGTGTTCCTGCAGTCTTCCTCAGAAGTCACATGATGTTGCTGTGATGGGTTTTTTTCAGCCAATCTCTGTCACCCTGTCTTGATTCATTGGATGACCATGCTCCCTGCTGTCTGGTAGCTTCTTGATGACAGCATCCCATGTGTGGGGCAACATGTAATCCCCCTCATCCTGGTTCATAGTTCCATGGTCCTGTTTGCATATGGCTGATTTTAAATATTCTTGTTTGCCTTTTCTTTCATGGATCGTGTGCACCTTCCAGATGTTTCCTTCTCACATTCTTTCTGGTGTTCCCTCTTACGTGTGCCAAAAGGTCTTCCTGCTTCTCCAAAGTATGTTTCCTCACATGATATTCAAGATCTCTCAGTAATGACTTCAGCTATTGTCTCTGTTGATTCTTTCCTTTTGGGTGTACCAGTAATTGTTGGAGTTTTTTTTATGTGGTTTTGACTGTTGTGTTGAGGATGTACTCTCACTCTTCTGAGGAAGACTGCAGGAGGTTAGCAGTCAAAAGTCAGAGTTGCTAAGAAAACACAAAAAATGTTTGTGAAGAATGGAAAAAATGCTCGGCTAGAGATGCAATCTGTACTGATCATGGCTGATTTTCTACTTAGATATAAATATTTATTCTATGTTTGGGGGTTAGAACACATGTGGTACACTGAAACTCTTTTTATGTGTCGCAGTGTTGAGAAAGTTAAGAAAACTGTACTTCTTAGGGTTTACTGCTAATGTTTTATCAGACTATAGAGATGGTAATATTAGCACCATACATGTTTCCAAGACACAAGCTCCAAAAAATATAAAGTCTAAATGTCTCACCTCTTAGGGACTTTTCTTGTTTCTCCAGGGAATTACTTATTCCCCAGACAGGGGCAAAAAGCCACGTCAAAGCCTGTGCATACGTTCTCTGGTAGATTAATAATCCCTTGTGATATTTGTGTAGGATTTGGAAGGGGATCAATGTGTTGTAACCCTGTCAGAGGGCATGGGGGGGGCACTGTTGTATGCTTTGCTCAGGATAATCATCTCAAAAGGTGATTATAGTGTAGAAGGGACCCTTTCTTAGAGCCTTGTAGTAAGGGCTAAGCTGTGATGAAATGCAGCCACTCGCATATGGTCGCGAGTGGAAAAAAAGCAGCGCTACAGGAAACCTGTGCTTGTTGATTTAGCTGAAAGTGATGGTGCTTTCAGCGGCACTCGCCTGTAATTGATTTTAGCAAGTGTTTGATGGTGCACTTGCACATCTTAAGTGAGTCGTGCCAACACAGCTCAACAGTTAAATGTTGAAACGTATGTTAGGTTTGTCATTGCAGAGTTTTGTTAAAAGTTTAAAGATGTTAAGGATTTAGTGTTTAGTTGGATCCTCAGGTACACAAAGCTGCTGCGTTGTTTTTAAATGCAGGCGAACCATGTTTCATGGTGAGTAAAGTGCTGACATGCTAAGCTGATGTTAAATCTTCTTTATGACTATCACAAGTACGTCCATCCTAATCAGAGTGCACAGCCAGTGTTTCTACTGAAAAAGGACAAATCGTACATTAATTCTTGACTATTTTGCCTTGTCGACTTCATGACCGTAGTTTAAAGAGGCCTTATATACTGAAACGTGAGGATGAAGACTGGATGTTAGACCTTGTTATGTTGGGCTCACTGTTTGTAGGAAATTGCTGTTAAAAAAGAAGGGGAAAGTAGAAAACACTTAGCTTGAATCCAGTACTTTATTTTTGTAGTTTTCTTGTTTTGTTTAGGAGAGTATACGCTTAAGATGAGTATGAATATTTGATAGATGTGTTTATATTTTACAGCTATGAGGAAATTTGCACATTGATTTTCTTACACAGATGGGTCTGCATGGTCATGGTGTGAGCCAGACTTCATAGAAGAGCTGTCTATATCCAGCTGTAATCATGAAGGGTTTCTTACTGAAGTGGGACACATCATGAGGAGGAAAATGCAAAGTATCCCCTTTGAAATCACACATCCTCAGTACTTTACACATTAATTCTTAGAATTTTGTATACTTTCTGATGTATATTTTTAGTTCTATGAGCCATAGTGACTGGAAAGGGTATGTTTAATTATGGAACGTAGCTCTTCTAGGTGTTGGTGGCAAGCTGGGTTTATGAATGGGCACTTTTCTGGCCTCTGCCAGAGCTCTTGAGTTAATCTGTGGTTTTTAGTAAGGTGATTTAGGTGTGTATTTTTTTTATTTGTATCCCTTGAGTCACGGTGGGTCCACACTGGCATTCCTCAGAGGCTCAGGCCCTCAGCAAAACCTGGTCGATCCCCCGACGGTGTGGCTGAGTTTTAATTATTCCCCACCGGAGATCTGGGCGCCCTAAGCCAACAACAGTCCCGAGCCGCTCCAATCAGGAATTGGTATTAAAGAGGCTTTGGTTGAGTGCTTTGCATTCTCCCTGGTGTGGGTGTTTAAGGGGTGGGGGGTGTTGTGTTGTGTTGTATACTAAGGAAAATATTTACTCGCTTGTGTGTAAGAGTCTGGACCGGACTGCTCAGCAGTATGGAGGCAGGTTTCATTCTACCTCATTGCAGCTCCTAGGAACTGCACAGGCATCAGAGCCGAGATCACATCAGCTAAAAACTCATCTCTCCATGAGGGACAAGCAGTCTTCCCTGATGCCTGTTAACTTTGTATGCAATGCACTATTGAGTAGTTAGTCTAGACTATAATCAACCTCTAGTTAAACTTTTAAAGTAGCGTTAGCCACGTGTGAAAATGTTGCAAGATTATGTTTAAGGGTTTGATAAATGCCTCTAAATGCTGTAAGTTAATCTGTATGTTATATTAGCTATGCTGCAAAATGTTAAAAATGGATGTGCATATAGATCTGATTTGCTTGTTTATATGAAGAAATTAAAAGACCCATATGTCTGAATATTGTGACTCCTTTCTTATTATTATCCTAAAGAACAGGCTTAAACAAAACTCACTTATTTGGCTTTTACTGTGTGCAAGGAAAGATTTCAGTGAACTTTCAATGAAGCAATGTCAATGGAATAAAAATACATAATGTTAAATAACTGGCTGCATAAACCAGGGTTCTCGTGGATCCTTGGAAAAGTCTTAAATTGGACATTTCAAATTTAAGGCCTTAAGTCATATTTTACCAGTGAAAGGTCTTAAAATTTAAAAGGCACATTTACTTGTCTTTGTCCAGTCTTTTTTTTCTAGTCAATATAAAATTGTGATCAAACTTTTTTTGTGTATTTGCTTGTCTAAGTAGCAATTAGCTTCATTACTGCAGTGCAACCTGTGTATATGCATGCAGATAGATCATTACATCAACAAATTTGGGCATTTGTGGGAAAAAAAACTAGCCTACAACATTTGACATTTCATAGACAGTGCATTAAATAAAAAAAAAAAAACCCTGGTATAAATATTCACCCTCTTTAATGAGACTGAACATATTCAACAGAGGTCCAGCCATTTGGTGCTAGTAGTCTCACAATTATTGAAATGGAAATCACCTGAATGCAGTCAATGTGTCTCAAGTGATTGTGGTACAAAAACATGTGTCTGGAAGATAAATCCATCCAACATATCCATCCAGTTAAATCCATCATCAAGAAATTGAAGGAATATGGCACATGTGTAAATCTGCCTAGACCAGGCCGTCCTCACAAACAGAGTGACCGTGCAAGGAGACTAGTGAAAGAGGCCACCAAGACACCTATGACAACTCTGAAAGAGTTACAAGCTTCAGCAGCTGAGATGGGAGACACACTGCAGACAACTGTTGCCCAGGTTTTTCACCAGTCTAAGCTTTATGGGAGAGTGCCAAAGAGAAAGCCACTGTTGAAGAAAACTCAGATGAAATCTCAACTAGAGTTCACCAGAAAGCATGTGGGAGATTCACGGTCAAGTGGAAGAAAGCTCTTTGGTCTGATGAGACCAATATGGTGCTTTTTGACCATCAAACAAGATGCTATGTTTGGCGGAAAGCAAACACTGCACATCACCACATACCCACCATCCCAAATTTGAAGCATGGTGGTGGCATCATCATGCTGTGGGGATGCTTCTCAGCCAGACCTGGAAGGCTTGTAAGGGGAGGGGACAAAATGAATGCAGGAAAATATAGGAAATCTTTGAGGGCAATCTTTTTCAGACTGCAAGAGAACTACAGTTTGGGAGAAGATTTAATTTCCAGCAAGACGGTGACCTGAAGCATACAGCGAAAGCTACACAGAAATGCTTTAAAGACAAGGTGACTGTTTTGCAGTGGCAGAGTCACACCTAATCCCCAACGTTCCTTGCAGTTTTACAAAGAAGAATGGAGTAAAATCGCAGCATCCAGATGTGCAAGCCTGATTATTACCTATCCACACAGACTCAGTGCTGTGATTGCAGGTAAAGGTGCATCAACTTAACACCAACTTAAAGGGGATGAATATTTAAGCACTTATTTTACATAACATACTTTTATTTAATTGCCACTTCTTTGTAGAAAAGACAAATTCAATTAACTGGAATTGATTTATAAAATCAATAAAAGTGTTAAACATCCAAAGGGGTGAATACTTCTTATAGGCACTGTATATCTAGCAATGTTAAGATAAGCTTAACTCATGGTTAAAGATGCTATATTTAAACAGTCTTTTAGTTTTTGAAAAAAATCAAGGTTAAAACACGTTTCAGCTTGTAGCCATCATCGGGATCATGATGAAGGCTACAAGCCGAAACGTGTCAGTCTAATAAAGTTGTTCTCTAAACTGAAAGTGTTGCTGGAACTTTCTGTTTCCTTCAAGACTTTTATCATCCTCCATGCACCTTGGAAGTCGGTGAGGCTGTGTTAGAAATAACTACCCCAGTTGAAGTTCGTTTAAAAATAATTTTGTATTTTATTTAAATTCTACAAATTAAATTGTCTAGAGTTTGCTGTGGTATCTTGCTGATCATTCCATTAAAACAAGGACACTGTAAGTGAATGGCATATCCTTTATTAAAACTTTACATAATTCATAACTCATTTTAAATACTATTGTGATTGCTAGTTCTCTCTTTATACTACATAATAGTGTGTAGTAGTACTCTATATGCTTTGACATTTGATTTCCCTTTTATAATCCAGATAGAGCCTTAGGAGTACATACTGGATCCACATATAGTTGCATGTACAGTCTATGCTCTGCAGAACACTTTTGGGTAATAAGTCATTGTATAAGCATTCATTATCCAGCGCTAAGAAATAAACATTAGGAAAAAAAAAGGAATCTGGCATGAGCAGCACAAAATCCACAATGAATGAGCTATTGAAAGCAAAGTGCAATGGTTGGAGTATTATAACTCGCTGAATAGCATTGGACTGGTTAATAAATCTGGTTTTAAAAAGTGCTCCTAAGTGTTGGGGGTTATGGATAATTGCTCAGATAATACTTTTTTGTTAACATTTGCAATCATTCATCTTTTTTAAACACATACTACCACAGCAGTCAGAGCCTTGGCATAGTAAGCAGCATATTATTCCATCTTTGTCCAAACAAAATAATATAAAAATACAAAAACAGCTAGAGTGAGGAGGATATATCTGCCAGCAGCAGCTGAGGCTACAGAATATGTAGTAATCATTTTGTGATACTTGAATTCAGAAAGTAAAGAAATTAAAGGTTATATATTTTACAAAGTGGCACTAACAGAGTTCAGAAAAGTTTAACTGGCCCACCAGAGTCTTTGCTCTTCAAGGCTGTGGGGTCACATGTGGTTGGTCACACTGCACAGCACTGTGGACTGACCAAGAGACGGCTGGCTGTTACTGACTTTGTTTGACTCATTGGATGGGAGCAGCCCCACCCCTCCTGACACCTGGCTCCCCCATGGCCTCCACTCAGGCCTGGCTCTCTGGTTCTGGGGGCTGCAGCTTCCATCGGCAGGCCTTTTCTTTTCATACATGCCTCTTATCGCTCCGTTCAGCACAGTGGAGGCAGAGGTCTGGTCCAGGTGCTCAGCTGAGACCAGAGGCTGTCGGTCCTCCTCCTCAGAGATGGCGAACACGGGAACGCTGATGTGATCGGCTTCTCCGGGGAACCTCTTCCCGGCCTGGCCGCTCTCCATCTGACACTGGGCGGAGGAAGGAGAGCCAGGACTGGATTCTGAGGGGGAGCTTGGTGCATGAGGGAGCCCGGCAGCCTTTGCTGGGTCTGCTGTTCCAGAGAGCAGGCCGAAGCAGTGCCCTGTGAAGCGGGAGCGCCGCAGGTTACTGGTGGAGTTGAGACGCCGCTGCCTCTGAGCAGGCTGTGTGAGGGGGTAGGAAGCGTTGCTCATGGAGGAGTCAGAGATGGTGCTGTTGTCTGCATTGGCCTCAAGGTGACCATCGGAGAAGACCTTCCTGCCCTCGCTCTCCCTGCAGTCAGCCACCAAACTGGATGGAGTCTGGAATGATAACAGGCAGTTTTATGCAGGTTTTAAATAAGAGCTTTTGTTTTAATGAAGGCAACATTTCTCATATTTTTCAAATAAAATATTATCATGTAGGTATTTTGTTTCCAGGAAAGACAACCGGTCAGATGATAAAGTATTGTGTAGTTCATATTCATTTCCCAAAAAAATCTACAATGTTCAATCACAATGAGTTCTGAAATCAATATTTGATCATGTGTTGCTAATGGTGTGATGAAACCAAAATAAACCAGTTCAAAGAGCAAAAGTGTGTTGAAAGTTAATATCAAAGATAGAAACGGTCAGAGTCCGAGGAGGGAGAGTGTGAGTGAGAGGCGCACCACATACTCAGGCCTTCTGCGACATAGTATAACAATAATGTTTTTAATACCAGGGACCAAGGTTATTATAGTGAAATAAAAATAACTAAATAACTAAAACTAAAATGTAAAAATCCTTTCAGTCAACTGAAACTAAATAAAAACTAAGCTTTACTAAGCTTTTCTCTATAAAATGAAAACTAACTAAAACTATATCATGTTCTTACAAAACTAACTAAAATGAAATAGAATTAGGGGCAAAAATCTCTGTAGTTTTAGTAGTTTGACTGACTGACATGAACAGCCGAGCCTGGAGAGAGTAAAATCACCTAATATGATTGGAGAAGACTTCAGACAATGGTAATCTTAGGTCTCGAGTTGTATACAAACATTAAAATTGAATGATTAAAGTTGAAAATGAAAAATCCTTTTGGGTCTCACCTTTGACAGGTATTCTATTGCCAAAAAAATAAAATAAAACTAACTCTAAAACTAATAAAAACTAAAATAAAATGAAGCATTTTTGCAAAATAAAAACGAAAAAACGAACCAAAAAATAACTCACAACCTGTGTAAAATACATTAAATTATGGCCAATTTTTTAAAAGACAAAATGGTACCAAATGAAGAGCCCTTTGGAGTCAAAAAAGCCTACTGAATTGCTAAACTGAGCCAAATGATATGGATCACCAAGACAGCCTGAATTCCCATCCCTATTTCTTTGTGGTCATTAAGTCTCATGAATACTTGCACAAAAAAGTTGATAAAATTATCCTTGAATTCAAATAAATGTCAACTGCTCCAAAGGTTCTGGGGTTTAGTAGATGAAAATAACAACAATTCTTGTTTTACTTACCTTTTATGTTGTTTGAAAACCCAGAAAGAAATTCGTCCAGCTTTCAAAATTTTAGCATCTACGAAAGGAACCCATGTAAAAATGTTTTTCCTCTAAGACTTAATAACCCAGAACAATGATCAATCTTGTTTGCTAAACCAGAATCATCTGCAATGTAAAGTACCATAAGGAGTTAATAAAATTCATTTTTGTGGGCTTACCCTTTCAATCAAAGGAGAAAACCCCTCCCCAGGTTATTCTAGAGAGTTTAAATAAATGAAAGCTTACTCAACCCTACACTTTACAGCAGTGGCATCAGCAACAAATCTAGCCATAAATGACTGAGTTTAAAAACATCAAAGTTTGTAGTACTGACGCTGTCCACCAGCTTGGTGAAGGGACTGGTGGAGTTCCAGCTGCACCACTTCTTATGCAGCTGCGGCAGAGGAGGGAGGAAGTCCTGGAAAGTGCGTACGCTCCAAGCTCTCGGTCTGGAACAGCCGCTGCTGCCATCCTTGCCGGGCCTGGAGCCATTCGGTGAGGTTGTGGAATCTGGTGAGGGCCAGTCCCCTGCAGGGCCGGGACCAGTGTCACTGTGCCTCTGAAGCCTCTCTCGCTGCTGAGACACAGAATGCATAGATGTTTTAAATAAATGAGAGGTCTTGGCTTTAAGTTAGCATGTTCTCTGGCAGCCATATTGGACGTTTTTAGCTGAGCTGTTCAGTTTCTCTGATGTAAATGATCCCTGAGTGTCACAGGCTGCTTCCAGATATGATTTTATGAATACTAAACAAAGAAGTGCAGACATAATTTCCCTGGGAGACCAAAGGTTAAAAGTAAAGAGCGGCTGAGAGCGAATAAACAAACTAATTAGGGAAGAAGACGACCACACAACATAAATAGCTTGCATATCAGAGGCTGCATTATGCTTAAGCACTCAACTGCAGTTAGAATGGTCAATGACCTGCACTGAGAAGCGGGCTTGTTATTCAATCATGCACGCATCTTTGGTACTGAGCAGCTATGGAAAGACTGGACTGAGTAACAAATGCACTGCTTAAACAGAGGGATAATCATATCAGGTAACAAGGAGAGGAGTCAGATCTGTATACTTCACTCTGACACCAGACTAGATGAGCATTGGAAAACAAGATAAGACTTCTTGTGTAACAATACCATCCTAAAAGTATTCTTTCTGACAGAAACAGCACATGAATGGTTGTATCACTGCTGCCTAATCTGCTCTTGCATCTTAATTTCTCCTTGCAGATTATGCTGTGGACTAATTAATGGATTAAAAGAAGGAATTGTGCTGATTAGCTTGGTCTGTTCGAACACAGCCAGCCAGCTTTGCACGCGTTCTAATCTTAATAATTTTAGAGTATATTAAGAGAACAGCACTGGTAATTTAAGTCACATTTGTGATGCTGTTCCTGCATAAGTCTTGCCATCTGCACTGTACATGAAAGACTCCAAAATGTAAGGGGAACTTTAACTGTACTGGGATTTGTCTAGGTTGCATTTTATTATTGGATGTGCTTGAACAGCCATGAGAGGCTAAATGTGATTGACATTTAGATGTATAAAGCCATGTTATCCATGCTGATCGGTCAGCTGCTGTTGATCAGGGGAGGGGGAAGGTTTTAGGGGTTGCAACCATCAGACAGAGTACGAGTCCGGATAATCCTCCACACAGAGTCACTAGCAGCTAGCTTTGTCTAGACAAGAATTAGCTAGGGGTTTAGATAAAATGTTCTAAAGCCCCATGAGCACAATAGCAACTTTTGGATTTGACCCACGGGGTGAGAAATCAGCCACCAAACAGAGTTGCTTACAAAATATGGGTCTAAAGGTCAAGTCTGAGACCTTCACTGAAGCTGAACATGCTCAAAAAATGACAAACAGTAGAATTAAGTTGCTTTAGTTGTGGACGGGGGGGTGTGCAAAGACAATTTTGATCTGGACTCGATCACATCACACTGCCCGCAGCAAGAGAGGTTTTAGTGTTCTCATTGCTTTACTTAGCTCTTCTTAGAAGAGGCCCATTGCAAGAAAATGTTATCAAATGTGGGTTCAAAGTGTGATGTAGGTCTGCATATTTGAGGCCTAAAAATAAAACGAATTCCCTCTGCGGCATTGACATCGAGAAGATGAGTTTGGCATTTTCCAATCACTTTGCCACTGTTAGCACAAGCAATATCTCCCACACATTATTTACATGGATGTCTGCATCGAGGACACACACAGGCAGACCACACACTGCGGGCCAAAGCGTGCACGACACACACAGACACAAAAACACACACACAATTGGAGCTGGGAATCTGGCTCTGTAGATAATACTCCATTAGACTAGGCTGCACAAACGCTTGCCAGTCCTTCAAAAAGCTGCCAGAGCTGTTTTATGCCAACTCCGAGAGAATACAAAAGAGAAAAGAGACAAAAAAATGTTTGCTCAAACCGTTGCTTCTTCCTCGGCGCTCCTCCCATCTTTTTAATTATCCTCATTTCCCATTTAAGTCCTCATAGTTTTCATAGTTTTAGGTTGTACCAATGGTTATGCCAATAAACGGTGTCAGTCTTATTAGAGACACTGGGTCAATTCATAGTAATGAATGCCCTGTCACCTCTGATGTTCATTTGTTAAGGGATAATTTCCCCAAAGTGAGGGGATCACCCACGGAGAGTGTGACCTTGACATGACAAAAATTATTTCCTGTACACTCTGTTATCAAGACCTCTTTTGGTTGCCTCCATTCACCTGGAGAACAAAAAACACAGCCATGCTGGTAGCTCCAGCATGTGTAGCTTACAAAACTACATTCAAACAATTAAAAAGGCTCCCAAAAGCATCACTAATAGGCTAATATTTATCAGGTTTAATTTTAGATGTGCACAAATCCTACTTAATGTGTTAGCAGTCTTACATTTGCTATTTACAACCTTGATTGAATAAAAAATTGAATGTCGACACCATGTTGTGGCCCAACGGTTTGCAGACTGTCTTTAGACTTTGAGTTTGTTTGTTTTGAAAATGTGTTTGTTTTTACCATTATAATCTTGGATTTTGGAGGAAAGAGGTGACCAATTCTGCATAAGAGGTTTGACATGCATTGCAACTGTACCCATACAGGGGTTGCTGTAGAGATAGCATGTAAGTCCCAGGCTGTTTGAGGTTTCTTCCTGCTAATAGCTTGTTTTTTCCTTCTCACTTTCACCAAGCATGCACTCATGGTGGATTAAGGTTGAGTGAATAATACAGTATGCTAATAATTTGGTTTAGACCGGCTGTTTTTGTAAAATTTCTTGAAATGTCTGTTATGAAAAAAAAATCTTTATGGTTTATGCAGGTTTAAGGCTGCTCTGCATTGGCCTTGCTAAACTTGAAAGCTAATGCTTGCTTGGTATATACAGTCTATGATTAAAAATCAAAGCTACTTAAAACTGAATGGAAACAATCTGCATGTACCCCATAATCTGGATTATAGATCCAGTATATAAACCACAGTTTTAGGGCACCTTTCAGAAGGGATAAAGGGTTTCTTCCTGTGATCATTTCAATTGCATTCTGCAAAATCCACAAACTGCAGTTTCTGGGAAGCGTTTTTAGTACCTTCTGTTTTATGGTAGTTGAGCTCTCAGCTTGTAGTGACTGTTGTAAAGTTGACAGACACAGTCTGTGAGTTGCGCCGCCCACCTTCACACATTGCTTCTTATTTTTAACACAGAACCTTTTTTAATCAAACCAGCACTTCATAAGGGTTATATACTTAGCAGTGTATCTCTGTTTTCTTTGCATGCAGGATTATGACTTAATAAGGGAGAAAATGGTCTGCATCTGGTCTGCATCACAACATATTATGAGCCTACATTTGCATTTTACAATGAACTGGGACAAATTTTCACAAACTCCAGGTCTTGTACAATGCGTGATGATGAATGAAGCAGTGCATGTCCTGGCCTTTTATAGTGACATATTTGTTGCACCAGTATATTTACATGAAAAATTAGCTTTATAAAGTGCATCTTCTACACTGGATTTTACAGTTATTAGTCAGAAACTAAAGAGACTGAGGTAAGGAACATTTTAACCTTATAATTGGGCAAGTCTAAAATTATCCCTAAATTGTTTCATTTACTTTTGAGGATGCAAAAAAATGACTAAATCATGAGTAAAAATCAGAAAAATTTCATGCATTGTAACATGCAGTTACAGGCTCAGGGTATCATACTGATATTTCTCTGAATTTTGCAGAAGAAACTCCAAAAAGCACATAGACTTAGCATGTTAAGCATGAATGTTTTACCTTTTGTTGTTTTTAAAGAGCTGACATCAGCAGTCCCACAGACCAGTCTCTCCATTGAGTGTGTGCATTCATGTGTATGCAGGTGTGTATCCTCTAAACCTTTGTGTGGCAAGCTGCTTTTGTAGCACAGACACTGTCACGGATAAAAGTTTCGCTTTAGAGGGCTCCTGAAAGTTTAGCTTGCAAGAAAGTAGGGTGTTTGGGTGCTGGTAGTTAAGTGGTTGTGTCTGTATAACCCATGTACAGAGGCTGTCATCTTTAAAGTGAGCAGCCTGGGTTCAAGTCAGGCCCGCAGCGCCTTTCCTGCATGTCATTTCTTTTCTCTTTCTCTCCCAAGTTTCCAAATCTATCCACCATCCTGTCTCTCTTACACAGACACTGAAGCCAAAAAAAAGTAGGCTCTTAAGTAGAGGATATAACAGACAACTGTACTGGCATCCATGTGGGCCTTACTGTATGAGGAGAGAATGGTAGTCTGTTTGAGCTGGGGGCTGAAGATACAATGAAAACCTCGTCTGCTCCAAGGTCGAGTTCAGTCAGACCGCTGCAGGACAGGTCTACCTCTTCGTTCTGGGAAATGTCACCGCCAGCA